>NC_090305.1:42552500-43177500 GCF_039906515.1 Pseudorca crassidens | reverse complement strand
TCAGGCAGTTGGGTTTTGGTCTGAAAATTGGCTCAGATACGGAAACCAGGCAAGGGACTTTTTATGGAGGCAGCTAACCTCAGCTAACTGGTCAACTACATCCTTGGTGTATTTCAATTGTATAGATCAGCATGCCTGGATCTGAAGACATTTCAGGCAGGATACTTCTGTTCTGGAGGCCAGTCTTGTGCACTGTAACGGTTCTATCGGTATTCCCTGATCTCTACCCGCTAGTTGCCAGCAGTGCCCAGTGATTGTGACAATCAAACGTGTCTCCAGACATTGCCAGATGTCCTCTGTGGGGCAAAACTACCCCCAGCAGTGCGTCTTTTAATAATCTTTAAACATTGCCGCAGGTTTCCAGGGAGTGTTCATGTCAAAACTACTTCATGGATGAGAACCAACTGAAAATAACCAGCAAGGTAGCTCCCAAATCCCATTTTAGAGACTGCTTCCTCCGTTCACTTCTGGCACCAATTTCCTTAGGTCTAGTTCCCAGGAAACAGTCTCGGATAAAGATTTGCGTTCAGGAAGTTGTTGCCCTTGATTCGGTACCTGTGGGGAAGTAAGAGCTGTAGGACCAGCAGAGGGAGGCCTGAGTCCATCCCACAGGCCTCTCCTAAGGTGAGTTGTACTCTCTCAGGCAAAGGAGCTGGGCTATTATGTCCCTGCATCAACCACTCAGTGGATGATCATGGAGAGGGGACATGACTTGGGGTAAGGTGGATTTCTTTAGTTGAGGGCAATTCCTGACACAGGGCTCAGTGAAATGGCATCGGCTGCCAAACCTCTAGCTTCTGGGAATGTCTCAGTCCTGAAAGGGGTATCTGAGCAGAACGTCCATTAATAATAGAAATAAAAATTTCCAAAGATACAGACTTCACCTATCTTCACTAACATATGGTAGTATCTCATCCACCTCTTATTCTGCCACCTTTAGCACACAACAGTTCATCAAATATCAAAGACTGTTTACACATCATGAGGTGTAAGGCACCACACTTTATTATTTAGATCATCTGTTTTGGTGCTAGTGTATATAACCATGCAAATACTCATGCATTCCAATTGATTTTTGCCAATCAGAAAATACATATTATGTAAGGGAGTGTTTTGATGAAGGGGCTTCATTAAGATCTGAAAAATTTTATTCAGAGTCTGAATGGATTCTGTGGATGGCTGAATAGGGTTATTGAAATTAATGCAGAGCATTATAAAGCTGAAAACTCATGGTATATCTATGACATGATTTCCCGTTTTATTATTGTTATACAACCAACATGGCATAAATAAAAAAAGTCATGTAAAGCAATATAATGGCTTGTTGTTAATAATAACAACCCAAATTTAAATAACTATTTAGAACAATGAATGGTGTCTTCCTAACCAAATAATAAGCCAAGCTTCCCCAGCAGAAGCATTGCTGTACCACTTGGGAGTATAAACTCTAAAACTCTGACAAAATTATATATCCCAGTAGTGTTTTTTTTACCTTTGTGGTTATAAGGTCATGCTGCTTGTATAACTAGCTTAATATAGTTAGTTGCATTTTTATTTTAAACCACTGTTTTCAGAAATTTATTCTAAAAATATTTCCATGATGAAACTTGGTATCTTATATGACATACTGCATTTTATCCTCGGAGATTCAGCCTTTCCAAAAATATCCATATATTTTCAATCAATTTTACTGCTTCTGTGTTTGCAAAAAGCAAAGTAACCTTAGTGGTTTCATAAAAATTTTATTAGTGAAGACCTTGAGGAAAAGGAAACTTCATACTTCAAGTATTTCAAGTCAAACATTTTCTTTTGATTTTCTAATTAACACTTTTATTACTATCCTAAACTTCAATTAAGTAATACTGATAATGGTCATGAAAAATCTATAGATTTTTCCATAGTTTATTTTTTTCAATTCTTAAGTTGCCTTGAATAAAGGAATAAATAATGGTATTTCTTGAAAGTAAATAATGTCAATAAAACTAGATATGCGGGGGTCTTGTGCTCTATCAATACATGGAAGTTTTTCTCTTTTGAACTTTCAAGTTTATGTTAATGCTTCTATAGGATGGTTTATTGAATTCTCTCATTAAAAATTGCTATTCTTGATTTCTTCAATTTGTTTCTTCTTACATGTGCTTCATCTTACTTTTGTTTCTCTTATTCTATTACTATCTACATTTCGTAAACTGTTTACAAAATCTATTTTAATATTCTCTATTTTCAGCTCTTATACACTATCTTATTTAAAATGCAGTTTTTTTGTATTAAAACAATAATTAATGGATGATTATTAAATACATATGTATACATTTATTTCTCGACACATTTAAAAATGGAATTTATTTAATTAGGAAGCGAATTATGTGGCACAGATGTTAACAGCCTTATTTTTTATTTTAATAAATAATTTTGGGTGATTTTATATTTATTTAAGTGTTCAAAAAATTTATATATTTCTAGAGGGAATTCATATTTAATCATGTTATATATCTACACTAACACTCAGTACTAATTTTCCATCTGGTGCCAAGAACAAATATTAGTACACATACATACAGAGGATTGTTCACATTTTAGAACTTGCTTTTAATCTCTGTTAAAACATTGACCAAATGCATTTAGGAATGAAGTAGTGCACATTTTCTTTCTGGCTGTCCAATAATTGCTAAAAGGTAAGTGGATACCTTCCTTTAACCTTTTGATTCAGGAAAATAAGATGTGTTGTTCATGGAGTTTGACTTAGTCGTCTATTATAAATTTATTTTCACTTGGCTACAAATAAATTCTTCTTAAACTGTCAGAGATTGCCTTTGAATTGACCTTGGGGCACAGCTATTCTGAAAGAAAGGTTTCAGATATCAGCTTTGTTGATTCAGCCCTTCATCCCAGAAAGGCACCCAGGGAGAGAACCATCTTTAGACTGCTCCAGAGAACCAAGGTTCCTGTGATAATGCTTTATGTGTTTCTGACTATGTTTCATTAAAAGATAAATTAATATCTAAGAAATAACAAATAGCACAATGTGGATGGTTTACCATTACTGCAAGATGCACTATGTGCATATGTCAGATGAGATGGCAAAATGAGATTCTTTTGGAAAAGTGGAAATCTAATGCCCCCTAAAAAGTCCAATTTAATTTCAAAAGAAAATCATGCAGTTTCCTGATTCAGACATTTCATCTGTGTAGTGGGAGCATTTCATTTGGTCATTGTAGCAGTTCTCCAGGGGAATACTGACTATGAAACAGGGTATTTCAATATCCATAAAGACTTTTTTTACACATAGAATTACTCCTCAAGAAATGAATGAGTAGAACATATAAAATTCTGTTTAGAAATTTCTACTGTGGATAGTATCATTTTCCTAGGGAAAAAGAAGTTGTGCTTGTAGAGTGAATAATGAGGCATCATATCTGTCACCACTTGGAGGGTTGATTGTATATATAGAAGCCACCCATTATGGGAAACTATGCATATACACACATACATATGTGTATATGTATTATATAATACATAGAAAACATATATAATATAATAACATACACACACACCCCCTAAATATTTCAGAGAAATTCCCATCAAAATATGCCTTCCATTTAATTTTATGTAAGATTGAAAAATGTGTGTTAAAGCAGCCCATTTATGTTCTGCAGGAAAGAATGGTTCATTATTACTTTTTCAACCAAAGCTTTTTCAATAGTTGGTGATGTATTTAACCTCATCCTAAAGAAAACTAGAATAGGAGCCAGGGACCATAGTTAGGTAACCTTAGAAAGTCATTTAATCTCTCTTTCAGTCTGCCTACCCCACAGAGTAGCTCCACAGATGAAATGTAGATAGAAAAGTGCTTTGGAATAATAAAGCAACATATAAATGCAAGATAGTATTGCTTTGGTTGTTACCCTGTGAAAGTGAACCATTAGAAATCTGATGCCAGATGTGGGCATACATTCAGCCATGTAACTTGGCTTTTTGAAACCCTCATTCTGGATAATACACCTTTTGTTGTTCACTAGTATCATACACTACTCCACATTAAACAGGATAAAGTGAACTCAGTAACAGGGATTTTATTGCCATAAAAATAAATTTAGACCAAAAACCTGTTTAAGGATGCTCACTTCTGCAAACTAGATTGCAATTCCTTGGAACTTATAAGTCATTCATCAACTCTTATATATGCAATGTATAAGAACAGTGCCACGTCCCCAGTGACCCCCTTCCCAGAAGGTAACACACACATCCCTGTGCCACTAAAACGTAATCTTGTTATGGACAGAGATTTTTTGTGTGGTTGGATCATTTCCATGTATCCAATAACTATAATAATGCTGGCTAATAAGTGTAGTATTCAATATAAATGAAAGGTAAACCTTGCTTTTCTAAATTTTAGATGTGAATTTGTTCATTCATTCAACAAACAGTGTTAATTAAGCGCTTAGTATATGTCCATCCTGAAAGTTTAAAATGAAAAATGGCAAACAGGCAGGCAAAGAAGTAATTACAGATTTATTTTAAAATAAGCCTCTACAAAGTGTTATTGGGTCATAGAAATGAAACTATGGTTGACTCTTGAACAACAGGGTCTGAACTGTGGGGTTCCACTTATATGTGGGCTTTTTTCAAAAGTAAATTCTGCAGTGCTACCTGATGGGACGTGCGGTTGGTTGAATCTGCAGGTGTGGAACAACAGGTAGGGAGGAACTGTGGAAGGGAGGGAGTTGGGTATACATGGAAGGCTGACTGTAAGTTACACACAGATTTTTGACTGCACAGAGGGCTGGCGCCCTTAACCCTTGTGTTGTTCAAGGGTCAACTGTACTTAATTCTATATTGGGAGGTCAGAAAAGTCTTGAGTAGATGACAGATTGAATCTTGGTTAGTGAGTAAGCATTTTGATTGAGGACAGTAATTAAGGTAATCATAGTGTTGAGAAATGATTCTTCATGGGTGTCTCACATTTCTGCATATTCTACTAGTTCCTTTGGAAATATCTTTTCAAGGTGTTTGTGTAGCAGATGGCCTTGGTTGATAGTAGGGTGTCCTTTCGAAGCAAAGGGCAGACGTGCTTGTTGCCCCTTATGAAATGGTCAGGTTCCCCAAGCACCGTCCCTGCAATGCTCAGGGAACTGGTACAAGAGCTATTGGTCCTCTGGCTACTGCTATTAAGGCGAGTAGTAAAGCCTCTTGTCTCTGATTCAAGAGTCGCATATCTTCTGCCAGCATCCAGAACACTGTGGCAGGGTTACTTATTACTTAGTATGTAGGATAAAATCTCAGCCCTTCACAGGTTTGACAGTTTTGTTGATGAAGATGGAATGTTGAGAGAGACACTTCCTGGAAAAGGGAGAATGAGGGCTTTTCAGATGGTTAAAGGGATTTGAGGGAAGTCCATGGGTATGGGTAACAAACATGCTGCCCAGATTTTAGTCAACTGAGCAATGAATGGTCCTCTGCTTTACTGTCTATTAAAGATGAGGAATTGGGAAAGATGGTTGCTGTCTGATTTCAGGGAAGTAGGTTCAAAGGCCGAGTGGTGCCCTGGTTGTCCTAACTCTTCTCAGAGATGGGAAACTTCCTTGGAGATCTACTGGTCAGCCTCAGGTCCATCCATTGTGAAAAGTAGCACTAAGATGAGTCCTGGGTGGGCTGAAGGTTCTTTTCTCTCTGTCCATTAATAATTACTGGGAGTTGGGCTTCCCTGGTAGTGCAGTGGTTGAGAGTCTGCCTGCCAATGCAGGGGACACGGGTTCGTGCCCCGATCCGGGAAGATCCCACATGCAGCGGAGCGGCTGGGCCTGTGAGCCATGGCCGCTGAGTCTGCGCGTCCGGAGCCTGTGCTCCACAACAGGAGAGGCCACAACAGTGAGAGGCCCGTGTACCAAAAAAAAAAAAAAAAAAAATTACTGGGAGTGCAGAAGGAAGAAATTTGGCCAACATTATTGGAAGAAGCCAGGTGAATCATAAGAACTTTGATTGGTTGAGTTGGGAGGAGATAAGATGGGATAATTAATGCTTCTAATAAGGAATAACAGTAGCTGGACCTTCTTAGCCCATCCAGCAGTCTGTCCTCCGTAACTTAATACAACTAGAGATGGCAGCAAAAGGTCTGCTGTGAGTCTTGGCTGCTATACAGAAACTTTGGGGAGATTTCACTGGGATGGACAAACTCCTATGTGAGGAGCCATAGATGAGTCATTGACTAGTTTGTGGGGTACTCCTGCCCCAGGTTATGTATAAGGTGCTGAAAAGCAACCCACTAGAGAATGAGAAAGGACCCAAAGAATTGTAGATGAATTTCAGAGTCACCCTTGCTACCTTGCAAGACTCCCTTAGTCCTTGTATTGTAACTGGATGAAGACTTAAGAGATGGTATCTTGACAATGGAGCATGTACAAGTTTAGCCCTTGACAGCCAGAGGGAAAAAAACCAGTGATCCTGCTGGAAACAAACACAGCTATGGAAGCTAAGGCCAGGGGTTCCCAAGGTTAAAATAGATGGCATCAGGAATGATGATTTTTGCTGCCTGATACAGGGCTTTGTGTGGACCAAAGACATTGCAAGTTCATTGGATTGAGGCAGTGGGCAGCTGTTGTGCTGATTGCTCCCTTCTGCATCCCCTCATCTTTCCCAACCTTCCTCCTTCAGCTATTTAAGGAAAAAAATGATTCCTGGTGATGGAGATCATCCATCTGAGTGTGCTGGGGAATGGTGGGGAGAGCAAGGACTCTAACCTTCCTGGTTCTGTCTGATAAAGCCATCCAAGTCACCATCCTATCAGTCCCATGGGGGTGGGAGTCCTGATTCAATTGATGGGGTTGGGCAGTGTTCTCAGTGGGAAAGGGGACCTGACGCAGCCTTGTGGGTGAGGCCTTCATGGCCAGTACACTCGCCTGTTGTTGCTTGCGTGTCTGAATGTATATTAAAAACTGATGTGTGTTGTGATTGTAATTCTCTGTCCCATAAGTGCCAGAGGGTATCGTCTCAATGGGAAGAGCTGTATGTAGTGAAGTGAACATAACTTTGGGGGTCCCCAAATCCTTCTGACCTCTTTGATCTCTAAGTCTCTGTGACTGGTGATTTTGCAAATTTGAGCTTCTGTCAAAGTCAGGCAGCCTCTACCTGGTGGCACTTTGGGGTGTTGTGGATCCCTTACTGCCATGACACAGCCATCCAAGTCTCTTTTAAAAATCAGCTGTTGGCTTGCCTTGGAGCTCTTTTTGAAACTGGACACCTGAGTTAGGGAGGCCGTTGTGACTCTCTGGCCCCTATTTCCGTTTTGGGGGGTCAACTTGGAGTCAATGACTAACGAGGCTGGACATTTTCAACAGGCCACACTAATCAAATGGAAATTGTATATTCGAGAAAGTGGTTGGCCTGTCCCCAGTGCAATCTCAGCTTTACCCACAAAAAGTAACCCTTGCCCTCTGTTGCCTGTTCCACTGCCTGGAACAAAGCTACCGGCTCAGTGGGGGCCCTTCTCTTCACGGTGCTTTTCTTAGCCTGGTTGGATGATGTTTTGGCCGAACTGAAATCTGATGATGACCACTGGGCTCCTGCAGTTGTAAAACCTCTCCAGCCGCCATGCAGAACTGAAAGGGGATGTGATTGCTCTACTTGCCCAACAGAACTTGAGGCCATTGCCATGTTTTTATTGACTCTTGGGTTGGGGTCATTGGCCTAGCTTATTTGTCTGCCATTTGGGAAACTGTAGACTAAGATGTTAAAGACACCTTTTGGGGGAGGCTATGAATTATGGCAATAAATTATGGCTGCTGGTGGATCATCTGAAGCCCATACTCTGATGAGGCACACTGGAATCACGCTGCGGATCAAGCCTCCATCACCTATATTGTCACTGTTGCTGCCTGGATAAATCATAGCATTGAACATGGTAACACATCCACCATCATAAAATAGGCACAAAGTAAACAACGCTGAGCTTCTGATGCAGAGGCCACTACAGTATAGGATTCGTTCCACTGGTTGGATCCAGGACCCTGGGGAGGAGTGGCATGGCAGAAGTCAATATTGCAGGTTGGCCTTCTCCTGCTCCTTGAAGGTCTGTTGAGAGTAGTCTTAATTAAATGTTTTCTGAGATAAAAATGAGTGGATTTGGTTCCAGCCTCTGTTAGTTAATCAGAGGGGCCAACAGAGTGGTTTACTAGCGGGAAAATTTGCCATAAACCAGGATGGTGTAAAAATGAAGAGTGGATATTATTGGGAAATAATTCTGCATAAGTTTATTGTATTTCTTGCAAGCAGAGGCATAATTACCTTTGTTCCAGACTCTCTTTTCAAGGATTTTTTAAATGCAAAATAGTTTTGAATGATAGAACTAGTGTCTCCTTCTGGAGCCAAGGGGAAGTGTCTTTCTCTCAGATCAAAGGCAGGCATACTCATGGTCAAGCATGATAAACACAGTGTATATGTCACCAAGGAACGATATGCGTACTGCCCATTAGCAAAGGTTCAAGGTTCCTGTGCTTGGGGTTCCTTTCCTGTAATGTAACCCATTGTCTGGGCAAGCATTGTATGGTCCTCTTTTTTTCCTGGGAATTGGGGCTTGGGGAACCAGCACAAATCCTGATTTTCTAGCTACTGCTGTTGCTGTAAGTGATAAGCCTTTTTTTCCTTCTCTGACCAATGAGTCTTGTGCCTTCCACCAGCATCCATGGCAGGCTCACTTGTTAGCTTGGAAGTAGGGTAAAATTTCAGACCCTTCATAACATTTCACAATTAGGATCTATAAAAGATATACCTATACCCTCAATGGTGTAAGAGAGTTGACATCTATTTTCATCTCTATGAGGGACAAAATAATTGTTTCTTATAGGCATGGCATTCTTATTAAAGCAGTGATTCTGGTGTAGATTCCTTCAATTTTTTTTTTTATCTTTATCAGCTTCCAAGTCTGCCATACTCATCTGCATCAAGCTGGCTAGAGGGGAAAGAGCATTGAGGCATGTGCATGGGATATTTTCATGGGCCAAGCCTAAAAGCGGTACATAGCATTCACGTTGATGTTCCATCAACTGGAACTTGTTCAAACGTAACTCTTAGGGGAGAAATGAGGTCCAGTCCTGTGTCTGTGAAGAAGAGAAATGGTTTTGGTGGAAAATTTTCCCCACAGATAGAAGCTATTTCCAACCAATAGCAACTTCATGTCTACAGTCGTGAAAGTGAGCAGGACATGACTTTAATATGACTAAAATCACAGGATGCATGAAGTAGAGTGTGGTAGAAGGTGAGAGGCTAGTCAGGAATCATCTTTTATCTTAGGTTGATAGATCTCTCCAAAGGTGACTTGTACATTCTGAAGCATTTTAATCATGGAAAAACAAAATTAGGGAGAATACTTAGGAAGCTACAGCAATAGACTAAGTAGAAAAGGAAGACAATTTAAATACAGCCAGTGACAAAAGAGATTCACTAATACAATCAACAAACAATTATTAAGTACAAGCTAAGTGTTGGGTGTTGGGTATATGCCAAAATAGAACCAGTAATAAAAATACCAATTAGGTACCAATTAGATGTAAGTGGTAAGAGAGATGGAATCGGATAGTAGGTGGTGGGAGAATATCTGAGGAGAGGAATGAGGCAGAGAAATCATGAGATCAGTTTTGCATCATTGAAAATTATGTGCTTCTACAACATTTAGGTGGATTTGCTCAGTAGGCATTGCATTATTTATGTAAAACTGAAGTTGCTTAGAAACGTCAATACAGAGATAGCAATGCCCAGAATGACACTGAAAATACCAAGATAGGGCTCTCACATCACACATACTCAAAAATTACGTATTGACTTTATTTATATATTTATTTATATGCTGTTTAAAGGGAAACTTGTTACTCTTTGAACTTACTGAACACATTATAACTTTTTTCTGATTTCTTGGGTATTCAGATAGAGGGAATACAGATCCATGACTAGAAGACAAAATGGGAGTGTTAGATTCAAGAAGAAATGTAAAATAATATCAAGTATGCACATATTCTGCTTTGACTTAAATGGCTATAATTAGTGGGAGATTACACTTTAATTTCTTCAGATTGTTGCTTCTGCCAGCTATACCAGTGATGCGAAGGAAGGTCCCAAGCTCTTTAATTGTACTCAGCATATTCTTATTACCTTAAAAAACACTATGTTCCTTTTTTGGGGTTAAACACTGCTGTTTAATAAAGTAGTATTCTTCATCCATGTATCCTCCAAGCTAATTGCTCCAAGCTAATTAGCTAATTGCTAATTGAAAATGAGTTTCAGGAAACAATCAGCGATAATGAGACCACATGGCTTAAGATTGCCTAGTTTTGTTTTTGTTTTTTCATCCCTGCAATTTTAGGACTGGAGGTAATAAGAAAGAGGAGTGAGCTTCTCTTTTTTACTCTGCCTTCCCATGCCATCCCTCTATCTTATTGCCTGGTTGAAATGATGGCCACCCTGTAAATAATGCATGATTTCATGATTGTCATCCAAAACTGAGCCTAAAGCTGGGGGACCCCATGTGTCCTCGCTCAAACCTCCACCCTCCCAACTGCATGCCTCACAGCCTGCTCAGGAGATGCAGAGATGAGAATTCTTTTCCTTCTCAGTTAATTTTTGCTTATTGAATTGCCTGATTTCATGGAAATTGTGGAGGGTGGTATGTAAACATTGTAACAGAGATCATCTGGGTTCCTTTGCTGAGTTAATTAACACAGAACGTTAATAAAACCAGGTAACAGCTATGGACCCTAGAAAGGGCAGGGAGCATTGTGCTGTGTGATGGAAACGAACTGGGTTGTGCATCCAAAATAGCCACTTTATCGGTGTATGCCTGTGGTTATTACAAGGACAGAGTGAGACAATGCAAACTGGTCAGCCCAGAGTCATCATCCTTTATGAAAGGCAAGACAAAAAAATAACTTTGAAGTACAGGTCATGCTGATCTGGGTCAGTTCCATCAGCTATCCATTAGAAGGCCTTGATGATTGGTTACCCACACTTAACTGGGCTCAGAGATACCAGGAGGTTATGTTTGTCCAGTCTGGAAAGATGTAGCCTACTGCCGATTTTAACTGCAATATGAAGTTGAGAAAGTCAGTTTCCATTTTTCCTGTTTCAAACTAGTGTCCTTCTAAACATGATGTGACCATAATACTTAGTTTAGGAACAGAGGGGAATATCAAGGATTAGGTCCTCCTGGGGGGAGTTTGTCCTTTAGGAAGCTGCGTTTAGGTGCGGGTTGTGCTGTGTGACACAGACAAGAAATAAACAACACATCTTATTCTCTGACACAGGCCAGAAAACTGAATTCACACTTGGCAAGTTCAGGGTATGGCAGCTGGATGATTGTGGCTGGTAGAAGTCTGTTAATACAAAGATCTAATTTCTTAATGAACTCTAACAATGGTACGTTTATCATCACGCATAGAATTACTCAGCAGATTGTCTCTTTAGATCCTGAGTAAGTCACCTTCTCCGCAGTTTTATCTTTGAAATTCATCTTTTGGATTTTAATCATAATTAGACTGAATATCACTGGGTTGTAAAAAAAAAATGACCTCATGTTGCTAATAACATAAACTTGGTATTTGGATTATATCATTATATCAATTTCTTACCTTTCTTAACTTTCCAGGCTGAGAACTTAATCCAACAAAGTGAAATTGTTTGACTTTTCAAGTAAACAAGTTTGATGATCTGTTATCTCTTTTTCTTGTCTTGTATTTTTAATTTTAGGAATCATCCCAGCCATCTGGACTCCCTGAATATGTGAAAATAGTAGAAGTTGGACCTAGAGATGGATTGCAGAATGAAAAGGTAACTTGATATTAATTTTACACAGTTTTTAAAAAATGCTAAATCTAAATATTTATTGAGTCTAAAGACATATGGATTTCATATGTTAGATGATTACATTTGTTCTTAGTTGCTACTTGAATTTATAAATCTTAAATAGTATTTGCTTTCAGTTAGGAATTAATTTTCTGTTTATGCTTCAATAAATAACTTATGCAAATTACTTATAATTCTTAATGTTTTCTTAGATTATAGTTCCTACAGATATAAAAATTGAATTTATCAATCAACTTTCCCAAACTGGCTTGCCTGTAATAGAAGTGACAAGCTTTGTGTCTTCCCGATGGATACCACAGGTATGCAAATCCATAATTCCTTAACTAGATTCTTAATTCAACATTGACAAGATTTAGTGAACAGTGTGATATACATTGTGATATTAGCCTGATATATTTTGTAAGAGCATAGCAAATTAGTAATTATTAGCCCATGCATTAAGATACAATTAAAGAAAAACCTCTTTAATGAAATATATAAATTAAGTCCTAAAAAGTTATTTGGACTTAGTTGTTAAAAAGTTATTTTGGGGCTTCCCTGGTGGCTCAGTGGTTGAGAGTCCGCCTGCCGATGCAGGGGACACGGGTTCGTGCCCCGGTCCGGGAAGATCCCACATGCAGCGGAGCGGCTGGGCCCGTGAGCCATGGCCGCTGAGCCTGCGCGTCTGGAGCCTGTGCTCCACAATGAGAGAGGCCACAACAGTGAGAGGCCCACGTACCGCAAAAACAAAAAACAAAAAACAAACAAAAAAGTTATTTGGAACTCCATCCTAAACCTGCAAGAGTGTATGGTCTGATATAATGAGTAGAGGCTAAGACTCTTAATAGCAGTTTAGGGTCCTGTCCTCCATTTAACATTTTACTGACTTTATGAGTGATCTGAGTATCTCCAGGTGATTTACCTTTTTTGTCTGTTACAAGGAAGTAATGCTGAGTGTTGCCTGATACCTTCCCCATTATAATCCTATTTTAAGCAGTGAGAAGTGTAGACATGCTCTCTTTTTTTTAATGCTTATATTTGCTAGAGGGTTTTATATATTCATATATATTGATGAAAATATATGTATTCATCAAAGACAAGGCAAAGGTAGTCATCCAGAATCTTCTCTTGAAGAGGATAGAGCCTTATCCAGAGTTGTCTGGCATATGGCAGCAATCAGTACTTCTGAGACTTGGCCCTGATCTTTGAAACGTGATTAATAATTAGCAAACAGTGACACCCCCCCACTCCTTTCCCAATCCAATTCTCATTCCCTGGATCCCTGGATTCCTTGGACCCTGTTCTCATTCCTTGGATCTTTCAGTCTCTGCCCAGCACTTAACTTCACTGATTACTTCTTCATCTGATTCCCTTGGTTTCCTCTATAATCCTCCTTCACTTATCCCCCTCCATTGCTCTTTTTGTCACCTCTGACAATCATTTCCCCACCACCAAGTTTAAGGTTCCCTTGAGATTCTTTAGTAATTTTCTCTGCCTGTGCTTTCCTCTTTGCCAACCCTTCCAAAATCAAAAGTTGCTTCTGAGCGGATGACAATTCTATATTTCCAGTCCTGTCCTCTCTGATAAGTTTCAGCCAGACATGCCATTAGCACCTGAAACTCAGCAGGTTCAAAGTCAGACTCATCATTGTTGATCCTACTTTTTGCTCATAGCCTAACTGTTCCTTAGGGAATCTTGAATTTGAATTCTCAAAAGTCTTTTATATCTGGTCAGTTACTGACCAGTTACTGGTCAGTTACAAAAATTCTTCCTCCTCAGGAGAGCCTATTCCTGAGTCTCTTCTCTTCAATCCCATGGATGTATTAGTAATCCATACACTTATGGAATAATTATTGAGATAGTCCCTTCAATGAGATTCCTAAGCACTGTTTCTCCCTTCCTTATGTATTTTGCCTATTGCTTCTAAGATAATCTCCCAGAAATACTAGCCTCCCCAAACTCACAACCTCAGTTCTTTAGAACCTTCCTTCTCCCTGTTAAAAAAGTCTGGAAACCTGGCCTGGGGTTCAAGGTCTCTTTACCTGGCCCTACATCCTTTTGCAGAAGCTCCTGGCAAGCCAAACTGCCTCTTGTTCCTCCTTACATCCTGACTCTGTAGCTATACAGCACTTTTTCTATATTCATTTATGTACATCTCAGTTTCTACACTGCCCTGCAGTTATAGCAAGATGGTGTAAGAAGGCTTAAAACATTAAAGCCCTTTTAATTACAAGGTGTTGGAAACAATAGAAACCACAAAAGGATTAATAGTATTAGTAATACATCACTTTTCACAGAGTCAGTATTCAAATATCAGGGCTACTTTGATTCCTCCTCAAAACAAACTATCACTTTTCTTCATCCCAGTTGCCACTGTATATAATCCTATATATTTTTTATAAATATTGTCTGATGATCTGCTTCCCAGACTCTGAGAGTTATGGAGGTAGTGACCGTGTCTCTCTTGTTCATCACTTGTATCCCCAGTGCTTGGTGCAGTAAGTAGGTGCTCAATAAATATCGTGACATGAATAATGAATCCATCAGCCTGAAACCATAATAACATGGCTCAATTTTCTGGCATGGACAAGTGACTCTTACTTTTTGATCATGTATTTGGTCTTGTGTTATGAAGGCCACAAATATTTTCCTTAGGAAGACACAAACAGCTTGATGAGACTAGACGTATTTCTTTGACTTGTCATTTTGTAAAATGTGAGCTACTATTATTTTACTAGCTGTCATGTGAGACCCTTTATCATCTTTAAGTCTTCATGACATTGCCTCTTTATTTGATTTAGTTAATGCTCTTTTCACATATTTGATTATTGTTGGAGAGAAACTGGATATGCTGGTGTAATTTCAGAGTAAAGTTTAGGAAGGAGGACAGGTAACATTAATGATGACCAGCCAAAGTTATATTTCACATTTTATATTTTCCTAGTCCTTTTCAAGATACTTTTATTTCCCAGTGGTTTTGTGAAGCTGCCTACAAAATACGCCTCTTTACCACAGTGATGCTCAGGAAATTCTCTTATTCCACAGTACTGGAATTGTTTGATGGATTCAGTTTGATCTAGGACACACCCCGGGACATTTCAAAGGACGAGACTAGAGCCCCTTGCAGAGAGCCACTCTTCTCCTTAAACAGCTACTTAAAAGAAAAAAGGGACAAAACAAAGGGAAGGCCGTCCCTCTGTGAGCAGTAATAGGAAAATGCCTTCTGGCCTCACAGGAAGTAGATACATTTGATGGGACTATAAAATAACATGATTCATTGACTTAATCTATTGAGATGTAATGAACTCGGCCTAGGCTCAAAGTATTATTGAATAACTGACGGAATTCCCCACAAGCTCCTGAGGACAGCTGTGGCAGGGCAGAGGTACCTCTGTTCTGTGTTCTGTCTACACTCTGTCTGGAGCTGGAGTAAGTGACTTAACCTCCTTGAACCTTGGGAATCCCAGCAATGAAGCCTGCAGCCTGGGAGGGTTTAGGGCAATAAAGCCCATGAATGGGTCCCTGTCTGTGGATGCCCAGAGTCCAGAGCACCTGGCCCCAACCAGGCTCATCAGTGTTATCTGAGCGTATGCCTGACCGACAGACAACTGACTGACTTATTCCGGGTTCCATGCAGGTTAGTTACCTTCTCTGGGATAAACAGCCTTTTTCTTAAAGATTGAAGTATGTGTTTAGTTTAAATATTGGCTCGGAAAAAAAAGAAAATAAAGGTACTCATCCTTCAAATACTAAGGAATATGTTGTATATTTCACTTTTAATACTCATCTGGTTACATGCATTCCAAGTCAAAAAAAAAAAAAAAAGAAAAAGGAGTGTTTTAAATAAATCACATATCTGTAAAAGAGCAGTGTGCCTGGATCAAAGATAATATCAAATTGAACTTCCAAAGTTATACTGGTCACATATTACATAGCACATCAAGGGTTTTTCAAAGAACAGTCTTGAGAGCATCCCATGTTTTACAATTTGTTTTTCTATAGTGGTGTTTGGATTCTAGATTTCACTGAGCTTGCCTGAGTGAGCCTTTTCTATTGTTGTGGTTGGAGGTTATCTCATTATGTAACTACCAATTTCATTGTTCTGTTGCTAATGAAAAAGGCCTTAAATCAACAGAACTAACTCATAATGGTAATTTGAACTTTTATATTATAACCTTTCATTTTTTAAAAAAAAATAATCGATTTTTTATTGAAGTATTGTTGATTTACAACGTTGTATTATTTTCAGGTGGACAGCAAAGTGATTCAGTTATACATAAACGTATTCTTTTCCAGGTTCTCTGACCTCTCATTTTTGGAGAAAATGTCATGACACCAGGCTCGTCTAGCTCAGAATAATGTCTGAGATTTGTGACAGAACGATTTTAGTGCACCAGCTTACATGTAATTTTCTGAATAATTTCTAATCCTTCTAAAGATCCTGAATGTGGCTCGAAATTGGTATTCTGTTAATTCTCTGCATCTTCTTCTGTTTCTTTCCCTTAAACGCGGGTCATGGGAAGAGTCCTCCGGTTTATGTTTAGATTGCTGCTTGCTCACTTATTTCTTTTTTTAGCATTTCAAAACGTTTTTACAGCTTCCCTCCTACTGTTTTGTTTGGCAACAGCTTTTCTAACTAAAGCAGCTGAAAGAAAAGTTCCACAGTAGCAGGGTGCCATATAAAACAGGATCCCACACCTATAATCTAAATGGCCAGAAATGATAAAATACTTGCCATTAAAAAATACATGTTCTTTACAACTTATCTGGAAAAAGGGTTTCCTTAGAGTGACATATAATCTAAGGACATTTGAAATGAGTCCACATAGCCCCTCACTTCAGTGGAGCGAACAGCAGTAAGAGTAGAAAGAAAATGTGTTTATAAAAACTCGATGGGTTTACTGCAACTTTGGAATGTGGCTCTCAGTAATGAGCCTTTTAAATCATTATAAATACAATAATTTTTGAAGGTGAGCTAGAGTTTTCCATTATCTTTAATGTAGCCATTTGGTTTTAAACACGTTCATTCACACGAGTGATTAAAGTGAATACCATTTATTTAAAAATAAGAATACATGAAAAGTACAAGACACTGTATGTTTATGTCTGTCGTATACAAAGTCTCAGTTATAAATATTTGCTCTCTGTCTCATTAACTTTTAACTTTTGGAATGGGTGGGTCCCAAGTCTGGCCACATCAGCAAGGGGCAGAAATAGATTTTCTCTGTAAAGTAGAAAGAAATATACATAAAAGGCTGTAAAAATTATTTACCAATCAGTCTAACACTTAAAAATATGGCCCAAGCACAGTGTAAGCAGGAAGGAATGTGTAAACTTTTCCTTGCCCTCCTTTTAGTGGTGATGCAATTAATGCTTTATCGGTAATGAAAACACATTTACTGGATTGAAGTTTAAGACTTAGATTTACATGGATGAGGTGCAGGAGACAGTAGCTTCTGCCCCTGAGCGCCCCCTGGCTTCTTTTTCTTGTTCTGCTCTTTTTGAGGGGGATGGGTGTGTGAAGAGGCAAGGAAGGGGATAATTTGGCAGAGATGTTGAGTGTGTGTGTGTGTGTGTGTGTGTGTGTGTGTGTGTGTGTGTGTGTGAGCGTGACTGAAGGAGAGAGAAAGTGGAAGAACTGGTGTGGAGAGCTTTTGGGGAGAGCCCCGGAATTCTTTTGCTTATAAGGCACAGTGTCCTTGGCAAGGTAATTTCATCTTCTGCGAGTCTCATCCCCTATATCCTAGAGGAGTTGCCCTCTGCCATCGGCCAGAGAGGAGCCTGGTGAAATTTACAAGACCGCAGTTCCCATTTCGTGGGGTTACAGGAGTCCTTTCACCCAGATAGGCTAGTTAGGATATCACATGGTGATTTAGAGTTGCAAACGTGAGTGTTGCAAGAGACAAGCAAACATGGTATGCCTTTCATAGCCAAGCCTTATAAATTTTCTAGCATCACTTTTCCATACCATATTAGTTGATGTAGTTACAAAGCCATCCAGTTTCAAAGGGAGGGGATCCATGCCACCTCTTGACTGGGGAGGGGCGTTGTAGAGGAGCACATGGGTGGGGAGATATCATTGGAGCCATTTTTCTAATCTGTGACACTTATGTTTTTTAAAATGATCTAGTAATTAATCTAGTTCTGCATGTGTTTTTTCTTACTGATAATTAAAGAATAAATACAGCTGATAGAAAAGCGGGTTCTGCATTGTGAAACCCCCAAATTCCAAAAAATATATATATATTTTAGTACTCTCAGGGCTGCTAATGTTTACCTGACTCCTATCCACTCCCTATATACAATTGTGTTGCCTCACATGGGAGTCAGGTTGGTATTTGAGTGATTAACATGAAGTGCAATATTTTAAAGTGGCTCCATCCTTCAATTACGTCATTGCTACTGTTGTCACAGAGAGCATGCAGATTGCCTAAAGCATAGTCACAGATTTTTAAAACACCTTTGTCTCTCTCAGAAAAGAACATGGAAATATGAAAATGTTTTCTTCTTTTTATTAGGATGGTGAGCACTACATGTTTTTTCTTTTTGAACTTGTTTAAGGTTATACTTTGGAACAAAATTGGAAAAAAAATGAGTTGCTAGCACTGTACATATTACTTGGCATTCAACAGTAACTCATTCTCGACCTAAGATGTAATTTCACTTCTGTGTGCAAAGAAAAAAGCAAAGCTTATAATGAAAAGCAATAATGTCACAATTCTACTGGTTAGATTTTCTTATTTTTTTCACATCGTAGGGTATAATTCAATACTTTTTTAGACTTTTTTCCCCATGAGGCCAAAAACTATGATTCTACTCAAAGATTTACTATGCTCAACATGCACTGCTTTTCTAATTGCTTAATCTGATCAATTACATTTTGACTAAAAATTTGTTTTTTTGGTTCTTAGATTTATGAAATGTACCAAAAATGTTCAAATAAAATACTTTATCTCACTTTTTATATATTTTATAAATATATTTTTATATATTTTACTTTTTATATATATCTCACAATTATATTGTGTTTATCAAATTTTCTCTAAGTTTACCCATGAAAGAAAAAAACTTTCAAAGGCATTTTGATCATATGAAAATTCCATTTTTGTATATGATTAAAATTATATTAAAATTGGACCATGAATTATCAGTATGCAGTGACAGTTTGAAAGGTCTTGCATATAATACAATTGTATAAAAGCTGAATAGAGTACAGTTTGGCACAGAAAGACTTGATTCTAACTTTTTAATGGCATTTTCTGCATTATGCTGATTAGTTTGTCAATCTTATTTTACTATAAACTAATTCCATTGATATAACTCCTGACTAAGCCACTTAACATGCAATCCACTTTAAGAGAAGCAGAGTTTGTCCTGTGGACCAGACTCCAAGGAACTAAAGTATTTCCTGGGTGCCATGGTTATGACTCTCATGGGAAGAATCACAGCCATTAGTGAAAACCAGGTTTAAAGTTTAAAGTGTTAAGATTAAATGTGGACTGTTTTGATCATAAGTTTTAAGTATGCCAAGCATCACTTGTTTTTAAGAATTCACGATTCTTGTACATTGAACACTGAAAATGAAACATATACTAATTATTTTTAAATTGATTATGGTTTTAAAGACATGTTTTGTTGATATGTTTATAAAGAATTATTATTCCAGTTAATTTTTAAAAATAAAAATAAAGTATTTTTTCCTAATTTTTAGATATACACACAGACAGACAGACACACACACACACACAACACGCACACTGATCTAATATTGCCTGGTTAAATTGCTGGAAAGTTCTCTAGGAGTCATATGGAATAGTAAACATTGGAAATTAGATAAATCTGAATGCTAAAAGTAATATTACATTCCAAAAATAATATTAAGCAATAGGTTAGTTTTATATTTCAAACTGACACATTAATGAGACATATATATGCTAACATTTCACTTCTTCCATATTTGATAAAATAAAAGGAATACAAATGTATATTATTCACTTAGAGTAAATATAAAACATTTACATTCTTATACTTAAAAATTTTTATCCAAATTCATTTATCCTGAATATCCAATTTATCAAATTAAAGGCTGATTGGAATTATATTTTTAGAATAATAGAATATTTTGTAACATCTATGAATTTTAGCTATTTGTTCATCGTCAATGTATAGGACATTCTTTTGAAGAATGCTGTTCATTTTATAAATATCTTGGATAACTTCAAATTTGTAAAGACAAAAGTTCAGAGTTTAAAACTGAGCTGCTTTAATTGTTCTAGGCACTCACATTCCTGTTTGCTTTATAAACTAAATTAAGTACTCTTTGAAATATCAACATATTGAAGCAAATTCACACTAACAACTTGAGAGCGTTAATACTACTTACTCCAGACCTTGTACTGCTGTGATGTGGGACTATCAAGAAATTTTAACACTGTTCTTAGTCAAGACTGATGCATCATGTATTGAATTCAGCTTATAGTATATAGTGAGAAACACATTTCTTAGTAGTCCCAAAATAGTTATTTCTTCACAAGTCCTCCAGGTTGTAGGTTTCCTGAGCTTTCAGTGACATCATTGTATCTGGTTAGAAATAACAACATACACATTTTCTGACAGAAAATCTGAGACCTGATTCTTACTTATTTCTGATATGATTTGGCAAAGTATTTTCATCCTTTATGCCTTGGATTCTTTCCATTCATTTATTCACCCATTCACTGCTTTTATTGTGTCTCTGTTAAACACTGCATTGAATTCTTTTTTGTAATCAAAAATTGAATAATGTGTGGTTGATAGCAATATCTGTATAATGATCCAATTGTAAAGTTAAAATGGGTAATAAGAATGAAATCACTAAAAAAAAAAATTGACTCATATAATGAGGTTATAAAATCAAGTGAATATCTGTAAATGAGCTGTCATAAAATAGAACCTAGGAATCCAAATATGTTCAACAGTTTATCTTTAAGAGGTTGTCTGTCCAGGCTTTTCAAGTTTTGTCTTCTGTAGTGCTTAGCCAGACAGAGCTCTTCAGAGCCATACGATGTCAAATCATTGCAGTTAGATCTTACAGGCTATTGTGACTGCATTGCTTGCCAGCATAACAAGAACTTTTTTGCTACAGCGCTCTCTTATTGCCAGTGAGATGGTCTGCCTCAAACCTCCCAAGCTTCCCCTCTGCTCACCAGCGCAGCTCTCCACTGTGGGCAGGGGGGCTTCCAGAAGGAAGTGTAAGTATAGAGGGGAAAGTCCATTTACAGTCATCGAGAATGAATACAATTAGACACAGTATTTTAAAAGTCACTTCTGCTCCCATGCATGAGAAATAACACTGTTGACAGTGTTATTAACAAACACAAAGGCATGATATATGAGAGGCAACACAGTTGAACGGAAAGAAAATTATACTGGGAGCTTTGAGACTTCTTGCCCCTACTTCAGAGTCATGTTGGGAACATGATTGTTTTGACATGGGACGACCAGGAGGGTGGTCACCAAAGGCATTGACCCGAACAAAGAATCACTAATGCATATTTGTTATGTTTGCCTTAGGAAACGGGAAATGTTATTGAATAAGATGACTCTGGTTTCTCTGTCTGGAACATTAGTCTCCTAGTGTATAACCCACAAATCCATTGGGTAGATTGCGTTTATTTTATAATTTAAAAATGAATATTTGTAGACATTAATAGATTATGATGAAAATGGCTTGCAGGTTTCACAGTAAAAGAGTGTGGGTCATGTATGCTACTTGCTTGGGTCACTCCTAAGAAGCCTGCACATTCCTTCCAATAGAGGGCGGTACAGAGGCCCTTAGAACACAAAGGTAATGTTGAATAAGGAAGCACAGGAAATTATACACAGCCCAAATTAGTTTTTAGGCTTCTGGACTTAAGAAGTTTTGTGAGTATGGTGTCAGACCATTTTAGCAGTGGCAGCCAAGACAGGGTACTGGGTAGAAAAAAAAAAAAACCTAGATGTTCAATTTTCCAGAGATTTCCTGTGTTTATTATTGTAAGACTGTGATTTATTAAAACTGTCTTACTTCGTCAAGCAGACCAAGATTTCCTCTGTGCTACTGAGGCTAAGATATATGGGGTTTGTGGAAAGAGTCTGTGAATGAGACAGGGTTGGAGTACCCAGGCTATAAGCTATTCATGGCTGGGTAGAGCGTTTTCACTTATGGCTGTCAGGAAGGGTGCTTAGTCCCATTTTTTTTCTCATGGCTGAATTTACGAATGTGTACCTTTAAGAGGAGTTACTGCTCAAATTGAGTTTTGAGTTATAGGTTCTGAAACCACATTATTTACATTTGTATAGTAATCTGTGGCATGTGTTGAAGAAATAACACGTCCTGTATCCATCCTTCCTGCTGCATAAGGAAAAGTATTACCATAAATGAGATATCATCTAGCCAGTGGAGATAGTATGCAAACACTTTCTGATATTGTCTGCTCATTTTGAAGAGATCTGAATGCTGTCCTGGGTGATGGTGGGGTAAAAAAATCCTTCAAATATATTTTTAAAAAATTATTCAACACAGTGTATTAGTGAGGGTTATAGGTCCATGAGAATAAATCTATTTCCTGGCAAAATTTAAGATGGTTTATTTAGCAGAGACTTTATAAAAATACATATACCCAGAAATATTATGGATATACCAAGAATAAGACATGCCAAACTGAACTCAAATGGTAAGGAAAAGAAATACTATAGACACCATAGATCTTTATTTCAGAGAGATTCTTAACTATCTTGATGATATGACTAAGAGCGAGGTAGGAAATTTCAACCAGGCTTGGAGTCTCCGAAATGTTATTATTTTTCTTTGATCAATGGAACTTTTTTCACCCTGGATGAAACTTTATTTAGAACCTCAATATACGATACAGACAGAAAAATAACCACAAAATATTTGTATAGTTTCCTCCCAAGACCCTGGATGGGGCCCTAGCAATGTGCTCACCTGGTCATGTGTTTCAGTAAAATTTACAAAAGTTAGAGATTTTTGAAGATATTTAGACAATATGGAGGATGTGCTTAACAAAGAGGAATTAGAGAGTGTGCTTTACAGTCAGACAGGGTCCCGTACCTTCTCCCCCACTCACTGGGTGATTCTCCTCATCCTTTCCATCTCTGTCTACTTCTTCTTCTACAGAAACTGTCCCTCTCATTGGGTGGTTAAAAATGTTTGAAGAGGGCTTCCCTGGTGGCGCAGTGGTTGAGAGTCCGCCTGCCGATGCAGGGGACACGGGTTCGTGTCCCGGTCCGGGAAGATCCCACATGCCGCGGAGCGGCTGAGCCCGTGAGCCATGGCCGCTGAGCCTGCGCGTCTGGAGCCTGTGCTCCGCAACGGGAGAGGCAACAACAGTGAGAGGCCCGCGTACCGCAAAAAAAAAAAAAAAAAAAAAAAAAAAGATGGAGTATCTTACCTGGATTTTAGATTCTACTCTAAACACATTTGCCATTTAAAAACAGTGCTAACTTCAACTCTGAGTAATTCTACTCCATCACACAATACAGTTGCCTCACCAGAGCCACCATGATGTATTGAATAATTTCTGTGGTGATGCAAAACAGCTCAACTCCTCTCAGGAAGTTTGCATTCTCCTTATTGACTCACTCTTACTGAGTTAAAATCATAAAGGAAAAAGTTTTATGTGTCATACACGTGTGTGAGACTTTCACATAAAAAAAAAATATGGTAAATGCACCTCTGGAACTTAGTGACCTGTACAATGTGATATCTTTGTAATTATACTTGTTCTGGGAAAAGGAAAAAAAATGTTCATCAGTGATTAGATTCTAAATGAACGTCTCACACAACATATATTCAGTTGGAACTGAACAAAATTTACTCAATGAATATTTTGTTTTCTCTATCAACTGTTATTCAGAAGAGAGGTAAAGGGTATAGATACTTTTACTTTTCATTTCATTGGACTTGAAAATGAAAGAAGGGTATGAATTTAAAAATTAATTTCTATAGAATATCTCCATAATTATCAGAAGAATTTTAATAAACAATTATGTTTTAAGTTTGGGCTTATTAAACCCTTTCCTTTTATAGTATACTAGAGTATAGTTTATCATAGAAATTATATTTGCATATATAATATATGAATAGTTGTGCTTTATGACTATTTTTTAATAATTTCATACTTTATGCATAGTCTTACTCCATTAAACTCTATGAATATTTTGCTCCTTTAAAAAACATGCCCCTGAGTTATTTACATTTGGCCTAGATAAGGGTTAGCTTAAATATTTGTCATTATTCTACTTTAGGTTGCCAAGAAAAATACTTCCTTACCTGCTTCATAGAACTTCAGATCACATGGCATTTGTATTATTTTGTATTTTTGGTATGTACACACACACACATACACACACATTTCCCACCACTAGCCTGTGTATTATATGTATATGGACTGCCTCTGCATCATTTTTTAATGCCATAATGTTAGATATATTGTAAGTGTATAAAATGTTGAAATGAGTCAATATTCAAACATTGAAGGGCATTTAAAAAGTCCATTTTTAAGGTCTCACGATATTTTAAAATTAGCTTTTGTATCCACCAATGACAAATTTTATAGTCTATTTGTAAAATATATATTCATATGCATTATTTTGAAATTCCAATAATCTCAGGGAATTTGGATGAGCATTTAACAATGCTTAAACTATATTTTAGCCACTGCTGTTGTCTGGAGAACACATTGAAAGCATAAATATTTAGGAGAGATTATTATATTCAGATAATGACAAAGTATTAGTAAAATGTCTAAATATGTGTAATGTGGAGTGTCCAAATATAATCACCCCATGATAGAGTTAGTAGCAAGTAAAATAAAACCTCTAAATAAAAGCTCTAAAAATTACATTCTAATTTTTGTGATGCTTTGCATATCTTTAAGATGCTTGCAAATTATTGCACAATTATTGTGACTATTTGAATCCATATCAAAATTTGGATACCTAGAACAATTAATTCACCATGGTATAGCCTGTTTGATTGGCTAGGTAGGTATGGCCATTCCCACACCGTGGCCAGATGATGGCAAATCCTGTTACTAACCAAATAATGGGAATTTTTATGATCTTAAATGAAAAGTTTCAGCAAAATCTTAAAAATATGTTAATTCAAACCAGATGTAGAAAGATTTTGTTAAGATGTCAAAATAGTACTGTAAAGGAATAGTTCTATTATTGTTTGACTAATAGTTAGACTTTAGACATTAAAATAACATCAGATTGAAGTATAATATAAACTCTCTGAGTAAAAAAATAAAGTAAAGCAAGGATTTTATACCTTTAATTGAAACCTGCTCTACTTTATTCACTGTAATAAAATTATATCCTATCATGATTTCCTAAAGCTCTTTACATAATTGTCTTTATTGACCAAATTTAGCCAGAATACTATTATGTCTTAAATGACCTCATTATAGTGTGGCTGTTTTTAAAAAGGAAAATGTTCTGATTTGTTGGATTCTAATTAATGTATTTATCATAATTTCATTAATTTCAATGATTATCAAAGTTTAGCTTTCATGACCTGGGAATTTGGTTACTGTCATCTCTGCTTATTTTCTAGTTCTGCTGATTGAAATATCTATTAAGTCACAGTTTAATTACATAAATTTCTACATAATGATTCAAGATTTTTGTTAAACTACATATAGAGTGAAATAGTCACTTACAGATTAATATGGCCTATATTTCTTGAAGATTAAAATTTGTCTTGTCTCCTTCATGCTGTGATGCACTGCCACACCTTATTCTCTAACTGCATATTGATTTGAGAAGCACTCTTTATTGATTTCTGTTATCATGTTAATGTAAATGTGTCTCATAAATAAACATACTGTGTTTAGTTAGACATAAGTATTAGTAATATCAATGAACATTATTCTCTAGTAAGAGTGTTTTAGATTTCATTACAATGTCCTAAAACTAGCAGTAACTTTACTTGTCTTTCTGATTGAAATTAGGAATAAGTGCTCTAAATTTTTTATGATAATTTGTGAGTGCATGTTTGCATATATATGTGTGTGAGAGAGAGACACAGAGAGACAGAGACAGAGAGACAGAGCTCACACTCTAGCCTCAGACACAAACTGGATATATAATCAAGAACTATGTTGAAATCTGCACAAAGGTTGACTATTTTTAAAAGAAGTTATAAAAGAGGGAGGATTACATTTTTGAGTAAAGTCACCTTCCTTATACTACCAGCCACTGTGTCCTATTAATTTTTCTCTGGTACTTCCATTCCCAGTGCCATTTCAGTGCAGTGGAACTTGTCACAAGCTGCATCCTCACCATTGCCTGAGAATTGCCTCTCTTTTCTCTTGACTGCCCTCTGCACCTCTCCCAAGTTAATCGTTCTAAAATACTGCATCTATCCCAGTCTTCCCTTGCTAATTCAGCACCCACTCTTCGTGGCTGTCTACTGTCTTCACAATAAATCCTGAATTTTTAGAATAATGTGAACCTAACTCAAGACACATCAAAGTGTGTGGCCCCCTGTCTTAATTTATAATCTATTTCTTGATTGTTTACCAATAATCTTTTCTAGCTGGATAGTGTATTCCTACTGCTACACCCACCTCTTCCTCTTTTCCAACCCTATTGATTTTTCAGTGTTTCAGCCTTTATGGCTTTGTAATGAATTATCTGAGAATTTAGTGGTGTCAATAAACATTTGACATGCTCATCAAATCTTAGGGTCAGAATTTGAACAGGGTACAGGAGCAAAGTTGTCTCTGGTACACAGAGTCTGGGGCCTCAGGCTGAATCACCTGGAGCTCCTTCAATCACAAGTTTAAGGGTTAGGGTTAGGGTTACGGTTAGGGTTAAGTTTAGGATTAGGATTAGTGTTGACTGTTGGCCGGGGGCTCACCTCCTCTTCACGTGGGACTCTCCATGTGGGCCTTTTCCTGTGGCTGCTCTGCAGGAGCTAGTTTTTCTCAGAGCAGATCAGCTGACTTTCCCATGGTGGCTCCCCCCAAGGAGAAAGCCATATAGAAGCTCTATCCTTTTTCATAAGCTAACCTCATCATTCACATGGCATTATTTTTGCTGTGCTCTATTGGTTGGAGCAGTCACAAGCCTGTCTAGGTTCAAGTGGATGATAAATAGCATCCACTTCTTGATGGAGATCGGTGAGGTTTTGGAAGAACATGTGGGATTGGAAATACTGCTGTGGCCATTTCAAAAAAATGTCATTATGTCATATTAGGGACTGTAGTTCTTATCCCATATACTCTTTTAAACGTTCCTAGATTTGTATAGGCCCTGCCAACCTTTCCCCATTCTGAGCTCTTATAAACTGTGCTCTTGTTCACAACCAGTATATTTTTTTGAATTGTTAACTTTCCTAGTGCATCTCTTTGATCTCCCCAACTATATTGCAAATTGCTCAGTGCAAGGACGTTACTTTCCAGTGTTTATATTTCCCACAGGGCCTAGCATAGGGCTTTGGACACAATTGATGTTCAATACACCTCTGGGTTAAAGTGAAATAGGCTTAGAATAAAATAAGCTTTGGCTTTTATGCATCGTAGATGTCTGTGGTGGATGGTCTTTGTGAAGGATGCAGCTATGGGGTGGGCAATGGTGGCTGTGATCTCTAAGAAATAAGTGAACAAGAATCACATTTTAGACACAATTAAATGTGTGTGGATTGAATGAAACATGAAGGCTTAATTGTCAATAAGGCATGATGGCAGTCAGTGGGAAGTGCTTTTTTGCATCTTAAGTATTTAATTTTAAATTTAAAATGTATTTAAAAATTCATTTAATTATTCCAAAGAATAATCATTGAAAGTATTAAATTGAATTCTACGGGCATTTAACTCAGAGTCAATAAGACTAATGGACCAGTAAGAGTAAATATTGTAATATTTCACATTAAAAAAAATGTGTAGCTATGCTAATAAAAGCATTTATACTCTAATTTACTTTTATTTCCTTTTAAATTAAAAACAATACATGCTTATTTTAACAAGTCAAGGTATATAGAGAAAAAACAAGTCTTCCCTCAACCGTTCCCATACTGAAGATACAAAGTTTGGTTTGGTGCATGTTTTTACAGCTTTCTCCATGTTCATTTTGTATACTTTTCATTGTTTATATATTATTCCTTATATTTATTGTTCATGCCATAATTTATTATTCTTCAATATGCAAAGCTCATGGTTATGTCAATGGTAATTTCTCTATGTGATGATTATGGGATTTGATCATCAGTTATTGCTCTAGGAGGCTAAATTATAGACTTCGTAGCAAACTGGTAAATTTGATATTTTAATTCAAAGTTGGCTTTTTTTTTAATAGATTCATAGAAAATATACAAAATGAAGTCTTTGTAGGATAAGTTTCCTGCTGTGTGCTCCATTGTATTTATTTGTTCACGTTATAAGAACAAATAGTAACTCAAGGATAGAACTACGTAAAGCAGTATGACTGTTACTAACTAAAACCAATAATATACTAAGGTCTCAAACTTGTTAAATTCTTCTAATGGATATGTGTAATTTACACTTTACTAAATATTGTAAAATTTCATATGTTAAAAATTATTTGGACGTAAAATTTTCACGTGGAAGGTAAATGCACAGCCTATGGCCTTTCAAACTCTTCCCACTATCAGGGGTATTGGAGTCTTGACCATAAAATGAAAGGAAGAGAATAAAGATCAGTCAAGTGAAAACACCGGAGTTCAGAATTCCTGACTGTCTGTAATCAGTCACTTAAACAGATCCTGTTATGTGAGGACGTTACACCCAGATCTGGTTATTATGTATTTATGACATTGAGAACTACTTATCTGGCATGGTTTTGCTATTTCAAACATGAATTGATAGAATATAATTGCCTGTATTATTATAACCTCCTGAAAAACTAACAACATGATTGATAGAATATTCCAAGTCCCATATCTCTATATAACTATTATGTATTTAAGATGGCAGATCACACTGAAGTGATGAAGGGCATTCGTCAATATCCAGGAATTCGATATCCTGTCCTTACTCCTAATCTTCAGGGTTTCCACCGTGCTGTAAGTGTGCTACTAATCTTTCTAAAACTGATATGCTTCTTGTTGTAAAGATCTTTTCGAAGTTAAATTGGTGTGATATGACTCCCTCGTTATCCTGCATAAATACTATCACTAATACCCGTAATACAGGTACATGGAGATCAGTGACCTTGTGGCATTTTGGGGACTAAAATGCTCCACATAATGGCTCTTCCAGTCTAACCATTCAAGAATTAAAACATAGAAATACAATTACCCATTTTGATGAAATTCTTTTGAAAGTATATTTTGTGCTCCCCACTTAAGCAAGGAATACAAAATATAACAAAGATTTCCCAATACGATATTATAATTATTAATATTATTGTAGTGGATAATTATTTTTGTTACTTTTTCTGAGGTTGCTGTTGTTCCTGCCCTCTACATGGTGCTAATCACTGTCTTTGGAATTGCCTCTACCAACTTTCCTTATTTGTCTTCTGGTTTGTTTCTTCCAATCCTATGTGCCTTGGGAATTTATATGCCGAGAAGCTTTCGTAATTTCACATACTAGAAGAATCAGTGTAGTTTTAAGTAAAGGCTTGAGGTGTTAAGCTTACATGGCTTTATTGTAAAAGTTGAGCAGCAGCTATTTTTGGTATTAATGGATATTTTTCATTTTTCTATTTGTGACTGGGTTGCATGAAGTTGAAATTGTGGGCGCTAGTTGGTGTATCACCTATTAGTGTATCTTGTGAAACCACTTTTATTTGAATTAATACAAATTTTATCACATTGTAAAGAAAGACAGAGACATTTTAAGAAATTATAAATATTGCTGTCATCTGGTCCTAAAGAAGTAGGGAATGTAACCATCCTGAGAAAGATATGAGAGTACACCCTCAGGGTAGCATAGAAAGTAATAGGAGAAACTTTGGCTTGGGAGTCAGGCAAGCCTGTGTTTGAAACATGGCCCCAGAACTTTTACTAGCCTTGGGACCTCCTCTTAGTGTTTTAGCCTCTTTGAGCCACAGTTTTCTCATCTGTAAAATCACCATAATAATACTTCATTTACAAAATTGTTTGTGGATTAGAAATAGGGCATGCAAAATACAACACCAGCATATAGTAGGTGTTCAATAAATAGTACTTTAATTTAGTTAAATTAAAAAAAAAAATTTTAAGTGAAGTATAGTTGATTTACAATGTTGTGTTAATTTCTGCTGTACAGCCAAGTGATTCAGTTATATATATATATATATATATATATATATATATACGTCCTTTTTTAATATTCTTTTCCATTATGGTTTATCATAAGATACTGAATATAGCTCCCTGTGCTATACAGTAGGAACTTGTTTATCCACAAAATTTTAATTTTAAAGGTTAAAAATTTATCTTGGATGGAAGAGTGGAAACCAGTATTTTTAAAAAAATGTTGGAGGAGAGATGACAGAATTTTTTTCTTAATGTATTAATAGGGTATCATAGAGAAAGGGGAATCTAGGCACAGTGGTACAGATGATATATTAATAGAAAGTCTTAAAAATCCAGCTGGAAAACTAGGAGGCTTGACGTTGAAAACAAGCACTGGGAAGCCTGGAGGGAGGAGAGAAGATGGCCAAAGGGGCAAAAGGGAGAATTGATTAGGTCGACATTTTGGATTTGAAGACTTGCAAGAGGATTAAGGTCTTAAGACATGCAAGAGTTTGGTTGTCACAGTCAAGGTATGAAACAGTGGAAGTGAGGTTAAGAGATAGGGAGAAAATTTGGAGCAAAATCTAAATGATGACTTGGAAAAATATTTTTCTGTTGGATGGTAAGAAGAGAAGAAAAGCAGAAAGCATTTACTAGCCTCAATTTTAATAATTAAGTAAAAATAAAGTTTTCCATAGATATCAAGAGATTTCATTGTGGTGCTAGTATTTTCCATAATTACGGTTAAAATATTGCTGAGGATAACTTTTAGGAAAGGCAAAATTAAATTGGAACAGCATCATTGTATATTCTGTGATTTATGAGTGTTGTAGTTTGTGGAATTATTGTGCTATCATAAAATATTTTTACATTTCAAAAGTGCGTATGCAGCAAGTTGAGAAAAATCTAATTTAAAATTCTAAGCAGAATGTTAAAGAATTCAAGTATTCTTTTATAGAGTAGTTAACATTGCTTCTGCTGCTCTTGTTTATGTTTTTGGAATTACTAGCTTTGGCCTTTGATTTGTATTTTTCAGGTTGCTGCTGGAGCCACTGAGATCTCCGTTTTTGGTGCTGCCTCTGAACCCTTTAGCAAGAAGAATATTAACTGTGCTATTGAAGAAAGTATGGAGAAGTTTGAGGAGGTCGTTAAGTCTGCAAGACACATGAATATTCCAACACGAGGGTACTTATGAAATCCCACAAATTCTATTTAGTTCATTAACATCAACTGTTAAAACTCTTTATGAACTATCTAGACATTGTTTTATGACATATAATAATATACATAGGGTATCTTATTTATACCCTGATCTTATGTGATCAGGGCCATGATTATATACTTATTACTATAACTACCTCATTAATATCAGCTGATAATTTATGAGGGCGTATCTAGCCCTTATGTTGTCATGCATTTGAGGTCAGAGGGACCAACATCGCAACTGACATTGTTACTCATTTTATTAATTCCAAATTATCCAAATGCAGCCATTTTTGGATCTCAGCCTAGTGTAAACGGATAGATTGTTATGAACTCATAGTAGCATTTGGAAAGGAATCATCTAATGTGGTTTCCAAATTTTTAAATTTTTTAAAGAACCATGCTTTTTCTTCAAAGAATATATTGTACAGAAATTCAATAGATTATGTAAAATGTAAAATTGAGAACTGCACTGGGGCGCTGGGCCCATCATTCCACCCATTCAGCCTCCCCTTAACAGCTGACTTCCAGGTTTTCTCTGTGTGACCCCAAAGCAAAATTATTTGGGAAAGGAGAAGAGAGAGGAAACTGGTTTGGTTCTTGTCTGCTTCCAGGACAGCAGGGGAGCATCTAGTGCAAACAGGCTCTATACTCAGGCCCATGTCTGTGAAATGTATAATAAATTCGCTTTACTTAAGAAAGAAGTTGTTTCTCAGACATTAGTTAATTTTCTATTTTTATAATTATGGAGATATGATAAACATGCTGTATCATCTTCATAAATTAAAATGCATAGTGTTTGTAACAGAAGGCTGAGTGCTGTCACTGGGCTTAGATGCCGGTTGTATTCCCTATGGTTGAAGTAAGCAAAGTTCATAGTGGCAAGAAAGATTCAGTCATTAATAAGAAAGACAAGTGGATCCAATTTGGAGTGACTGGATTAGAAAAGGATTGGAATTCAACCAAGGTCATTTGGAGAGCAAGTAGAATTAGATTACACCATAGTTAGCTATCTTGTTGGTTTGCTTCCTTTTTTTTTAACTTATTTTTCCTTTCTCCTTAATAAATTTCCAACATGACTTTTTAAATATATAAAGATATTTTTTGTAACTGACATGCATACATAACATTCAGAGGGCGTGCAAGAAAGTTTAAAAACCAAGATAATGTATTTCCATAGACAGAAAATAAAAGATGTCTGTTCTTAAGGCAAAAATTACATAACCACCATCAAAAAGGAGAGATGTCCTTTAAGTTTCTAAATTCAAGCATACATAAGTTGCTTTGTCTCTCTTCCCTCTAAAGGAAAGGAAAAAATGAAGATGCTGTTCTTCTATTTCAATTTATGTTTAAATGTGGAGTAAAGTAATTCACATTGGAAAGTTGAAAAAACACAAAACTCTAAGAAGTCAGGTACATGTAAGCTTATGCTTCAAATGGGAAGTGTTTTTTTTTTAAATGTTGAAAGATGGATGTGAAAAAATTACATAATAACAAATTTTATCATTTTAGTTTTTATAAAATAGAATAGGTAACTTAATAAGGCTAATAGAAACCCTAACTCCCCTTTAATACTGATTGCTGAACATTTAATATTGTCCTATCAATAAAGAACCTTCTAACCATGCTACAACCTAAGAAGTTTTTCAAGCTTTGATAAGAAGAGTACAGAAGTGCAGACGGACGAGAACTCACCCACAGCCAAATGAAATCAGTGAAAGTACATCAGAGACTTATTGTAGTTATACTGTAGACAGATGTATGTTTTCCAACGCAGAATTCCTTCCTTTGGAGAACAAGCCCTCGATTTTCTGAAACACTAGTCATTTTTAGAACTATGCCTTCGGATGGATGGATATGAGTTCACTATTTGTGCAGTTGAAAATTATCTTCTCTCCCAAACTTTTACAGAGTTTAAATTAGATTTTATTTTCACTGGCAATCTAGATTGTAGGTACTCATTATTAAAAGTCATAGGTCATTGGTACTCATTTAAGGGAAAGAGCCATGCTCAACTAGTTGAACCTGAAGTAGATGCTCCAGCCAGTGTCACTATGGCAACAGCTGCATCAACATGGACCATCACCGAGAAAATGTATATCGCCAGCTGCTGTCAGATTTAAAGGCCATGAGGCAGGACACATTTTATAAAGGCTCACTAAAGCCATTTAAGCTTCTATAAAAACAGTAAAGTTTCATATGTTCTAAATAGCAGCTTTTATTAAAATTATGAAGGCTATTGTTTGTTTCCTCCCCTCCCAGAAACACACACATACATATGCCTATGTACACGTTTTTATACATGCTCTGAACTTTATGTAACATATGGGACACATTGGGGAAAGACATGGTGCCAGATCGTTGACATAAAATGCAGAGTCAGCTAACTACTGCTGCACGTACAGTGTATGTTAGAGAGCAATGAAATGTCTACAATTTGGACTTCATTCTTTAATGTGTATTTCACATATGTTTAAAAAATGTAGGTTATTTTTCTCTTATTTGTTTAACTTTTAAAACATTAAAAAGACAGAGAAAAATAGAAGCCTGTTATAAATTGAATCATTTTCTTTCCTTTTATCAATGGCATTTATTGAAAGAATTATCCCTTGGTTTGTCAAAATCTGTTTAAAATTGAAATCCCTCTGATATGAAGTAGTGTTCTCATCTATCATATAAGGCATTCAGATTTTTTTTTCTTCTTTTTTTGTTGTTTAATTTTTAAATTTAAGTTTATTTATTTTTTTATACAGCAGGTCCTTATTAGTCATCAATTTTATACACATCAGTGTATACATGTCAATCCCAATTCCCCAATTCAGGCATTCAGGTTTTATTCCTTTTTGTTTGAAGTGAGTTTCAGCTTCTCTTTAATGACGTCACAAGAATCACATGCTCACTCTTCTTGTGAAAATATTAATTTAGAAAGGAAACTATCTCTAAGGTGCCTTATTCATTTCATTATTAGATGCTTATAAACATGTTATAAATTCACAAAGTCAGCAGGTGTGCATATCAAAGCAATGTGCTTTTACATGATAACATCTTAGGCCTCTTCTATAAAATGGCCTAGAATGATCTGATCCATGATTAACTTCCTGAAAATCTGAGCCTACTGAATGTTGAAAGAAGTCAACTGATAACATTTTTAGGAGCCAAACAAAATTATTCACCCACTGTTAAAAAAAATACAAATTGCAAAAATATTTCACCATGAACTGTCAATGCTGAATTTATTCTCAAATTCCCAGAAAAAGTAGACATACAAAATAATGAGAAGGAAGAATAAAAAGCAAATTAGCGATTAAACTAATATAGACAGCCACAGATAACATTTAGGTATGGAAAAACAAAGACAGTTTTAGGATGCGATAATGTTTTACAATATGATTAATATTGCAATGTGATTAATATTAATAGATATTTTGGAGGAGACAAGGAACCAGGGTTTCATAGAACCATAATGAGTCTAAGGTGCATATTTTATATAGCTCTTCACCTACTGTCACCTTCATCACCTACTTTCTTCTTATACAAAACCAATGAAAACCCAATCGGTTTTTAAATGCTTCTGAATAAAATAAAAATAAAATAAAATTCTGTATCATTTATATCAGTGACCAATTTCTTTGAGGAAAGACCCTCAATGTTAGGAAATTCTTCCTGTGCTTAGTTATTTTTGACTGGTTGCCTAACTCTATATAATTTCTAGCCTTTAAAATGGCAACCATTTCTAACAGCTGTGAAGTCAGGGCTCAGTGTTCTTTCTCAAAATGGTCAGCTTTCACTGGATTTCCCTTGGAGAGAGAATTTGTAACTCAACACGTTTCTTCAAGAATTAGCAGCCTACTTGTTTGTTAGCCAAACCATCTAGGTCGTGTGAACATGTATTTTCTATCCTTCCCCTGCCTCATGCAAAATGTCATTATAGATCCTGATCCTGAAATAGCAGCCTTCTTGAGTAAGATAATGAGCCTCCTTGTTTAGGGCTTAGTGTTTTAAATACACAGTGACTGGCAGGCAGTGCTTCTCATTGATGAAGCAAATGTGTTCCATCAGGTAATCTATCCCAGTGGAACTCACTTGCATATATGGCACCATCTTCCTATAAGTGGACAGTTTATTGGTCAAAGTTTCTTTCCAATTTCTACTGTTAAACTGAAGCCTTTGCATTGGTGTGGAAGAGCAATTCAAATCATCATCTACCAAAATATGGCACATGAAACTCTAATAGTGAGACATCTGTTAAAACTATTTTCTTTTGTACATATGTTTTGTTTGAGTTCAACTTATTTTAGCCTCACATATTATTCTGTCACGGCTGTCTGCCAGATAACACATACCCAGCTACAGTTAATATGTGTAAGTTGTGTTTGTGAAGTCACATCTAAATAGCCTTCATGTACAGCTTTTGAGCAAAGAATGTGTTTTGTCATTTCTCGTGAAATTTGCATTTTAGAGCAAAAGGAGAATTTTAGCAGAATTGCTTTTTGAGACCAAGGGAAGGTCATTATTTCTTATATCATCCACAGAGATAAGTGCATCATAGGCTCTCAACTTTATTTATAAGTGGCTTGTTAATAATGCAATGCTATTTTATATTGTTTGTAGGTTGATATATTCTTCATGGGTTCATCAAACTTGTTCCTATATTTAAATGTCTTAATTACCTTTAATTGACATTACATGTCATCTCATCTCATCACCCTTGGCATTGTTTTTCTCTTTTGAGGATAGCAGTGGTTGACTACACTCCAAGTGTTTCTGATATTTATTGAAGGCTTTTACTCAATCTTTTGGTTCCTTTATGTCAGGATGATTTGAGGAACATGGGCTAATTGTGGGAAGGTAGACCTGAGTAAGGCCTAACTGTAGGTTATTTTTCATGTTTCAGTTCTGCTAGGTAAAGTTGTTAAAAACTTGAATGCTTCTGTTTTATCTTTTATCATGATTTTGCATAATATTGATAAATGGCCTCAGCAAGCACAAATAAAACAACTCACATTTCTATCCAGAGTTTATTGTAATTTTAGTGCAATTGGCTTTAATATGGTTGGTGATTCCTGTATTACCCTGTCATCCTACGTAATGTTTAAAACATGGTTCCAAGTCTGAACTCCCAAATATGTGCTGTCATCTCTGACTACAGAATTTAGAATGTTAAGAACATGAATCTGGCTATACATTGATTGTAAAGATTAGGAATTTCATAGGAAATTATTCAGAAGGTTAAAATGACATCTTTACTAAGATATTTTTGCATTAATTCATTCAAGAAATATTGTTTTATATAGTGTGCTCTCTTATGATGCTATGTGTAATAATGAAAATGAAAAAAAGCCTAACTTCGAAGAGTTTCCAGCAGACTGGGGAAGTAATATGTATAGAGATAATTATTATATGGTCAAAAAAGCCAAGTACTTTAAGAGACATGCAGATAAATCCTATGAAAGTTCAAATTAAGACTGTATTAAATTTCTCTGGAGTTATTTGTAGAAGCCTTCATGGAGGTGTCAATAAAGTGAAATCATTAAAAATGGGTAAAAATGTGGAAACATAATCAGAAATGATGGCCTCCTCAGGCAGGGTAGGAAATCTACAAAGAGCAAAGGCATAGTGAAGAGAAATCTCCAGAAATGTTTGGATAAGAGGGAGAAGTTTATATTTACTGTAATAAGAGCTTTTGAGGCCGTGAAATGCAAGAGAGGCAGAAAGATGAGGCTTCACAAATTGCTGAATTTGAATATCAAGTTTATTCAGTAGACAATGGCAAGCCATTAAGGATTTTCAGAGTGTAAAAATATGCTCTAGGAATATTATTTTGGCAACAGATATTGGAGTGCAAATGAGGGAGTGGTGTGAGACTAGAGGCAAGGAGGGCACTTAGGTGACGTCTGTGACCATCCTGGGGAGGGGCTTGGGTACTCTTCTGTCCATGTGGGCTGGCGCTGGCAGAGCTCATATGCTCTAGAGCCTGGAGGGAAGAACCAGCCAATGCTGGTTAATGAACGTGTTCTCAAAGCTGACCTTCAAGTGATTTAGTGGCTGAAAATGACTGTATCTTTTTTTTTTAATGGCAAATGTGGGGAAAACAGGAATGAGCATCATTTTGGATCTATTGAGCTTCATATGCCATGTGAATGTGTCAAGCAATCGATTTGTAATGTTCATAAGAATATTGGGAATTTGTTCCTGGAAGAGAGACTATAGGGGACTGAGCTGATACAGAAACTCCCTTTTCTGTTCCCATTACAGACACATAAATATAACAACTTGTAAAACATATAGCCAAGCTCAGAAAAGAAAAGAAAGTCCTCAGATTTCATCAAAGAAAGTGTGGTAAGGATGCAAGCTGATGCCACTAACACATGGGGGTATCTATTCCAGATATAATCCCTGGTGGCTTGGAAATGGGATTTTAAAATCTATATGGGAAAAGATAGGTGTTCTTCTAAGACTGGATTTGGAACTGAGTGTTCTTGGAGCCTGGAAGCACTTCCTTGCCAGTGCAAAGTCACTGAAATACGTGCCAGTGTTATGGGTTGTGGATTTATGACATATGAGTATTGTGGAAACCCAAATTGAGAAATGAAGGTAGGCATTTGCCTGGGAACTGGTAAAGTCTGCAAGGCAAGAGAAAAAGGAAATTAAATATCCTTTATAGGGACATTAAAATAACTCAGGACTGTCACTTCAGGACCTTCTACAGAAACTGAAATCACCATGAAAAGGCACTAATGGTAAAAATTACAGGCCACATGAGGAAACAAACTATCCTAAGAAAAATAAGCAGAAGAAAAAGAAAAAGCAGGAGAATTTTCACTGAAAAGAAGGACATAGAATAATTTGAAAAGGATATTGTAAATTAATGCTTAACCTATTTATAAAGGCAAAGGAAGAACATAATAAAAGAACAGGTCTTTATGGAAAAACGAATGAAGATTTAAGGAAAAGAAATGGAGATGAAAAATACATGTGTTAAATAAAAACAATAATTGCATTGAACAGCAGATTACAGTTGAAGAGAGGATTAATGGTCTGGAAGTAGAATTTGAGGAAACTTCAATCATGAAACACAGAAAGATAAAAGAAATTTTGAAAGTGAAATTAAGAGAGAATGCCTAATAGAATTCCCAGAAGGAGAAAACAGGGAAAATAGATATTTTGATGAACTAGTACTTTGATGATTTTCTAGAAGAGAAAAAAGTATTAATGTTAATATTGAAGAAGTATAACAAGTCCTGACATACTCATTATAAAATGTAGAATATTAGGTATAAACAGATAATCCTAAAGCAGTAGAGAAAAAATTACTATAAAAATAAAGGAATTATCATTAGACAGAAAAATTCTCATCAGCAAAAACTGAGATGAGAAATAGTGAAATAATATGTTCAAAATGGCAAAAAAAAAAAAAACCCTGTCAACCTAGAGTTCCATACCTAGCCAAACTATTACACATTGATAAAAGTGAAATAAAACCATTTGTTGACAAAGTAGTCTGCAAAAGTCTATCCTTGCTGAAAAAATTACTAAAGGTTGTAGTTCAATAAAATGGACATTGAGCCAGAAGGAAGGAATGAAAAGAAAAAAGAAATGGAGAGGTTGCAGGTCAGGGCTTCAGCAGAGTAGAAACTATTTGGAATAGGTCTATAAGAAATCAACTACCAGCCAATTCAATATGGATAAATGTCGTGAATGCTGTGGGTCCAATCAAAGATAGATGCTGTGGGGTAGCAGTGAGGAAATCCCTGAGATTAGATACTCTCATGGCTGTGTAACATCACTTTTACATAAGGGTGTCAATCCAACAATCCAGGTGAGGAAGTATTGCTAATAGTTGAGTGGTTTTCAATTTTGGCAGCTTAATAGAACTTTGAAAATTATTTTAAAATAATTAGTGGTTAGATTCTATTCCCTGAGTTTCTGAGTTAATTGGTTTGGAGTGTGTCCTACCCACCAGTGTCTGTTTTGTTTTTTAAGCTCCCTAGATGATTCTGTACAGTCAAGATTGAGAAGCATTGTAATAGATTGTCAGAGAAGTGCAGAGGTCTAGAAACTGACTTTTGCCACCAGTCAAAGCAGACGTGGTAGCCTATTCTCATCACGAGGGAGGCCATTTCACACTCACAAAAATCCCTCACTTTTTACAAGTGGTTGGCAAATTTTTTGTGTAAAGAGCCAGATAGTAATATTTTAGGTTTTGTGGGTCAGATGGTCTTTGATGCAACTACTATTCTGCTGCTATAATGCAAAATATCCACGGAATATAGGTAAACAGATGGGCATGGCTTTGTTCCAATAAAATTTTTATTTGCAAAAGAGCCATGAGCAGGATTTGGCCTCTGGGACTTAGCTTGCCAACCTCTGTTTTCGAGTGTTAAAATAGTTAATGAGCACAGTTAAGAACCATTGCATTCACTTTGCAGAAAGTAGCCCCACATGTGAATAGGTTAAAGAAGGGTGGAGAAGAACATAAGAAGGTAACATGCAATGGAGAATGAAGAACAGGCCAACCATAGACCAGGGAAGGACTCAGAGGGAAAACTCTAGTGAGTGAAAATGCACATGGAGAGAGTTAGGGTCATGGCATAAAGGGGCAGCTATAGCCAGGTTGTTACTTTTCAGTTAAGAGAATGCTAGAGAGGTTTGTTTGTTTTATATTGTCTTACATTTGTTGGGTTTCTTTTGCTTGTTTTTGCATTTAGAGGGATTGCATGTAAATGAATAGCTTGGACTTTCTTTCTAATCACATCTAGATATTTGGGGTTCAGAATAAATGTACTTCTCTTTTCAACACATTATCATCATTGTACCTGAATTGATAGATAGCTAGTGGGAAGCAGCCACATAGCACAGGGAGATCAGCTCGGTGCTTTGTGATCACTTAGAGGGCTGGGAAAGGGAGGGTGGGAGGGAGGGAGATGCAAGAGGGAAGAGATATGGAAACATATGTATATGTGTAACTGATTCACTTTGTTATAAAGCAGAAACTAACACACCATTGTAAAGCAATTATACTCCAATAAAGATATTAAAAAAAAAAGAAAATCCTTTTTCATCCCTTGCCACCTTCTCCAGTACTATGTTCACATAAGAACATTTTCTTTTCTGCATATCTTGAGTAAATTTATAGAAATCATTTGAATATTAAGCTGAAATTATAGTGATTGAAAGAGCAGAGAGATGGGTTTCCTGTCCAGCATAGGCTTTCAAATTTTACTTGACTTTATCCTCTTTTTCTCCTTCTCTATCCTCATAACTGCTTGCCCGGCTTATGGAGCTGCTTAGTTATTTTAATTCCAAAACCCAATTTTTATTCACATTTTAATACTTTTGAAATTTAGTTATATCTTTAAGATCAATGAATATGTATTGAATTATTGAATCTATATTTCATGTTTTTACCCCAAAACCTGTTGTGAAATTAGTGTATCTTCCAATTGACAGCATTGTTTTTTAAATTGAGGTATAGTTGATTTATAATGTTGTGTTAATTTCTGCTGTACAGCCAAGTGATTCAGTTACACATATATATACATTCAATCAAGGAAACATGGGATCATCTTTGCTCATGTTTTTGCCTCCATCTTTGGTACCCACTTCCAGAATTTATGAAGAGTTGCATTTCTGGAAAACAAACCTGATCTTGTCATACGAATGTCTCAAAATAATTTTCAGGGATCTCAAAATTTCAGCTCCATGGCACAGTATTCAAGGGCTTGCTATCTAAAGCCTTTCATATTCTGGCCCAAAGAACACGGTTTCCAGCCTTCTTCCCCACAACCCCTCTCTCCCTCATGTGAATTGCTTCATTCCTGATGATCAGACACATGGTGCATTATTTTAATACAAGTGTTGTAAAATCTCTGAGAAAACTTTAATAAAATGGGATTGGTGTTGAGCTGAAAATAGCTAAAAGAGGCTTTTTTTCTAGTTTCATACTTTAAGATGGAAATGTATCATCATCCTTGCAAGAAAGGCTTGACTTTTTATATTAAATTGTTGAAGAAGCTTATGGAATATCTTTATTTGGAGCCTTTTAAACATAGACTAGACACTCTTCTGTTGGGGATGATTTTTAGGTACACCCATGAGAGATAAACAAGGTGAACTTTGAGGTTGTGATCAGTTCTGGGAGTTTGGGGGTGATTAATGACTGTATCTACGTGAGGCCAAAACAGCCAGATGGAAATGAAGAGAGAAGTTCAGTTTGTCATCTACGTGCTTTCTATATGATTCCAAAGACCTGGATATTTAACAGTTGAATGTATATACTTATTGAAATAAAACAATATATTTCACTGGTATTTTCTGCTTTGAATGTTCACGTATTGCTATAGTTTAAGCAATCTCACGAGATGAACACTTGTCTTATTCCCATCTGCCATCCAATAACGTATATCAAATTGTAATTATTAGAAAAACTAAAATGTGAGTTAAATTGAAAATGTTTCCAATTGTTTTTGTTTGGTCTGAGAATAATAATGAAGGAATAGAGTAAAATAAATTTTCTTGATGACTCTGGCTATTTCTTCATTTTTATAAAATGGAAATTAGGAAACGGCTTATCCACCAGATGCATATTTATATGGCTCTGTATTTTAAATTTAGGTATGTATCCTGTGCCCTGGGCTGTCCATATGAAGGAAACATCACACCGCAGAAAGTAACAGAAGTAAGATATACGCCTGGTTTTCTGGTTCATGGTAAAATGATGTGTATTATTTTAAAAAGTGGGCTGTTTTTCCTAATGTTTTTTGCATTTGCACAACTAGACCAAGAGAACCATGGACTGGGAGGCATTTATTAGATCACTTAGATAATAGTTTTATTTTAACACTAAGGACTTAGATAGTGCCTATTACTGTCCAGAGTTAACATTTGATTCTTATCATATGGGTGTCCAAAGTTTGAGGGAATAAAAACACCTGATTTGTTTTTATGTGAATAGAACATATTGAGCAACCTTTCTACTTTCTATCAGAATTCTGGGGCGGTTTTTGCACATATACTCAAACTTTGCCTTGGTTGCTCAGGTAGTGTCCCTTTGTTGTCGCCTACGTATTTTGGCATTTGTATCAGAGTATATACTGCTTCCATGTTTTTGTTCCTTTGAGATTCTATAGCTCTTTCTGCTGAGATTCAAGTTGCTATTATTCCAGAGCAATTTTACAGCAATTTATTATAGTCATTAAGGACCTACTTATTGAAGTTCATTTTCTACTTCCTGTTCCTTTTTCTTAATTGATACCAATGAATACAAAATGCTTGTCTTTGAAATTATATTAGACTCAGAAACTCATTTGTATATGAAATAGCATATTCTTGTGCACTGCTGTTAAGGTTAATTTTTATAAGTTTAGGGATGTGGTGCTGAAGCAGTGAAGATGGGATTTTTAGAATATCGAACTTTAGACAGGATAAACTTTCGGTTTGGCTAAAGCAATTCCTGTTTTGTGTATTCATTTGAACTGCAGATGTTTCCAGTGAGAGATATACCATCATCTATTAATTAAGCAAGACAATTGCCCACAGAGGCAGATATATCAATACTATAAAATAATGAAACTTAAATATTTAAAAAATTTTATTGAAGTGTAGTTGATTTACAATGTTGCATTTAATTTCTGCTATACAGCAAAGTTACTCAGTTATACATATGTATTCTTTTTCATGTTCTTTTCCATATGGTTTATCACAGGATATTGAATATAGTTCCCTGTGCTATACAGTAGGACCTTGTTGTTTATCCATCCTATGTATAACAGTTTGCATCTTTATGAAACTGAAATTTTACAGTCCTTCGCTGGCATGGGACCCTTCTAAGGCTCTGTTATTAATTTGTATTCACAACTATATATCCCTTTTTTAAAAATCAGTTTACTGTTTTTATTATTTTTTTAATTTTTATTTATTTATTTATTTATTTATTTATTTATTTATTTATTGGCTGTGTTGGGTCTTTGTTGCCACGCACAGGCTTTCTCTAGTTGCAGCGAGCGGGGGCTATTTTTCATTGCGGTGCACGGGTTTCTCATTGCAGTGGCTTCTCTTGTTGCAGAGCACGGGCTCTAGGCATGCGGGCTTCAGTAGCTGCAGCACGCAGGCTCAGTAGTTGGGGCTCACGGGCTCTAGAGCGCAGGATCAGTAGTTGTGGTGTACGGGCTTAGGTGCTCCGCGGCATGTGGGATCTTCCTGGACCAGGGATCGAACCCGTGTCCCCTGAATTGGCAGGTGGATTCTTAACCACTGCGCTCCCAGGGAAGTCCTTATGTATTCTTTTCTTAAAGAACATTTCCAAAATAGTATAACTTCAGACTCCACAAAACCTGAATCCAACTCTGCCTATACACCCACCCCTTGCTTTTCTTCCTTCTGGCTTGTGCCACCTCTGGACAGACCACACACAGTCTCAGGCTCTGCATTCCTGCTCCATAATATCCAGGGTGTTGCTGAAGAGAATCCTGGAACAGGCAGATTGGAAGCATTAGGAATTCATGACCAGCGACCTTACCTGGTCTTCTCTTCCACACTACCCTGTGTGGAACAACTCCCTGTCTCCTTTCCAAAATGATTCTTGCAGACTGTGTTCCCTCTGTTGAAGCCTCTAGCCCTTCCTGTCGCTTACTCCCCTGTATATGCAACTGCAGAGCCCTTCCCACTGATACTCGAACATGTTCAAGCCTCTTCCATGTGAAAACTTCCCTTCCTTAAGTCAGCATCCCTGGCACTCTTGTAGCCCTTGGATTGCCTTGACCCCACACTTAGGATTTTCCTCCAGCCACTTGAATGGAAGCCGCATTCTTCTCTATGTGGCCATTAAGAAATTCCAGCATTTAATAGAGAGTTTTGAGGAGATTAATTATCTATGTGAGGCCAAAAACATACAGATGGAAATGAAGAGAGAAAATCAGTTAGTCATCTACATGCTTTCTATGATTCCAAAGACCTGTATATTTAACAGTTGAATGTATGTACCTTTTTAAATAAAGGAGAAGAAAGAGGAGAATCAGTATTATGCTTTTTTTATCCAAGTGTCCATCCAATAATTGTCTCCTACCTGGACTAGGTAGCCCTTCTGAGTTCCCTTCAAACTATTTTTGATGTTGTATTGATACTGCCTTTCTGAAACATAAATCCCATTATGTCACCACTACTCCACATTTGGTCAAGGCTTTCTACTGCTCTTATGATAGACACCTCAACCAAAATCTGAAACCCGGTCAGTTTGCAAGGCTGTGTGTACTGTTTGTACGCTCTGCCCCGGGCCTTCCTCCCCAGCTTTATGGAGCCCCATTCCCCCTTGGTTTTTGCTTTCTTGTCACATCTGTCCTTTGCATCTGACCTTCCCTCCTTTTTTTTTTTCTTTGGCCACACCCTGTGGCATGGGGGATTCTAGTTCCCCCGACCAGTGATTTAACCTGCGCCCCCTGCAGTGGAAGTACGGAACCTCAACCACTGGACCACCAGGGAATTCCCATGACCTTCCTTCCTACTTGGAATCCCCTTAGTATTTGATATTTCAGCTGCCTGAAATTCCACCTGAATGTTCTTCTCACACCCTTCCTCCGCAACCTCTTTGACAAGTTGATGCTGACTTTATCTCAGGCTGTCACTGAGGCCCTTCCTGCTTGACAGATCTAGGTCAATTTCCTTTGCTACATGCTCTTAGAATCCTGTTTCTTTGTTCCAAAATTATTATGTTAGCTGTGTTTACACATTCCTGAGTGGAATTGATTAGGGTCTGTCCTCACTTGACTCCAGATTCCATAATACCTTGAGCCTGGACCCTTAACATCTGCATCCCCATCATATCCCAGCATCTAGGGCAGCACCTGATGTAAAATAAGCACCAAAGACACACATAAGGCATGAGTTAAGGGGTGACCATGTGTCTGATTTTGCACAAAGTGATTTTTATATATTCTCATTTTCACAACCAAACATGTCAACACTCACTTCATCATTATTATTGTGATTTTGAAAAATTAATTAGTAAGGCTTAGAAAACATGCTAAATAATGGTGTTTTATTGTTTGTATTTTACAGAATAGGGGCTGAGGCTTCAAAAGGTTCATCTTCTGCCCAGTATTACATGACTAGCATTTGTGGCAGCTGAGATTTCAATCCAGGCCTGTCTGATTCCAGAAGCCATGTCTTTGTCAACATACCATGCTGCCTTCATTAAAATTCATATTGCTCTTTGAAAGTAACATTAGTTATTTGGCTTGAAGGGAGCACAAAGTTTACCAAACTCAAGAGCATCTATTTATGAGCTAGAAAATTTAAGCCAAAAATATCAAGTGTCTGTACCGATTACAAAGCTACTTGATTGACATCTCTGGACCGCCTTGAGAAATACTAGTTCCAAAGTAAATCTGTGATGCTTCTGTTTGATTAAAGGGCTGAGAAAATAAGCCTCCCATAAATGAAATTGTAGCTTATACTTTCATAAATGAACATGTAGCTACTTAGATAGATACGATTCTGAGGCAAACTTGAATATTAGAGAAAGATAACTACAGGAATGTCATTCAAAGTTTTATATAATGCTTGGGATTTAATGAGCAAGGAAAAGGACTAGAAAACTAAAATATGCATTTTCCATGGATATGCAAGTTATCTTAGTTGTGATGTTTACTTCTAGATGATGTTTGCTAAGGAACAACAGGGTTTGAGTGTGTTCATTTCCATTGTTTTACTAGCTTGTCACTTTTCTTGATAGGTGTCTAAGAGATTGTATGGCATGGGCTGTTACGAGATTTCCCTGGGAGACACAATTGGAGTGGGAACTCCAGGAAGCATGAAGAGGATGTTGGAAAGTGTCATGAAAGAAATCCCACCCAGGGCTCTTGCTGTTCACTGTCATGACACATACGGACAAGCCTTAGCAAATATCCTTACGGCCCTTCAGGTATTTTGTATTATTTGTGTGTATGTATAAAGATGTGTACACTTATTTGCCATATAAACATATTAAGAGCTTTAGTGAGACAGTATTTATAAATTGCTATGAATATAACATTTTTTTTTTGAGATTCAAGTGTTGATACTTATTGGGCATCCACAGTGTTCCAAGCCCTTTGTTCACCTCTTCCATGTACGTTATTTCATTTTACCCTCACAGCAACCTTTGCAGTATACATAGCATTAACCTGTTACGTATCAGGAAACAGGATTTGGAGGTTACGTGACCTGCCCAAGATCACACAGCTACAAAGTGCTGGAGTTGAGACCAGAGACTGGGGCTTCCGACTCCATGCCAAGCCTTCTCTCCTAGTTTCCTAACATGCTGACCCAGTAAGAAATTGTTATTGTAGAAGTATACATTAATCGAGCCATTGTTTGAACGCTGTGGTTAGGTTTAGAATGAAGGGAGAACATTGAATAGCTGTAACTTGGTTGGTAGAAAACTAGAAGGGAGGCAGTGTGACATGACAGAAGAAAAGCTAGATTAAAAATCAAGAGACATTTAAACAGTGCCTGACACATGACGTGCACTCAGGAAATATTTGTAAATTGCCCATGCTTTTCAGGGCAATGATGTCTCTTATTACTGTTCATTTGATTTGATAAAATCCCTGAATTTGTTCTTTTTAAAAGTATTAATCTTCTCAGAGCTATGTCTGCTTTTTTCAACTCCCACTTGCTCTCAGCCTGAAAAGTTGATAGATTGAAAAATGATGGCATTTTTGAGGAGTGCAAAGCACGGAGATAGTAGCGTGTACTGTTGTAATCATGTAACTTATGCTCTTTTTGATAATTTGGTGCTCTGTGATGAGGAGGTGTGCTGAAATACAGACTATTTTGTTTAAGATGTCTTCTTGATGTTGGCAAGCATTCTTTTGAAAGAACCCCTGGTTTTTATCAAGTATATTCTGATCAAAATCAAGAGAGCTAGAAAGTTGGAGGATTAAGACTTGCTTATTACATTCTAATGATACCTCAGTTCTTTTTAATGTATTTATTGAAAGGAGTAGATATAAATTGCATTTTAAGGTATTTATTTTTAAATTGATGTTATTTCTTAAACTCGGATAAAAATAGATTCACTGGATGTTCTTCGAACCCAAGATTTTGACAACTAAATATAAGAGTGTCTGAAAGCTTTTTGGTGAGGCTGAAAATCAATACATAAAGCTTAATGTCATCATCCTGCAGTGCACAGTTGTTTGGCAGAAGTTAAAAAAACCTGTGACTATCAAGCCCCACAAGGGCTTATTTGGACTTTGTAACATATGTGCACAAATCCTTATTTGTCCTCTGGAAACAGGCAAGGAACATTGTATTGAATTAGAAGAAAAAATGATATCCCATGGACTTTGGGGCGTTTTGACAATTTTCCTTCTCTATTCTAGTTTCTAAAACAATAGAGAACTAGGCATCACTTCAGGAGGATTCTGTGTTCAGCTGCAACTGTAACTTATTAAGTGTTCCTCACCAGCAAGTTCCTGGAGAGGTCTGTGTGTGTGTCTGTGTGTGTGTGTCTGTGCATCTCTCTCATTTCTCATATGGATATATCCTCTAGACGGTAACACTTGAGTCATGTTTTATTCATGTAGCATATTTATTATATAATGAGTGATAGTTTCGGGTTTTGGGATCCAGGGCTATAGTGCACATTCTGGGAACCCAAAGATCTGATTCTGGAAACTTTCTGCCTGTTGAAAATGCCCCACTGCAAAATATTGCTGTTACCCCATTGTGATTGTGACGGTTAAGGCTGTCTGAGAAAGTAAGATTTAAAATCAGATATAAAGAATGAGAAGAAAGGAACCTCAATAAGGGGTGTGTGTGTGTGTGTGTGTGTGTGTGTGTGTGTGCATGCGTTTGTGTGTGTGTATGGGCATCAATGTGTGAAAAGAATGTTCAAGCACATGAAACACCACTCGGGCAAAAGGCCTTGGAGAGGGAAGAGCATGTCCTAGGAGCTGAAAGACGACTATTGTATTCAGAGGGAACCTGAGCTTTATAACATTCGCTGAATTAGATGAACTGCAGAGTCTCCATTTACAAAGAGATGCGGACTGCAATTCTGGGGCATTTGCCCATCCATACTGTAACAGCAGTACGGGGTGGGGACAGGAAAGGACCTTGGGCCCAAGCAAGATGGGGAGCACAGGCCAGAACCTGTATAAGGCTGAGGCCCCTCACCCCGCAAAAAAAACAACCACACCTTCAGTCAAAAAGGGTGAACCAGCAAAAACCACCTAACAACGGGAGAAGGCAGCAAGGATATTTATTCTAATGGCTTTGGCTATGGGTGAAGGAGAAATAGACAAGCCCCCTTTATATGTCATAACTATTTGTTGACCTGTTGTGAGTTTAGGGTTGAAATTCACATTGCTTGCAGAATGTGAAAGACTCAAGCAGGCAAATTATTTTCAAATGGGTGTGAATTAGTAGCACCTACAGATGTCAGGAAGAATATAAATCTTTTCAGAAGGAACATATCTTCAATTTAAGCTGAATTATTTGGGGTGTGTGTGTGTGTATGTGTCTATGTGTGTATGTGTATGTGTGTGTGTTTATGTCTCTCTGTGTGTGTATGTATGCCTGTGTGTGTCTCTGTGTGTGCATGTGTATATGTATATGCATATGTGCGTATGCATGTGTGTGTACATGTATATGTGTATTTGTGTGTATGTGTCTATGTGTATCTGTATGTCTAGGTGTGTATGTGTGTGTGTATGTCTGTCAGGGGAAGGGTCGATATTTTGCTCTTTGGCATCTCTTGTGCTCTTTGGCACAAGTTAGCAGGAAACGTGTCCACAAGTATCTGTCATTGTGTTTTCTATTCTTTTACTATGTGCACAAGCTCTAAGCATGTACGTGAGGTGGGAGGGCAGAAGGGAGGCGAGGGGCCTGGGAAAGTGCACTTGGAGCGTGGTGGTATTGCATTGCCCAGACCTTGACGTGTAGTGGCAGTGTAAGTGGGTGGAGGAGAGGGTAAGAGCAGCTTGTGTAAGAAGCAATATGCAGCCCGAGTGGCCAGTTTAAATGAACAATTTAACGTTGGAGTTGTAGAGTTTGTGTTTGCTGCCATCCACTTTCAAACAGTTTCATCCACTTTCATCCAGTTTGATAAGCCAGTGCCAGTGTAAGAAAAAATATACACTTCTGCTCTCTTTGAAACTGTGTGTAGCTGAGACAGTCTGTAAATGTTTGGGGAGGTGTATGCTCACACAGACAGCGGAGCATTGTCTTGGAATGTCTTTGCAGACATATGTGTACTGGTTGGTCCCTGGCAACGCTGAGTGAGGCAGAGTCCTCCAGGGCCCTTCCCAATAAAAGCAGCAGCAACAACAAAATAACCAGGATTACCTTGAGCAGAGGAGAAAAAATGTCTTAGGAAAAAAATAAAAACAAAAACCAAAACCAAACCTGTCAGTGTTTAAGTAGAAGGGAAATCAGAGAAAGTCCCACTTGGTTATGAACTAGGCTAACTCTGGCTTCAGGAAGCAGTGGCCATACTTCATTCTTTAAAATGGAATCTTTGAAGTGGCTTCTAGTCAGATTGCTGGTGCATGTGGAGTGGATATCATTTGTTTTAATTTAGGGGTTAGGAAACAGTTTACAGTGCTCCAAACTGGAAGTTAAAATGATGGCAAGGAGACATGTAGTAGGTGGAAACTTGGCCATGATGGTAGGAAACAAATGAGAGTTATAAATGGAACATCCCCCTCAGTCTGGAAAGCACATACTAATAATGTAATAGAAGGATCATTCTTGGGTTCCCAGGTTTATTGTATTTTTTTTTATTACTTAAACATATGACTTATAGGGCAGTACATGGTTGTATGGGAGTCAAGAATTCATAATTATCAGATATTCCTTACTATAGAGAAATAATTGACACTATAGATTTGAGTGGGGGATATTTATAACCACCCAAACCCAAAAGAGCAAGAAAGTGAGGTGACAAAACGTACAGCATTTCAGTAATGGAAGAAACGTACATGGCCCAATATACTTGTCTTAATTTTTTATGTAAAAATTGAGTCTCACCCTTTTGCATATTCCCAAGTACCTAAGTAAAACACCAGTGAACAAATTACTTAATCTACTTAACACTAAACAATTGCACAGTCTCTGTTTTTCTTCACTCAAATGATCTGAGTCTTCATAACTGGGTAAAAACAGAGTAAAACAAATGAGTTCCAATATCACAAGTAACAGTACCCCATTAACTGGTAGCAAAGAGAGTAGAACAGGCAATATTTAGCTTTCCCCTAAAGAAATACCGTGTGCCTTTTTCTTCTCTTATATTTAATAGACATTTAGCTAATGTGTCTTTCCTCATGATGTTTTCCATATGTTTAGTATTCTCTTTTAGAAGAACCAAATCATTTACCTAATTTTTACAACAAAGCATTCATTTCTTTATACTGACTCCTGCTAAACCACATTTAAATGCTACCAAACAATTTCCTCATGTAATTTGTTTTCGAGGTTCTCAAAGAAAATTTTTAGAATTCCAAATTCTCTTCTCAATTCTATACCTATAGAATGTGTACAATGATGTCTATGTCCTCAGATTTTACAAAACTGAGATGAGGTGCAGAGTTTCTAGAACATTTGTCTTGGTGACTGCATTTGGTTGATACTTCATACTATTACCGTCATTACAGTTAAAACTATTACTACTGCTGATATACTAATAGCAATAATATTATAACCTTTATTACTCAAGGAGCCAGAGGCATAAAGCATTGCTTTGCAAATGTGTAAATTTGTAAATACATGAATTAGATATTATTCATTTATTCAACATCTATTAAAGAGCTAAATAGAAATCAGCAAGCAAGAAAGAAAACAAAAAGTTGAAAACTGGATGCTCCTACATAGGTTTTACGAAATGCATCACTAATTTATTCAACAAATATTCATTTTATCAGACACTGTCTTAGATGTTAGATTCAGATGTAAAATCTCGGAGCAGTCCTGCTGCTGTGGAGAAAAGTGTTTTAGTCTAACTCAGTACCTCCAGAAGCTTTTTGAGTATGAAATAGTATTTTTGTTTTTGTTTGTTTTCTTGCTTGTTTGCTTTTTGCTACACAATTAACTTTCTCCAGGACAGTATTATGTTGAAAATATTCTCAGGTGGGATGAGGTGTAAGTTATCATCAAAAAATAAATAAAAGAGGTAAACTAACACAATATTGTAAATCAACTATACTATCAAGTATTTAAAAACTACTTTTAAGACAAAAATAAGTAAATAAAAGAGAACAGGGAGTCCAGAAGAAGTTTAACACCGTCCAATTTTTGAGTGCTTAAAAACAAGGCTTTGAGCCATAAATGTCAGTAAGAAAAGGTGAAAAAAGTTCCTTTCTATTATTTTTTTTTGCAAGTGGCTGGATTGCTTATATTAGTGATAAAAATGAGAAAACGTGAATAATTTTGTTTTGTTTATCTCCAACATCTTTTTATTAATATAAACTTCTCTCTGATTTTGGCTATAGGTAATCGGTCAGGTTTTTTTTCAGAGATAATATAACTTTTATCTGTTTCTATATACACAGAAGGGGCAGTTAGAATAAAACTCCTTCTGAGCTAGATGGCATTTTAAACGGGAATTCAAGTAATCAGTGTTTAAAAATAATGCGTGTGAATTTGATTCTAATATGCTAAGTATGAAAGTATTTAATCTTTATGTAGTGAGTTACACTTAGATCATAAGCCTGAAACTCACCGAGAAAGAAGATGCCCCAAACGGCTCTGCCTCTCCCATGGCAATTAATCCATGCTGATCAGTTAGGCAAATCTTACAAAAATTGATTATTGTTGATGGGGATTAGGGCCAGGATATGATATGATTTTTCCTTTGATGTAAGAGGTGGAAATTTCAGAACTCACTACATTTTCGAGCACCTCTCTAATTCATTCTGTAAATATCTCATCCGATTGTTTTAATCTCGTTTTCAATACCTTATTTCCAATCAAGTACTTGTCACATCTTTCTTAACACATGCGCCTTTAATTTGGAAATCTTGCTCTTTTGCTCTGTTGTTTGTATAGGAACACATTAAGCTTTTTGTTGTTTGTATAGGAACACATTAAGCTTTTTGTTTGTATAGGAACACATTAAGCTTTTTGTTTTTTGAATATCGTTTCACGTTTCTTTTTTCTTATTTTTTTCTCTCACAAAAATATCTATTTACAAGGAAACTTTATGAATATTTATACTCTTGCCCATTAATGTAACATGACCCAGATTTTTTCCTTAAGAATATTGGCTTGAAATTGGTAGTTTTGTATTGAACATAAAGTATTATTCTCATAACTATTTTTTTGGCCTATTGTAACATAACCAATTCATGGTTGTAGGCTCACCACTAATGACAAAAACAAGTGTGCGTGTATATATAATATATAAAATATATTACATATTATATATTATATTATATAATTATAATAATATAAGATATATATATTAATATACCTATATCATACGTTAGAAATATTAATATATCATGTAATGTATAATATATTAATATATTATATAATATTAATGTTTTTATATATAGTATATATTATATACAATATAATGCAATACATAAATATATTATTATATAAATAATATATTGTATAATTATATTAATATAAAATAATCATATATTAATATATTAATTATATTTTATATTATATATTACACATAATATTTGATATTTTGTTAAATACAATCAATATTTTATATATGATGAAATATAAATAATATATGTAATGTTTAATATATTATAATATATGAATATATATAATATATAATACATAATATATAATATACAGTGTATAAATGAAATATACTATATAATGTATATTTCACTAACATATATTATATAGTATAAATATATTTTATTAATATTATATTAATAATATTATATTATGGTATAATATAATATATTAAGGTTAAATTATATTAATATATTAATGATATATTAATGTTATATATTATATATATATTACATGTATAATGTATAATTGCAGAAAGGTGGTCAAAATGTACCAACGTCCAGTAGTAAGGTAAATAAAGTACTAGGGATGTAATGTACAACATGATGACTATAGTTACCACTGCTGTGGTATATAGTCACATTATTTATTAAATATTATATAATATGTTAATTGTAATATATATTGTATAATATAATGATTATATATTAATATATAATCAAGATTATATATTTATATATTATATTATATTTGTATGTTTTATATAAATATATGTTAATATATTATATATTAATATATATAATAAATATGTTGTATATATTATTTAATATTATATATAATATTCCATTATATAATATTATATATGATATTATATATTATATGTACTATTCCATTATATAATATATATAATATATAATACAATATTATATATATTCATATATATATATATAAAATCTTCTTTATCCATTCATCTATCAATGGACACTTAGATTGTTTCCATGTCTTGACTATTGTAAATAATACTGCAGTGAACATGGAGGTACAAATATCTTTTCAAGATAGTTTTTCATTTCCTTTGGATATATTTTCAGAATTAGAATCCCTTGATCATATGGTAATTCTATTTTTAATTTTTTGAGGAGTCTACATACTGTTTTGTCTAGGATCTGTGCCAGTTTACAAACCCACCAACAGTGCACAAATTTTCCCTTTTCTCCACATCCTCACCAGCATTTGTTATCCCTTCTTTTTGGTGTTAACCACTTTAAAATGCATGAAGTGATATCTCATAGTGATTTTTATTTGCATTTCCCTAAAGACCAGTGATATTGAGCCTTTTTTCATTTACCTGTTGACCATTCTTGTATCATCTTTGGAAAAATGTCTATTCAGGTCTTTTGCTCATTTTTTAAATTTGAGTGTTTGGTTTTTTTGATATTGAGTTCTATGAGCTTTTTAATTTATTTTGGATATTAACTCCTTATGAGATGTATGCTCTGCACATCCTTTTTCCAAGTGGGTGGTTTGTTTTTCACTTTTTTGATCGTTTTTTATTTTTACTGTGAAGAAGCTTTTTAGTTTGATATAGTCCCACTTGTTTATTTTATTTTTTTATTGAAGTATGGTTGATTTACAATATTGTGTACAGTAACATGATTCAGTTATACCTATATATGTATATATATTATTTTTCAGATTCTTTTTGTAGGTTATTGCAAGATATTGAATGTAGTTCCCTTTGCTATACAGTAAGTGCTTGTTGTTTATCTATTTTATGTACAGAGGTGTTTATCTGTTAATCCCAAACTCCTAGTTATCCCTCCCCTGCCCTTTCCCTTTTGGTAACCATAAGTTTGTTTTCTACATCTGTGAGTCTGTTTCCGTTTTGTAAATAAGTTCATTTCTATAATTTTTTTTAGATTCTGTTATCATATGATATTTGTCTTTCTCTGTCTGACTTACTTCACTTCGTATGATAATCTCTCAGTCCATCCATGTTGCTGCAAATTGCATTCTTTTTTATGGCTGAGTAATGTTTCATTGTATATATACCCCACATCTTCTTTATCCATTCATCTGTTGATGGACACTTAGGTGCTTCCATGTCCTGGCTGTTGTAAATAGTGCTGCTATGAACATTGGGGTGCATATTTAATTTTGTTGCTTATATTTATGTGTCATATCCAAAAATATCAATGTCAAGACCCTTGTCAAGAAGCATTTTTTCTACTTTTTCTTCTAGGAATTTCACATTTTCAGATCTTACATTTAAGTCTTTAATTCATCTGGTGTTAGCTTTTGTGAATGATTTAAGACAGGGGCCTTGTTTAATTCTATTACTTGTGAATATCTGTTATCCCTGTGCCATTTATTAAAAAAGACTGTCTTTTCTCCATTGAGTATTCTTGGGTTCTTTGTTAAATATTGGTTGAACTTATATACTTGGTTTATTTTGGGACTCTTGATTCTGTTCCATTGATCTATTTGTTTGTTTCTGTGCCAGTACCATACTGTTTTGATTACTATACATTTATAGTATAGCTTGAAATCAGGAAATTGTGATATCCCCTGCTTTGTTCTTCTTTCAAAGAATTGCTTTTTTGTTTCCATTTAAATTTTAAGATTGTTTTTTCTACTTCTATAAAAAATGTCATTGGAATCTTGGTAGGGATTGGATTGAATCTATAGATGCTTTTGGTAATATTGGTATTTTAACAATATTAATTCTTCCAATCTGTGAACATGAGAAACCTGTCCATTTATGTGTGTCTCCTTAGATTTCTTTCATCAGTGTCTCGTAGTTTTCAGAGTAAAGATTTTTCACTTCCTTGTTAAGTTTATTCCTAAGTTGTTTTTTGTTTTTTGTTTTTTTGTGGTATGCGGGCCTCTCACTGTTGTGGCTTCTCCCATTATGGAGCACAGGCTCTGGATGCACAGGCTCAGCGGCCATGGCTCACAGGCCCAGTCGTTCCACGGCATGTGGGATCTTCCCAGACCAGGGCACGAACCCGTGTCCACTGCATTGGCAGGCAGACTCTCAACCATTGTGCAACCAGGGAAGACCCTATTCCTAAGTATTTTTTGGGTACTATTTTATTTTATTTTTTTTATTTTTTATTTTTTATTTTTTTATAATTTTAGCCCTCACTTCTTTACTCCCAGTGCTCTCTCCTCTTATCTTTCTCACCACACCTACCAACACTCTCCTGGTTCACTCTTCTCAAGACTCTCTACCCTCCTTTTTTTTATTTTTTTATTTTTTGCGGTACACGGGCCTCTCACTGTTGTGGCCTCTCCCGTTGCGGAGCACAGGCTCCCGACGCGCAGGCTCAGCGGCCATGGCTCACGGGCCCAGCCGCTCCGCGGCACGTGGGATCTTCCCGGACCGGGGCACGAACCTGTGTCCCCTGCATCAGCAGGCGGACTCTCAACCACTGCGCCACCAGGGAATCCCTGGGTACTATTTTAAATGGATGATTCTCTTTATTTCTTTTTCAGATAATGTGTTGTTAGTGTACAGAAATGCTACTGATTTTTTGCACATTAATTTTGTATCCTGCAACTTTACTGAATTTGTTAATTACATTTAACAGTTTTTTGGTGGAGTCTTTAGGATTTTCAATATATAAAATCATATTATTTGCAAATAGAGATGGTTTATCTTCTTTCTTTCCAATTCTGATGTCTTTTATTTCTTCTTCTTGCCTGATTACTTTGGCAAGGACTTCCAGCACTATGTTGAATAGAAATGGCAAGGGTGAGGCTATGGATTAATTCCCCTGCCTGGGTGTAGCAGGGGAAACCTCCCTGCCCAGTAATAGCTCTGTTCTGTGGACGATCAGCACTGCCTGCCTGCCTCTCGGCTCCAGTGTTGCCAGACTATGAAGCTTCCAAGTGTTCTCACCAGCCCTTCTGGTCAGGTCCTTCAGTCACATTCTGAAGCTTGTTGGGCTGTGACTCAGCTACCTTGCCTGGCAATGGGCAAATCACGCTCTTAGAGCCACCAAAACTCAGGTCATTATTTGAGGACCTGAATTAGGCAGACCTGAACCCATCCATTTCCCTGGTCAGACTGCAACAGGAACTTGGTTTCTGCAGTTGAGCAAAACTGCTGGCTGGCACTACTGCTTAGGTTCTGCAGGTAGGAACTCGAGCTGCCAAGATCCAGGTTCTCTTGTTGCAAGCCCCGCCCTCCCACCCAATTTCTCTGTCATGGTCAGATTCCCAGTGGTTGATCCCTGAAGATTCTTCTGAAATCCCTGTGGAGTGAAGTCAAAGTAGGGGCTCCCAGAAAGCGACCCACAACACTGGGTGCAGGCTGGATGTTTCCCTGGGCTCTCTTTCCCACTGGAGGTGTCATAGGCTCAGGAGGGAGCTCTCAGCATAATGCTGCCCCAGCCTGGGGGATAGGCAAGGTGATCAATGTGTAGCCACTTCTCTTACCTTCTAATGAGGTCTCTTGGTGTCTGTGGTGCAGGGGTGCTCAGCCTCATCCCTGTGTTCTAGGATTCTCATAGTGGTGTCTTGACCATGAATAGTTGTTAGTTGTTCTTCTTGGAAGGGTGAGCAAAGGCAGGAATGACCTATGTTGTCATCACAGTGACATCACTCCTCCTACTGATTGGTTTTTAATAGCTAAAAAATAATGTTGATGTTCAAATATTTTGAAAATATAAATAAGTATAAAGAAAAATTAATTACTTATAATCCTACCTCAGAAGGAAGATTAGTATTAGCTACCAAAATAGGTCATTCTCATTCATATATATATGAATATATATATATATATGTATATAGGCATACCACAATTTATTAGTGTTTGCTTTATTAATTTATTTTGATTTTTTTAAACAAATTGAAGTGTTGTGGCAATCCTGTGTTGAGCAAGTCTATTGGTGCCATTTTTGCAACAGCATTATTTTTTAATTAAGGTACATACATTGTTTTTTTTTAGACATTGTGCTATTGCATACTTAATAGCTACAGTATAATGTAAACATCATTTTTATATATACTGGGAAACCAAAAAGTTCATGTGACTTGTGTTATTATGATATTCGCTTTATTGTGGTAGTCTGGAACCAAATCTGCAAGATCTCTGAGGTCTGCCTCTTTGATATGTGTGTGTGTGTGTGTGTGTGTGTGTGTGTGTGTGTGTGTATGTGTGTGTATGTATGTATGTATGTATATACATAAAACGAAGGAATATTTGATAGCATATTGAGCTACATAAACTGCACTTCATGATTCTTATAACTCCCTCCCCTCCCCTTACCCTTACATGTAGGCAGTTTGTTATATAAGAATTGATTTGGTGTGAGAAGTCTTTGCTAAAGATATGAATTTAGAAGTAACAGAGTATATATAGTATTTAATTCCAAGGAATGCATGAGATGATAGAGAAGAAAGAGGACCAAGGATAGAGCACCAAATATTGATCATTAAGAGATCAGAGAAAACAGGATATTGTGGAGACAGAAAGAGTGACTCATGAGGTAGGAGAAAACCAAGACAGTCTTGAGTGCAAGACTCTAAAGGAAGAAGTCTATCAAAGAGGAGGTGATCCTCGGTGTGAAATGCTGGGTAAAGGAAGACGGGGACCAACACTGATAATACTGTCTTCACTTTATGGCTTCTGCCTTTGGAATTTTGCTGAGAAGGACCTTGAGTTCTTCAAAACTTTAGTACTTATATAAACTGATTACCTATCTTTTCTTTGACTTTATTTCTTATAATCAAGTCTTTCATCCAACTGTACTGTATTTTTATTCATGACGCAAGATGAGAATCTATATTTTATATAAACACATTGCTATCCCTTCATTACATAACCTATTTTTTCCTCAGAGATACAAAATATTCAGTTATGACACATACTATGTTGTTATATTCTTGAGTTGATCTCTAGAGTTTCTATTCTGTGATAACATTGGCTGATATTTACTGAATTTTTAAACTATGTTTTACATGAATTATTTTATTTTGTCCCTGTAACAATCCTATGAAGTAATTTTTTTATAACTATAACTTTTTACATGAGGCAACTGTGGCTTTCCAAGGTTAGGTCAGTTGCCCAAAACCCTTTATCTGAAAGGTAGTAGAACAAGGATGCCAACCCAGTTTATCTTACCTCTTCCTGTCCCTTTGGTCATTTATTCGTGTAAGTACCATACTTTTAATTAACGTGGCTTTATGTTAGATTTCAAATCTAGTATCGCATGACCCTTTTATTAGTCATTTTATCAAACCTGTTTAAATTTTTATAAACTTTATCTAATTGAATTTTAAACTGAATTTGTCCCAAATTTCATCCCCCAAATATCCATTTTATTAAATACCTAGACTAATTTAGAGAGGATTGACTTAAGAATTTCATCTCCCCATCCAAGAAATTGACAGGTTTTTCCTTTTATCCAGGTTTTTGTTTGTATAAAAATGAAATTTGGTGATTTTCTTTATGTGGAAGGTCTACGAATTTAGGTTTCCTCCCTGGTCGAGAATCATTGTAATATGTGCTACTGTTTTTCTTCCTGATTTTGAAATGATTCTTCCTGTGTTCTATCAATCTTTCTTCCTCCCTTCATTCAGAAATTATAAGTCTCACGTTGGTGGTATAGTGGTGAGCATAACTTTCAGAAATTATGTCTCACCAAGACTCATTTCTTCATTAATCAATAGTACTTCTTCAAATTTCTCAGAGCATTCTTGTATTTAGTTGTGTTTAAAACATTTAAATCTATTTATAGTAAATGTCTGAATACCTTGAGCAATTTCTTGGGGAAAAGCTTTCCTTGCAGGATATGGAAAATATGTTTATGACCTCAATTTCCTGAGGTAAAAAAGTTGAGGTTTGAAGAGTATGCTCTGAGAATTAGATTCTTTTACTTTGATCTCATAATAACAACAGATAACTAAATAAAGCTCACATTTCTTAGTAAAATGTTTGCAGTTCAGTAAACATTCTTAAAGGAAACATTCACTGCAGTAACCAAAACCCACTGTTTTCATTGAAGGTCCAAATTAAAAGAATACTGTTTCTATTCTGTAAGGAAAGAAAAATCTTATTTATTTTTCTACATAGACATTTTGGAACATTTCCCCTTGAAAATACACAAGGCTTTATAGATAACAGACCTTAGAGTGAAAAGAATTAGGACCCACATCAGCTGTAAGAAGGCCAACAGTGTTATCCATAGCAAATCTACTAAAAAATTGTTAAAAAGAAAGGGAATTCTTTTTGATTGCTGAGACAACTTCATTAAAGAGATAAAGGCAACTTTCTGAAGTTCATCGTACTTTATTGTTGCCTTGTTTGCTTAAAAATAAAAACACAGAACTCCCCAAGGTTTAAGAGTTCCCAGTGTGTCTGAAACCATGTTAATTTAAAGTTAATTGTGATTTTTAAATATTACTAGGTTTGCCAATGTGGTTATGGTGTTTATTTAAAACCACGATATCAGGAAACAAGAAATGTGTTCTTGTCTGAAATTCCAGGTGAGTGAGTTCATGTGTGGTCTAGGTGGGAAGATATCACTAAATTATGAAGAAGTGAAAATGAAACCACTGTTTCCTTAAGGAAATTTTATATGTGCATTGAGCAAAAAAGGGGAGAAACAGTAAGGAGGAGGCGGAAAAGGAGACCCTCTTGGCCATTTGACTTGAACTGTGCAATTGGAAAGAGAGCGTTAGTAAGGAAATATGGCAAATATGTGTATTGTTTTTTCCTTCAATCTTGATGCACAATGTTAAACAAACAGATAATAGGTATAAAGCCATTGATTGTTTACCTTCTTAAATGGTAAGAATTCTCACGAAAATCCTGCTTTGCTGTGGCTTTTCATGAAGTGCTAACTTGGTTATCAAAGTGTGTTCATATTCTGGCTTGACAAAAATAGGGTGGAACTAAGGTACAAGTAGCCCCTGAAATAGAGCCAGCCTCTCCAGCTCACACTGACTGACTGGGTGTGCTCTAAGTTCTTAGATCTCATTTTCGTGTGTCCCACTTATTTGTTTACTCCTGCAAGCATTTGAGTTTTAGAAACATGATCTAAGTATTGAAGGAGGAGATAGTTGTGGTGGGATTAGGTCATGGTAAATTGGTAAACAGAACTTGGGGCATCTTAGTAATTCAGGACTCAAATAGAGATGGTGGTCTTTAGTAAGTAGAGGAATTCTGGATTATATGATTAGGCAATGGAGGTTAAAATGAATTTTGTTGAACTCTGCTGAGTTAACGTGAATAAAATCTGTCCATCAACAGATGAATGGATAAAGAAGATGTGGCATATATATACAATGGAATATTACTCAGCCATAAAGAGAAACGAAATTGAGTTATTTGTAGTGAGGTGGATGGAACTAGAGTCTGTCATACAGAGTGAAGTAAGTCAGAAAGAGAAAAACAAATACCGTATGCTAACACATATATATAGAATCTAAGAAAAAAAAAAAAGGTCATGAAGAACCTAGGGGCAAGAAGGGAATAAAGACACAGACCTACTAGAGAATGGACTTGAGGATATGGGGAGGGGGAAGGGTAAGCTGTGACAAAGTGAGAGAGTGGCATGGACATGTATACACTACCAAACGTAAAATAGATAGCTAGTGGGAAGCAGCTGCATAGCACAGGGAGATCAGCTCGGTGCTTTGTGACCACCTAGAGGGGTGGGATAGGGAGGGTGGGAGGGAGGGAGATGCAAGAGGGAAGAGATATGGAAACATATGTGTATGTATAACTGATTCACTTTGTTATAAAGCAGAAACTAACACACCATTGTAAAGCAATTATACTCCAATAAAGATGTTTAAAAAAAAAGCTGTAGAATAGATCTATCTACAAAGTAGATATGTTCTACAAGGAGTAGAATGTATCTACAAAGTACACTTGTAATTATCTTTCTGTATATCCTTTTAATGTTCAGGCTTCCATACACTGAAGTAGTGTTTTCTTTTCTTTAGTTTGGAAAGAAAATCATTAAATGTCTACAAGTGAGTTTCTACATTGTACTGACCTGCTCTGAAAATACAAAAGTGAAAAAAAAAAAAGAGCATTTATATCAAAGCTGGAGAGAAAGGATAATATTGCCTGAGGATCACTTGCAGTTATAGAAATGAAAAGGTTAGGATGAGAGTGGCAGGGGACTTGTAATTTCATATTCCATGAAAATGGTTCAGGAAATTTATTCAGCCTGCTTAAATTTTATTAGGACCCCATATTTCAAATAAGCCACATCCCATACTTTCAGACATATGTTAGAATGTAAACATATATGCAGCACTAAAGTACAAATATAATGTAAGGAAAATGGTGCCATTTCTATGTGTTTCATACGTGTGATTAAGGACAACAGGATTGGCAAATTTTTTTCAGCAGATACTAGGCTGACTGACAGTAAAAACCCCCATAGAGAATGTGAACAGGCTGGTAAAGAGCTTTCCTGTTGCACAGGAAGTGATCCGTATACAAAGTCCAAGCTGGGTGAAGATGGCTCCTACATCCATAACTTGGGTGTCTTCAGCTCTAAGATCGGAGAATTGACTCAGTGATCTCTGAGATTCCTTGATTGAATGTCAAAGCCACTTAAAGTTATGCAGAGTTCCATTCACTGTTAGAAGATAAGGGAAAAAAAAAAGAGACAAATTGAGAGACATGGGGGCATTTCAAATCCATGGTCTTCCAAAGATTTAAATTTAGGTAGAAATACTAGTGAAGAATACATTTCTAGAGGAAGGTTTCTCCCTCGACATATTGAATTTATATATTTTTCATTAAAAGAAACTAAGTGGGATGAAATCTTTCAATTAGTACAGTCCCATGAGAGAATAGCCTAAATCAGAATTAGTTTAGGGAAGTGACATTATCAAGATGGCCAGATAGGTCATTCTTGACTTTGCTCCCCATCACAAGAAGGGCAGCCAACAACTTCGTGTACAAGACAGTGATGAGAGAATCCTAGATCATGGGGGTAAGGCTAAAGCACCCACACCACCACTCCACACCCCACAGTTTACCACAGAGATCAAGACAGATTGCATTAGAAGGGTATGAGGAACAAATACATGCCAGTTGCATTGCCCTCTCCAGATCCATGCAGTACCATGCTGTGAGGTCTTCCCTGAGCCTGTGGTACCTCCAGTGGGAAAAGAGCCCAGGGGGACATCCAGCTCATCCAGTCAACACTTACCTCACATTGTACACAAAATCAAGTCCTGGTGGATTGTAAATCAAAGTCAGGAAAAAGATAGCATGAGAGATAATATTTTGTATAGGCAGAGATTTATTACATGTTACTTAATAAGGAGCTAATGATAGAAAATATTGATAAACAGGATACATTAAAATTAGAATTTTCTGTCCATAAAAAGATATATTATTAAATTTTGGTATCAACTCCACATGTGAAGGTCACCTCCTGAGACACAGGCCAACATCTGAGATTTACTCATAAGATTATAGAATGGTTCCCTTCCCCTACATCTTATCATCATGCCAACACGTCCCCAATATAGTGATTTACAGATAAAAGAGCTGCAGATGCAGACTCTCCTTGAGGAAATACACTTAGGGAAGCCCACAGTGAAGAGGGAAGGCAAAATCAAAGACACTAGAGAAATTTGAACCCTCTGGCTGTTACAGCTACAACAAACATTAAACACAGCCAAACTCCTAGTCAGAATGACAAACTCTCACACTTACACAGCCTATTTACCTGAGGTCCTATCATCAGATACAATATATCTGGTTTTCAACAACAACAACAACAACAAAAATCACAAGGCAGGTCCCAGACCAAGAAGAAAATACAGCCTGAAGAGACAAAGCAAGCATCAGGACCAGATTCGGGTCCAGCAGAGATTGTTAGAATGTTCCGACAAGGAATCTAAACTAACTGTGAGTAATATATGAATGTCTTTAATGGCAAAAGTAGAAACATACAAAAAAGAGGTGGAAATACAAGCAGAGAGATGGAACCTCTAAGAGAGAATTGAAAGGAAATGTTAGAAATTAAGAAAAAAAAAAAGTGTAACTATAACAGAAACGAAGAATGCCTTTGATAAACTCAGCAGTAGGCTACACATGACCAAGGAGAGGTCAGGGAGCTTAAAGATAAGTCAATAGAAACTTGATCTAAGGAAAATGCAAAGAGAAAAAAAACAGTGGAAAATCAAAACGGACTATACAAGAACTGTGGGACGATTTTAAAATGTATAACAAATGTGCCATTGGAATACCAGCAGGAGAAGAAAAAGAGGAACAGAGTAGAAGAAACATTTGAAACAATAATAGCTGAGGATATTCCAAAGTTAATGACTGATGCCACAGATCCAGGAAGCTCAGACGACACCAAACAGGATAAATATAAAAATATCAACACCTATGCATATCATATTCAAACTGCAAAAAACCAAAGACAAAGAGAACATCTTGAAACAAGTGAGAAGAAAATAAACATCTTGCATATAATGAAACATAGCTAAGGATTACATTGGATTTCTCATCAGAAAACAGGAGAGTGGAGTGAAATATTTAAAGTGTTTAAAGAAAACCCCACCATCCTAGAATCGTATAATCAACAAGATTACTTTTCAAAAGTGCTAAAGAAACAAATGCTTTTCTCAGACAAAGAAAAACCGAAGGCTTTCATCATCAGATTTGCCCTGCTAGAAATGTTGAAGACATTCATCATAGAAAAGGAAAATTATATGTCAGAAAATCAGATCTACATAAGAAAGAAAGAGCATCAGAGATGTAATAAATGAAGGTAGAATAGAGTCTCTTGTTTTAATTATTCTTAATTCATTTAATAGGAAACTTTTTGTTTAAAGTAATAATAGTTACTAAATATAGGTCAATTTTAGCATATGGATAAGTGAAATGAATAATAATGTTATAAAGGATGGGAAGGAGGAAGTGGGAATACTCTGTATAAGGTATCAGCACTGTGTATGAAATGGTATAGTATTATTTGAAGGTGAAATTAGACTAGTTAGAAATGTATATTGGAAACTCTAGGGAAATCACTCTGTTTTAAAAAGAAGTATAAAAATCATTTAAAATGCTCAGTTAAAACCAGAGAATGACGAAAAAGAGGGAGAAAAATAGAAAAAAATGCAATTAATAGAATGCATTTACAAACATTTACAAAACATTTTTATTTACAAAGAAAATATTAATCCACCTGTGATCCAACTGTAATCATTTATATGATTAGTATCATATTATGTGATAGTATAAATATACTAATTTGAACACAAAGATTGTCAGAGTGAATAAAAGACCCAACTATTTGTTGTCTACAAGAAATCCATCTTAAACATGAAAACTCAGAAGTGCTAAAAGTAAAGGAATAGAGAAATATATACGTACTATGCTAACACCAATCAAAGGAAAGCTGGGGTAGCAATTTTCATTTCAGACGAAGCTGACTTTATAACTAGAAAAATTATCAGGGATAAATAAGTACATTACATAATGATGAAAAGATAATTATCCAGGAAAAAATAACAACTGTAAATGTGTATGCATTTAACAGCACAGCATCAAAATTTATGAGGTAAAACCATTAGAACTAAAACAACGAATAAATTCATTATTATGGTTGGAGACTTAGACATGCCTTTTGCAGTAATTCACAGCTCAAGACAGCAGAAAATCAGTAAGGATACAGTAGTTGATATGAACAGGCTATCAATCAGTTTGTTCTAATTGATATTTGTAGAATACCAATGACAGCAGAATACATGCTAGTGAAAGATGTTGATAATAGGGGAAATTATATATGGTAATTGGATGTGGTTAATATGAAAACTCCCTGTACTATCTTTACATTTTTTTTCAGCAAATCTAAAACTGCCCTAAAATAAAAAGTTTATTAAAACAAGGAGATCCATGGGCAAACTGCAATTTTACTCATGCCTGACGTTGATGGCAGAGGTTCTGGTTCCTTGCTGGATTCAATTCTATCTACCCTCCTGGGAAAACAATCCAGTGATGTCTGGGTAGTAGCTCTTTTTTTCTCATAGGTGACACGAGTAGCACTGGATTGCATTCTGAACGGCTGCTGTGACCTTCGTGTACTGTTGTACGTTGGGGTCCTTTGCCTCAAAAACTAACAGTTCCTCCTCAAATAAAGAAAATCCCCTTGCCAAAAAACAAACAAACAAAAAACAAGGAGATCCATTATGAGAGTGGAAAGAGAAGCCACAATGTGGGGAAAGATATTGGCCGTTCATGTATCTAACAAAGCAGTAGTATACTGAACATGTACAGAAATCCTACTTATCTATGAAAAAATAAAGAATAATGAAAAAGACGAAGAGACATTTCACAAAAGAAGGTATGCTAATGGCCATTAAGCATGAAAAGGTACTCAACTTCATCAGAGAAATGTCAGTTAAAGCCACGATAAGATACCACTACACAACCACAAGAACTGCTAAAATTATCAAGGCTGCCAAGTATTGGCAAGAATGTGAAACAGATGGTACTTTCACGTGATGCTTTGAGAGTTTAAATTGGTACATCACTTTGTAACATATGCATATTTTAGAACCCAGCAATTCTATTTGTAAATATATACCAACACAAATGTGTACACATATTCACTGAAAGATATGTTCAGGAATGTTTACACTACCACTATTTGTAATAGCCCCAAATTGGAAGCAACTCAAATGTACACCAGTAAGAGAATTTACGTAGAGATTGTGGTATCTATATTTATCATTTATGAGAACTAACAAAACACTGCATTTAACAATCAACATTGTTAAATTTAAAAAAAAATGTTGAACAAAAGAAGCCAGATGTGATAAAGTCTATATTAAACTATTACATTTATATAACATTCAAAAACATGCAAAACCAATCCTTAGTGATAGATGTTAAGATGGGAATGAGATAATGTGGGAGGGACATGAGAGGGGTGCCCTGTGTTGGTAATATTCTCTTTTTTGATGTGGGTGGTGTTTTCACTTTGTGAAGTCATTCATTGTTCTGTATACTTAAAATTTGTGCTCTTCTCTATATGCATGTTATACTTAAAGAGTTTCCTTAAGAAAGAAAGAGAAAGAAAGAAAGAAAGAGAAAGGAAGAAAGAAAGAAAGTAACAGGAAAACAGTCAAAGGACCGTTATACATAAAATGGAACACAAATGCCACATAACCATAAAATATATTTAACCTTGTTATTAATCAGAAAAAAATGCAAATTAAAATATATGATTCCATTTTATGCTGGTATATCAGCAAAAGTTTAAAAGTCAGACAATATGGAGTGTTGGAAATGATGTGGATTTACAGAAAATCTCACATACTGCTGGTAAGAATATGTGGTTATACAACCACTTTTGAACAAGTTTGACTTTTTATAGTAATTTTGAGTATGTGCATACTGTGATCCAGTAGTTCATTCCTTCACATATACTTAGAAAATATCTTGTAGATGTACAGCAGGAGACATGACAAGACAGTTTGTAGCAAAATTGTTCATAATTGTAAAAACTGAATCAGTTCCAATTTCCACCTCAAATTACTTGGAAGTATTCTCTGATAAGTAATATCTAGAGCTCTGTGTGATCACGTAATTGATCTCCAAAACTTAATAACACATGAACAAAAGCAAATTATTGAATAATATATAAAGTAATATTCCGGATATGTTAAGTTTAAAAACAGACAAAATTAGCAATCATATTACAGTGTTACACTATAAAGAAAAACAAAATAATGATTTGCAGAATTTTCTGTGAGGGAGTGGGTGGTGGGAGACATGCTAACAAGGAGAGCTAACAGGGGAATTCACAATTATTGTTGATGCTCTATTTCTTAAACTGTGTGATAAGTAGAAGTATGTTTAATTTTATTATGTTTTAAACTTTCTACTTTAAATACACGTTTTACATCAACCATAACAGAAATGCTTATCCTTCCCCCCTCCATGTCCTCAAGTCCATTCTCTACGTCTTCTCTTTATTCCTGTCTGGCCCCTAGGTTCTTCAGAACCCTTTTTTTTTAGATTCCATATATATGTGTTAGCATACAGTATTTGTTTTTCTCTTTATGAGTTACTTCACTCTGTATGACAGACTCTAGGTCCATCCACCTCACTACAAATAACTCAGTTTAGTTTCTTTTTATGGCTGAGTAATATTCCATTGTATATATGTGGCAAAGTGAGAGAGTAGCATTGACATATATACACTACCAAATGTAAAATAGATAGCTAGTGTGAAGCAGCTGCATAGCACAGGGAGATCAGCTCGGTGCTTTGTGACCATCTAGAGGGGAGGGATAGGGAGGGTGGAAGGGAGGCGCAAGAGGGAGGAGATATGGGGTTATATGTATACGTATAGCTGATTCACTTTGCTATACAGCAGAAACTAACACACCATTGTAAAGTAATTATACTCCAATAAAGATGTTAAAAAAATTTAAAAAGTAAATAAAATAAAATGTGCCCCCCCAACACACACACACAAAACAATACCAGAAATGAGAAGTGAAAGAAAAAAACTATATCAGTATAACCACATTTGGATTTTTGGCTATGATTTTCTGAACCAAAGCTATCAATTAAAATAAAAAATATTATTTTACAGTTATTTTAGAAAGTGTTCATCTGATATCTTTCAGCTTATGGTCAACACAGTGGAGTGACCAATAGGGTAAATCACCAGGGCTTGTTTACACAACAAAAAATGTGGCTGGTAAAATATTCTCTATGGATGTTTCTGAAACCAGAGACCAGAAACATACAGTGGAAATGAGACCCTTTACTTTTCTTGAGCCAACACAAACAACAATTACAGCTCCGTGTGAGAAAGGTTGTAAGAAAAATTGCTGGGTTTCAGAGGTTCAACCAAGTCAGCAGATTTCTGTAATTGTGGCAGATTGGACCCCAGAAACTTTACAGTCTTCAGCAAAGAATGGCTCTTAGATGTTAAACTGATCCCTGATAAAACAACCCTGGGGTCATGAGAAGGCTGCTCTGCCAATTTTGTTTCACCATGGGACCCACTGACATCTGGCTTAGTTGCGGAAGCTGGAAAACTTCTTTAAAACTCTCTTGACAGTAAAAATGGACATGTGGAAAACATTCTAATCTGTTAATCTTTGGTGTTCCCGAAGAAGGGACATTTGGCTTGATACTTCATGATGATAAATATGAAACCTTCAGATCAAGTTGTAAATAACTTAATGGAATTAGAATAAAGAATAGAATTTTCATTTCCCACATGAACCAAAAGATGGATATCCACCTGCATCAAGCCAATGGCTTAAGACGCCTCCTGGATTCTGTGTTTACACTTGGGCTTTGTAATTTGTCCCCTTCTACATGTGTTCCATTTGGCTGGTGAAAATTAGTGAACAGTAGCAAGTCATTCTTCTTCTTGTCCTCTCCCTCCCCTCTCCTCTCTCTCTCCCCTTTGCCTCTGCTCACTCACTCTCCCGTGCAAGAACTCCCTCTTTTCTTCCCTCCCTCCCATTGCATTAAATATTTCAAATAATATTTGAAATATTATTTCAAATATTATTTCAAATATTTGAAATATTGCATTAAATATTTCAAATATTTCAAATAATCAAAGAAATAAAACAAAAGAACTATTTTTACATATATATTTGCATGTTATCAATAAGTAACTTTTAGGGTCACTGTATAAATGTCTGGCTTCAAGGTCCGTGGAGGGTAGAAGCTGCCTGCATCTTGTTGTGTGCATGAGCCATATAGAACAGCAGTACACTGTAGCCATGATTTGGACTGGGTTTTCCTCCCTTTAGCTTCCATGATGGTTTGGGCTGCCTACCACTCCCCACTTCACCTAGCACATTTCCTTACTTTGAACTGCTATTTCAAGGGTTTTTTATTTGTTTTCTTCACTGTCTTTTGTCTTTTTTTTTCAAGTTTTTTACTTTCATTAAATCCCTCTTTTCAGCGTTAATATATTTTTTTCCAGTGACAAAAATTATCCTAAAAGCCTGGATTGAAACTCATAAAATGAATTAGTGAATAAAGCAAATATGGACAACTACATATAGGTCTACAGAATTTCCCACTAAATCCATGCTACTTAAGAGGTTTGCTCTCCCTGTTTTCAAGCATCTGGTGTGGTCTCTCATTAAAATAAATGTGCAAATACATAAATGAATTCATTAGTTAATTTAAAGTAATAAAGCACAGCTATTGCTTCTAAGCCAACTCATAGTTTTTTTCTGGTTGGTATGGTATGGTATCTTCGCCCCTGAATGGGAGAGAGGAGCATACAGGTTGCAAGCAGGGCCTCTGGAGTCTAAGGTCTAGGTTCCAATGTTGACTTGGGCAAGTTACTTTATTTTCCTATGCCCCATGTTTTCTCATCTGTAAATTTGGGGTGTTCATAGTATTTACTTGTGAGTGATGGTGAGGATTAAATGGATGTAGGTCCCCAGTAGGCACTGGAAGTGTTAGCTTTTCTCAACTTTCCTACTGGCTTCATTCCTCAGCTAACAGTCAGCTTCACCTTCATACCAAAATCGGGAACATCACTCAAGAATTCCACATTTCCACTGGAAACTTGGCTTCTTCTCTCAACCCTGAGTCTAAAATTTAGTTGGGTATTTGAATGTGGCAATATTTCATTATGAAAGAACTTTTCAGTATTCCTTGAAGGAATTCATCCAACATTTATTGAGTACCTTCTGTAGGATACTGTTCTTTGCTAGGGGCTAGACTTGACTGGTTGTTTTTTTACTTTGTTGTGGGTGTATGTGTGTGTGCATGTGTCTGTGAGATGAGTTTGGGTCATTCATTTTCAAATAATCCCCACGTCATGAAGCCGGAATCCATTGTTACTTTATCAAGTACATTGTTAGACATAAGAACTCGTATTCTGCTTAGTCTTCTGTGACTCCATGGTACCCTTAATCGTCAAAGTAGATCCAAACCCCTGGCAGGCTGCCCTCGGCCTGCAACCCCAGCCTCATCTCTAGTCCTGCTCCTCTTCATTCCCAAGATCCTAAACTGGAGAATGTATATTCAATGTAATCTCTATCAAGATTCCAGTGGCATTTTTTACAGAAATAGAAAAAAAAAATCTAAAATTTCTATGGAGGCACCAAAGACCCCAATGGCCAAAGCAATCCTTCAAAAGAACAAAGCTGGAGGCTTCATGCTTCCTGATTTCAAGCTATACTATAAAGCTATAGTAATCAAAATAGCATGATACTGGCATAAAAATAGACACATAGACCAATGGAACAGAAATGAGAGTCCAGAATTATACCGTCACGTATACTGTCAACTAACATTTGATACGGGAGCCAAGAATACTCAATGGAGAAAAGATAGTTTCTTAAATAAATCATGTTGGGAAAACAGGATAACCACATGCAGAAGAATGAAATTGGACCCTTATTTATACCACTCACAAAAGGTGACTTGAAATGGATTAAACTCTTAAACATAGTACCTGAAACCATAAAACTGCTAGAAGAAAACATAGGGGAAATGCTCCTTCACATTGGTCTTGGCAGTGATTTCCTGGTTATGACACCAAAAGCACAAGCTACAAAAGCAAAAATAAATAAGTGGGACTACATCAACCAAAAATCTTGTGCAGAGCAAAAGAAATAACAAAATGAAAAGATAATATGGAATGGGAGAAAATATTTGTAAATCATCTAGCTGATATGGGATTAATATCCAATATATGTAAAGAAGTCACACAACTCAATAGCAAAAAATAAAGCAACTCAATTTAAAAAAGAGCAAAGGAACTAAATATAATTTTTTTTCCAAAGAAGGGGCTGTACCTCATAATCATCATGAAAATGCAAATTAAAACTATAATAAGATATAACTTCACACCTTTTAGAATGACTGTCATCAAAAAGACAAGATTTAACAAGCGTTGGAGAGGATGCAGAGAAAAGGGAACCCTTGTGCTCCGTTGGCAGGACTGTAAATTTGTGCAGCCCATATGGAAAACAGTATGGAAAACTCTCAAAAAATTAAAAATGGAACTACTATATGATCTAGCAAAAGATTGGGTGTACATTTGAGGGAAATGAAATCACTATCTCAAAGAGAATCCTGCACCCCTACAATTGCATGTTTATTGTAGCAATATTCACAATAGTCAAGATATGGATAGGACTTGGTGCTTTCACTGCAGGGAGCCCGGATTGAATCCCTGGTCAGAGAACTAAGATCCCACAAACTGGGCATGCGGCCAAAAAAAAAGATATGGAAACAACCTAAGTGTCCATCAACAGATGATAGTATGCATGTGTATGTGTGTTTGTATGTGTAAATGGAATACTATTTAGCCATGAGAAAGATGAAAATCCTGCCATTTGTGACAACTTGAATGAACCTTGAGAGCATTATGCTAAGTGAGATAAGTCAGAGAAAGATAAATTTTGTATGATGTTACTTAATTGTGGAATCTAGAAAAGACAAACTCTGAGAAATGGAGTAGAATGATGGTTACCAGGGGCTGGGGGCGGGGGGTGGTAGAGGAAATTGGGAGTATTGGTCAAAGGGTACAAACTTCCAGTTACAAGATTAACAAGTTCTGGGAATCATTACACAGCATGGTGATTATAGCTAATAATTGACTTTTCTAAAGTCAAATATCCAGTTACTGAAGAATTAAAAACAAAATCAGAGGCCATCTTTGTTACCAAAAGAAAGTTATTGTATGCCTGACTCACAGTGAGGCCAAACAAACCAAAACTTCAGAGTTTGGAGCAGAGAAAGGTTTATTGCAGGGCCATGCAAGGAGATGGGTGGCTCCTGCCTAAAACAAACAAAACAAAACAAAACAAAAAAACTCCCTAAAGGGTATCAGCAAAGCATTTTTAAAGGCCAGGTGAGGGAGAAGTGTGGTTACTTGTTGCAAACTTCTTGGTGCCGGAATCCTTTGTTCTTGCAGCTGTCCACATAGGTCAGGTCACAATGTTCCTGCAAACCTCCAACAAGACAAATGTTTTTCTCTGTTCTGCAACTTTTTATCTCTATATGAATGGACTCTTAAAAGTCAGAGCCCTGAGAACAGGCTATCCTGTATATTTCAGGCTACAGGCAACATTCTTTTACATAAGGTACAGAGCCAGCATGACTAAGCACAGGCCACAAAGCACAAAGGTTAAAGTACAAGAAACAGATCTAATATGGAGCCAGATTTGTTCTTCCCTTATTACAATTTCATAGGATTCCATCAAACCTTGTCTGGTTTTGAATCATGTTTATAAATATGTGGTTGGTGAAAGGGACAAAAACTTGAATAAAATTAGACTTAAGTGTTTTCTATGAATTTCAGTTGTCTGGCATTTGTCTGTGGTAAAGTGAAAATGAATTATTTGTATACATGCATGATTCTGTTTAGAGCTAAGTATCAACTTGAAAATAGTATTTGGGGTTTTACATATATTGAAGTAAATAGCTAGCACTTTTTTGCATAGATAACTGTATTGTACTGTGCTTCTTTTTGTGTAAGGTTTTGGATTTCTCTCATCCTTAGTGAGATATGATGCCTGGAAGCGTTCCTCCTTGTACAGCCTCTAATATATCTGTGTCTTAGAGAAACACGCATGCGTCTGTGAGATGGCTCACCAACTTTGATGTAAATCCCTCCTAGACACGTGAGGTGATGTGAGTAATTGATACAAGATTAGGTACTGGCCTGAAATACTGAGCAAGAACAGACATACTTCTATTAAGAAATGAATAGTGGGCTTCCTTGGTGGCGCAGTGGTTGAGAGTCCGCCTGCCGATGCAGGGGACACAGGTTCGTGCCCCGGTCCGGGAAGATCCCACGTGCAGTGGAGCAGCTGGACCCGTGAGCCATGGCCACTGAGCCTGCGCGTCCGGAGCCTGTGCTCCGCAATGGGAGGGGCCCCAACAGTGAGAGACCCGCGTACCACAAAAAAAAAAGAAATGCAATAGTACTTACAGACGTCCTGTAGACACTAGCCATAATGAAAGTGAAAATTTCTAAATTAAACAGTTGTTGCGTGGTGTAGCTGAAATACACATACACACATAGATAGCTAATATAGATATGCCTGTCTCTACATATATTTATATATAGCTATCTTAAACGTATTCAATACTGTAGCAGACTGAAATTTTAAAAGAATATATACGGATATATATATTCTTTTTTTTTTTTTTTGCGGTACGCGGGCTTCTCACTGTTGTGGCCTCTCCCGTTGCGGAGCACAGGCTCCGGACGTGCAGGCTCAGCGGCCATGGCTCACGGGCCCAGCCGCTCTGCGGCATGTGGGATCTTCCCAGACCGGGGCACGAACCCGTGTCCCCTGCATCGGCAGGTGGACTCTCAACCACTGCGCCACCAGGGAAGCCCTATATATTCTTATATATAGAAGACATACATACATCATAATGCTATCTTAAAAATCCATTCTATCAAGCAACTAGAATTATTTATAATACCACATCTTACTTTTATTTGTGTCCCCCATGATGAGTTGTCCATAGAAATCACTTAATAAGTATGTTTTAATAAATAGTGACTGATTTGGGATAATTCTCCCAGACTGTGCTACACACAGGGGGGATCCAGAGTTATGTCAGGGCTAACGTTAAACATCAGCAAACAGGAGACTGATATTAATGAATTTAGTCACTGGTGTTGTTTTTAGTTGTTTTTTAAGGACTGCTCCCCAACCCCATACTCTGTAGAATCATCCTACTCCTCAAGGCCAAGTTCAGATGTCATTTCCTCTATGAAACCTGCTCTGATTAACCCAGCCTGAGATAATTTCCGTCCTTCTTGAACTCATACAACTTTTTCCTAATTGACCTAAATTAGTACTTTTCACAGTCTCTCTTTTATTTTAAGTATTCACCTATACATCATGTCTTTTCTACTAGATCATAAGTCTTTTCAGTCAGACTGTATCTTACATATATTGGCACACTAAGCCTTTTGAGAGTAAATAATTAGTCAATAGTGGCTGATTTCCTGATTTATTCTTTGACTTACATAAAACTGAATGTGCTTCTAAGAGCTATATCCTTCCATAGTAATTTTGACAGCAGAGGAGGTCTCCCTGTAAAATTAGAACTTGTTCAACTAGTAGATATTTATGAAATTCATATAGTCCAATGAGAAACTCAAATCTTCTGTAATAAATACAGGAGACTTTTGTTCAAGTAAACGTATTTTATTTGACAAGAAAGCATTAAAATGACCCCAATGGGGCTTCCCTTATGGCGCAGCGGTTAAGAATCCACCTGCCACTGCAGGTGACACGGGTTTGATCCCTGGTCCGGGAAGATCCCACATGCTGTGGAGCAGCTAAGCCTGAGGGCCACAACTACTGAGCCTGCTCTCTGTAGCCCATGAGCCACAACTACTGAAGCCCACAAGCCTAGAGCCCGTGCTCCGCAACAAGAGAGCCACCACAATGAGAAGCCCACACACCACAACGAAGAGTAACCCCCGCTCACCGCAACTAGAGAAAGCCCGTGCACAGCAACAAAGACCCAACACAGCCAAACATAAATTAATTAATTAAATAATAAAAAAAATGACCCCAATGAATTTGTCAATTACTTCATATGAACTTTGGCTCAGAACGTGCTCCCTTGTCAGTTGTGGTTTACTAATTCAACACATTGTGGCCTGTCAAACAGCAGAGAGTTTTGAGATAAGAAAGTTCAACACACAAAGATATTTTCTATTCTATTCCTATCATTGAAAAAATGCTGATGGGTCTCCAAACGGACACACTGATTATACTGACCAGATGGAAGATCAGTCCACACCATCTGGCCCTGCCACGTGTCTGCTGTTATGTTTTCACGTTGCCTCCCTGGGTCCCTCTATTCCAGTCCTAATGGTCCCCTCCTACTCTCTAAACATACCAGCAACCTCCCTGTTCAAGACATCTGCTCTGACCTTGTTTATTTTTCATTAAACACTATAATACTATAACACTATTATTTCCGATAAATTCTTAGTTCACTTTCCTGCTTCATGCAGGTTTCTGTTCAAATACCTCTTAGCAGAACATTGTTCATGGAAAGAATGACCGAAACGAGCATCTCTGCCCTTGCTTTCCTGCATTCTTGTTGTTTGACCATCACAGGTGATTGCCTTCTCCACCACACAGCTGGCTCCACGAGAGCCCAGATTTTGTAGGTGTTATTTTCCATTACTGTATACCTGGCACCCAGAAAAATGTAGGAACTCAGCAAATATCTGTTCAGTGATAGAGTGAGCAGTTGTCACTACCAAGCATTAAATCATGTTTTAAATCCCCTGAAAACAAAGACAAAAAGAGATGCATGAGAGCTTAACACTCATTAAACTTTTTATAGTATTGAACTTTAAATGGAAGATGTTGAATGGCTTCTAAAAAAAGGTATCTAGAGACTATTTATTATTTGGTCTGCTCACAGCCACATCTCCCTTCATCTAGGAAACTATCCCCTCATCACTCCAACCATGGGGTTCTTTGGGAGGGCCTAGAAATCACAGCATTTTCACCCACACCCCCCTCCCCTCCTGGGTGTGAACCAGCTTCAGTAACTGGTCCAGGGATGGAAATGTGACTCAAGGAAGGTCAGTAAATTTTCCTCTCCCAAGAATTTTCTGGCTGGAGCTCATGAAAAAGTGCTCACTTTTCTTATATTAGACCCTGTAACTTTTGGTATAGTAGACGTGAAAGAATATAGCCAACACAGTGAGAAAAGAAATGAAGGGGGAGGAGAGACAGAGACAGGGACAGAGAGAGACAGAGAGAAAGAGAGAAGGAGAGAGAAAGGGGGAAAAGGGAAGGGAAGGGAAGGGAAGGGGAGAGAGGAAGGAAGAAAAATAGTGTTGGAGTCCTTGGTCTAGTTTTTCCCAAGATCAGCTCCACCAAACTCTTTCCACTTAACCCAAAAATGTTCCCTCTTTTTTTCCCTCAAATATTTCAGCCTAGTCACCCTGACTAATACATGATACAATATAGTAAAATTAGGGGACAATATCTTCAGCAGGTGTTTTTAGAATAAATGTGGGGGAAGACATCTATTTTTTTAATGTTTTATACTGACTGTCAATAAAAGACAAGAGAATAACCTTAAAATGGGATTCAGGGAAGCTATCTCTGCAACAGTCTGAGCTAATGAGATCCAGGTATCTGTTTTTCTGGTGAGCTAGATTGACATAAAGATAGAACTGAAATACTTAGAAAAGGATGGACGTATATTTCTTAAGGTGTCTTAATATTCTCTCAGTATGCCTCTGACAAAAGCTAGGTAGAAGCAAATTCATGATTAAACTCCATGAAAGGGATGCCAGAATTTGTCAAGGTCCAGCCAGAAAGCCGGCTACATATAAGCAATGGAATATAGAGAATTGGTTATACGGGCAAAGGGAGAAAGCTACAATTGAACAGCAGACAATGAGGTAACCGGGAGATAAGCAGGGCCTGGATTAGGGCAGGGCAAGCCAGGCACCTAGGATACAAAATTTAGGAGGCATTCATGTTCCGGTGCTGACCTTGTTCTGCCCAACCCTGAGAGTGTCTCCTAAAATCTTGCTCCCTGGGTGCCTCACTTCTAAGGAGGCACTCCTGAGATTAGCAACAGCAAGGGGACCACCACTGGCACCGCACTGAGGCCCCCAGGCTGGATGGACAATGAAAGAGGAAAGGAAGAGAAAGGAAGAGGACAGTGTTACTGGAGCCCATCATCCAGAGTCACCAGGAGGGAGTTGGAACCATGGTCATCAGGGGCCTTTGGAGCACAGAGGTACCACCTGAAGCAGTCAGAGAGGGGATGCTATTCTTCTCCATCCAATGGAGCCTTCTGTTTGAACCCAGCAGGAGTCCAGCAGACATGGGAGCTTGGGGATGCAACCTGCAGGGATCAGTCTCCTGTGATAAGATGCACAACAGCGATGGACAAGCAAGACCTCTGGGAGCAAACAGCTTGACTGTCACAAGGCTGTGTCCTTTGGAGAACACAGGTGCAGATGGTACTTTTCTTGTTCTGTTGGGAAAGCTGAGAAGCCTAACTTGTATTCTTGCCCAGAGAAGATATTTGGCCAACCTGTTTTGGTTTTGTTTTTTTTTTTTCATGATTGATATTTGGTATATTTTCCTGTATATCTTATAAGCGATTTTTTTTTTCTCTGAATGTTATCTTGCCAGTGAGGGAAATAGCTTTTGAATTGGACTCAGATCTCAAGATTTCCATCTGCTTTTCTACTTTCATTCTTAACGAATGGTGGCATTGAATTTTAGGTGCTTAGAAGTATTAAAGTTAAAAAAAAATCCTAAAATATGTTACAGGTCATGTGGAAGCTTTTATATGTCTATGGTATTTGGCAGCCTGGCCACAAATACCAAGTATGTGTGGGTTTGGCACCTTTAAGGAGAATCTTCAACAAGTGTTTTTCTTTTAAAACTGTGTTTTATATGACTTTTTCTTGGCTATTAGCACTGGACATCCCAGTTGGATGCCATCTGGAGGCTTATGGCATGTGGCCTTCCCAAGAAGTCACTGTCTTGCTTAGAATTTTCCTGTCATATGTTCCAAGGAACGGACCTACAGCAGTGATGTGTTGTCTCAACTACAATAGCAGAAGCCCTTAATTTTATTTTTATTTGGCTATGTTTATAGCTGTATGACAGAATTAGATGTTATTGAACAAGCTACATTCAACATGCATTTGTGGAAAGCCTTAGGATTGGATAAAACCCTAGGAACAATCAAAGTCAATAAGCTTCAGTCACCATAGAAGAGATTCCTTCTACAACCTTTAGATGGTCTTTTAATACCTTCAGTGGCAGGGAGATCATTATCTTGAGAGTGAGCTCATTTAAGTTTGGGGAGCTTTGAAAGGCTAGAGAGTTATTTCTCATATCAACCAAAATCTACCTCTGCCTATATTCCTCTAGAATTATACAGAATATCTATTTTTTTGCCCATGTAATGATCTTGAACTATGTAACTATAACCGTCATCTACCTCTGAATTTTTACCCAAGATAAATACTCACAAATGCCTCAAACACTGGTTGTATCATGTTTTCCAGATATGTTGGTTGGCTCCAAACCTCCTTCATCTCCTATATATTTAACTGTAATTATACCTACTTTTGTTTTCTCAACTTTTTGAATAACTGGCTTTAACTGGGGAGAAATCCATTCTTGATTTCATGTGTACTCAGCTTTTTCTCTTTTTTCAAGTTGTATTCACTGCTTAGAAAAATTAATATCATTGCTACCATAACTATCTTGTGAGATATTTTGATCATGGTGGCTCTAGCATAAGCAAGATCCTTGGTAACTCATTTAGAAATCAAGTTGAACTTGAGCTATTGAAAATGAACAATAAAGAGGTGGGTGGTACTACTTAGTGACATAATATTACAAAATATTTTAAACCCTATTATCCATGTAAATATATGACAATGTCCAGTTTAATGAATCTGTCCATTTAAATGCCCCCAAATGAATATCTCCTAATAAATGGCTGAATACATTCATCAGCTTACTGTTAATCAGCTCAGTCATTTCTTATTTAAAATAGTGTCTCAAGTTTCTCCTGCACACATTTTCCTCTCGTTCCTACAGGAGAGCTAAGTTTGATGGGAGCTGAAGTATCATCCTGCCATGGGGCAAGGGTCACCTGGTCTGATGGCATCTTAGTCCTCCCTTGTTGCCCTGAGATGGAGTTCTCTAGCCTGTTTATCCTTTGTCCTTGTGATGGTACTGTGACCATGGTCTGTGGATGTTGGCTTATTCTCTGAACCTTCCTGGTCATGATCCTAGTTCCTTCCTGCCCACCAGTGATCTCTCAGCCCCACCGGGGAAAACGAGAAATTGTTGTATGCTTTCTATGCCAGGTGTGAGTGCCCTATTGTCTTTCCAGCTGCCTTGAGTCTCACTTGCCAGGCACCTCACTTAGCCTTTGCTGCCCTGGCATCCCACAGCTGTATGGGAGATTCTTGAGTCTTGTAATCCCCCTCCAGCCCACCCTTTTGGAAGCAGAACCAGTCCCTGCTGCTCTGGGGCTCCTCTAAATGTGTCTGGGATTTCTGTCACACATTACCCACAACCACATCCCTGGTACTCAGCAGAGAGGAGGAGCCTTGGACTCTTCTCAGGGTCCCAGAAAGCACATGGTTATATCTTTTAAAATTATTTTACTGCCCCATGGAGACCAATACTTTGAGTTATAAGAATACTGAATCATGAGTTTGAGCATTACCAATCCATGAGATCATCCCCAAAGCAGACAAGCAAGTGGAAATGGGTATGTAATGAAAGATTTAAAAAGGAATTAAAGTTAGTTTGGAACAATCACGAAGGCTTTAAGAAACATTATGTATTAAATATCCAGTTTTCTCTATCTATGATGATTTTCAAGAAAGCAGCTTCTACCTTCCGCTAGAGTTGACGATTCCCATTCATGGAGCACCCTCCACTTAGCTATTAAGCTAGAAATCACAGGGCTTCTGTTAACGACACCTCATATATATGTATATGCGTATATATATATATATATGTGTGTGTGTATATATATATACATATATATATAACTGAATATATATATATATATATATATTTTCAGATTCTTTTCCCTTATAGGGTATTACAAAATATTGAGTAGAGTTCCCTGTGCTGTACAGTAGGTCCTTGTTGTTTACTTTATACATAGTCGTGTGTATCTGCTAATCCCAAACTCCTAATTTATCCCCCCTTTCCCCTTTGGTAACCATAGTTTGTTTTCTATGTCTGTGGGTCTGTTTCTGTTTTGTAAATAAGTTTATTTGTATCATCTTTTTAGATTCCACATATAAGTGATATCATATGATATTTGTCTTTCTTTGACTTACTTTACTTTGTATGCTATCTACTATTAGTCTTCATTTATTTAGACACCATTTTATCTCATAAATTTATCTCAAATTTATTCCTTAACAAAAAACCTTTTTTTTTTTTTACACTTCTGCTTCACTTTAAATACTCACCACCATTGACTGGATGCATTGCACTAATTTTCTGACTAGTATTTCTACTTAGATATTTCTCAACCTTTTATCCTTCTCAGTTATTGCTCCCTTGCTACTGAAATCTGCTTGAAACAAAATGCTGATGATGGCACAATTATTCATCAACTTTAAGTAGGTCTTTATTTTCTAGAGAATAAAGTTTAGCTTGTACAGAAAGGCATCCAAGGCCTCTCATGATTAGGAGCTGTACTCCATCCACACCCCAACACTCCCTACAATAAAAGTCTCATTAAAATCTCAGTGTACCCTTGGCCTGTTCATCATCTGTATATTTTCTCAAGCTGTTCCCTCCCTGTAGAATATCCCTTCCATCACCATCCCCCACTTGTCAACATCCTTCAAGGCCCAATTCAGAGCCAAACTAGTCATCAAACTTTTAACCGTACCCCACCCAACCTTGCTTCATGATGAAATATAGAAACCATCTCACTGATGTGTCTGACAGCTTCGTTTATAATTTTCATAATAGCTACCACTCTCTACTTTGCATTGTAGTTCTTTGTATTTATGAATATCTGGTCTGCCAGGTCATTAACTTAATGATGTGTTAGTTACTACTCTTTGTTTCCAAGCAACAGTGGCCAACTCAAGCTACCTTAAGCAAAAAAGAGACTGTATTATGAAGATATAGGGGTGTGTCACGAAAACCTCTTAAAGGAACAAGACAAGCAAAGAGCAGAGATTTGGAAGCCTTCCCATTTGATTCTGAATCTCAGCTCTCACCACTTAGCCAATATGTGTCACTATGTGTGGTCATAGTAAACATTCTGTGGCTCAAGTTTCTCACATATAAAATGAGGATGATAATAATAGTATGTACTTCCTAGGATTACTACATGGTTTACTTGGCACAGCTCTCATTAAATGTTATTTCAGAAACAAAGGTGGGGCTTTTCGGGAAAGACTACTGCCTTGCATTTGTGGTACTAGCATTTGCTTGGGATTCCAAATAATTTGATTTGGGGAGAGAAGAGGAGCCTCACCGAACTTCTTTGTGGTTATCATTTAATGCTTTGGGGTCCTTTATTTGGCACGGAGATTGGTAAAGTGAGTAATACAGTATTTTTGGAAAATAAACCTGGACAATTTTAAAATGTTAAGCTTGGACACAATATTTAACCCTGGACTTGCACCTTAAAAACCAGCAGAGTAATAGAATGTTCTGTTGCCTGGGTGCCCATTGAAATTTATAAGGAATTCCAGAAGATACTTGAGTGTGGGCAGGTCTGTTAAGGCAGTCTGGTGACCTGGGAGGCCCAGAGCCCCTTTCAGGTTTCCTATGAGGTGAAAACTTGTCCTAATGACACTAAGATAGTGTCCCTTTTTACCATTCTCAAATAAACCGTGGATTTTCTAATGAGAGAAAAGCAGACGCCCATGAGAATCTAGATGTCTTAATAAAGATGACTATACACACACACACACACACACACACACACAAAACAAAAACAAAAAAACAGAGGTGGGGAGGAAATGAAGCTGGATCTCAGGAAGAACCAAAAAGCTGCCTGGAATTCAGGTGGCATTTCTCTAATTCGAATGTTTTATTCCACCCCCTCCTACAGACCAAATTACTCTGCTGCTTGTCGTCCATGGAAAAAATTGCTTGTCCATAGCTCATGTGCTGTACATCTCACCTCTTAGAAAGACAGAATCTGTCTTTGTCTCTGTGCCACATTCTGGGGGAGGAGCCTGTGATTGACTCAATTTTGGTTCCAACAGCTGCCGCCAAGATTAACAAAGAGTCACTGAGCAAACAAACAAACAGGTGCCATAAACTTATCTTTATGGCATTTCCAAGAGAAGAAGGTTTAGGGAGCAAAGTAGGTAGTGATCCACTGACATGGCTCATTGATTTTGCTATCCTCAGAGCATCGTTCTGTGTCTCCAGTTGGATTGGATCAAGTTCAGTTCACACCATGTGTAGTCATACTTGCACTCAGGCCTTGATCCTGCAATTGTTCTTCAAAATATTTGAATTTGTTCAATTACACTTTCAAAAACATTTGAATAGTAACTTGTTCTGTTCTAGGTATTATGCCGTATACTGAGGGTATCATGGAGTGAGGTAGCGTGAAGTTCTTGACCTCATGATGCTAATGTATATTGCTTGCTGCTTTGACTTAAAAAAGAAAATAAAAAGGTGTAATCTTTCCATTATCACAAGCCCTGCCTGGTTTGTGAGTATTGATAACGCTGTTAGTTCTTTGTCAGCACCACTGTGTTTTCAATTCCTTTTTTATTTTTTTCTCTCTTAACGTTCTTTTTTCTTTTCTGAACATTTAGTTATATTTTCACAATATTAGGCAGACCTCCCACTAACATCCATTTTGGAACTGGAAATTATTTATCTCCTACCAGTGCAACTCCAGAAGCATAAAGGCCTGAATTCTAGACCCGTCTCCACCACCAAAGACCTCTGCGACTTTGGGGAAATCCCTAAGAGCTCTGGGGCTTAGCTCCTTCCCTTTAAACCAGAATCAATCCACTAATCAATTCATCGTATAAGGGATTTTGACTAAAATACACGGTGACTTCTACCTTTATAGGTGCAAAATCTTTAATGTTTACACAGTGTTAGTTATCCATCTGTGTCCCATTTTCTTCCCCCTCACTTTGTTACCATTGTCTCCATTCATCACTTTTTCTGCACACGTTGAGAGCATCATGGGAGCGGGGTAAGGCTCGGTCTACGAGGAGCTGGAATGAGATGGTCAACTCTTTCCAGGACTCTCAGCCGATGAACTCAGTTACTGTGTTTCTGAGAAGATTGACGGTTGATTTTCCTTGGAAGCTTTGGGGTCACTGTTCCTTTAAGACTCTCTGGCACTCTGTCTGCCCTCTCCTTTTGCCCTACCTCATGGCACAGTTTTATCTATTAATTTCCTGGCTCAGCTCTATGTTTCTGCCCTAACCTCAAACTCATCCCCACCTCCCTAAGGCTTTTTTGGCTAATTTTCTCCTCTAGTGCAGCCTCATTCTTTACCCCTATTCAGTGAGCCCTATCCTTCATGGCTGCCAACTCACCTGTCTCTCCATTTGCATACTTCCACACTGAAATCTGCCCCAATGCTCTTCTTCATTTGTCACACACACATCCTCCGTCTGCCTCTATATCCTTGTCATATACTTGTGAAAGCCAAGACTTCTCACATGTTATGTACCAAGCTATGGGATATGCGCTTTCCGTGGAACATCACATTGTATCCTGAACAAGCCCGTGAATCAGTACTATTAAATTCATTTTACAGCTGGGGGAACAGAGAGGTAAAGTAACATCCTCCAGATCGCACAGCTAACAGGTGGCAGAGTAGGTTCAAGCAGAAGTCTGTCTCCTGAAACTGATCTTGAAAGCACAAGGCTGTAGGTTCTCTGTTTGTTTTTGAATCTATTGCCACCTCACTCCTGTTCTATCTCTGCTGAAACGACCCATTTCAACCTTTGTCAATGGCATGAATCCAATAAATTTTCTCTGGTCTCATTTTCTTTAACTACCTTCAGCATTCATCACTGTGGTATATTTAGGGAAATTTCTACGCTGTCTTATGACACTGAACTTCCCCCTGCACTAATTCATCTCCCTTCTCCTAATTCCGAAAAGTGAGTGTTCACTAAATACCAGGATTTGAATCTCTGCTCTTCTTTTCTAGACAAGTTCCTTCAGAGAACTCAGAAATGAAATAAATCAAGATGAAATTACTTTTTTCTTATTTTTAATTGCTCTAAGAGATAACCGACTGTCTAAAGGAAAAAAAGTAGCAAGGTATTGTGAGTTTACACATGTAAAAGTAAAAGGTAGGGAAACAGTAACACCAGGGATGGGTGGAAGGAATTGAGAATATATTGTATGTAATACTGTAAGATCCTTCCCTCCATGTGGCATAGATATTTGAAAGTAGGCTATTATTAATTAAATAATATTAATTTAATTGTATTAAGTTATACTATAAAACGTAGGGTAAAATACTCAACAACTTAAAGAAGAGGTAGAAATATTAAGGAAGAGATAAAATATAGTCATAAAAAATGCTCAATTAACAAAAGATAGAAAAAGAAGAAAAACAAAGCATAGAACAAATAGAGCATATAGAAAATAGCTAGCAGATTTTAATCCAACCATATCAGTTAATGTATTAGTTCTACTTGGCTATGCTGATATAGCAGACCCTGAACCCCCCAACATAAATAATGGCTCAAACACAGGGATGTTTGTTCCTCACTCATTAGATGGTCCACTGCACGTGTTCCTGGCAGCGGGCATCTTTCCTCCAGGTGTTCGCTCAGAGACCTGGCTCTTTCCATTTTGTGGCTACACCATTCCCTCAGGCCTATTGTCATGGGCATTTGACTATTAAAAAGGAAGAAGACACGTAGTTTCTGAAAGGACTTGTTCTGGAAATGGACTGCATCACTTTGCTCTCATGCCATTGGCTAACCCACATCAGGCAGCCTCACCTACACAGAAGGGCAGTTAGGTAATGTTGTCTAGCTGAGTCCCAGAAGAAGAGGAGACAGATTTTTTTGGTGAAAAGCCAGTACTGTCTGCTACAGATGAACCGCTAAACTGAAAGGTTAGAGATCTTCAAACTTTATTATCCATAAAAGTCACCTTGGAGTTTGAAACAATTGCATATACTTGGGCTTTACAAGAAAAAAATTCAGATTTTTGGGTAAGGCACAGAAATCTGTATTTTATTTTGTGCCAGTAGATTGGAGAGCATGGATGGTAACTGAAGGAGTGCCCGTGGGAGCCAGTGACATCCACTCACACACAGAAAAGAGGAGCTGATTCTGAGAGGAGTCATCTGTAGGGTTTGGATTGAACCCAGGAAATGAGAAAATAGAGCCTGAGGTCGGTCAGTGTACTTTGGGGTGTTGTCCTGGCAGAAGAAGGAAATGATTGAGAAAGAAGGGTACACATTTATTAATATGGCTCCTTTGTACTAATTACAAGTGGTATATATTTATTACAGATAGTTGTTAACAATCTGGAAATACAAATGACTTATAGCAAATATAGTTACTCTCCTCTTTTATCTTCCATTTTCTTATCAGCATTTTTCCATACCATTATATATTCTTCAAAACCATTTAATTGTCTCATAACTGTCTTACATAACTTATTAACTATTCCCCTATGGTTGTACATTTCATTTACAGGCTTTTTTCTCACTGTTACAAATAATAATACAAAGAATAGTCATCCTTGAACATAAGTCTATATTAACATTTCTGGCTATTTTCTTGGGATAGCTTCCTAGAAATACAACCATTGGGACAACAATCCTTTACTTTCTCAATTTCTTGATAATGTTGAGTTGTATAGAAACTTCTTCAGAGAGTTGAAGAAAGTATGATGAGAAAATTGAGTTTTTGTTGTTGTTGTTTTCAGTCTCCTTTTAAAATTTTAATTTAATTTTTATTTTAAATTAGAGTATACTTGATTTATAATATTGTGTTAGTTTCAGGTATACAGCAAAGTGATTCAGTTATACATATACATATATCCATTCTTTTTCAGATTCTTTTCCCATGTAGGTTATTACAGAATATTGAGCAGAGTTCCCTGTACTATACAGTAGGTCCTTGTTGGTTATCTATTTTATATATAGTAGTGTGTATATGTTAATCCCAAACTCCTAATATACCACCCCCCCCCGCCACTTTTCCTCTTTGGTAACCATAAATTTGCTATTGAAGTCTGAGAGCCTATTCCTGTTTTGTAAATAAGTTCATTTGTATCATTGTTTAGATTCCACATGTAAGTAATATCATATGATATTTGGCTTTCTCTGACTTACTTCACTTAGTATGATAATCTGTAGGTCCATGCATGTTGCTGCAAGTGGCATTATTTCATTCTTTTTATGGCTGAATAGTATTCCATTGTATATACGTACCACGTCTTCAGAAAATGAAGTCTTTTGATCTGTCAATGGCTCTCTTCCTAATTCACACCCTTCCCCCTGGAGTTGTTATAAGGATTTAATGCAACCAGGTGTGTAAAGTGTTTAGTAATGCAGCTGGCATTTAATTATTAGCACATAGTCAGTTAACTATTAATACTGAACAGTAGCACACAAATGTTATACCTGTTAAACTCTGTCTCATACTAACTGTGTGAAGCATGGACCGTCACTTCCCTTTTCTAAGCCTCAGTTTCCTCATCAGTAAATGAGCATGAATTACTGCCCACTTACCATGATTTTGTGGAGTTTTCTCATATGTGAAGTATGTGGTGCCGTATCTGTGATATAATAAGCCTTCAATCAATGTTCACTAATAGTATTTATTATTTCTCAGTCTACTGAAATTGAGAACTTTCTTATGTTTTTCCATTTCCTTATTTCCTTCTATGTACACACCCCCATTTCTATCTCAGTTTGAAATATACTACATGAAAGTACAAATATAATCTATCTCATTATGTGTGGTAAGGCAGGGAGGAGTGAAACGTGCAGGAAACCTTTTTCAAAGACAAGAGATGGTCTATGAAAGCGTTAATAATCCATCACGTTAGCTTACTCACCCCCAACAGCAAGGTATCATGATTTACATACCAATTTTGGTGTATAACTTCAGTGTATGGAAACACTGGGCTTTATTCATGCATGCCAATGGTTCACTATCTGTGGTTTATAAAGCATGGTATGTTCACAGTACACATGAATGGCAAGTAGTTGGTACCAAAACTCCATATATGGTAATTCTTTAGAGTGCTGGGTGAGTAGCATCTCAGAGCAAGATCTGGGCTCCCTGGAAAGAGTGCTGTGACCCACTAGTGACACTGGTCTGGCTGCTGGGGGAGAAGTAGCGCATCACATGTGGATAATTACAATCCTCTTTTGGAGGGAATATTAGCTGTGAGGAACAAGTTGAAGGGAAAAATATTAGAAAAATGAGTATATTTGTAATATTTTACCCTACATGAATATTTGTCTTTTTCCTCATGAGTAACTTAAATCCCCACAATGAGTAATTTCCCTGTCAGAGATTCACTTGTTATTTTAATTCAAATGTAACATTATTACAGATTTCTAAAGAAAAATTTGGTCTTGGCAAAAAAAGTAGACATCATTTCAAAAAATAACATTGCCAAAATTCTTCTATATGTTCCTTAATACTTTACTAACTTCAATATGTAAAATTGTAGATTTCATTAAATATTTTGAAATCAGACATATATGGAAGATTATATGTTTTGGAAAATGATTTCTTTGACTCCTCTTCTTATCATATTTCTCAGTTTTGTTTGGAGAATAAGTTCTTACAGCATGAGAAAAAGTCGAGATGATACTTTCAGTATTGTATTTTGTATCAATTGTATATTGTATTGTATTATTGTATCAGCATGATCTGGGCATCCAAGCACTATGCAAAATTAACAAAGTTAATTCTCCTCATAGCTCACCTGAGATTGTAGTACAGAGTGATAATGCTCGTGTTATATCTACAGCTAATTTGCAATTTTCCAGAAGAAGTGGTCACTCATATTTTATCCATTTTCCTCAGCCTTAAGTCCAAGTATACGTCTGGGAGCTCAAGCAGATGGAGCCCATAACCGCACTCACCAGGCTTTTCATAACCTGGGTCACTGTGTTAATAGCTTTGGTCATGAGCTTTGAGGGAAGTGGAAGCCAAAGTCACCTCCACCCTTTGAGTTACATATTCGTTTCATTTTAGGGAGAATTAGCTCCCTGAGTTCTAGAGAGGATCGTTTCTCATTTGGCAATAGTGAACTATTTCTCAGTGACAGACAAAATGTATACTAATATTAATTTCTAACACTAATCTCCATGAGCTACAGAGCTTTGTATGTATTCCAAGTCCCTGGCACATAGAACATGCTCAATAAACATGTTCAAATCAAAGGAAGAATAATAAAAAATATACTGATTACATTGAACCACAGATGATGCGCTACGCACCATTAGTAAAAGTTTCCTTATTTTAAAGGTAACACAATATTTATTTGCATAATATAAAGCTATTTACTTACGTATTTGCTGTTTCTGGGTTGGAGCACAGTGGCAGTTCAATGCTTGACTTTAACTTGGTGGATTTTGGTGTTACATCGCCATCTTGTGGTTATTAATCTGAAGATATTTCCTTCAAAACAAAACCCAAATGCTTTGTTTTGCAACATACTGTATGGTGCAGAAAACCATTTGTGCTTGTGTGTTTACACACACACACACACACACACACACACACACACACACACACACACAGACGCCAGGAATCTGACCATCTGAAAAGCAGTGTTTTAGATTTGGAGACATGGGAAAGGAAATATCTAAGACTAATCTTTTAATGCAGTCTCTTGCATGATAAAATAAGCTATGCAACCCATCTACTATTATCAAATACATGAGGATATTATAGCAATGCATTTTCTATAATACTATGATTTCAGTAGCAAAGTAAAAACATGTTTCCTCTATTTACCATAAACAACAGAGAAGAAATAATGTTTTTCTTCCTGCTCTGTTAAGAACTTGTTTACATCATAATATGTACCGTTTCTAATGGAATAGGGAAGTCGAGGTAAAGAAAACATACACAGTGAAATCAAATTTTCTTAGATGACTATGACTAGAAATTTACAAAGCAGCTTGTTCCAAAATAAAGTTATCTAACTTAGTGTATGGGTAACACTATCCATTGAGAAGATATGTATTTCTGGGGAACAGAATTGCACATTTGATAGAAGACAAAATTGAGAGGATATTATGTAGAAAGTTCTATTTTTAAAGTACTGTGATTTTTTTTTTGGAAGAGAGACTTTAAAAGGAACACATATCTTAATATTCTCCTTCACAGCTAAGGTATACTTTAATAAACTCTCTTTAAATTTGCTTATTGAAATTTTAAATCCACATACTGCTCTTAGAATTGATTCAATTGATTTGTGACTAGCACTCACAGAAATATAATCTGTTCCAGAGCAAATGTGATGGTAGGAAAGAGGGAAGGACCATTTTCCAGGGAGGCTTTCACCCAGATCACGTCTGCCTTTACGAAATTATGCACACTTAAATCCTAGAAAGATCAGTTAGTTGCAAAATAAATTGTTGGTCAATAAACTCAGTCGTAGGTTTATTTATTCTCATTTTCATTTATTTACTGTCATTCTACGACAGGCTACAGTTTGCAGAAACCTTTCTTTTTCTTTTTCTAATTATATATGTAATTACATTCATTGTGGGGCCATTAGAAAACAAGACAAACAGAATTAAAATAAAATGAATTACCTAGAGTCACACACCCAGTGATCACTGCTGTTGGCATTTTGGTATATCATCCAAATTCTACCTTTTTTTTTTTTAGAAAATGGGATTATGGTTCCATACACCATGATAATGTCCTGTAATCTGTTTCTTTCCCTTAACTATGCATTTACATAGCATTTATCATTCCATTTTATAGCTACACCTTAATTAATTTAAATTAGTCCCCATTACAGACATTTGGCTGGTTTTCAAATTTTTATTCATATAAAACATACTGTAATGAATCTATATATAAGGGGTGTGTTTCATGTGTGACACACATACACTCACCCATATATATCTGTTTTTATTTCTTACCTAATTATTTACTTAGAATTTGTGAAATATTCCTAGGAAGTACTTTTTTGATAGAAATTTCTAGGATAATGGATATTGGCAATTAAGACTAATTACTAGTTAATTGTTCAACAGAAAAAATGTTCCAGGTTATTTTCCTACCAGTTTAAGTTTTCTTGTTTACCTTCAGTTCCAACAACACCTCCTTTTTGTCATTGATGTTTATCAAAGTCTAATGCACATACAGAAAATTGCACTAATCATAAGCCCTCGTGGTAGACTGAAGCCATCTTTCACCTCTCATGCTGGTACTGCTGACATTCACTACCTCATACTTTTTGGGGTGTTCTTTCAAAAACAGGTTTTCTTGAAAAGTTGATCTGTCCTGATTAACTCTTTGCTGCCTCAGGGTACAGAGCATCTCTAAATGAAAGCTCACTCATACCCACAGTTGATAAAGTCGGAGATGGATGAGAACCTTACCTCAGGGGTTCCCACACTTAATTACACAAGAGATCACCAGAGGGAGCTTTAAAGAGATACCAATGCTTGACCCCATTCCCAGACAAAGATTCTGGGGAGAAACTTGGCTGTTAGTTTTAAAAGGTCCCCAGGTGATTATAATTGGTAAGGATTGAGAACCACTGAAACCTCTTTCTCCTGGAGTGATAGATTCAATTCTACTGAATAGATAAATATTAACCTATAGGTGAAGAATGCCTCTGCCTATTTGATGTCCTGGCAGACTTCCAGAGATGAGCTCAGTGTCTGAACCTTTGTCTTTTCCAACTACTGGACAATTCCACAGATTTCACTCCTAGAGCATAATTCTTTAAACTTACTATTTTGATTCACTGCAAATGTAGACTGCCCTAAATGGACCAGTACTTTAGCTGGTCAGTTATTAACACCCAAATATGATTGAGCTTTGAGAGAGGTCGTGATAAAGGAAGAAGAGCCATTGCCACCTTCCCATGTTGAGTAGTATAATGAGGAGAAATGGAGGTACAGAAGCAAACCAATTATATCTGTAAACTTTGCATTAGTCCCAAAGGCATCTATGGCTTTTGGACTATGGTTCTGTCCTTGGGAGCCTTGGTAAACATTCTAGGTCTCACCAGAGAAAATTCAGAACAGTAAAATTGTGCAGCCCCTTGAACCATAATGGAAAAGAACATAAAAAAGAATGTGTGTGTGTGTGTGTATATATATGTATATACATATATATACATATATATGAAACTGAATCACTTTGCTGTATAGCAGAAATTAACATGACATTGTAAATCAACTATACTTCAATTTAAAAAATGTGCAGCCCCCTTGGCATGTCAAAGGAGATAGGAGCCAACTGAAGAGCTCCCAACAGCTAAATCTCAAACGTGAGTGACAAGACATATAAAGGAATATTGGATTACAACCCAAAGTACTAACTAAATACCCATGAGTCTCTACTGATATAAACAAATATTTGAAGAAATAAATAAATATGGGAAAATAGACAAATCTCTCATATGGGAAATTTCTAAATAATTTAGGTAGGTATTCTCCACTCCTTAGGTGTGAGCTGCACATAGTGACTTTTTTCCAAAAAGTGCCATATGGAAAAGGGGGCATGGGGTCAAGTGAACATCATCAGTTGTAAACCATATAGTACGCACCCTTGATATGATGTGTTAAGACTGGCACTTCCCCTGTGTTGCTCTCCTCACAAAACTTCAGGACTCCAGTCTAACCATGAGAAAACATCAGACATACCCACCTTGAAAGACATTGTGCAAAACACATGACAAGTAACAATTCAAAATTGTCAAGGTCAATGAGGACAAAGAATGTCTGAGAAGGTGTCACAGCCACAGCAGGAGATAAGACAACTACATGTAATGTGGTACCCGGATGAGTTCCTGGAAAAGAAAAGGACATTAGCTTCTAAACTAAGGAAATCTGAATCATGTGTGGACTTTAGTTAATAATAACATATTATATGTGTTCGTTAGTTGTGACAAATATACCATAATGATGTAAGATGTGAACAATAGGGGAAATTGTGTGTAATGTATGGAAATGCTGTGTACTTTCTTCCCAAATTTTCTGAAAATTTAAAACTATTCTAAAATAAAAAGTTTATCAAAAAAGGAAAGGAAAAAGAAAGAAAGTGTGATTCCTCAGAGCAGCAGTGAGAACAGCATCTGGGATCTTGTTAAAAATTCAAATTCTCAGGGCCCAGCCCAGACCTCCAGAATCAGAAACTCTGGGGATGTAACAGCCATTTGTGATTCTGCTTCTGTGACTGAGAACTGCTGATCTAGCAGATTGGCCAAGGGCTCTGTTTCCCAGCACTTCTCGTTTTAGATGAGGTCGTATTACTTTTTCTTCAATGTCCAGGAGTGAAGAGTCAGATTAGCCTCTTAGTGGCTTCTGATTTCCCAATTGTCCCTTTCCAGAGAGGGCTGCTCTGCTTGCCTCTTTTCTTATGTTATTCAAATCTGATCCCCAGGGTCCCTTTCAGACCCTTTTGTGCTCTTGTCTTTCACAACTTTTCCAGTCCACAGAGATCTCCACCTTGGATATCCCCAGACTCATAACATGAACCAACTTGCATGTTTCCAGAGGCCACAAATCACAGCAGAATGTGAATTCTCTGGAGACACAGGTGACCTTGGGCAAAATGTGTGATCCCTCTGTACTTGAGTTTCTTCATCGTGATTTGGGGATGATGGAAGAGTATCTACCTCCTGGGTTTGTGTGGGAATTGTGAGTTAGTATCATGAGGTATTAATAATAATATCCAGCACTTAGTGAGGACCCAGTAAATGTGAGCTGCTACAATTGTTAGTGGTGGATGTCCTGCCTCTCAAATGTCTCTTCACTCCTCCCAAAACAGCAGGGTTTTGTGCACAAAATAAAGTAATGGCTCAATAAAAATTGGATGAATTGAGTGAATACGTTGAGCCCACATAATACAAGTTCAAACATAAGGACAGCTCTCCACCCCCCCACCCCCCCCGTCTGTCTTCGAAGGCACCTTGATTTTGAGTCAGGATGTTGGAAATCTTTCCTGTTGGTTATATAAGGTTTTTAGACTAAAGCTCAAAATTAGGTTGGAAAATACACCCCATGTGTGTATTTATCTTACTTCAGTCTTCATCCCCTACCTTTGTTCTGTTATCAATGAAAACGCCATTTCAGTTTTGACCTAAGATTATTCTCATTCCCGAGATCCTTAGCAGAGTGTCTGTTAGCCTAAAAGATGAGATTAGTCAGAAAAGAAATTAGCACCTCGGGGACTGTTCTAGCAGCAGGTGGGTAAGTGAATAGGTTGGAATCGTGGTTCAGATTTTCCTTATTTGCTCTTTGGAACAGGTTAAATAGAGATGCAACAACTTATATGCCATAATGAGACAAACCTTGGGTGTTTGGGTTTGTTTTCCAGATGGGGATTAATGTGGTGGATTCTGCAGTATCCGGATTAGGTGGTTGCCCTTATGCAAAAGGTGCTTCTGGGAACGTAGCCACTGAGGATTTGATCTACATGCTTAATGGCCTGGGGGTCAAGACAGTAAGTTAACTTAGCATATTTTAATATTCATACATTCCTTGCAGATTCAAATTTGAATGCTTCTTGGATTTGGGAAGCAACTTTGAGGTCAAGTTTTACTACACTTTTGCTCTTTGCTAAAATGCATAGTGGGAAAATACAATAAAAAATTCTTGGGGCGGGCTTTATAAAGTAACTTATTGCTATAGTTAGATCACCAATAATGCTACCATTTCACATTTTTATGGTGCTTCATGACCTCCAAAGTCCTTTTTCATCTAGTATCCAGTTTGATTTCACACACTTTGCAAATTTGAGCCTGTCTTTGCTATTATGATTATTGTTTTTGCTGTTTTGTTTTCCTTGGAGGAAAACTAAGATCTTGATTTTCTCATGGTGACAAGTAGGGCTTCTGGAAGAGAGCCCAGGGCACTTTTAAAATGGCCAGTGGAGGACCACAGCTTAATAATACTTAGCATGTGAGCAAGAATACTCTCTTTACAAGTGCTACCTGAAAAAGTCACATGCTCTATAATAACCCACGAAAATTAGTACCTTGTTTTGCCACATGCTTGTTAAAATGGCCTACCAGTCTCTAAGGCAGATTTTCTTTTTTTTTAAGGATAAAATATAAAAGGCAAAAAACTGTTCACAGATTATCAGAAGTTCAAAATGTTTTCTGAGATGTAAAGCATCACCTGGATTGCAGAATGGAATTGTCCTCTCCATCTCTCCTCTCTCTCCTCTTCCCTCGTTCTACTGAGCGATGCTCCTGCAGCAGCCAGCTTGTCGGCACTCTCCTTCCCTGTGGCATTCGGTTTCTCACCTCCACCCCTTGCTCCTGCTTTCACCACCCCTTGGAATAGCCTTACTGCCCATACTCGATTTCACCTGGAAAGTGAGGCACCACCATCCTCAAAAACGCACCTTCTAGCATCTCCCTGCTGATTTCCCAGGCCCACACTGCTGGGTTCCTCTCCTCTGTGTTTCCAGGCTACCTTTGTGTCTTCCTCTGAACCTACCACAAGGCTGTAGAACCATCTTCTTTCTGTGTCTAGGTCCCCCTGCAGGCAGAAATATAGTATGACAGCTGATTCACAGGTGCCTGTTGCCTAGAGACCCTCAATAATGTTCAGTGAAAGACTGATACCACTTGGCACTAAACGCCAGGAGCCTCTCTTCTCTGGTTAGAAATAGCTATTACAAAGTAGCCTGATTGTTTCCATCATTTCCATTAGAAATGTATGACCGTGACAGAAGTAGAAATCCTTTCTTTTCTTAAAATTTATTTTATTGAAGTATAGTTGACCTGCAGTGTTATGTTAATTTCTACTGTAAAGCAAAGTGATTCAGTTATATATATATATATTCTTTCTAATATTCTTTTCCATTATGATTTATCACAGGATATTGAATGCATTTCCCTGTGCTATACAGTAGGGCCTTGTTGTTTTATCTGTCCGGTATATAATAGTTTGCATCTGCTGATCCCAAACTCCCAATTCATAGAAATCCTTTCTTGAAGATTTAAATGACTTGGTTGAACTCAGCTGAGTCAACATATGAACTCTGCTTCATATGTGTCAGGCCATGCGGGTCCAAATGCAAATAAGCCATGTCTCCATTCCTAAGAATTTCACAGTTCAAAGACAGTTGTTACATTGGATATCAGCCAACAAGCCAAGACTCTCTGTACAACCTGTATCACTATGTCTCCCATGCCTAGTCAACTACCAAGAGCTACTGCTTCAACTTCTAAAATATTTTGGTTGTTTGTTCCTTCCTTACTATCCTTGCTGTAGCTACATCAGCACAAGTTCTTATCTCTTTCCTGGATATTCATCCTCCACACTGGTCTGCTGGCTTCAGGCTGCCTTTAAATTCATCCTCCTTGCTACCATAAAAGATTTTATCTAAAACACAAATATGAATATGCCTTGCTCCTACTTGGGTACTCATCAGTGGATTCCCATTTTCTGAAAAGCAAGGCTGTGTTCTACACATTTTATACCTTTTCGAGTCACGTCGGCCCATTCCTTTCCATGTATCCCATGGTATTTTTCAGATGTCTGGTACCCTTCTCTGCTGACAATGCCTCATTCCTCTTACTTCTTCTCAAGGACTCATACTGTCCGTACAAGCCTCAGGTTAGGATTTACCTTCCTGGCACCCTTCCCTGACACACTCCTCTCCATTTGTTTCCATACCCTTTTCCTCAGTGGGTTGACTACCCTGCAGCTCTGCCCTCACGATCATCCGAGCATCTCTCTCTCTCAGTGACTTTAGTGGAAGTACTGGATTTCCTGTTTAGGGCTCCATATTGCCTGCTTGACCACAGGCACCCTCAAGACAGAAACCATATTCTGCGAGAAGTTCTTGAAACCCCCAAATGGATCATAGTACATGACACGTATTTAAACACCTGGTTTAAGTGCTAAAAGATTTAAGAATAAATGCAACATTATTTCATAAAGGTATCTGTTCATTAAATAAAACGGTAGAGGAAGGCCGAAACAGAATCCTTTAGTACGATACCAACCAATCCCACTGCGTAATTGCTATAAATGGAATTACTGGAAAGCAAAAAAGAATGCTGGTGACTAAAATCTTATTATCTTTTGTTAGATGTAATTCAGAAATGAAAGACACACATGTAGCTTATTATTTACAAAATTTACATATTACTAGATTAAGGATGTAAAACTAAAATGTGCCTAACAGATACTCCACCCAAAACCATTACTATGACAAAACCAAAGCACATGTTAGTACCCTAAAAACAACTTCACAATAAAAAGAAACAGTGAAAATTACTTACCTGTCATTTTACAAAATATTTTTGATGATTTTTTTTTTTTTTTTTTTTCGGTACGCGGGCCTCTCACTGCTGTGGCCTCTCCCGTTGTGGAGCACAGGCTCCGGACGCGCAGGCTCAGCGGCCATGGCTCACGGGCCTAGCTGCTCCGCGGCATGTGGGATCATCCCGTACCGGGGCACGAACCCGTATCCCCTGCATCGGCAGGCAGACTCTCAACCACTGCGCCACCAGGGAAGCCCTTTGATGATTTTTAAACAGAAGTAAACTACAAAGAAAACAGTGCCCTAAAAGTTTCTAGAGAGAAGTAACTACCTATATCAAAATGATGATCTCTTTTTGATCACTTGTATGAAAAGCCCCTATGAGTATTTATACTTGTCTGTTTTAAGAAAACGACAAACTTACATACATTTTGAAAACTACTCCTTAATAGCAAGGGAGCCTGAGTCTGTTTGATTTTAAGTCCCTGTTGTTTCTAGTCTGAGTTGAGGGAGGACATAGGAGCTTACGAAATATTACATGGGGCAAATCTCTGGTTAATCCACCTAACACTGTGCCCCCGTTCCACCCTCCCCACCCCCCACCCCCACAGTGACAGCACAGGTGCAGGGTGGAAACCTCGATGGTGATCTTTGGCTCCACCAAGCCCAAGATGCCGAGCCTGCCTTGAACTTGGCCTTCATACTCAACTGTCGATCTGTCATCCATGGATTTACCAAAGCCTTTGTTGATCCTACTTATGCTTTCAAACAGTACAGCCTCTCAGGCAAACAAGTTCCAGATGTGTACTAAATACTACTTCATTTTATTGGACTACCTCCTTCAATTTCATGCCAGTAAGAGTGTTTCTGAACATGGTTAAAAATTATACATTCATCTTTCCCATATTTCTTACAGCTTTATCAGGTTTGTTTCTTCATATCCTAAGATATACTAAGAGGGTCTTTTTTCCCCCCTAAGTCCTTAACTTTGAACTCCTCCAAATGATTATCATTTTAATTGCCCTTCACTGATATTTTGTAGAGTCTTTCTGGTTCCACTGTTGTCCTTTGTAGAGTTTAGGTATCAGCATGAATTACACTGAGTTATTCAGGTGTGACTAGCCTATGGTTTTATACTAGGGTCAGATTCAAGATATGTTTTAATAACGCAGAAAAATCTAAAGCTACATAATTCATGGAGATAAATGCCGCCCCCCCCATCAATAATGAACAGCATTTTGTTTAGTAATTTTAAGTGGTTAAGTAACGACTAATACAATTAAAAGGAATCTGTTTTGTCTTCTTTCTCCTTAACCCCCTTTCCCACCTGGTATCACTGTCATCTTTGTCTCACCAGGGTGTGAATCTTTACAAAGTGATGGAAGCTGGTGACTTCATCTGCAAAGCTGTGAATAAAACTACAAACTCTAAAGTAGCACAAGCCTCATTCAACGCTTGACTTGAATGCATTTGTGAGTTAAGGCTGAGAAGCTCCATTTCAGCTACAGATACTCAACTGAAAATCATTACTGCCAACTTGTTCTGAAATGTGAAGTAATAGACAAGAGTGGGGGGAAAAAAGAGATACTTTGAAAAAGAGTAGGCTGGATAGATTACAGAAATTGACTGGAAGATACACCAGTCATCAGGTGAATTGCAAGCCGGGGCTAAATAATAAAATTTGTGGACATGCTTTGAACTTGGAGAAAAGTCTACTCTTTTGCTCTTATAGAAATAACTTTTTAATTTAGTCGACGTGAAAATTGACTTCAGATTTCCCTAAGTATCAAAAACTGTGTTAATACTTAATCAAGCTGGCTTAGCACAGCATACATATCATCAGTAGTTTATGAGCTCCTGCATGGTGTGCAAAGTGTGTGGCCTCCATATTATACGTTATGTGCCTCTGGATCTCAACTTCCCATTTGCCAAGTCAGTTAAATTATGAACCAAGTGCCAAATCTCCATCTGACCCTACATAATTTTTAGCGATAGAACTTTTATATTTCAAGTATGCTAACATCTGTTAATTATTTCAGTGGCTTTATCTTGTTCCAGGAGGCTGTGGTCAGTGACAAGTTGCCACACCCTGGAAACATATTACCTTCCATGTTTGTCACATGCATCCAGTTTACCTTGCTTTCCCTCTCATCAGCTGTAGTGAAAACCAGGAGCATGTTACTCGGCTATTGAGAAATAAGGGGTACAACTTTCATCCCAATGTCTAAGTTGCAGTGATGAGAATAGAGTGATACATGTACTTTTATCATTTTCAGCTCACTTCCAAATTGTCCAAGAAATGTCACTGTGATCCTAAGAATATTAAGGCAGTTATTAAAATTCATGAAAAAAAACAACTTTTCCATTGATTCAGTTTGATTAAATCACATCTGTTTGGGGTTGACTTTTTATGGTTATTTTTAATGTTGAAGTGGCTGAAATTTTATCTTTTGTAATAGCATTGCCAGAAATAGCAAAAATTAATATATCAAAGTTGAGAAGAGGCACAGGACGGCTATGTTAAGAAAGAAACGTTTCTGTAACCTATGCAGATCATATGGGGACAGTATTATTCCATGTGGATCTGAATCGTCAGTTTTATTATTTATGTAGACTTCTCCAAGGATACTGGGTGATCTTATCTTTGAATAAATTTGAATAGAATTTGAAATATGAAAGTGAGCATTGTGAGCTTTCTGTTAAATATTCATCAAAACCACAGAAATAAATTCAAGAAAATAAGAGAAGTACTGATTATACCTACATTAACTTTAAAGATACACAATCAAAAGAAAAGGATCACAAGGGAAGCATATTGGAAATTGACAAAAACTAAGTTCCTACGGATAAGGCTAACGCTCAGGTCATGATGGGTGACAGAGCAGGAGCTTGTCTTCAGAACTGAATGATTCCTTGCGTTTGGGTTAGTGCTGGGGCAGGGTCAGTGCAGAGAGCAAGCAAAATTGCAGCTCTTTGTGGATCTGTTACATCATCTCTTTTCAGGAAGAACATGACACTGCACCCAGGGGCAGGAATGGGACACGTGCCCTAGTGTACACAGCAGGATACCTACCCATCTTCTGAGGAGACTGACTTTTCCTCTCTCTTATGCAACTGTGGAATTCTTAGTTTTGAGATGTTCGGCAAAGCATCAGTTGATGCAAACTGCTTATAGAAACAGTGAAAGGCAAAACTTTGTTGTTTAGAAATAAAAACCACGGACTCTCCAAAAGGCAGAGCAAGTCGTGAAAACCCCAGGTGCAGCCTAGCACACACTTACATGGCACACACATCAGTCTACCAGTTCATATCCCAGAACACCTGGAAGATTCCTAATCACACGCATCACAGGAAATTTTGTGTTTTAGGTCTGTTATCCTTTCTCCACCCAAACCATCTAAACCCTTCTGCTAACTTAAAGAGAGTTTCTTTTCTGGTTTTGGGGAAAAAAAATCACATAATCAATAAAGCTGCCTGAAGTCCATAGGCAGAATCCCCTCAAAGCTATGTTTCCACTAACTAGGAAACTTTGGAATTGTTGTAGGACCTACCCAAACAACCCACCCACACATAAACCCACACCAGGGTTTGCCCTAGGTGAAAGCTTAGGAATGGCAAAGCAATTATGAAATACATATAGAAGTAAACTTTTATGACATCTGCCCTTTAAGGCTACTGTAAAACGTAGAAATTTTCTAAATTCTGGATTCATGAAATTCATAAAGCAAAGAAATGGAAACTGCCTATGACTTGCTGAGAAAATTCAGAATGCCCTTTTATGTTACTTATTCTGATCACTATAACATTTAATAAATACCCTTTTAGCTACACTTATATGGCTATTCATTTCTATTTATGTGCATGAACTCCAGACGTGCAAGTGACAGGTTACTTAGCATTGAATACGTAAGCCACCAATATCCCTATCACAGCAGTAAAGGAGAGCTAAAATAAGGCCTGGGAACCCTCCAGAAATCTGTATCAAATAGGCACGTGAAGACTTGCTGTGAATACCCATAATTGTTTGCAAAGTGCTTTTGTGGACTAGAAGATAGAAGTTTTATGCTTGTGTGGGGCAGGTCTAAAAGTTAAAAAGGAATAGTTTTGGAGGTATAGAGCTCGGGAGGAAAGCGGGGGCTAGGGAGGAAGGCAGGGAGGAGGGATGCAGGATGGAAGGAGGAGGAGACGGTGGGGAGAGAGGGAGGGAGAGAAAGAGAGGGTTGAGAAACTGTATTTATGTCCTGCCTGTGAGCAGCTCCAGTGGAAGGCATCTCCTGCTCTGGTAGAAGCACCAGTTAGGCTGCTTTAAACTGCAGACGATAGTAAACCTCAACTCCATGGGCTTAAGCAGCAACAGTTTTCTCAGATATCTCAGAAATATTGCTTTTCCACCATCATTTAGCTTCGTGACTCAATTATGTTACAAGATAAGAGTTTCTGCCCATTTCCCTGTTGGCACCTTTGGGCTCCTGCACCTGGGAGTTGCAAGATGGTTGTAGCACTTCTGGGTTTCACCCTTCCCACAGGGCTCAGCCTCTGCTGAAGGCTTTTTCTTCTGGAATGCCTGTTTTTAATCAATGAAGAGCATTTCCCCCACCCCATCCCAAACTTCCTCTCCTGTTTCACTGGGCAGAACATCATCATGTGCCCCTCCCTTAACCACTTATGTGCGGAAAAGACCGTTAGGATACACAAGCCAAGATTATGGGTGACCTTGAGTGGATCCATGCAGTGGTGGGGAAAGAGAACCCTGTAGGAGCACGTTTCCTGGTGAGACAGGGTGGGAGAATTGAAGGCAGAAGAGCTCACACCTCTCAGGAAGGAGATGTATCCAAGTTCTCTGAAACTGGAGGAATGGATGGAAATAGAAAAAGTTTCAAACGTGAGAGGAGTAGGTTTTAAGGGGAAAGTAGTCCATCTTGCTAATTGGTCTCTATATTTTTCAGGAAGGTAGGAAGTGAGATCTGCGAGCATTAAAACCGGGGGTGGAGTGAGGGCTTGAGAAGAATGGTAATGTGTGAAACCCACCCAGAGCAGTATTACAGGTTAACGTACTCTAAAAAATAGTACAGATGAACTTATTTACAAAAACAGAAACAGACTCACAGACATAGAAAACAAACTTATGGTTACCAAAGGGGAAAGGTGTGTGGGGGGGGATAAATTAGGAGTTTGGGATTAACAGATGTACACTACCATATGTAAAATAAATAAGCAACAAAGATTTACTGTATAGCACAGGGAACTATATTCAATGTCTTACAATAACCTATAATGGGAAAGAATAGAAAAAAAAGAATATGGATATATACATATATACGTATGACTGAATCACTTTGCTGTACACCAGAAACTAACAATATTGTAAATCAACTATACTTCAATTAAAAAAAAATGAAGTTAACTTACTCTGTAACAGTTTTCCAGGGGCTGTTATGTGCTAAATCTAAGTCCACTTCCTGGTCCTCATGCGACCTTTACACCTGTGTTCCACACACTCTCCCCTCTTGAAGCACTTCTTGATTTTTGTGGCCCTGCTCTCTCCTGGGTCCTACTACATCCTTGGTCCCAGGTCCTACCACCTCTTTCATTGTTTGGTCTCCTTCTTCTCTCTATTGTGTTTAACTAGAGACTCACAAATGCAAAATTGCTTACACCCCGCCCCCTCATCCAAATGTGTTCTGTGGCCAGCAGTTTTGTCATCACCTGCTTTTGGGAGCTTTTGGGAAAAGCAGAATCTGGGGCTCCACTCCAGACTGACTGCATCACCATCTGCATTTTTAACAAGATCCTTGCAGGACTCATATGTTTATTACAGTTTGAGAAGCACTTGCCAGTTTGACACCTCCTCTCGGGTATCTAACACTTATTGGAAGCTCCATGTATTCCAAGTACCTTGTGGCACTTCCCCTTGTGTGTTGTGTCCTAGCCTGTTGTCTTTTCTCTGCTCCTGGAACAAGTCAGCCTGGGACCCATTGCAGGTCCTTTACCTGGTTATTCTCTCTTCCAGTCATGGGTCATGCTCCTTCCCTGGCTGTGATTTCTGGTCACTCAGGTCCTGACAGCATAAATATCACCTCCTTAGTGAGTCTTCCCAGACAACTCCAACTAAAGTAAGGCTTTAGTTACTTTCTCTCACATCAACTTGTTTCATTTAACTCTTTACTTGTTTATTTAACTCTCTACTTGTTTATTTAGTTGTTTATTTTCTTTCTTTCCCCAAGAAAATACACGCTCTAAGAGGGCAGGGTCTTTGCTGTGTTTAACATTCTTACTTCCTTAGGGACTGGAGTAATAGCTATCTATTACATAGTGGTTAGGTGGAAAAATAAAAATAGAAATGAGTTAATTTCAAACAAGAAGAAGGGGAGTATGTGACACAAATGTCACATCCCCTGCCAGCTTCCTCCCCTGGATTCTGTTTCCTGGCAAGATCCAATTGAACAGGCTTGTCATCAGGATTTCTCCAGGATGCTTGGATCGGAGACAGATTTCACCAATTTTCTATACGTGGTATCCCTCAAGCTTATTATAACAGCAAATTAAAATATACACATCAACTGTGAGAAGGAGACACTGACCCTAATGCTCAGCCCCAGAAGAGAGGAGGTGTACTGGACTTACTGCCCATCCATCTGTCCTGAGTTGTCTTTGGCATCATCTGATCTATTACTTAACCACTGTGCAACCTCAGTTGATTTACCAATCCCTTTAAACCTCACTTCAAAACTCACTTCCTTTACATATAAAACTTGGATAATAATGACACTTATTTACACAGCTGTTGGAAGGATTTCATGAAATAATGCTTACAAGTGTTTGGCAAAGTGCCCATAAGTGGTCAATAAATGTTAACTATCATCATTTTTATTGCCCCTTTCTAGGGCACTGCCCTGGAGTGGAACTCCTCCTCCCTTATGAGTGGTTTAACCCTCATGGAGGCTTTCATAAAAGATCATCCTGTATTCTGTTCCATGAAAAGGGTACATTGTCTTAAAAGGCCTGCCATGATCCCAAAAGAGACAGCTCACCGTTAAACCCCAGAACCATGTAATCTTAAATTGGCACCAAATTTCCATGCTTCACTTCTTACACTGCGTCATTGAACTATGCCTTTTGAGCTGACTTTTCTGTATTTCATGGGACTGTAGTTACTGTAGAAACTTACTATGAGACTTATGCTGAGTAACCCTGTCTAAAGAACATCTTAACAGCCTTAGTCTCCATATCCTGAATCACTTAAAGACAGAAATATCACAAACATTAGGAATTTATTCCTACTCTTTTGATGGTTGCATGATTGGATTGGTATCTATTGCCACCTTAGAGCTGCCAGTGTTTCCTTGGTGGGCTATCAAATTAGGCAGACTTCTCTTTTCTCCTTGTTCTACAGAATATCATTCTGTATGCTTCGATCATGAAGTCGTGAGCTTTGCTGAAAAAGACTATTCTTTGGTTCCATGGGAGCCATGGAGCCATGGTTCCAGGGATCCATCCTCTGACCTGAGCCATAGTATCAAGCTTATGTGGCTTAGGGAAAGGCTTATACACTTCTAGGAATCAAATGGTAATATCTCACAACTTCTGGTAACTGTTTCATCTGAACTTTCCTTTCTACAGCTAGTTCTTTAAGATCATTGGTAAAGTAGACCAACAACATGTCACGGCTAACCACACCATTATCCTGAGTCATCTGAATCCTGAAGAGCTGTCTCTCAATCAGATAGTTTCACGGTGGCCCCTCTCTATCTGTACATGGATGCTAATATATTGGATTGTTGGGCAGATATTCTGGAAACTTTCTGAGAAGCACCACCTGCTTTTCTTTTTTCCCCCAAGAGATTCATCTAGATGTAACTGGATCATCTGGGAGTCAGCTGATAAAATTCATATTCTGAATGTGTGTATGTTCCGAAGTAGAGGGGAAGCAATGAAATTGGAATACCAGTGTCTGGCTCTTTCTTTTTTCTTTGTTTCTTTGTTCCTTCCTTCCTTCCTTCCTTCCGAAAATAGTTTATTTGGAAATATTTCCATTTTTAGATTTATTTTTGCTGAAAACAATGTATGCCCCCCATAAAAACTTCCTATCTTCTCACTATAAGACAACATTGGAAAATGACTCCTTCACTTTGTCTAAAAACCTTTCAACAAGAACCCCAGTAGTTTTCTTTTTAAAATTCATTTGCTTAAAATATAAAAGTCCAATTTCTTCTGGTAACTTTGTAAGAATAACTGACATATACATGGCAGCCACCTAGTGAATTTCAATAAAATCTTTTCTATGAAATTGGTGGATGGGACTTAAAACCTCAGTCATGGTTTTGTAAGTTTAGCCCTGGGTGCATTTCTGTTTCTAGTCACCTATCTTTGGCAGCTTGCTTTCTTTCCTTCCCAACTTTATTGAGATATAATTGACATGTAACATAGTGTAAGTTTAAGATGTACAATGAGGTGACCTGATGCACTGATATATTACAAAATGATCACCACCATGGTGTTAATTAATACCTCCACAATGTCACATAATTCCCATTACTTTTTTGTGATGAAAACATTTACAGTCTACTCTCTTAACAACTTTGAAGTATATAATATAGTATTATTAAGCTCATAAGTACACAGAACAGGTTGGTGGTTGCCAGAGACAGGGAATGGGGAGTGGGCAGAATGGATAAAGGGGGGTCAAAAGTCACGAACTTCCAGTTATAAAATAAGTAAGTCATAGGGATGTAATGTACAGAATGGTGACAGTAGTTAATAATACTGTATTGCATATTTGAAAATTGTTGAGACTAGATCTTAAAAGTCCTTATCACAAGAAAAAAAATTGTAATTATGTATAGTGATGGATGTTAGCTAGATTTATTGTGATAACTATTTTGTAATATACACAAATATTAAATCATTGTGTTGTACAACTGAAACTAAAATGTCAATTATACCTCAATAAAAAAATAATAAGTATTTATTGAGCACCTACTGTATAATTAGGATTGTATGTATCTGTGACTAATGAGAATACAGAGGTACATGGTTGCAGTTATTTTTCTAACACCTTAAACAATAAAATGTCTGACTCCATTTTTGACACGTGACCACTGATAGCATTTAAGTACCCCCATACCCCATTATCCTTCTGTGCCAGATCTGGGCCAGCTCTTAAGAAAGCCCTGGTGCTCTGTCCATTGGTGCTGGAGGGGAATTCAAATCATGCCATCACCAGCAGGGAATTTCAAACTGTGCAGGAACCACTCCGCCCCTTGGCTCTACTCCCCAGCACAGTAAATCTCAGGGCCATTCACCCCTTCCTTCCACAAGCCATTTTCAGACCTGCTTGAATATCTTCCCTGATCTTCTCAGAAAGAATCCCTATGTGAGACATACATCTCTTCATACCCTCTTGGTGTGTTTGGCATCATCAGTCTCCACATCTGAACTCATTTTGGTGGAGGCCCATCCCATCTATGTGAGTAGATAGCATTATACCCTGTAATGCTATTTTCCTGCTTCACCACAATGAAAGCAGGTTATTTTTCAATTTTATGCTGGTTTCCTCATGGTCCCAATATGGCTTCTGTAGCTCCAGTCTTTATATTCACATTCAAGGCCAGAAGGATGGACAATGAAAGACTTGGTGCATCTGTCTCTTTTTCTCAGGAAAATTTTAACTTACTCATTGACATTGGCCAGAACTGTGTCACATCACTGTGCTTAGCTGCTAAAGTCAGGGAATTCAAGCATTTTACTTGAGTATATTTCCACCCCAAACAAAATCATAATTCTCTGTATGGATATGCATGAGACTGGATCCCGGGAAAGCAACTGCCTATATCAGTCAGGCCAAAGAGGATCCTGGGATATAATAATGAGCAAAATGACCAGTGGTCCCTTATGGAACTGTCTGATGGTGGGGATCATAGAAAGTATCATCAAGTGTCAATTACATGTGGAATAAGTGCCATGAATGAGAAACTAATCTTTAAACGTGCATGGTAGAGGTATGACCTTGTCAAGTATTTCCATCTGTAGGACATGATTCAAGAGATGAGACCTGAAAAAAGAATTAAGTTGTTAAATAGTAGAAGAGGAGGGAAAAGACCATTTCATGTTGAAGGGAACATTATGTGTAAAGACCCTTTGGAAGGAAGGATGCATCTGGGAAACTCAAAGAATGTCAGTGTGGCAGAAGCACAGGGGAAAATGGGGGAATGTGGGTGTGTGGACACAGCTGGTTGATAAAGAGCTCAGAAATTATAATATGCAGGAATTCAGATAGACAGATACTTGGGAGTTATGTTTAGAGCCTCAAACTTCTTCCACACCCAGGTGCTCATGGATAAGACATAGCAATCACTCTTTGCATCTATGTATATTTTTGGTAAAAGAAGGCAGACATTTAAAAAGGGCTAAATTACTTAAGAGGAATTAATTTTGCCATGTGATATGTCATTATTCCAGTAAATGTTTCTCAAACCACGCTCAATTCCTTAGGTCTAAATAAATATAAAAAAGAGACGGATGTATCTTTCCTCCTATTGACTGTCTGTTAAGGAACACTTGGAGTGAGAACCATATCTTTTAAAATTTTTTAAATTACCTTGATATTCTTGTAATGGGAGGAAGGGAATGAATGGTCAACTCCTCTCCCATTATTGCCTGTCAAGTTGATTTTTTCCTGGAGATGTGGGGCTCTAGTAACATAAGAGAAAATTATTTTCTCTTTGGATCTGTATACTCAGTCATGAATCAGAGGGTAAAATTGTAAAATATGTTCCAGAAAACAAATAGGGTATAGTAACAAACTAGAGATGTGTCATGAAGGAGAAATGATGAATAATTAACAAGGCTTTGTGTTGTCCTGCTTTGCACTGGATGATAAACTAAATATGGAAGAACTTGAAAGACTATGCTATGGGAACAGTAAGGAAAAAAAAAAAGGATAAATTATCCCGTAATTAGATTTTACTTGACTCTGAAGAATGTTTAGTAGACTTAGCATTATGCAGGGTTCAACCTAGGAGACCTTTAAAGAATGGTTGTCATTTGACACAAAGTCAATTTATGTATTTGATAAGAACTTCTAGAAGCCCTGGTCTACATAGCTTTAAGTTAAAGTTCTATGTCTTGTTTTCTAGAAGTATCATTTAGGGAAATAAAGTATGTCTTTAAATTTCTTTGTGACCCTCAAAGTACCTAAAACAGTGACCACAAACTGCTGTTGTGAAGTTCTTTATTTATATGATGTTATAATATTTTTATCTGTATGTTGGCCTTTTTCAGGAATACTGGCCTTATTCTGGACAATAACCTGTATTAGAGGTTTTCAAATCTGCAGTTCTTTGTAGAATCATGTCAAGGTGAACCAATAGCAAGTACTTAGGATGGAATTAATAACAGTTTTATTGATACAAGGTGCTTTGCACCAGCTGTCAAACACGGACTGGAGTCCTTAGCTATTCTTCACTCTGAATTCATAAAGAATAGTGTCCCTATAGGACAATTTTAATTGGAAGCATATTTTTCCCCCATAAGGCAAACTCGGGGTCACAAGAGGTAACCTGAAAGATTGCTCCACCATATGTTATCCCCAGAAAATATATTCCCCCAAATATCATGATACACAAGGGGCAAAGATTACATAAGTCTTAAGATAAACTTCCCATCAAGTCAGTTTACCATAAATTGAATGGTTGGGTTTCAAATGAAGGCAAGATGCAATTTAGACTCTGGTATACATTAGGAAAATGAAAATTATGTTATCCACCAGCTTGAGTGCCTGTTTCTTTCATGCTAAACTTCCTAGTATGTATGCTTCAAGATATTCAAGGATGAACATAATGTATGGTTATAGATTCTGGAAACCAGAAAATGTAAGGCTTTTTATTATAGTAAAGTTAAATTTATAGTACTTCTTATTTTCATAGACTTTAAAAGAAGTCTATTATAACATAATTTCAGTTCTCATAAGAAGAAATGGAAGAAATTTTAACAAAGATATTTTCTACATTAATGTTTACTCATAAGTACCTGCGAAATTATTTTTGAATGTTGTTGTGTAATCTGTTAAGTACTAAATAGAATTCTTTTTAAATTTCATGAGGAAATTTAAAAAAAATTGTAAGCCTTCAAAAATGGTCAGCTTCAAGATATAAGTTTTCAATTCTGATAAAAAAATATTTCCATATCCCTGCCTGGTCATGAATAGTTATCTACAAGACTCCAAATGCCTGCCTTCTATTATATAGTATAAATTAATCATAATATATCTTAGTCAGTTTGGGCTGCTGCAACAAAGTACCATAGACTGGCTGACGTATAAAGAATAAAAATTTGTTTCTCACAGCTCTGGACATTGGGATTGTGAGATGTGAGTGCTGGCATGTTTGGATTCTGGTAAGAACCCTCTTCCAGGTTGCAACCTGCTGGCTTCTTGCCTTGTCTTCCCATGGGGGAAAGAAAGCTAGGGATCTCTCGGGGTCTCTTTTATAAGGGCACTAAACCCACTCATGAGGACTCCACCCTCATGACCTAAATGACCTCCCAAAGGCTCCACCTCCAAATACCATCACACTGGAGTTTAGGATTCCAGTATATGTGTTTGGGGGAGATACAACCATTCCATTGAGATTCAACCATTCTGTTGATAGTAAACTTGAAATGAATACATCTGCATGTTGCTTTCCTGTCAAATTCAGGATACCAAGTAATGAGAGTGCAAAGGGATGTGTTGCCAAAATGTTTAATGCTGCCTCAATTGATATTAATTATTATTTAGTCTAAGTCACCCCTACTTGACTTTCAGCCCTTGACTGTCACGTCCAGGTCCACCACAAGAACTGGTATAAAATAGTGTCTAAAGTTAGGTTTAGGTTTAGGGTTAGGGTTAGAAGAATGCCTGTCTTAGAAAAATGCCAGGTTCCGAAGAATTATTTAAATAAATGCTACCTATTTTGATAGACTGTATTGTTACCCCCAAATATTCCCTGGGCCTCTCTGGAGGAAGATTATACTTCACTGATTCAGGCAGCCATATGGCTTGTTTTGGCCAATGAAATGTGAGTGGAAATGTCAGGTATTATCCTTGATGGAACGTTTAAGACCCAACACGTACTTTGTTACAATCTCTAATTTACCTCTGGTAATAGTCTGGAGAAAAACTGCTTTGTCAGCCTGGACCTCCCCATTATGGCATCAGAGCTTCCCTGTATTGAGCTTTCTTATTGTAATCCATTGACATTTCATGATTGCTTGTTACTGTAGGATAACCCAGCCTATCCTGTTTGCTACACTTATTACTAGGAGTATTATCATAAATAAAGTAGATAATGAAGGCAAATTCAAATATATATTAGAAAATAAAAATATCATAAAAGTTTGTATAACCAGGGGTACTTTAAACGTAAATCAGTTCCTAAGGGGAATCAAACTACTTCTAGTTCAGAAATCTCAACTATGCCCTTGTGCACTTTAACAAAAATATTTTACATTTGACCAGCAAATTAAATCCAATGTGGGGAAATTGATTTAGGGGCTTCTCTGATTGACCTGTGGTGATGATAATTCCAGTGATCTACAAAACTATAACCTCCAAAGGCCTAATTTGAATAGACCTGCAAGCATTGTCTCATAGGTGGTTTTATATTCGGGGCTCTTCCCTGTAATAGGCACCCTCTTGTCTTCTGCCTGCAACAGAGCAGAGATAATTCAGAAAATGGACAAAGAGGGAAACAGGACCAATTTGTCAAATCCTCTGGCACGTTGTTCTCTTTTTTTTCCCTTTTTCTCTTCTCATTTCCTCACATCACCTCATTTCTTTTCCTCTCATTTCCCTTGTCTTTATTTCCTCTCTAATAACTTTCGTTTTTAGTTGAAACATTGTATGTCTGTGATAGAAACATAATGGAAAATCTTAAGCCATCACATTTTTTTTTTTCATTTTCCTTGAATCATGATTCTCTACAGCTCCAAAACCAGTAAAGCAACAAAGTATCCATTACTCCTGAAAAAGACTGTGTACAGTCTTAGAACAAAGGAGTCATTGTTCAGTTGGAGCTTAAAATCTAGCCTTTTCAAGTACTTAAAGGAACAATGGCATTGAAAGCCAGGCTTTGTGAAGAGAGTAGCGTTTTCTAAGTTCTATTGATAAAACTGTCCTTGTATATATCATGATCCAACTCTGGTAAACTTGAGTCATAAAGTTGCACTAAAAGATATAGCATAAAAAATATGGAGGACATAGGGCAAGAAAAGCCCACTTTAGATGGCGACCTTGGAGAGATGGAGGAGAGAGAAAGGCATAGGCTGAGAGTTTAAGCTTTGGCATCCTGCCCCAACTCCTTCCTAACCACCAATCCCCCCCTTACCCCGTCACCATCCCATCCCATCCATGGGGGATCTCACTGGGTGTTAGGGACCAGGGCAGAAATGAGGAACAATGCTTACACCCATATAAGTTTGGGGAAAATCCCAGCATAAGAGGCCTTACTTCTTTCCTCTCAGCAAAGTTGTACGTTAATTATATTGCCAAATCTGCGTAGCACTGGAACTCTAGTAGGACAGGAGCCATGACTGAAGGAAAGATTTGAAATTAGCTTCAACAAAATAGTGCATAATATAGCCATGTGCAAAGAAAGTAGATGGCCCTTTTGCTCCTCAGAGGAATGCAAGAATGCAGAGACCCTCTCTAGGGAGCCAGAAGAGGCCCAACCTAAGAGGAAGAAAGCTGCCATATATGGGAGCCTCAAAACTGAAAGCCTTGACAAGGAACCACGGTACCCAAAGTAGAAGGGTGGACCAGCCATCCTCAGCAGACTCTGCTGCAGTGTGACCAGATACCAGACAGGACAGTCACTCACAGCAGACACCAGCAAAGATACAGAAGGCAGCACGCATATACCTAAGCATAAGCTACATTCATAAATATACCCTCTTGGAGAGGGAGAGGAGAGAAAGATGTGAGATGTCCTCGAACTGGGAATTCAAAGTTAAAATAGCTGATTCATTTTCCAAGAGGGCCGAGTTCAGGTGAATAAGCATTTTGGTTACCTTTCTTGGCAACTTTAAGATATGTTTCTCATCATCAGGGGAATAGAGGCTTCTGAGACCAGACCATGAATAAATAAATGTAAATATCCATTACCATTACATACATGCTATAATATGTTGTAAGTCAATAGTATAATGTTTGGATCCTTTCCAGTTTTTAAAGTTGCTTTGGTTACTCAGACCTCTTTCATATGTTCCTATGTGAGGGCAGTTACCAATTAAAATATTAGAGCTGCCACTATCGTAAATTTAGAGTCTTAATAACAAAGAATATCCCCAAGCAACATACTCTGAACAGCAGAGGATGAGAATGTGGCCTTATAAAATGGTATCCTGACAGATAAAAGGGACTATTTGTCTTCTTCAACCCCTAAAATACTTAGTTTATAATTTTTATTCTTTGTATACTTTTGCCTCCCAGTCACTCAAAGAAGATGAATAAGCTGAAATGCAACTGGCAGAAGCCAACTTCTCTAGGTGTTGCCTGTCCAAACATGGGTTACATGCATTACATCAGACACCCACACTAACAATGTTCCCTTCATGCTTAGTCCATAGGTTTGGTAGTCCCATAACCAAAATCTGGCTATTCTTACCAATTTTCTGAGTATTTATATAAAAATATAAGTTATTTGCTAATAGTTCTCTCTACTTTCTCTTTTTTCCTACTGAATGATTCAAAGACTCAAACATGTATTTCTGGACATGATTGGAAATCAAGATTAATTCTTTTTTTTCCCTAGCTTTATTGAGATATAATTGACATGAAACATTGGGTAAATTTAAGAAGTACACATGTGATGATTTGATACAATTATATATTGAGAAATGATTGCCACACCAGGGTTAATTAACACCTTCGTCACCTCACATAATTACCATTTCTTCTGATCTACTCTCCTAACAACTTTCAAGTATAAAATATAGAATTGTTAACTTCAGTCACCATGCTGTACATTACATGCCTAGAACTTATTCATCTTATAACTGGAAGTTTGTACCCTTTGACCACCATCCCTCCATTTTGTTCAGACTCCAACCCCTGGGAACCACGACACTACCCTCTGTTTCTATGAGTTCAGCTTTTTTTAGATTCCACATATCAGTGAGATCATGCAGAGTTTGTCTTTCTCTGTCTGACTTATTTCACTTAGCATAATGCCCTCAAGTTCCCTCCATGTTGTTGCCAATGACAGGATTCTCCTTTTCTTATGGCTTAATAATATTCCTCTGTGTGTGTGTGTGTGTGTGTGTGTGTGTGTGTCTTCTTTATCCATTCATCCATAGATGGACACTTAGGCTGTTTCCATATCTTGGTTACTGTGAATAATGCTGTAATGAACATGGGAGTGTGGATATGTCTTCATGATTCTGGTTTCATATCATTTGGGTATATACCCAGGAGTGGGACTGCTGAATCATATGGTAGATCTATTTTTAATTTTTTAGGAACCTCCATACTCTTCTCCATAGAGGCTGTACCAATTTACGTTCCCACCAACAGTGCAGGAGTGTTCCCTTTTCTCCACACTCTCACCAACACTCACCTCTGTTCTTTTTGATGATGGCCATTCTCAGAAGTGTGAGGTGGTATCACCTTCAATGTCTAATTGTCTTCAGGCTGATGGCTTATGAGATAAGGAATGTACATGTTACTTTATAAGTTATTTCACTTGAAATGCATTTGTGAAAGAGAATGGGATGTGAAATGACTAAAAGCGTGGATCTAAATGTTCTTATGGGCGGTGCCTCTTTGTTAGCTATTTTACAGTATTCTGCAGCTAACTGATTTCTCCTTTCCTGAGGTTGTTTCCCTCCCGTCCTTTATGAAACTTGAAAAAATTAGAGGAAAGAAAGATGGCAGGAGTGGAGGGCGAAAATATGGAAAATGATTAATACCTGTGATGAAAATTTACAGTATTTGTAAGACAGCCAGATGAGTGTGTAAAATGATGTTTTGTTTTCTTTATTACCTAGTTGTACACTTGAAATAAGAACTACCATGATGGGTAGAATACACCTTATAATTTGTACAATGAACCATCCTCGTGAATTTCAATACTTCCGCCAATAATGCTGATCACTCCCCCTTCTGCTCACTCCTCATCCTCACTCCTACACCCCCCTTTGCCTGCCCCCAGTTCTAACAAGTTTCAATACAAACATGAAATGTTAGACAACATATTCCCATCAACCTTTTCGCTCTTCCAAATACCTCAAAACTGATCTTCAAACATTCAAAGACCTCTACTATTGAGGTATCGGGCATTAACAAATTTTGTTTTCCTATTAAATACCTTTAAATTCTACTGTTTTAGTCCAGTTGCTTATTGTTTGCAGAGAATAATTTTGATAGCATGATCCCAAAAGAATAGGTGTCTCTGAAGCTTGCTCTTAGCAGAACATCTATAACTTCTGAATTTCCTCTTTGTGGAAATTCTGTTTCCCAATGTTTTTCTTCATAGCTTGTATCTCACCTTTACCTTCTAAACATGACCCTTCTGTCCTGATGGTACACTTATTTGGCATCAGGGACCCCTGATGTTTTATTTTATTAATATCTGGAAACATTGTCTACTAATACATTGTCTACTAGTACTAATCTGGGAAACATTTATTTAAACTTTCTAGTGCTACTGAGGCAGAGGTTCCCAACACAGATGAGTCCTCTGAAGTGCACCTCTGCTTGGATGGAAGTCCCCACAAAAAACCCAGACAGTAGTGTTTACCTCATCACTCACCGGATCCTGTAACTTGACAGTCAGTAGCACAGCCTTCAAGTGTTTCCCCTGCCAACGAATGGATGATCTCCATGTTTCTGGAAAAAGATTCACTGGAAGATGAAATGTTCTTGCCTACACAAAGCAACAAATATTGTTTTCTACCAGATGAGTTGTGTTCGTTAATGAATAGAAAAAGAATCCTGAATTGGTAGAACTTGAGCTCCTTGACAGCCTGAGAAACACTGTTTTAGGTTTGGGCTCTTTACTTCCAAAGAGCCCAATGAAAAATAGAACTTAAGTCCAAACTGTTCAGTTTATTTGTTTGAGGTCATGAGAGACATCATTTAATTTACAAAGGAGATAGTCTAGACTTTTGTAGCAGAAACTGTTGACTATCTACCCAAGATTCCTCTCCTGTTTATCCTTGCTAAGTAGAACTCTGAGTTTACTTGGAAATTCACCCTTTCTTCAGGTGATTCAGGGATTAGAGTATCAATTATGGCAATTTGAATTCCTATATTTCCATGTCTTCTTATAAAGTCTGACTTATGCCAGTCATTCATTGACTATGAAAGGGTGGAAAAGAAAAATTTGAGTCCTGGGAGGTATCACTGAACTGCTAAGTCAACCAACCCTTGAGATGTTCTGCTTTGGACCTCTTGATATACGAAATACTGTGTATTCCTTTTCATTTAAGACATTTTATTACAGGTAAAAGCATCTAATTACTAGACATGTAATCTAGGTTGCTATAGATGGTACTACAGAGAGGAATATTTAAAACAGGTATTTCCTGGTTGTTTATGTACAAAAATGACACAATTACAGCTGGGATAAGTGATTGGCAGTAGAGTTTAGGAATTAAGATAAAAGATTCTAAAATCTGCTATATCTGTGCTCAATTACTAATTTTTATATTGACTAGTGTGAGACTTTGAGAAATTGCTTAATCTCTTTAACTATTAGTTATTACTTCATACTCCATCCCCCCCTTTTCTGCTCAACACAAACATATTTCTAAAAGCAACTTGACTTTGTTCCTCTGTTTTCTAGGGAACAGTTCTTTTCCTAGGCATTAGCAAGCCTGCAATAAATGGCAGTGACTTGGAAATGGAAAGACCTACATTCTCTTCATATAACTAAGAGAATTAGCAGCCACTGGAATATGGAGAGCTCCTTGAGGGAGCTTTGTGATTCACCAAGTTATTCTTTCCTGTTTGAAAAGATAAAGGATGGCTTTTCCATTACTACAAGTAAACATAGCCAAATTTTAACTTTAAATTTGATTTAATGTAGACAATTTGATCTGAAGTATAGTGAAGAGCAATAGATCTGATACCAACAGGTAGAAAATGTTTGACCTTTAATTGTAAATATATCACTAAATATATGTTCCTGTTCTTGAATATTTGAGTCTCTGTGTCACTACAGATAAAACTAACTCGTGTATGTTCTTAGAAATGGGTATAATGTGATTGCAGAGAGTTAAAAAGCACATATGTATCAACAACTTAACAAACATCTTTTCCACAATTTTCTATTCACATTTATATTCTGATGTCAAATCAGGCCAAAAGTAACATTATAGTAACAATATAGAAAGTAACAATTATCATGTTACTTTATCATTGCAGAAGTTCATAATAATTAGCATAGGAAAAAATTAAATTTACAAATGAAATATATCATTGAAATGCACATGGATTTTTTGGCCAGTGTAGTTGCTTTACATCTTTATGAACATGACATAAAAATATCAAGTTAACAAAGTACAGTTCAATAGTATTCAAATTACAAAAATCCAAAGATATCACTTCCGATTTTTAAGACTAATCATCTAATCAAATATATTTAGAAACTTAAAGTTAATGCTAATTATGTAGTTGATGACTTGGAAATGGATATACAAATGACACATACACTGGTTATTTTATTAGCAGTTTCCTTTTGGCAAGTTAATAGGTATTTATAAAACTGACCAGAAAATACTCTGCTAACTATAAAATTATATTATGATACAACAAATTATTCTTATATGGACTCATTTATTATGAAACAAACTACGCAGAGTGTAGCTTAGAATAACACTATTTTTTGCCTTCAAGGGTAACTTTGTAATTCTATACTAGTGTCCAAAGATACCACTGTAAATTTATACTTGAATTTTTTCCTAAGAAAAAACAAATCTAACATCATTCCAATTATTATACCTTACATGAACATACTTAATGATCCAGTACCATTAAATCCATCCTAACATTTTCTTTGTTGACAATGGATAGGATATTCTGTTGACTGGCTACAAAGACTTGCTTTAAAGAAAGTGATTGTTAATTATTCGTGACTCTCAATGAATCATGAGTCCTCCAGGTATTTGGATTGGTGAAGGGTCTCTTGTTTTGACTTGATATTCTGAAGGTTCTATATAAAAGTAAAAGTAAAAGTTAACAGTATGCTATTTTAAGGATTTTAAAAATGTGTCTGTGCTTATTTTTTGGTTGGATTCTATGCCTGGAGGGGAAGATAATTAAGTTTTTGAATGCAAAGTTTCAAAAGTAGAATATTCTATGGTCTTTCTAAGTATCATGCACTTAACTATGATCTCCAAGTAACCATTTTCGAAAAGAAAAATAGTCTTTTGTCTCAAATATTTAAACTTTAATCATTGTTTTCGCTGCAAATTTCTTTGAAGATTTAGGGCTGTTTTAATTTAGCATAACATGGAGCAAATGCAAAATCCTTCATCTTTACTGGATTAGATTTGCCCACCAGGTGAGTGGTTCACATGGTTCACATGAAGATTTGCTTCATATGGATTAGACTTGCCCACCAGGTGAGTGGCAAGCAGCCTGCTTTATGAAGAAGGTATTATTGATCTTCAATGTGAAGTAACACAGGTTTTGTTGTTACTGATGCTTCTGTTTCGTTTTGTTCCTTCTTTCCATGATGGCTTTTACTTTTGTCATTTCTTAACCCTGGGTCTGGATCTTTCAGATTACATGTAAGGATCAAATTTAAATTGCGTGGAAAATAATTGATAACTAAATGTAATATAATAATAATGGTATAATATAATTATAATATATTACAATGTGATATTATAACTAATAAAAATATTATAATATATAATATGAATGATTTGCTTTTAAATACATATTAGAGTCAATTCAAGATTTTTGCCTATAACACTCCTATTGTCATCCAGTAAAGAAATATATCTTTCTCTGCGGGCAAGAAAGGTTAAATAACAGCTGATATATAGGAAATTTTGAGTAGCCATATAGGCCTCATCTACCTGGGGCACAACAGTAATCTGTAATAAAACCAAGGTGGCAGATGTGAAGTTTATACATTAAGTGAGTGACTAAAAAATAAAGATTGAAAACCTTTAAGATTTTTGCTAAGCTAGAAAGTTTTTGGTGCTTCTCTCAAACAATACCTCTGTGATGGAATATCTAGGCAGGCCCAGTAACTGAACCATGCTCGCAAATATTTTAAACCAAATAAAGGAAAGTTTAATAAATTCCAAATGCTATTTTTCCCCCTTGAAACTGACTCTTATTTGTTGGCCTTTAAACTATATCTTGGAACTCAAAGAATATCTTTTCATACAAATACAACTTTTAAGGCCTTGGAGAGAAGCAGTGTGTTTGGTATTGATATTGGTCAGCATTAAGTTAAACAGTTAGAGGAGCTGGGTCCAACAAGGGAATATGTTTAGCTGGGATTACTTTTAAAAATAAGTAAGTTTGAATGTCTGTAGACAGAGTACACCCTCATCACGTGCCCAACTCCTTGGTACCACCATACACCTTCCCCACTAAATCTTGCACTTGATCTGTCTGGTCATCAAAGCCTTGGAGTCTGAGGAACCACATGTGTACAAGCATCATCAAGTTTACTGATGATGAGTAAGTAAGTTTACTTACTCTTCTTCTCTGAGCGTCATGAGATCAGAGAAATGTCCACCACCTCTGCTGCCCTCAGGCCTAATCTTACTGATAAGTATATTTTATGTGTATGTATATAATATATATGTATATATACACTTAATATATATATTTCTTCATTAACATTTATGATACTCAAATTATACCTCTGTGGTGGAATATTTGTAATCCATTTTGTATACAAAAATGTATACATTTGTATCATGAATAAGCAAGTGAACAGCATTGATATTTAAATATGAGGGTTTTTTTTAAATTAAAACTAAGCAACTGAACACCACTTTATATCTATTTGTAAGTGTTATATAAGTAGAAATATTTTAAACCCTAGACATGTAGGAATCTAGAAGTTGATATATCTCTAACCTGAGGTCTCACATTCACAATGAAGGCAGCCAAGGAAACAGAAGATTTGGAAAGAGTGAATTAACATCAGGCAATAGTAATACGTCTTTCTAAGGATACCCAGTGAGGCCTCATTACATGTCTCATTTAATAACTACATGGTAAAATATGAATAAAGCTCATTAGCATATAAGAAATTAGAGTGAAGAGTAAATTTTCAGTTAAGTATAAAGTGTATGAAGTACACAGCAGGTCCATTATATGAGCTGATTAATCCTGCAAGTGATCTGATTAAGGAATGCAGCAAAGTTCAATCTGGATTTTGTAGGAAAACCGGGAGAATGATTGGGAGCCATTTCATTGGGAGAACAATGCATATGTGCTTATAAAATGCTACATGAAAGAATCCCTGTGATCACATTTACCTTACATATGAAGACAGAGTAACGTTTTCATGTACTCATCCCACATTAAGAATGGTTTCCTAAGTCTTAATGGAGAAGCTTTCCTTCTCGGCCCTGGTAAGCTCTGCCATTGTGAAATGTGCTTTCACAGGGCTGGCCCCTTTCTAGCCCTTCCCTTCTGACTTGCATCCAGTTACCTCAGTTTGACCATCACCAAGAGAAGAATTCCACAGGTGACTGCCATGCACATGACAGCATAGATGACTTCTAGAAACAAAAGATTTTTTTTAATTACTGGATTTTTAGAGAGAATAAATACTAAAAATATTTTAGAGGATGGATTTTTCACTGACCATTGAAGGGGGAATGAAATCCGCTGAGAGTTATTTCCTTTGCATGTTTTCCTTTATGCAATGCAATGCCTTTGACATTATGCAGTGTCAGATAATCTGAAAGAAAATAATGAAAATGAGATAAAAGTATTTAAAAGTCATGCATTATCTTTATCCTGTGGGTTGTAATTTGCTTTGTATTATAAGGCAACAATTTTTATTTCTATGATATTATCTTAATAAAATATGATAGATTTGGGTGAAACGGGGAGTACTTTTATTCAATTTTAACAGCTTTTTTTCACCCTTTAATCAAATAATTTCATAATAGAAGTTGTGTGGTTGTTTTTCTTTTTTTTTTTTTTTCCCCAAACCATGACTAGGAAAATGATTACATTTTATAAGACAGCTCATAGTACCTTATACATAGACTAGGAAAAAAAAAAACACAGTAATTTAAGGCTACCCATTGTGATACAGAAAAAGAGTCCTTCTTTACAAGAGTGATTGTTTGAATGTGCTTTTAACAATATCTCATTTCCCTAAGACCCACAGTATTTATGAATTCTTAAAGTACGTAAGGGAGACTCCCTAAACAAATCACACTGTTTGCCTCTCTACCTAGACACTTCAATATCCGGTTTTGTTATTTCCCCTATTCTGTCTCCCTTTTTCAGCCCCTTCACTTTCTATTGCTTTTACCTATTTTTGCCTTACCGAAGGGATCCTCTTGGCCATTCTGTGGCCCTTGTCTTCTCGACCATGTTTTTCTAAACACATTTCCACCCTCACATCACAACTCATAAGACAAGAAGATGTAATCTGTAGACTTAACTGATAGAACTCTTTTAGGTGACTTTATTGATAACTTTGAAGTGAAATCATCCCTAGTTTTGATTCAAGTCAACGCATATATGAATGTCAAACATACCAATAACACAATAACCAATTTATTTGATGATAATTGGTTCAGGTGGGTTTTGAGACTTAAAAAAAGGGGGTGGGGAACAGACAAAGCCTCCACTTGAGAGAGCCTTTGCTGTCTTTTATAGATGTTTCATGCATTTTGAGACCTGGAAGTCTAAGTCTGAGTGGATAGTTTTTTGTGGAAGTGAGTGTATCAAATAGCAGGGTATTGCATCCAATGACAAGAGTGACAGGAGGCTCTGAACAGGAAAGGAGATGAGAAGGTATATTACCAACAGCTCCATTCAGCCTCTCTCCACCCAGGGCTGATGTTGTCAGAAGCCAGCTCCTTGGAAGTCAAGGTTTGAGATCTGTGCTGAGACTAATTGGTAGAAAGCACAGGAGCCAGACTGTTTCAGATCAGTAATAAAACTCTCAGGGTGGGTCCAGGAGAAGCAGCCCAATACAAGAGCTAGAAAAGTAACTGAGGATTTTGTCACTGAAAACTCATTCTCAAGGAGTCTGACCTCCAACATAGTTAAGACATTTTTAGTTCAAGATTGTTTTAATCCCCAACTCATATATCAGATTATCCTATATTTATAAAAGTCTGACCTTCTTGGGAAGTGAAAAATCAACCTCTTCTGAATGTAAAAACAATAGAGGTAGAGGTTGTGATTATTTTTTCACTTTTGTGGTTATAAAATGATTCTGTTATTCACTAGAAAGTTGGAATGGAAAAATCGAGCTATTTCAAATAATACCATTTTTATAACAGTGGTCCTTTTTGGGGGAAGAATTAATTTCAATCAAATTAAGCATACAGATTTTTAGTGAAGTAAGTGATCATAATCAAATCTTATATTTAAATAAATTGGAATATTAAGAATAAATTATTTTGTTTCTTTTTAAATTTTATGGTATTTTGTGATATTTTAGGCAGATTCATGACCAAAATGTAAATGTATATAATGTACACTGGCTGATTATTCAGTACATCTTGCCTAGTTAGGTATTACAATTCATCTTTGTATAAGAAAAAAGGTATGATTTTGATTAATTAGGCTATCTTTTAGATATATAACTGCCTAAAGTAATTGTTAAACATTCACCTAGCAAGGCATAGAAAGAATTGTCTCATTCACTAAATTTCACTCACATGGAACTCATTAACAAAGTTATAATAGATCAATGACAGAAATGCTAGCTAATGATCCCAGTGAAAATTTTTATGTGACTAGCAGTCACTCCACAATCTTAAATATTGCACCCTAGGAGGATACCAAATATCAGTTAGAGATTAATGTTACAGAAGGTTTCTTGGCTACTGAAGCCCATTGGAGATTCTTTCCCACCTTTTATAAACAGTGAGATTTACTGTGCTTTATAACCACGAAATTAAAGTCGGCAGAGTTAATAATCAACTTCAGTCCCACACCATCTGCTATATCTATAGATAAACACTGTCAGTGACTTGTTTATCTTAACTCCTACCCTAGAGGAATTAAACATTATTATGAACTATATTGTAAAATCCCTGTACAGTTGACAGGAAATCAAGATTAATTTCAACCTTACAGTAAGCACAAATTTATATAGTATTCTCCCCAAATGAGCTTCAGAGATGGGATCATTTCTCCTTTTTCCTTCCAAAAGCCTTGTACAGCATTGGCTGAGAGCTGATGCAGACCAAACCTCTACTTTGCATAATTTATATGAAGTGGTAAATGCATTGTAAAAAATGTGGTAAATCAGATACAAAGTAATGATTTAAAAATAAGTGTCAGAATTCATGAAACAGAAATTAAACTTAGCACAAACTGCAAATCTGTAAACCTTCAATTAAAATTTAAATAAAGCATAATCTAGAAGAGTCTTATTGGAGGAAAAATTTGATGAAAATGAACATTTTCATAGAACAGTTTTTAAAATATATTCTTGTAGCTGTCTTTTTTTAATGGAAGTATAATTGATTTACAATGTTGTGTTAGTTTCAGGTGTACAGCAAAGTGATTCAGTTATATATATATATATATATATATATACTTTTTCAGATTCTTTTCCATTATAGGTTATTAAAAGATATTAAATATAGTTCCCTGTGCTATACAGTAGGTCCTTGTTGGTTATCTATTTTATATATAGTAGTGTGTATATGTTAATTCCAAAATCCTAATTTACCCCATTAATGCATCTCATGGCATAGTTAAAATTCTATTGTCTACTTTCTAAGTTTAAATAAAAGAGCACCAATACCATGGCAACATCTTAGTGAGAATGAAAATTCAAGGATGATCTTCTTGGTTATCCCAGGGTCAGTTTTATTCATAATTTGGTCAATATTGTCTCATCTGAAGGTATGTAAATTAGAGGTGAGTTTTGAATTGTTTCACCTAATGATCAGGATTGAGATTTCATGTATCATGGACTCTTTTGATCATCAGTGTATGAAAACATCCTGCTGAAGTGGATCTAAGGAGCATTGCTTCTGGGAAGAAGGGAAAACATATCAGCATCTACAAGTTTGAAAAACCAATACTTTAATAATACGATAAATCAAGGTGTAAACACCTAACATGGATATAACATCATTTTTACTAAAATGTATGTAGTAAAAACTAAACCAACTAAATAATATGCTCTCCCTAAACAGTCATAGTATGCATCAATGAGGCATATTCTTTTATTTAGTTCACAAACTTCAAAGAAGATAAAAGCATGTCTTAGGTTTATTTTCTTCCACTGTGGCTAAACACACTGTGGTTGCCAGGGGCTGGGGGGAAGTGGAAACTTAGGAGTTATTAGTCAACAGGTATAAAGTTTCAGTGATGCAAGATGAATGAGTCTAGGAATCTACTGTACACCATAGTGCCTATCATTAGCAATACTGAATTGTATGCTTACAATTTTTCTGAGAAGGTAGATCTTAGGTTAAGTGCTCAAATTATTACTAAATGCAAGTTCGTGTGCCCAACACACAGTGAGCCCAAACAAACTGAAATATCAGAGTTTGGAGCAGAGAAAGGTTTATTGCAGGGCCCAGCAAGGAAAACGGGTGGCTCATACTCAAATTACCCTGAACTCCCTGCAGGGTTCCAGAAAAGCATTTTAAAGGCCAGGGGAGGGGAGGGGTTGCAGGGTATGTGATCAGCTCATGCACAATTCTCTGACTGGTTGATATTGAGGTAACTGGGCAGTTAACATTATCAATCCTTAGGCATCAGAAGTTTCAGACTACATGCTCATGATCATCAAGTAGTTAATTTCTTCCATTTGGTGGTGGTTTAAGCATCTGAAAAACTCAGGAAATGTGCATCAGATGCTAGGAGCTAAAACAGAGGGTATGGGGGAGGGGTCTGTCCCAGGAAAGCCCCATAGGGTCCTGATCATTTACATTATCACACAAAATAATAATAGAGGATGGCAGGGAATCTTTGGAGGTGATGGATATGCTTATGGTATAGATTGTGGTGATGGTTTCATGGTGTATACTTATCTTCAAACTCATCAAGCTGTATGCATTAAATATGTACAGCTTTCTGTATATCAAAAACAAAAACAAAAAAAAACCAAAAAGCATATAAATGAATAAGTATACCTTCAAGAATATTTGCCTAGATCTTTTGTCATGAGCCAAAAGCTCAGTGTTAGTAAATGACTGCATTGACAAGCCTGGTAACCACTCTTTTATCTGTGGTTGAATGACAGTGGTGTTCACATGTCTAATGGATTTGCTTGGTGATTATGGTGAGTTTCAACTGCATTACTAAAATATTTCAAATGTTCTATGTTTTTCTTAATAGTTTCTGCAAATAATGAAATAGTCACTGAGATGGCAATTGGAATGCAAATTATACTATTTCTGAAAACTAACACTAGATTTTATCAATATAGTATTATTGTGTTAGAAGGCCATGTTTTAAAGCTTGAAAGTAAGAAAAAAATCTGTCATCTGCAGTTTTGGGCTCATACAAAATAGATCTAAAGATATAGATCAAAAATAGGAATAGAATATTTGTGGTTAGGGTATATATCTGTAAATACGCAAGTGTGTATGTAGGGTAGAATTACAAAATTGGATGGGACTTCTTAGATTATTTTAGTCAAAATTTCAGTGCAGTGCTCCATTCTGCCTCATTCTGGACTGTCATCACCATTCCAGGAATGAGCCGTTTAATACTTTTTGCCCTTCTATTACTATTGAAGGTCAGTTCTAATTAAAATAGGAAGTAGCGTTCTAGGCTGTTCTTTTATCAACTTAAGATGATAAATCTACTTTCTTTTGTTGGTATCACTGCCTAGCTCTCTGGCTGCTACATGTATAAGTGTGTTTGTAGGGAGAGAGATAGATAGATAGAGAGAGAGAGGTCTCACTGTCACTAGACCACACAGAGCAATGCTTTCCAAACATTAATATGAATCTTCTGTTTATCTTAAAATGCCAATTTTGATTCAGTAGGTCTGGGATAATGCAGAGATTCTGAATCTCTTAAAGTTTCCTAGGTGATGATGATGATGCTGGAAGAATATATATATTCATATATATGTACACAGAATGGCAGAGAGAGATGCATGTACGTACTCATGTAACATACAAAATGCTTTACTTCCATGTATATGGTGCTTCATACTTTACAAGGCACTTTGACAAACACTGTTTAAATTTTATAACAACTAGCCACATAGGAATTATTAGCTCAACTTAAAGAAACTCAGACTCAGAATAGCTGTCTTGTCCAAGATCACAGAGTTGATAAATAGTGAAGGCGTAATTTGTAGCAAAATTTTCTACCAAATATATATTTTAAAAAAATGTCGTGGAGACCACAAAAGCATGTAAAACATTTTCAGGTTTTTCTAATGTGGCAGCCATATGGATTAGGAAATAGATTTGAAAAATAATAGGGACCAGTTGAATTTGATAGTGTTGTACAATAAGAAGCATTTAGTAGTATTATCTGATCACAAATCTCCATGATTATATATATAATATACATATATATAATTTTCTGTTGATGAAAATCACAATAGAATACATAAAATCTAATAACTAAAGCATCTGAAATGCCTCACGTATACCTGTAGGATTTTTCAACTTGCACACACCTCTGAAATATGTTCATCATTTTCAATTTCAGATCAAATAAATCAACCACTTTAACTTTGACATTTAACAGAAATATTTTAAAAAATGAATGCCGCAATTTTCAAGGTGATATCTTAGACTATGATATCAATATGAGTATTTTCCGTTTTTACAGACGTAGAGTTAGGACCATATGTAAAGCTTTCCAGAGTATTCACCAGGCAAAGGGCATACAAAAAATAATACACAAAACAGCAGTGTAACTATTTTTTGTTGTTGCTGTAATGTATGTCTACATCAATATAACCTGAGTATCAGATGAAAAATATAAAGTAATCCCATGGTTTAAATCTGCCTATATCTGGAATGAGTTCAATAGACAAAAATGTGTTCCCAAAATTGAACAGTAATTTTTACTGTGAATTACATTCTAGGAGATCTTGAATTTTTACCTTGAATTATATAGGAAGTCTTGTAATAAGACAAATGTAAGCTAAGAATGGGAATAATCTACACTATATTTTATTAATTTTAAAAGTTTATGTTTTCATGTCTGGAGGTTTTTAACGTACAGAATTTTTTTAATGAAAAAGTATACGTGACAATACTATTAATTGTCCAGATAGCTTTCTGATGTCTTTGGAACTGAATGATTCACTAGTGTCTACCCTTTTGGAAATGTACAAGACTTTACCTGGCAGGTGTACACAATTGTTTCAAACACTGATGGAAAACACCAAGAAAAAGAGAGTTAGGGAAAAAAATAAAGGGTAGAGATACATTTTTGGAGAGTCTTCATAGTCATTTGGAATGATGAGGTGATTCAGAAAATTTTGTAAGTTACTGAGTTTTAAAATGAGAAAAATGGTATACAATTGTAGTATTTTTTCAATGCACATACATTTGCGAAACTTCAGCAAAAAGTTGAATATCAAAGTATGAGATGTACTATTAATTCTTCTTAGACAGTAACCTTCATGAGAATAGGCATCATATCCATCTAATTTATAGTATAACATGGATGACACAATGCCATGCCCATGCAATTATCTGATGGCCGAAAAGTGTGTATGAGCAAGTTTCATGTCTGAAATAACACATCTGTCCCTGTGCAGTGACATACATTTTGAAATATATATCTATATCATGTTTAGTTCTTTCTCATCTTTAACTGACATTAGCCAAGGATCTTCACATTAATCACATATTATCACCACTTCTTAAAATGTAAATTCAGTGTACCAACTGCCATGCATATTGTTGCCCAATCAAAAAAAATCTGTTAAGAAACTATTTCACCTGGTGATTAATTCTAGCAGTCAAGTTTGTTCATTGATGGGCTAGGAGTAAGCATCTTGGTCATCGGATGAGGAGAATTTTGAGAATTTCTCTGAGCTTCAGTTTTCTCATTTGTAAAATGAGACTAGTAATACCTATGTTTGCAAGATTTTTGAGAGTGAGAAATAATATTAAAATAACAGAGCTCTTGGGAACTTCCATGAGAAGAAGTATGCACAGGTGGGGATGAAGGGAAGGGAAACAGGGATAAGAGAAGGGATTCCTTTTATGGTTCTTTATCTCCTTCCCTTTTCCCTTCCTTCCTTTCTCCCTTGTCCCCTTTCCTTAGAAAGATTTCCTGAGGCCAAATGACTGAAGTAAAACCTGTCATTTTCTATTTCAGAAACCTGATTCCAGGTAGACATAGTAAAGTCCAGGTTTGTTAGAAGAGGCAGTTTTCTAAGCTGTTCCATGAAACACTAGTTCTGCAGAATACTTTTATGTGTTAGAAAAATCAAAGAGCCCATAAGTAGACAACTTTGTAAAATTCTAGGTAAGACAAAATAAACTATGTGCTTTTTTGCTGCAAGTATATACTATACTAGTGGGACACACTTTACCTACATTTATTTTCTCCATGGGTTATATCTGGGAATCCATTTAAAAATCTTGCAAAACAGGGGCATATGTGACTTAGAGGCAAATATTTATGTATTTGGGTGGGCATAAATATTTATTAAGGATTCTTATTTGTACTTAGTCAATGGAAATTCAGAGAACACCATACGAACAATATTTTGTGCCCATCAATGTAGGCTCTAATTTATAATCCTGCCCTCTATTAAGCACACATATTCACAAGCACCTGACACCATAATTTCTCTTGTTCTCTACTCCCGGGAGTCAAGAAAAATTTTCACCCTGTGGTTTGAGAGATGTCTGACCTCCCAAACACTACTCTTATTGCCTCTTGGAGTGGTTGGCGTGATGCAACATTAATTCCAGGTTTGCTGCTAGTTAATCTATTATTCTTCAATTTCTCAACGTGTCCTCATGGGATATGGAGAATTTAGAATCTGCCCTCTACTTTGGAGAGCCATTCCAGCAGAGCTAAGAGTTCATGGATCACTTATACCTAATCACCTATAAATGTCCACAGGATCATAGAACAGAAACCAGCATATTTGGACCCAAGTAAAGATTTTCCAGTTGAGTAATTATTTCCTACTTCAAAGCTAGCGCCATGACAATCAACATGGGATACATTCGTGGGATGGTACATGACCCTGTTCTCATGAAGTTCTCAATGGAATTTTGCGTAAGGTGAATACTGTGATTCAAGCGCAGTGGGAATTGATGAGGGACACCTAGGGAAAAGGTACACATTTGATGAATGGTGGGAAATAAGGTTGATTTACATTTTGGGTGTCCTTGAAAATTGGATGAAGGCATTCAGATGTGGGAGAGATGAAAGCAGGGGCAGTGGAGAGCACACAGAAATAACAAGATCAAGTCAAAGTTCGAGAATTAGTCTATCCATGATGGGGAGATCTAATAAGGAAGATACAGCAGCAGTTTAGGCATGGGAAGATGAAAAATAAAAATAGGTGGGAGAAGTTGGAGTAGAGAAGAGAGGAAGTGTAAGGGCATATTTAAAACAAAGAGCTTTCTGTTGGAAAGCAGAATGGTCAGAAAGCAGAGTAGCAGAAGCATCAGAATCAGACCTGGATTCTGCCTCCCCCCAGAGCTGTCATTTTAGGCAACTTACTGGTCCTCTGTTCCCTTTGATTTAAAATTGGATAATGCCAACCACAAAATTTAATTAAAAATTAAATGTGACAATATATAAAGAGAGTTTGGAACTGTGCTTGGCACAAAATAAGTGCTCAATAAATTACATCATCTTTAAGTATTATATAATTTAGAGTTTTATTTGACATTAAAAATGCAAAGTTAAATCAAAGATGACCCTTAGGTTCTTGAGACAACACGATGTATCAGAATAGATTTGGCTTGAAAGATGAAAGAGTCATAGAGGGGAGAACTGCAACGTTTACCTCTCTACTTTTCAACTTGACTGCTCATAGCAAAGAACCCTGGCTTTGGAACCAGAACTCCATCGCAATCTTAGTTGAGTCATCCACTGGCTGCAGTAGCCTTGGACAAGTTAGTTTAACCTCTGAGCCTCATGCTGCTCACGTGTAGAAAGGGAGTTGAGATAGATTGTATTATTTATTTTATTTATTTATTTTTAAGATTGAAATATAGTTGATTTACAAAGTTGTGCTAGTTTTAGGTGTACAGCAAAGTGATTCAGTCATATATATATATACATATATGTATATATTCTTTTTCAGATTTTTTCCAGTATAGGTTATTACAAGATACTGAATATAGTTCCCTTTGCTATACAGTAGGGCTTTGTTGTTTTTCCATTTTATATATAGTAGTGTGTATCTGTTAATGCCAAACTCTTAATTTATCCCTCCCCCCAGATTGTATTATTTTGTAGGAGGATTCACTCCTCTTTCACTGTAATGAATTAAACTCCTACCACCCAATGCCATGTGGCTTAGAGAACCACCTTCTCTGAGAAGAGTCTGTTTTACTGCCCCCTGCCGTTGGGCTTGACCTTGACTTGAGTTAGTCAAAACTGTGAGCAGTTGAGACTTCCCTTGTGGCACAGTCCTTGAGAATCCACCTGCCAATGCAGGGGACACAGGTTCGATCCCTGGTCCGGGAAGATCCTACATACTGTGGAGCAACTAAGCCTGTGTGCCACAACTACTGAGCCTGTGTTCTAAAGCCCATGAGCCACAACTACTGAGCCTGCGTGCCACAACTACTGAAGCCCATGAGCCTAGAGTCTGTGCTCTGCAACCCGAGAAGCCACCACAATGGGAAGCACACGCACCGCAATGAAGAGTAGCCCCCACTCGCTGCAACTAGAGAAAGCCCATGCACAGCAACAAAGACCCAATGCAGCCAAAAATAAATAAATAAAAAATAAATACATTTATTAAAAAAAAATGTGAGCAGCAATGATGTATGTTATGTTCAAGCAGAAGTCTGAGTGATTCCGTCACTTAGTTTTTGTTTCTACCACAAAAATGTCATGTTCCAAAGAGTGGCCATGCCTTTAGCCTAAGTCTAGAAATGGGGAGCAGAGCCTCAGCTGTCAGCCCAGAGCTGCCTACATGTGGCATAACCTAGAAATCAGTCTTTGGGTTTGTAAGTCACTGAAGCTTGGAGATTGTATGTAACTGCTTAACCCTGCAAAAGCTGACTAATTCAGGGGTAATAATGTACCACAAATGAAAATTGTTGACAAATGGTAGCTTCTTAATTAATATTACCTCTTTTTCTTCTCTCCTTTCTTATAACTCTCAACTGAATTGTAGGTAGAGGGAGAAAAAAAAAGCGAAAAAAAGGTTAAAGAAAGGTGAGAAAGGAGGAGAGGGCACTTGGAGAAAGGTGGTGAGACCATTGAAGAATGGTCTTCATTTTGGGGATGAGACTGTTTTTCTCTGTTTTGGGGGAAATATGGGGCCATGGGATGTATAGTCATGCAGTCTCTCCTTATCTTTCGTGCACCAATACTAATGTCATGTTCACCTTATTCTTAAAAAATAAGTATGAGATGCAATATCATTATCTCTACTGGGATTAAATTATACCCAAATTAAATAGGGCCCCATTATTTTTATTCCTAAACTCCTTTGACTTGCATTACAACACAAGATAGTAGGAGTTTGTTAATATGGATTTTCCAGCTGTTTCTTCACATTAAATAATCCCACAAAGACATAATGAGAGTTGAAAATAAAGAGAGGCTACCAGTAAATACAGACAATATAGTGAGGAGCAGTATGGCATTGTGGAAAGAGGCCAGCCTTTGGCTTCAAGCCACAGACTCAAGTCCTTGCTCTAAAATTTGCTAAATGTGTGACTGGATGTACTTAAACAAAAAAACTCTTCTGTACCCACTTTCCTATTCTATTTGATGAGGATAATAACATTTATTGACTTGTGAGGATTAAGTGAGACAAGACATATAAAGTATATTGCAGAGGGTCCACATAGAACCTACAATTTTTTTTAATTTGAAAAGTATGTTTTGATTGTGGTTGCATATAAGTATTAATTATGGAGCATTTAAAATTAGATTCCTTGGCCTTATTACTATAGGTTTTGATTTAATAGGTCAAGGGAGAAGAGAGAATTAAAGTACTAGACATTCTTAATTTCAAAATCTCTCTAGATGCTTTCAGTGTTATGGTCAGGATAGAGAACCGTTGGTAGAGAGTAGAAAACACATGGTTTTGGAGGTGAAAGAAACAGATCATATTGTAAATCACACTATTGTGAGCTAATGGAATAGAAGTTGTTAGAGAGGAAGAGAGGAAGAGGTTGGAGAATTATGTTTTTTAATAGATCACAGCTTTGAAAAAAATCAGGAATGGGTGGGCATGGCCAGATACAGGGATAGTCACTGCCGAGCCAGTTTTACCAATGGAGAATAACAATATTTGGATCAGTAAGAGACCTTACCAACTCACACGTTCCCTTTCAGCTACCTGGCAGCATTAAAAGAACAAAAACAATTAAAACCAACAATATTTCCATTGTAGTGGAGGGGTGTTGGAATGGAAGTTTGGGCCAAAGAACAGTGAGAAAAATTAACTGGGTTGATGCAGCCATGTAGAAGTGTTGGAAGGAGCTATGAGGATTGTAGACATATGCTTAGTGTACATTCTTAATGTAATAACCATATGGACTTCAAACAAAATACCATTGTACATTTCAGGCTGTCTGCTACACTAGGAAGAGTGAGAGACTTGAGAGGCAGGTATGGAATAATGGCTGGTCTGGAAACTTAAACATCACCCACAGCATCTTCTTACATAGACCTCAGGGACACACAGCAGTGTATCCCTAAGATAAGGTGCCCTTTGAAGAAAGCTCTGCACTCTGATTTATATGGCTTCCCTCCTTTCAGATTGCCTTGATTCCCACCTGAAGTAGATGTACCATCAGGGACTAGTCGGCTCTGGCCTCTTTCTGAAGTTGAGTTGCTTTGAAAGTCCCTACCATATGCCTGCAGTGTCTGACCAGCTGACCCAGGTACTAATGCAAGAGTAAAACATCAGTCCCAGAGTTCTGGCAAACTCTGAGTGTATTGTAAATTGGGAACGCCCAGTGTTCAGTGTCAGTGGCAACCAAAGGAAGCCATTCCACCCTAAGCTGGAAGCCAGCAGAAATGCAAGAGACAGTGGGAATAATCTCTGTCACAGACACACACTTTAAAAACATCACCAAACACTCACACTGCCCAACAAATCAGCTTTTATCCATTCCACACTCTTTTACCTAGTTTGAAAACCAATTTGTTTACTGTGATTTGTACCACAAGCCCCCAGTAAATGCTTTCCAAATAGTAATGGGTGAGAAGAATAAGAATTATGTTTACTAGATACCAATGTAGTGTTAGGGCATTCTTGCAACTTTGAGATTGAAAGAATATTTACTGATGTTTGCAATTCTGTAAAGGGTCTTCCTGAACCCATGAAAAGAACTTGAGAAGATGGTTTGAGACAATCTGATACTAAGAGAAGATGAAAGATTGTCATTATCAATGGATTCTTAAATCTTTACCACTTACTAACCTGTCTCACTTAGGGGATTTTATCTGTGTAAGTACCAAACGTTTGTTTTTTTGAAGAAGTCCTCCTTTAAGATGATATCCCAGCATGTAGGTGCCAGGGCAATAACTATTAAGTGTCCACATGTGGTGTTTTATGGGAATACATTTGATGCTATTATATTGTTGTCACAAGAATACTTGGCTCTTTAAGCCAGGAATACACATGCTCATAATAAATGATTTTTATGACTTCACATACACAATCATGATACACAGAAAGTATAAAGGAAAGACTGCTTGTTTTATGTAGCTCTGGCACTAACTCCATCCCCAATTATGGGCAACAAGGGGATTATATGAAGCCAATGAAAGCATAAGGGTGGAAAATGGAAAAGATAACACTGTGCTTTCACATACTGGAGCCTGTGATTGTTCAAATTGTAACAGTATTGTTTTGTTGTTTCATTTCCCTCCATGATCTTAAATGCTCGTTCCTTCTCTAGTGCTGCCAAAATGTGAGTTGTCTCACTCATCAATGGCAACGCTTTAATCTTTCCTTTTTGGTTTAGAGCACACGACAAAGGTAGTCATGGATGATTCACAGAATCATGCTCAGTGGCAGAGTTTTTCCCCTCCCTTAACATCTAAGCCTTTAAGGATAGAGCTGGGAAAAAGTGAAGGTAGGGGACAGCTGTTCTGTTGTTTCTGTGGAGGGTTTGGATACTTCAGTATTTCCAGATTATAGCTGTGTGAAGCGTTTTTTGCAAAATAAAAAGCCAAGCCAAATTTGCTGGTTTTCAGGTCTGCAGACAAAATTTAAACCAGCTGGATTTTATTGGGAAATTTTGCATGCAAGTAAACCTAGTGGTGAAACTCAAGCCAGCATTTGTCTCCACTGGAATGGGCTACATCTTTAGGGAAAACCCCCCTACCCCATGTCGCTTCCCTTAAGGGAGTTTTGAATTTTGAAAGTTCCTAAAAGAAATCTGCCAGGTTACTCCATAGAGTATCTGATCGGAACATTAGCCAATGAAAATGGAAGGTACAACCAGGTCTGATGTCTCTCTTAGTCAGATCTTCAGAGATGAGAAGTTGTGTGTCTCTCTGAAACCTGATTTTAAATTACCCCAATTAAACCAGCTAATGATTCCCTCCACACAAGTACTTCCAAACACAAAAGCCAACACACACACATCCACTTAAACTCACACACACACGTGCCTGGTCAGAGTGGCAAATAATGACTAACTTATTGGATTTGTATATAGCAAAAGTTTCACATCCTATTTTGACTGTGTCTTAAGTGAAAATTACCACATTCCTCACCAAAAATATGCATTTTTATAGATTTAAACATATAAGGAATAGAAACAAAGAAACACATAGTATGATGATTTTTTACTAAGCCTGGGATACATTATTTATAAAGCTATTTAGAATTTGGAAAACAAAGCAATAAAAGGTAATTCAACACTAGAGGAAAACCCTTTTACTCCAAATCTCAACTTAGATCTCTGAAAGAATGAGCAGTTTTTCCAAGGGCAAAGAAAGAAAGGACACATGCTTTCATAAGATTTTAGTATAATCATAGGAAGGAAAATTCTTGGCAGACTACTCATCTTTTTGGCATTAAAAAAAAAATCTCTCCAGAGCTGTTCCTATACATAGGCAGCAGGGAGGTTTGCCAAAAAGGTACTGGCCTCAAATATCATGTCACCTAATCCAAGAATATCAGGGCACATCTAATATCAAAGATCATCTATTTCTGTTAAACTGTTACCAAAATTTAATTTGTGAGAAACCTGAGGTCTAGGGTGAGTGTAACTGATTTCCTCCATACCACCTAGGGTATTAGGGATCAAACTTGTTTCCTAAGCTCTTGTTCTTTACATTATAACATACTCCCTTTCCAGCAAACACACTTTCAAGGATGCTTTTGTTCTACACACATGTTCTCTGGGAAATGTAACATTTATAATCAATGACAATTATAAATTTCACATCATTACATGAGAGCAGTACATTATGGTTGTTTAAAAATCACAATTTCTGGTACCCCAAACTGCCTTGTTTAAATTCTGCCTCTGTTGTCTTCTGTGGAACCTTGGGCAAGTTACTAACTTCTGAGTGCCCCAACTTTTTCTTTGGTGAAAGAGCAAGCATCTCCTTCATCTGTTGCTTATACAAATTAATTAAACAAGACATCAAATGAACAGACTAGTGTTGAACACACAGTAAGCCCTCAATAAGGTCATAAGGCTCAAAGGAAATAAAAGATAAGTAAGCTAGTGTCCATAGCCAGGGGACAGCTTTAAACTGGCAAGCAGTATTTTTAGATGTTTGTTAAACCTTCATCTTTCTTTTAAATTATTTTTAAATTTTTATTTTATATTGGAGTATAGTTGATTAACAATGTTGTGTTAGTTTCAGATGTACAGCCTAAGTGATTCAGTTATACATATACATATATCTAATCTTTTTCAAATTCTTTTCCCATTTAGGTTATTACAGTATATTGAAAAGAGTTCCCTGTGCTATACAGTAGGTTCTTGTTGGTTATCTATTTAAATATAGCAGTGAGTACATGTCAATCCCAAACTCTCAATCTATTCCTCTCCCTAAACCTTCATCTTAAGGATATTGTATCTTATATTACTTCAGTTTTTTCCATGTTATTATTTCACATTGTTGAGGTGAATTGGCAAACATATCCATTAAAATGTTCTTTGTAGTTTGTCAAATGGGAGGATTATTTTCAAGCATTGGTCCAGATCCTGACAATATTAACACCCTGTTGTAGGAATCTGCTTCTGGCCATCAGTCATTCTTTCTGCAGTTTCTTTGAGGCAGGTGATAATGTGCTTGGAGAGCACCAACACCTGATAGCCATTGCCTTCTGTAACAAGTGATGTCAATAGAGCCAAATGCACAGGAAAACCTCATCTATAGGCTCCACATCCCTATTCTAAAGATGGTGCCTTCCAGGGCAGCCCCAAGGCCACCATCACAGAGGTTTGAGCATCCCACGTAGTCAAACCTGGAAACTGAGTCTTACTTACTCACCGCTCTCCTTGGGAGGGTGGGCAAATCTAGGGCGAACTTGTAACAGGTCACAAGGATGAAACTGATGGATGATTTCTAAATGAAACTGTTTTGCCTGTCCCTCCCTCCGTTGCTGGGAACAAAAACTTACATTCTTTGTTACTGATTAACATGGGTGGGCATTCTTGCTGGTTTTGCTTGTTTCTCTCATCTTAACCATAGAAACCCAAGAATATTCTTTAAGACTCCTGCTTTCTCCCCAGAAGGCAGGAAGGTAGTTTTCAAGACGCTAGTCTCTTACCCTCCTCATTTGTTGGCGAATCAATACATTTCTCTTTCCTTTGTCCTCAAAACCTAGTCCTTGTTACTCTCATTCGGCATCGGGGGGCAAGGACTAATTTTCGGTAATGAACTTAGGGAAACTGAGATGTTTCTGTGTGGAGGTTAGTGTGGGAAATATGACTTATTCAAATACATTCAGGTTTCATTTTGGAGTTTCAAACAAGTAACCTTATCCAGCTGATCCCCCCCTTCCCCGTGGTTACTCTTCACCTCCAAGCACAATTTCACTCAGTTCTGCACTATTTTCTGAATATTGGGTGTAGTGTGCAGTAACTCAAGTGATGACACTCTTCTGAGGATTTCTGACTTGTGACTTTTATCCATCACATCAGTGGTTATCACTGTGGACAGTGAAATTGTGGGACCAACGAGACTTCCTCCAGGGATCCATGTTTGCTTTTTCATATTTATAACATGACAATCTTGGTCCTAATACATCTGGGGTATATTAATAATTTATTCATAATAAGAAACAGGCATCACCTCACCATTCTTTAATCAAAACCAGAACCTCTCTTGCTGTTGACTCTGGGGATATCTTATCGCATGGGGATAAATGGGAAGTGATGAGATCTTTTGTTCCACTGGCTTGATAAGCAAACTAAAACACACTTAGGAATCATGATTCTAGGGATGGCATTTTTTTTCTTTTCTTTTTTTTTGGTTCTGAAACCAATTCCAATGGGCAGGCGATCTGCACATCTACAAGCAATTCTTGGGTCACCAGAGAGGTGTTTTAGTATTCAACTCAATTCCGATACCATCTACCCAGAGATGGCGTCAGATTCCAAAAGTCCTACAAGACTCCGCCCCACACAAGTCCACATTGTTACTTGTACTTCTGTCCCACCAGCCATAAATGAGAGGTTCCCGGGACTTCTTCCTCGGGCTCAATTAATTTGCTAAGAGTGCCTCACAGAACTCAGAGACACATTTTAGTTACTAGATTGCCGGATTATTATGAAAGGATATAATTCAGGAACAGCCAGATGGAAGAGATGCATAGGGGAAGGTGTGGGGAAAGGGCTCGGAGCTTGCAAGCCCTCTCCAGGCATCACTCTCCATCACGTCCATGTGCTCACCAACCTGGAAACTATAGAAACTCTGTCCTTTTGGGTTTTTATGGAGGCCTCACTGCATAAGCATGACTGGTTAAATCATTGACTGGTTAAATCATGGGTGTGATTTCAACCTCCAGCCCCTCTCCCCTCCCTGGAGATAGTGGGGGTGGTGCTGGAAGTTCCAACCCTCTAATCCCTTGGTTGGCTCCCTGGCCACCAGCCCCTTATTCAGATTACCTAAGGGTTTTCCCAAAATCTCCTCATTAACATAACAAAGGACACCTTTATTGCTCTTATCATAGGGTTTTAGGAGCTCTGTGCCAGGAGCAGAGTCCAGTTTGAAGACCAAATACAGTAGAGACCAAACCCTTGTATCTTGGGTCCTACATCTGAGGATTGAAAATATTTGGAAAAACATTTCAGAAAATTCCAAAAAACAAAACTTGAATTTGATGCATGCTGGTACTATTTTTTTACATAGCATTTCCATTGTATTTACAATTACTTACAAAAGCATTTACATTGTTAGGTATTATAAGTAATTGTAAAAAAATAAAAAAAAATAAAAACCAAAAACCTCAATTAAATAGAGTTGGGAGAGCAGAATGGGGAGCTCTCACACGCTATTACAATAGTAGAGGCACACAAGAAGAAAGACTCCCCTTCTTTCCTGGCAAGGACTCAGCCAATGAAAAGCCATGGAATCTATTTACTCCAGCCCTCCTGACTTCCTTTTCCCCTTCTGTAAAAACCTTCTCCTTCCCTTCCCATTTGGGAACTTGCATGTGGCTTGCCGTGATTTTAGACCCCAAGTTTCAATTTTCTGCTGATCCCTAATAAACTCATCTTTGTGGAAGAAATATCTGAGTCTATTTGTTTCAGAACAGTATAATCTAGAGATGATTTAAAGTATATGGGAGGATGTGCGTAGGTTATATGCAAATACTATTGATACACCATTTTAGGCAGGGGACTCAAACATCCATGGATTTTAGATGGAACCAATCCCCTGTAGATACTGAGGGACAGCTATATGTATTGCTTATTCTAAATCACAATGTCACAGTATCTCAAAACAACCAATGTTGAAGCTCCTCCAATGCAGATAGTGTATGCTTATATAGATGACTCATGTAAGAAAACATTGGTAGACTTTGGCTGACTTCAGAAAAGAATCAATGCAATAAGTACTCCAAGCCAGTATTCTTGTGGACCATGAACAGCAAAATGTAGTCACTTACGTCAAAGGGACCTAAAGTGGAGATGGAAGGCCATTAAGGAAGTGAAACACACATCCAGCCCTGAATGCAACGTACTTTTGACCCAGGCATCCTGAGACCACCTGGAACCTGTCTTCTTTACTCCCTAGAGATGACAGTTTAGCAGTCAATCTACTACCAGCAAGTGGCTGAATGCCTGCCGACGGCAACCCGTAGTTCTATAAAAATAACCTATGTAACTTCTCTGGGATATCTTTGTCTGTTGCCTTTATGAACATGACCATTTTCTATTTCCCTCAGAGCACATTTGAGTTGCTACATGAATCAGTGCCTCCAAGACTGCAATGCTTAAGACCGCAAACAAACTCTTTTTGTTACTTGCAGTGTTCAGCATTTCTTGGTTGACATTCTTGATGTATGGTACCCAGACAAGCTGTATCTGCAACACCTGATGCCCTAATTTCATTTCAGAACTACATAATCAGAAACTCTGGGGTTGGAACCCAACAATGTGTTTAACAAGCACTGTAGGTGATTCTCTTGCAGTTAAAGTTTGAGAAACACTGCTCTAAGCCACTATCTCAATAAAAGTTTTAGGAATGATAAGGACATCTGCTTGGAATCTTTCATGACACTATGATGCCTACTGATTACTAGATTGACACAATATACCAGGCTGATTAGGTTGATCTGTTTCTTAGTAGCAGACAGGTTACGAGATATGTAAGTTATTTGATATTTATTAAATTATACTTTTTTTTTTCCTTAAAGGTCTTTGAGAGATTGTCTAGATCCATACTACTCAGAGTGTGATCCCTGGACCAGCAGCATTAACATCACCTGGGAGCTTGTTAGAAATGCCAATCTCAGGCCTTCACCCAGAACAACTGAATCAGAATCTGCATTTTAACTAGAAACTATGTAATTCTTATACACATTAAAGTTTAAGATCAAATGTCCAACTTCATCATCTGACCTAAAATCATTCAAACATATATTTAAGAAGTCACTTATTCTGAGAAAATATGACACCTTAGAACTTCTGGAAATTAGTCTGTTTCCCACACCATCTGTGTGACATCATAATGGTTATGCAAAAATTATTGATTTGTGTGATTTTCCAAATCCCTGAAAGTCTATAGTAAGAGTTTATATTTGCTGAATTTTACTATTGTTATGAATATTTCTTTACATGAATTAACTGATATAATCTTTGCACCAGCATTCTGGGTTAACATTGATTTTCCATTTCACAGACAAGAAATTGAGGCCAAAAATGAGTAACCTGTTCACAGTTACTTATCCTGTAAATGATGGAGAAATTATCCAAACCCAGCATGCTGGTGCCATTTTGCCTCTCTAAGACTAGGCTCTAGAATAAGGTCTATTAACACTTCCAAACATGAGATCTGACTATTAGAGGCATTGTTGTTGATCATGGTTTTTAACCAAAAAATCAAGGCTGGGGCCAAGGAAGAAGGGAGGTGAAAAAAGCTCTGTGTGCATTTTAGGTTTGAAAGTTAATAAAGGTTTAATGCACTGATTTACCTCTGAGGCCCAGAGCCAAAGAAATATCCAGAATTCTAAGTAACATAAAAGCCTAGAGTTACAGAGTTTACCATGGATCTGATTTTTTTTACATTGGGTGGTAACTTAAGTCATTCTAAAGAAATGGTTTATTTGTTTTTATTATTCTTTATGTTACTAACTTATAACACACATGCCTGTTCTCTAAAGAGTTCTAAAGAGTTTGCAAATAATGAAAAACAGGTTCCTAAAGGAATAATTTTTAAGAGGAAAAACATACATTTATAAGTGAGTGTCTACGAATTGGATGTACTACAAATTCACCATGGAGCCACTTTAATCCCGAAAATACAAAATACTGGACAATTTAGAAGCTATGTTATAAATATGAATACAGAGTAGAGAAATTATTTTGAATGTTCCTTGGAAAACCAAGAGATTTTTTTAGCACCTGGACTGAATTTGAAGGAAACTGGACTTGAATTAGAGTTTTGTGTGGGAACCAAGAAAAAGTCAGTGGTTTTGGCTAGATGAAGTGATTTATTTAAAGCCAAAACTTAACATAAAGCTCCTGGAATACCAACCTATATGAATTGGCTATAAGAGAAGGTGGTGTGTGTGTGTGTGTGTGTGTGTGTGTGTGTGTTGTGTGTCTGTGTGCATATGTGTGAGCATATGAGGGGGAGAGAGAGAGAGAGAGATTTTTGCAATGGAAATGTCTTTCACAATTCACTTCGCTCACTGTTTTATTTATAGTCTATAACCTTACTTTCTCAAACAGCCACTGACCAGATGACAATAAAAATTAAAACAAGAATTGACAAAAGTGAGTTTGAGCCTCTATTAATCCACTTTGCACAGTCTTTAAATTATTTTCCTGAAAGTAAGTGTAAAATGTTATACAGTTTAGGAAAAATATACAAAACTATGTATTAAGCACTTCTATACCTAAACGGGTGTATTTAAAGGACTTTCTATAAGAATGCTCATTAATGGAATGTTACTTTTAGATCAAGACCTTCACTGGGAATAGACAGATGAAATATTGTAAGCCAAGATGAAACAGTGAAATAAATAATCTATCCATTGAATGGAGACAAATAAGTAAGACAGTCTTATTGCCAATGTTGATATCTAAGACAAGACCTCAGTAGACAGATGGGTGAGAAGTCTGGCTACAGGAAGAAATAAAGTTGTAGAAATACTTACTAATCTGAGGGCTCTTTTCCCAAGTTTCTCAAAAGGCTATACACATGTTTAGGAGTTTTTATATGAATATTTCACAAAAGCCAGGTAGTTTTGTAAATCTATTGGAGACTGTCTTTTTTCATCCTTGTTACTAACAGACAGGGCTTCCTGTATCCTACAGTTCATTAAGGGGATAACACACATTTAAGAGCAAAAATGTGTTAGAACCAATTGCCTGTTTCAGTGTTGACACCACACAAGAATCAACTGTAAAAGAGTTTCCCACTATTCAGACTTTTTTGAAAGTAGAACTATGAAGAGGAAAAGTACTGGAAAATATAAGGAGCCTGAAATGTTTTTATTAAAGTGGGCAGTAGCAGCCCAGTCTTATTAATTCCTGATTCTTTTGCTCAAATATTTGAATTGAAAATTCCAGCTTAAGTGGAAACACAAATGAGTGAGGCTCTTAACAGGAAAGCTATATTATGACGAGAGGTCTAATAAGGAGGGAAAAGAACAACGGTATTCAGAAGGCAGTGCTGCCATGGAGATAGAGTTGATTCATTCATCCATCCATCCACTCACTGTTTATTGAGTAGCTAATGTGTGCCAACTGTGTTTTTAGGCACTGGGGTGAAGCAGGCCAACTTAAGAGCTGCATGGTATCAGTCTTGCCTTTCTGTGCATAGGAGTTTCTCATTCCCTGAGAGGTGTGAGCTAAAAGAGGTTCTGGGTTCTCCGGCAAGTGCCTGGGTTTTTCCCACTTGTGGATTAAAGCAGTGGTTCCCAAACTTGGTTGAAAATCAGAAACACCTGGGTGATTTTTTTTTTTTTAATACAGATGTCTGAGCTCTGCCTCAGGCCTACTGAATTAGAATAATTGAGGTTAGGGTCAAATATCTATATTTTCAACAAACCTTTAGATATTTCTGAAGGATGAACAGGTTTGAGGGCCAAGAATTCCACGTCCATCCTCTCAGTACTTTGCGGGTTGTCTTTGTGATCATCAGGCTCTTCATTAATAATGAAAAGATTGCTCCTAACAGAGTTGGGGAACCAGCTGTCTTTAGCGAAACATTAATATAGAAACTCCTAAACATGGGTATAGCTTTTGTTTAACATCAGATAAAGAAACCTAATAGTCCAGTCCTGAATCCAGTGCCAAACAACAATGGTATTTAAAGTCAGGGTGATTAAAATGTATAGAATATCTGCTATGTAACAGGCAGTCTATACACTTAATCTCATTCAAGATCTCTGGATGCATATGGCATCTCTGACAAGCCCTAATAGAGGTACAGCACAGACCCCTTGGATTCTAGAGCAAGCCTCCACCATCTGTAGGAGGAGCCCATTTGCCAGTTAAAATATAGCTCCTAACATGCCTCTGGGTATGAAGAAATTCATTAAGTCATTGGTTCCCAGAAAGGTGAGTACAGGATATCATTGCTAACTAAATGGACAGCTGGCACACCACAGACCCACCTAGATGTGGCCTGAGAGACCAGTGGTGAGGGGACATCCTCCCCAAGGGAGAGCATAAGCAGGGCTCTTGATTGCCCACTTTGCAAAGACAGACATGGATAGAAGTTAAGACTGGTGGGCAGTGGTAGATTGCTTAATCAGAGAGATGGAAAGAGCGTCCTTGAAAGACTGTAGACAAGGGAATGAGGGGAAGAGGCATATGGAAGGTCCTGTGGTAGTAGCACAAAGTGGGCAGATCAGATAGTATGCACCATGGAGTAGGCCTTCAACAACCAGGTCAACTGGTGACCTGCCCAGAGGAGGCCAACCGTGCCCTCTTCAGCCATGCAATGCCTGTGCACTGAGCATGTGGTGACAAGGATGGCAGCCATGCATGGCCCCACAGACTGGACTCCCTCTCTTTCAGGCCGTCCCATCAAAGTTCTGCCAGTGCTGAATGCCAAACAGCCCAGCAACAACAGAAACCCACAGTTTGGCACGTGGGTGGCAGACTGATGATACCATAACCCTTCCACCCTGAAGAAGGCAGTGATGCATTCCTGCTGGAATTTATACCTATTCTGGGTATGGATTTGCCTTTGCTCTTTACCATCAAATACTTCCTCCAATGCCTAGTCCATCTTTGTGCAGATGCAACCTGACAGTGCTTCCCCTTGGATCTGGCCCTGGACACCTCCTTCTTCCCTCCTCAGTGCTTTTCTGTCCCTGCAGCATGAGATGGACATTAGGCTCCATCAGCATTTATGTATGTACTATACACAATTTCCAGGGAATCAAGGTTCATGGGGCCACCCCTGAGAAATGGGACACAGAATCCAAAGGATGTCTTTCCTGTCCTTCTGCCATGAAGACAGTTCTGAGATGCATTTCTCAAAGCACCTTGGAAGGTCCCAAAAGGAACAGGAACACTTGAAAGAGATGGAGCGGTAGTGTGAGTTGATTCCTCTTGACTGCATTGTACAGAGTTTTACAATAAAGATATGAGCTCAGGTAGAAACTTGCTGGTTTTCAAGCAGAGATCAGAGAGGTTAAAATGAGGACCCTATGACATGAAAGCTGACTGTCTTAGTTCCCAAATAGTAAGAGATACGACTGAACAAGATTGTCCAGTCATAAGAGTCCCAGTATTTCTGAGTTAAACAAATTGGCTCAGCTATGCAGCAAAAATCAGATTAAGGGGAATACATTTTCACTCAAGTCCATTGTTTAGATTAGCTTAAATCATTGCATTAGAGAGAGAGGTATGGGGGTGAAGAAGCCAGGCAATAAGGCAGACTTGGGAACTAGTCAAGAAAATACTTTTTTTATTGTGGATACTGGCACATGGAACTGACTGAAAGCAAATATATTAGAAACCTAACACATTTTTAAGAGATTATGTTGCCAAGGAAGCCACCGGTTGGCTTGCAAAGAGTCTGTGACTGTTAAATGTTAAAGCAACTCACAGTCTCTCAAAACTCGTGAGCAGGATATGGTCTAGGAGAGCTCCTGTTCCAGAAAGAGGGCATCCTCTTCCCCAGCCTACTGCAGATACAGCTGTGGAGGATGGTGGATAAGGAAAAAGCTTCCAGAGGGCAAGATGGGAGCCTTAAGTGTGGTTCTTCCCAGGTATCTGTCAGAGAGGCTTCAAATGACTACCAGGCAGGACTTCATTACTGGGTGCTATAACTCTCCCTTTTTACCTTATTTTGAATGGGCGTCTTTATTGATGTTATGCTGTCCCTGTTAATATACCTATAACATGCGTGCATGCATGTGTGTGTCTCTCTCTGTGTGTGTGTGTGTGTGTGTTATTTGTGTTGGAGGGATGGTAGGGAATAACTGCTCTTTCTAGTTCATGGGCTGCCTGTCCACTCCATGGTGCTACATCATCTGGATTGCACATCACCCAAGATCCAGGTCTTTGAGCTAGTGACTGTCGCTGGATGAACATTTGGGAAACACTGGGTCATCTCCCTTGGGGAAAGGGTAAGTACATTCTCTTTGTAGACAGAAGAGTGAAATAGACATTGGGTGAATTGTGGCAGAGTCTTACTTGTCAGCTAATAACCACAGTTGCCTTTTCTTCTGGTTCAAAACTGTACTACAGTTTCCCACCTTTCTTGCAGACAGCTGTGACCATGTGGTTGAGTCATGGTCAGCAGGACGTGGGTGTAGGTGACGTACACGGCTTCCACTACCAAACCATGAAATACTCCTCTGTGACTATGTTGCTTTCTGCATTCTGTCTTACCCTCTTTCCAGCTGAGTGGAGAGGGCTTTGAAATCCATCATGAGAAAGAGACACACATTGGGAAGAGGCTGGTCCTCTAAATATAGGCTACTATGCAGCCTTTAAAAAGAATAAAGCCATCATATGTGTACAACTTGCAAATGGGTCCATCATATATTTTTAAATTAAAAAGGGAGCTGTAGAGCAGGATGTATAGTTTGATTCCATTAAAAAATATCTGTGTGTGTGTGTGTAAGGGAGAGGGAGGCACTGTTTGAGTGTGTACAAAATAAGGTACGTATACTTACAAGGCAAAAAAAAAAAAGCGTTAGAAAGAATGTACACCAATCTTGTAAACGTTGGCTCTCTCTAGAGAATGAGATTGGGGGAAGAATTTAACTTATTTTTGTTTCTATATTCTTTAAATTTTGTTTAAGCTTGTATCCCAATTATAATGTTTTCTGCTCCCTATAGGATTTAATAGAAATAGGTAGTCTCTTTTTATGTATTTATTCTTTTTAAAAATAATTCTTCAAAAAGAAGCTGAGCCTTCAGGGGCAGAATGGGTCTATTTCCAAACCTCTTTAAGAGATTTGTCTACAGTTGGCATAAAAAGACAACTTTGCACCAGGAGAAAAGAGAATATTCCTGTCAGCATGTGGTACACACACATCTATAGATTGAATTTTTCAGTGTAGCAGGGAAAGGCAACACCAATCTCTTAATTCTTTCCATTTCTGTGGTCCTCTCTGTCTTAACCAATTTTTTTCTCTTCCGTTTCTCTCATGCCTCTCTCAGCTCTAACTGCCAACAATTTGCTCTGGGCTGCCAGATGCCAGAGAGAAGTGAGTCTGTGGATGCAGAGTTGTGCAGGTGAGTGCAAGTTGGTGGCCAAATACCCAGCACCTTCAGGATGCTCAGTGCCCAAATGTGGTCCTGCAGACTGGAACCGAGGCACGCTCTTCAACATGTTTTCAAAGCTCAGATCTGAGATGAGAACAAAGAGGTTCTGCCTGAGAGGGCTGTGGAGCATCCTGAACCAACACAAGCTTGTTGTCCTCATGGTGTTACAGGCAGGAGAACACCGTGGGCTGCAGTCAACCAGCCAGGGCTGGGATCCTGCATCCACTGCATCCTGGACATGGAAGCCAAGTGACCCAGCTCACCTCTCAGCTGCCTTTACCTTCCATGTGAAAAGCTGCAGAAATAATATTGTCCAGCTCATGGAATGATTAAGGTTAGATGAGGAATGTGACCCCAGATAAGCACTCCTAGCAACTCTCTCATTTTTTATAATTATTATAAGACCCTGACTTGGATACATCAAGGTAGATGACTTCCAGATTTGTTTCAAGCAAGTGTTCTTCAAACTTCCAAGAGCAGCACATTAGTGAGTCATGAAGTCAATTTAGTAGGTAGTCAGCATTGAAAAAATATAATGGAATAGAAAAATAATTTTTAAAAAACAGAAGACATAGCATGTAAAAATCTAATGTCAAATGCATTGCTTACTGTGGTCTGAGGTCAAGTGAGTTTGAAAAACAATGACTTGAAGCCAAACAAAAGTGACAAATGGAAAATTTTCTCCAACTGTCCTCTCTGTTCTATTCAGTTCTGCCCCTTTCAGGTAAAATGAGCAGAAGGTGAAGGGCTTTGGAAACCAGCTGTAATGAGAGCTGGGGTTTTTTTGTTTTTTTTTTTTTGAGAGGTTGATAAAATGTACAAATATTTTTTATTTTATATTGGAGTATAGTTGATTAACAATGATGTGTTAGATACAGGTGTATTTTGATAAAGCGTGAGCATGCTGGGCTGATGTGAAAAGTCAGAGGCAGTGGTTAGAGTTCATTCAAAAATCTCCATGTTCTACCACTTCCCAAGTATATGGGGCAGGGGATGAGGGTTTGTTAGAACTAGCCAGGCTAAGGATTTAATTTGTGTTTTTGTCTGAAACTTTTCCTATTAATTCAAGTACTCAGAACCCTGACAGAAGGCCTTTAAGGTTCCTTTAATTCTATAAACGCATCACTTAAAATTCCTACTTTTAGTAAATAATGTTTGAGGAGAAAAAATGTTTAGTCTTCCAAAGTGAGTGAAGAAAAGTGAATCATTTTGAATTTTTATTTTTCTGAAACATTATAGAGTATGTCAATGTTTATGGATTTTTGTGTCCATTTCTACTGTTTCTTCATGAATATATATGTATTTTTGCTCTATATAGGTAGTCAAATACAATGAAAGCAAAACATAAGAATTATTGAAAACACATGGGAGAAAACTCGGTTTGGAAGTAGAATTAGGTTGCTTGTGCTGGCATTCTTAGGGAATTTATGCCCAAGGAATTGGTTACCACTAACTTGCAGAAACTACATTTTTTTTTCCCAGACACCATTTAATATGGAAAAACCACTTATAAATAATCATGATAGTGTAATTGTATATATTGTTGTTGGTTTAAGTTACTTTATTTGGTATTTCCTTTTGTAATGTTATGAGCCATTCATTATAAATACCTTTAGTTCCAACAGAATTAGCCACTTAGTATTAATCAAAGAGGAAGATTATTTAGAAAATATGACTCAACATATATCATGCGATTTTCCTCTTTGTATCATGATTTCAATTGAAATATGTCTGTAGTGCTAATTATAGAAATTCCAAAGAGAGCCCTGTTGGAATCAAACCATACACTCTGAGTCGTATGTTTATTACCTAATACATAACAAATCACAATTTTGATCATATTGGCTAATGTGTATCGCTTTAGTATCTTTAAAGAAAAATAGAACAAAATTTTAAAAATGTGTGTATCTGTTTATAGTTAGATATATACAGATATGTATCTGTCAAAATTTGTATGAATATAAAGATTTTTTGCAATGAAATGGTAAATGTCTGTTATTCCTTCCTGGAAATGGTGCTTGTGGTTTGGTTACACCTAGGGTCTTATGAGCCGGGGATGTTTTGGGACTCACATAGTTGCATGGATTAACCTTGAAGGTAGATGATGGAGAGGTCTTGAATTAGTGTGTGATCACATTGTTAGGCTTTTTCCTAGAAGACTTATAGCCAAATCTCTCTCAACCACTTGTTCCCTTTGAGACTGTAGACAAATTATTTAAATTCCTAAATCTGTTTTCTTATCCCTAAAATACTGTACATAATAACTTTAGAAAATGTGTTTTCCATTCCCTCATACAGGTAGATTAGCAGACATATTAAAGACCAAGGGGAGATAACTAAATCCAAGGGTAAATACGTTTTACTTAGGTTGGGACAGCCATATAGTAGATTGTTAACTACCCCCGATGAATCCAGCTTTGGATATACACATCCTTCTCACTGTGACTGTGAGCTTGGCCATGTGACTTGCTTTGTCCAGTGGGGCACTAGCAAATATAGCAGAAGCAGATGCTTGACAAGTACTTGTTCACTGGGGATTAGCTGCTAGGGATGCTGCCATCACCATGAAAGATCCAGGGTCTACTGCTGCAGAGGTCATGTGGAAAAGAACCACGCCATCCCAGCCAACAGTCCTTGTTAAACAACACCTGAACAGACTGGCCTTGGTCTCACCACCAGACGATTGTACCTTCATGAGAGACCCCAAACAAGACCATCAGAAGAACCACCCAACTGAGCCAAGCCCAGTGAGAAGAATTGTGAAGAAATAAATAATTATTTCAAGCCACCAAGATTTGAGTTGGTTTGTTACTTGCAATAGATACCTGTTACATTCCGTTATCTGGTAGGATAAACCTTTTAGGCTCTTGATATTGAAATCAATGTGACACCTAGGAGTGATCAATCATATAAATTAACAACATGTATCACTTGCAGATAAGAGTAAAATAGCAAATGTGCAAAGCATAATCAGAAAATAAATTTTAAAATTAGAAACATAGAGTTGACTTTGTGACCAAATTTTCTATGCTGAATTACTACTTTGTGCTGTATAGACAAAAACAAGAAATATATTATATATGTGTGTGTTTATATATATATATGTATATATATATAATTGGGTAACTTACTGAAACATGATTTTCTATGAAGCATATGCTGGAAAATCTTGCACAAGGATTCTTCACTTTGGGTAATAGTCCTACAGGTGCACTGCATTTGAAGGACTGTCCCAAGGGTACCAATGTAAGCTGCTTTGCAGTCATTACTTCCGGAGCAAGTGAGGTCTTGCTTGCTTAAGGTACTGATGCAGGTCTCATCCTCATGACACTTTCTTATCACATGCTGCCAGCACTTTGCCTGGAATGTTCTATAGCGCCTCCTAGAAAGAGTCAGGAAATGGAATTAGTCTCTGAATAATATTATTTCACACTAACATGTAGTGTTGCCTCACCTAACGAAAGACTGACATAAAGCAAAATGCCTTCTAGATGCTTATAAACATAGTTGAAAACTAAGTTTGTACACTTAAACATCCCAACAGAGAGTGCAGAAGAAAACTTGTGAATTATTTTCCTTTTGTGTTGAAAGACAGAGGTTAAGTTTAGGATTCCCTGGATGACTCTTTCTTCATTACTAATTTTATTTCACTGGGCGATGATTTGTAGTAAGAACTCCTTCGAGATTTATTAGCAATAATTTCTGAAGCAGAATGTGGTTTTGAGACTAGCATTTGGCCATTGACTCCCACCAAGTGATTTCAGAAAAGTCTCTTGACTTTTCCAGAGAGTTTTCCCACAGGATGGGAGGTACTGTATTCTTTCTCAATATTTCTAGGCAGACTAATTAGAGTTAACAAAATGCTCTGAGGTTCTCTGGCAGCATGAGCTAATTTAAAGCAAAACATGAGTTTATTTAATGGTCGAGATAATCCATTAGAACCATATCCATTCATAACTTTTCTCACTACATATATCATTCTTGCTGTATTAGCATTGAATAAAATCTGGATAGTGTACAATAATTTCATATTTGGAACTTTCACAGTAAGAAAATCTACTTAGTGGAACCAAGAATATTAATCTTCCTATTTATCATGTATAATTATTTTTTTCGCTGTCTTGAATATGTCACCATCAAACATGCATGAAAACCCTCTGAGTACATGTCATTTGTCCTGCGCTTATTTGCTTTCATGATGTTACTCTGCTTAAATCCATAAATCACATTATTTTCAATAATCTTGTATTTTAAGTCATCTTAAAGGAATCAGCTTTTAAATACAGTGGTAAAAATTAATTAATATATTAGAATTTATATTTAATAAAATACTAAAAAGTTTTTGAGCATATAATTCTGAATCCAGAAGAACAAATATGTTCCTTTAATGCAATTAAGGGTTTTATATATAAGATGTCATCTAGATGTAAGCATTGGCAGTATTGGTTGTCATCTATGAGGTTGACAGGTGCCATTTAGTCTTTCTTAAATATATGTTTTACAAATTAAGTTGCATGATTTATCTCCTCATAAAAGTTATTTCATTCAAAAAAGTAGTTGTGAAATTTTGCAAAAATGATGAACTGAAGGGTATTTAATTAAAAATTAAAATATTATAAAAAGTACTTTGGTATACTTACTATCTAAATTATTTGAAAAAATTAAATACAGCAAAATATTTTATATTATAGAAATTTTGTTTTATGTTTGAAATGTTTTGCTGTGTAGCTGTTTCATTATCCTTATTTTCTCGATATACTGAAATTTTTTATTCTGGTTTATTACTTGAACCATTAAGTATTTAAAAGAGTAAGTTTTAAAATAAAGTTGATTATTTTGTTTTTAGTTTTGCTATAAGTTTCTGGTTATATTGTAAAATGTAAGAGAATATGGTCTGTGTAATTTCTACACACAGAATGTATTACATTTGCCTTTGTGACCTAATATATAGTAATACTTTGTGAATATTCTTTGGCACTTAAATATGTCTATTGTGGAGTTTTGCTTTTAAAAAGTAGGTAAAATTTCTTGTAAGCAATTACTTTTTTTCACTACTTTCTGGAGTTCATACATATGGAAAAACAATGTATTGTAATTTCCTGTAAATTCCTAAACATTTATAATTGGCAAAATATAATCTCACCTCCCAGTGTGTATCTGTATGGGGCAAATTAATTGAAAAAAATAGTTCTTTATGTCATCTTCTTTGGCCTTTTCAAATAAACAGAGGAGTTTCAAGACCAATCATGGAAAGAGTAAGCGGGCACAGGGACAGAAGTTGTATTTTCAAATCCAATTGCTCTGCTTTGCCCCATGTATAAGGGCTTCTGCAGGAAAGATCCATGATAAAGTCTTAACATTCTCACTGAAGAAGTTGTTTTTCTTTGGAGATTTTTTTTCCATCTGAATTACATTAAGGATAATTTAATATAAATACTGGAAATCTCCCTAAGGCAAAATCTGCTTGAGAAAATGATAGAATTTGTCTTTTCATCTTGACAACTAATATTGTATAATATTTCCATCACCTCTATAAAGTGTTCATTCAGAGACTATTTGCACATGGTGAAAAGAAAAAGACACACAATCCTTACTCCCTGAATTAATATATAAAAAACAGGAATTACATAAGAAGAGACATATATCTGTATATTAAAACATTATAAAAATTAAGTAAGTACAGATATTCAAAAGTAGAGGGAAATGAGATGAAGTCTTTTGAGAGCATATCGTGTTCCAGACCCTGCACCAAGCACTTTGGAGAGGTTGTGAAACCCTGGCGTCCTTGTGGAGGAAAATCACCAACTCTATCAGTCAGTTTGAGGATGTGTTGATGCCAAAGTGAGGTTCATGCAAGAGTTTGTGTTTCAGAATCCATCACAGGGCTTCTCAAGGATTGTAGCAGCGGATCCCATCACTTGACATTAAAATATGGTATTTGATAGGGAAACTCAGATATATCATCCTGAGAAAATTGAATACTAATAACTCATAGATAATGATGTAGAATATCCAGGGCCCTGGCAGTGGAATCAGGTAAAGCTTGGTACCGTCCATGGAGACATCTGGCATTTTTACAGGGATTACTTTAAAAAAAAAGTGTCCTCTGGCTGGGTAAAATGTTATTTGGTTTCACTGCTAGTGAAGATAGATGATAGACAGTAATATTTTATTTGTGATATGAGAAAAATAATGCAATCAAATGTTTTTACCACATTTCATTGATTATAGGAGATACCATTATTTTATTACAACGAAAATCACTTGTTGCCAGTTGTTATTGTTTTAATTTAATACTTTTTGTTTTTGGTCACTGAGCTTAAGACGCATTCCAAACATGTTAGGGATATTAAAATGTGCAAAAATTTTGCATCTTTGAATCAATGAAATACAATAATACACTGAATAAGGATTTTTGAGATATAAATGAGTTTGAAAATTTTTAATTTCATTGTAAAAAATATTTTTATTTTATTATTCATTCAAGAGAAATAATTAGTAAAACTTAAAATAACTGATAAACATTTGCAGGAAAAGATCTGCAAATAAAGCTTTCTTAAGAACTTTGACATTCTATATAAGTTGAAGCAAAAAAAAAAATAGTCAATGGTTTAGCACTCTGCTGAGATCTTTACCCTTTATCTTACAGAATATGTGTTATAGGGAAGCAGTTCTCTTTTTTTGACAAATGTTTACAAGATCTGCAGCTACTTTGCCAGTTGGATTGCCTGACAGTAAAGGTGTGAGGATAGTTAAAAGGCGGAAGGAAAGCAGTTCACCAAGAATCAGCCCATTCAGGAAGTGATGTCATTAAATTTCATTTGCCAGTGGTTCAAGCAAGGTGACAAATGTGACAAATCTTGCCCTGAGCTATCACACCTAGCCACTTCTCCACACTAAATGTTTATTTTGACCTTTAAAAGAATTTGTTATATATGGAGTTTTATTCATTTACATACAATTAAATAAAATAGTCCCTAATAGAAGGTACTGGGCAAACAAATTAATATGAATTTCTTGGGATAATTATCCCAAGAAGAAGCAGAAGCTTCATCCCAATTAATGCTGGTTGTTAAATAAAGCTCCTTTAATGTGATAATATCAATGTTACAGGTAGTTTTGATTCATCAAGTTTATTCAGTATCCTCTTTCTTTCCTCCATCTTCTGACTCATGTCCAAAGAGGCTCACTTAACTGTGGCTTTCTTACCACACAAAAGATCAATTCACCTTGAATATATAAGGAAATGTGTTAACGAAGACCACAGTGAGGAGAAGAGAAAGCCAAGTTGTTGGTTTCAATTTATGGTTTCCAGGAGGAGTTACCTGCAAAGGTAAAGTCTAGTCTCAACTAGCAGCCAGAGTGGATATTTTAACAAGTGAGCACATCATTCACACCTCTGCTCAAAATCTCCCAGTACCGCTCTTATTTCTCTGAGTAAATCCATTCTCTATTCCTCTTTCCCTTGTGCACTCTACCCTCCTTGCCTGAGATCATGCCACACACATTTCTTCCTCAGCACTGGCTCGTCCTTTTTTTGGTATCTCTTCTTTCCGATATTTACTGAGACAAGCTCATTTTCTCACTTATTCGACTCTGATAAAATGTCTCTACTGGGGCCACCCCATTTGTATTGCAATTCTTTCACTCTGCCCATTCACATTTCCCCTTATTGCACGTGTGTGTGTGTGTGTGTGTGTGTGTGTGTGTGTGTGTGCGCGCTCCACAGGGCAGGCATTTTTGTATCTTGTACCCTGATGCCTAAAATAGTAGTAAGCGCCTGGTAATTTTTTTTTTTTTTTTTGCGATACGCGGGCCTCTCACCGTTGTGGCCCCTCCCGTTGCGGAGCACAGGCTCCCGATGCGCAGGCCCAGCGGCCATGGCTCACGGGCCCAGCTGCTCCGCGGCATGTGGGATCTTCCTGGACCGGGGCACGAACCCGTGTCCCCTGCATCGGCAGGCGGACTCTCAACCACTGCGCCACCAGGGAAGCCCCTGGTAATTATTTTTTGAATAAACAAATACATGACTAACATCATCGCCTCGAGAATTAAGGGTGAGAGGTTGGGAAGAGAAAAAGGGTGCATTCCTGACACCATGGCACACGTGTGTTGGGGAAATCCAAACTCTAGCTCTTTCCTCATCTCCAGCCTAAGACACAAAATATTTATTTTGAAGTTTAAAGAGTCACCTCGTCAAAATTCTATGACATTTAGCAGCCTTATATAATCACACCCCAAAAAAACAATAATAAAACTGACATACAAGACAGGACTATTAAGCAATTCATGAGTCTCACTTGAATATGAAATTTTAATAATGCTATTTCATGACTACCCAATCCTGACAAACTGAATTTCTTTTATTCCAAAAACATATTCTGCATTTGAATTTCGAAAAGGATACTACACATGTACTATGGATTTAAAACTATGAATTGTCTGGCTTTATTTACATCATGTTGAATGATGGTGGGAACTCTAGCTAATGTAATGAGATCAAGTGTTGGGACTAGACTGTAACAAATAAGGTGCCAAAATCAGAAAGTAAGGTATGTGTGTTTTTACTCACCTGCATAATTCATCATTTTGGCAGCTGTGAATTATATCGAGGCAAGTTGGGGCTGGAACTCTGTTCACTGCACATGGCTTGCTGTGAAGAGCTTCTCTGGACTGCTGACAAGGTACATCAGAAGGAGCACAGTCACAAAAAGCCAACATCTGGGCAGTGTTAAAAGGCATATTTTGGTAGAAGAACTGGATGGCTGCTTGACAGTGTTTCACATCACACAGGTTTCCATTTGCTGAGCAAGCTTTCAGGTAAAGGGCCAACTGTGTGTTACAGAGCACATCCGCCACACACTCCTCCGCCACTTCCAAACAGGACCTGATCCCTCTGATTCCTAAAAGCAATGATATGCCCAGGTCGTGGAAAAGTAAACAAAAAGCTGTACATGCAGAATCTGCAAAACACTGTGAGAAGTCCATGAGCAAAATACAATGATGTACCCATGTGTTATTTTTGGCAAACATTCCTTTTTTTCCCCCTTAGAGTTAGTATGAACTTACTGGGACCTGAATAGTGGACTATTTGAATCGTCTTTCATCTACACTGGCTACGTATTGTGATCCAGAAGTGATGGGAAGTGTGTAGGGCCAAAACTGAGCTGCAGAAAAAAATTCTTGAGTCCAGGTTTCTCAAATGTAAACAGTAAATCTTCAGAAATTGCATTTCAGCTATATAGCTAATGGTGCGTTCAGTGGCTCGAATCAAAATGTTCTTGTTCTGTTGCACTTTTTATTTGGGGGGGAAATCTTGACTAAAGGCTGTAGCTATTCCAACATATAAAAATGTTCACATTCTGGAAAACACAGGTATGTGTGAATGCCCCGCCCCCAACACATCCATATACACAAAAAGACCTCAATTTAATTTACGTGATCAAAATATCTATGAAATTTAATTAAGACCTAGTCTTTGGTTTTAATTGTAAAGTATTCTTCAGCATAACTATGAATAAACGATGGATAGGCAAAACAGATGTTACATGAGTGGAAGAAATGCAATGATTTTGTTGCCTTTTTTTGTTTTTTAAAAATTATATTTATTTATTTATTTAAAATTTTACTGGAGTATAGTTGATTTGATTTTGTTGCACTTCGTAGTATTAGAATGATAAAAATATCCACACAATTTATTTTGTAATGGCATATCTTTAAGAAACCTAGTAACTACATTTTAAATTATATTGTCCAGTATTTACAATGCAGATCAAAATAACAGTTTATAAACATTACCATGATAGGAAAGAGTAGTTAGATTCCACTTGAATTTATTATCCTCTTTCATGTTATCTAGAAGGAAAACAAAGAGTCTATTTTGTTAGTGAACAATGTTCTAAATTTAATAGGAGAATGTGGACTACCTTTATGAGTGAATAATCAAGCAAAAGTACATATAAGCTCATGTAACCCTTATTTAACCCTTGATACACAAAATTAGTGAGGTACAGATGAAGAAAAATAAACCCCTGAAATATCATTCAAGTCAGTTAAACAGCCCTGTTCTGAGTATCCAGTTACTGGAAGATTTAAACAAATGCTAATGACTAGGCCATGTGCTCAGAAGTAAACAAAGAGTCTGTCTGGAGAGAAAGAACAGAAGGAATATTGTCTGAACCAAAAAACTCTTCCCAGTAAGGTCTTAATTAGATTGAAAAGCAATTTAAAGACTATTTCCACCTCTATCTTAGCCTCCCAGAGTTTTTAGGAATTGTAAGTACAGAATTGAAGACTCTCATTGATGGAAGTGAACTTGGTGACCATCTAATGCTAAAACATTTCATTTGAGAAGCATTGGTTGAGAGAGCTGAACCCTAACCACTAGATCACCAGAGGGGAGGGAGAGGGATGGAGCAGGAGTTTGTGGTTGGTAGATGCAAACTGTTACATTTAGAATGGATAAGCAACAAGGTCCTACTGTATAGCACAGGGAACTATATTCAGTATCCTGTGATAAACCATATTGGGAAAGAATATTTTAAAAAAAGAATGTATATATGTGTGTAACTGAATCACTTTGCTGTACAGCAGAGATTGGCTATACTTCAATTAAAATAATGATGTTTAAAAATCTCATTTAATTGTTCTTTCTTTCAAAGATCAACTTTATAAAAAAAGAAAAGAAAAGAAGCATTGGTTGAGTCCCTACTATATACCAGGTGCCATATTGAAGACAAATCGGCAGTCCCTATTGTCAAACCTATTAAGAAATAGAGACACACAAACAAAATCAAAATAAAATAGATGGAGCAATAATAGACATATGCATAAAGAGATAGAATAGAATTATCACATTTTAAAATAAAAATTCAATTTTTGCCATTGGCTATTAAGATACTGACTTCTGTTATGGCATAAGTGTCTCTTCATGTTTCAATTTGTCCTGACTTGAGCTGTCTGTCCAAACTCCCTGCCTGCCCATCTACTGCACATATATGATGGTACAATCACAAGAAAATTCTTTTTACCTCCCGGTGTGTCACAGCCTTTCCAGACTCCTTGTTCCATCTGTTCTCATTATACATGTTTTTTCATTTTTCTACTGGTTAATTCTCAGCTCAAGAATCACTGTCTCTTCTGAAACACACTCTCCTGTGTTTCTGAGATGTTCCTTCTTCTGTGCTACTATTCCATATTGAATGAAATCCCAATAAGCAAATTTCAGAGAGTTCTACAGCTTTTGTAACATACAAAAGTCTAGGCTAGATCTTCTATGATAGGTTAATAGCTCTGCTTTGGAACTGTTGGGTATGGCTGTGCCACTGACTAAAACATATTCAAGAAACTGAGTTCACTTACTGTTATGAACTAAATTCTGTCTCCTTCAAAAATTTATATGTTGAAGCCCTAACTCCTGGTGTGGCTATAGTGGGAGATGGTGTCTCTAGGGAAGTAATTAAGATTAAATGAGGTTCTAAGAGTGGGGCCCTGATCTGGTAGGATTTGTGTCCTCTTAAGAAGAGACCTTAGTGTGTTTCTTCACTCTTTCCTCTTCACATACACACACCGCATGGAAATGTCCTGTGAGTACATGGCAAGGAGCCAGGAAATCTAGAAGCCAGGAAGACAGCTCTCACCAGAAAATCACACTGCTGGACTTTGATCTGGAACTTCCATCCTCCAGAATGATGAGAAAATTAATTTTTGTTGTTCAAGTCACCCAACCTCTGGTATTTAACTAGGGCAGCCTAAGCAGACTAATACACTCACAATATGAGTAATTATTACAAAAACAAAAAAACAATTCTTTTACCATGGTGAAACAAATTCTATTATGGACCCATGCTATTTTATATAATATGAGTAATGCATTATAATAAATTATCTGCACATTAAATCCTAATCCACATTAAATCCTAATATATGGTGCATACATAGGTATATACACATTTTCCGGAGAATATTTTAAACAGTAGCTTAATTGCTGAAAAGGAGCTAAAGGACAGTATGTCATGGGAACACAGAGAAACATGCACTCACCAGACCTCCATCTGCGTTATAAGATCATACACATTACAAAATGTACACTGTTCCCGCTTCTTGATCCATTAATATCAAAATATATGCAGATTCTGATATCTTTTCACCCTGCTACCACTCTCGTCCAAGACACCATGCATTTCTCTGTTGACCTCATTTAGTGACATGGTCTCATTTGCGATCCATCAGTGAATGACCCCCACTTTATACCTACAGTACAGATCTCACTTCTATGTGTCATGCAATGAATTTAGATATCAATTCCATACCTAGAACTGTCTACTTGATCTCTTCACTTGGATATCTAACAAATATTTCTCACTTACCATGTCCCGAACTGACTCCTGACCTCTCCTCTGTCCACACCAAAGCCTCATCTTCTGTAGTTGTTCCCATGTTAGTCAATGAAAATAATGGCAACCACATCCTTCTAATTACTCAGGACAAAAATCTTGGAGTCAATGTTGATTCCTTTTTCCCCCTTGCATCCCCATATGATCCATTCACACCAAAACATATCGAGAATCTGACAGCTGTCCACACTGGTCCATCACCCATAATTACAAAAGCTTCCTAACTGGTCTTCCTACTTGGGCCTTATTTCTCTTCAGTTAGTTGTCAACACAAAAAACAGAATTATCCTGTTAAAGATGTAGATCCGACCATGACACTTCCTTGGCTCAAATCCTTCAGTGGTTTCCTGTAACACTCAGAATATGAGCCAAAAGTTTTGAAATGACCTACAAAGCCTTTCATGATACTGCCCCTGTTTTATTTCTGACCTCATCTCCTGCATCTCTCCCCCTGCTCTCTCGACTCTACCTCTAGTGTCTTCTTTGCTCTTCGTCAACCTTCCAGACTATCCCTAGCTCACCTTGAGCTTGTGTTTCTACTGCCTGAAGTGTTCTTTCCCTAAATACCCACATGACTCATTCCCTTGCTTCATTCCATCTTTACTCAAACATTAATTTCTTCAGATCAACTTTCTGGCCATCCTATTAAAATTACAAACCAACAACTCAGACTTCTTTTTTCCCCTACCTGTATTATTTTTCTCCTTAGCACTCATACTGTTTATTTATTTTATTTTATTTTTTTAAATTTTATTGGAGTATAGTTGATTTAAAATGTTGTGTTAGTTTCTGCTGCACAGCAAAGTGATTCAGTTATACATATACTCATTCTTTTCCAGGTTCTTTTCCCATATAGGTCATTACAGAATATTGAGTAGAATTCCAGGTGCTATACAATAGGTCCTTGTTGGTTATCTATTTTATATATAGTACTGTGTGTATGTTAATCCCAAGATCCTAATTTATTGCTCCCCAACCCCCATGTTTCCCCTTTGGTAGCACTCATACTGTTTAAAATATACATCTTCAAATCTTTTATCCTATTAATTTCTTCTTAATGGATGTTACAGCCTACTACTAAGACCCCCCTTTTGGTGATCCCAGTATTCATTTCCCCATCTGCTGGTCCTTTTCCAGCATTGCCTCATCCAAAGGAAGTTGCCACATCCAAGGGTGCAGACTTTTCTAGGGGACAGCTCCTATCTAAGGGCTAGTCCATGAGAAGGGCTCAAAGGAGCAGCTCCCATGTCTCAATGGATGACATCTCTAAAAGGCCATTACAGAGCCAAACATCTTGTGGAATCAACTGTTTGTTGTGGTCATTGTCTTGCCTTTCAATTTCTCCCTCCACCTAATCCTGTTTTTCTCACTTCTAGATTTTATTCCTGAGCCCTCAGCCCAGTACTACTCTGTATGCAAACCTCTGTCTCAGAGTCTGTTTCCAGGGAAACTCACCAAGACACTCCTCAACTGAGAATGTAAAGCCCTAGAGAGCAATGGTTTTTGTGATTTTTGTTCACTTTTTTTTACTGCTTTTTCCCCAGGTCTTAGAACATGGTCTAGGACATGGTAGGCACTCAAAGAAATATCTATTAAGTAAATAAATCATCATCCCTTACTACATTATCTATTTATTTAATTTTTTAAATCCCCTAAAAAATAGGAAGCTTCTTAAATGAAGGACAGTTTTGTTGTTGTTGTTTTGATCCTGCTGCACCAGACTTAAGACTTAGCACATTGTCAATGTCTCATAAGTATTTGTTCAATGAATGAATAAATGAATGAATAAAATTCACATTATTCTAAAACCTTTTAGCATTTATGTCTTTCTTCATAACCCCTTTTAGACATAGTCATAGTATTACGTTTTTTAATTTTCATTGTCTAAGAGAAACACAGGCGGAAATGGCAGAGCAAAGTCTTTAGTAAACTCATATTTGTGATTATACTTAAGGTTCCCAAATTCCTCCCTTGAATACTGACCTGAAACAATGTCTAGGTTGAATTCATCTTCATTGTCTTCACTGAAGGCTGGAACTGGATTCATCGGAGCATCCTGTATACAAATGTCCTCAAACAAGCTTTTCCAAATTTCAATGCATTTTACTTCTGAAGGGTCATTGCATTGACAATTCCACAAGATTGTTTCTTTCAGACTTTCTCTTAACGCTGCACACAAGTAGCTTCCATCAAGGGTTTTGCATTGCTCTGATTCCCTCCCACAGGCTTTCTTAAAATTTTCATACAAAAGAGCACAATGTTCAGATTCCTGGCAGATACGTGCTGCCACGACGCAGTAGCTCTTTTTGTCAATCGTTAATGACGTATCTTTCTGATGGAGCCATTGTGTGATGTTGGATTGTGCAGCCAAATATGAGGACAGTGCTGATTCTTCTATAAATAAAAAATGACTAAAAATTAAATATTATGACCTTTTAATGTTTTCTAAAAAGTGTATAGACATATCTTTTATAAATATACCAATATCTATTGTCTTTCAAAAGCCATTGAAAAAATATATTGCAAGAGAGCCATTACAAATGATCTTGATTTTCTTAAAAAACTGAAAGAAAAATATTAATTATTTATAGATTATGTAACTAAACATAATGGTAATGCTCAATTTCATTTAATATTTTATCCTCATTTATTTCATCTTTTCATTACATTTTGATTAGAAATCATTTTGGTAGAAATCATGTGTAACTTAAAATACTTATAATCCATTATTTCTCTTCTATAAAATTTTGTGAATTTCCATTTTATCCTAGAAATTTACCTATACTAAAGTGTTTCTCCACAGTTTTTCATTATTTCCCCTTTAAGAAGCATTTTTAGACAGTTTTTTCCTAATTCCCTTACCCCTCGTGAAATTTTAATTCCACAGATATATATCTGTTTGCATCTGTTTGCATCTGTTGCATCTTTGCATCTGTATGCATCTGTTTAGGGACTGTATGTATATCTATGCTTTATATATAAGTGAGAGGTTTTTTGCTCATCCCTAAGAACCAATTTTCACCCCTTGGGGGTTATATCCTCATAGAGAATGCATGTTCTACTAGAGAGTTCCAATAAGCACATAATTATATAAACTTTATAGAAAAAAGATAAGGAAAACAACCTCAATATAAGAATCCTTACTTGCTTAACCTAAGCTTTCAGAAGTATACTGTCTAATTCTAAAATGTCTTATCTTCCTCTGAGGTCCTTCATGTGGATCTCCACAATGAAAACTTCCTTGACCCTACCATTCTTCCCAAAGTAACTTTTTCCCCTGGGGTATTCTTCTCTTAAAAAAAAAAAAGGGTTGTTCTCTTTTGTTTATTAAATGAACTTTCTTATACCTTAGTTTTTACAAATGCCTCATGCAAGATAAAGATAGTATAATCTATTTCATGATATGAAAATGTTTACTTAAAAACTACCAGGGCATTCTTAGAAGCACTGTTCAGAGTATAGCCTCTGTACTGCATGGGTTTGGAGACACACACTGTGATAAAGTTTTGCACATTTATCAAACAACAGCTCACATGGATTGCTATAATTATTTAAATCAGGCTTCTCTACTGGAACAGAGAACATCTCTCCTACCCCTTTTGGCCAGCATATGCAAGACTTGTGTGGATGGGATATATGTGAATTAATGCCATCCTCATATAATTAGTTCTATTATATTGGTAATTATATATTTTGAAATAATCTGTAAATCTGTCTAAATGTCAATCTCTTTTACAGTACATATATATGTATGAGTATTTATATATATATATTTATATTTAATAATCAAGGCTAAATGAAATAATCTAGCTAAATGTCAATTTTACTTTGCTATGTTTTTAGCTAACCAAGAGCAGGGACTGTCTTAACCTATCTTTATTTCCATCCTCCAGCATTTATATGATATCTACACATATTAACTGAATAATAAATATCTTATGAATGAATATATAATTTAGATGCTCAAAATATGTTTAAAATTAAATGATATATTTATTGATCAGTTACTAGGTATCAGGCAGTATGTTGAAAATTTATCATATTAAGCAAAAAAAAGGAAGAAATGTCAAAGCTGATTTGCTCAAGAAGTTTACAATCTATAATAAAGAATAGAAAAGTGCACGTCTGTTATATGTTGAGAAATGTTTTGGGAATGCAAGGGGGAGAGAGAGAGAGAGAGAGAGAGAGAGAGAGAGAGAGAGAGGCATTGTATCTTGTTGGAGTGATGACCAAAGAGCTGGTGGAGGATGCTACAGTTAAAATAGGATGAAATAATAAGATTTCAATTATCATTTCCTTTTCCACTCTGAGCTAAATTATAAGCAAGCAGCTGATGCTCTGGGTAAACACCATGATCAGGCCAGGTCCATCATGAAATGCATTTGTGAGATCATTCAGGTCCTCTGTACAGGGTTTCTATATTCCTGGCTTATCAACATTACAACAGAATAGCATTTAACAAGTATTTATTATGGAAAAAAATGGTTTAAATGTGAACTGATTTCAGTTTAACTGCTCTAAATTTGTATGTGCCTGTGGCTGGTAACTATATTTTGCCAGCATCTTGGTCTGATAGAAATGGCCATTGAGATATAAATGAACTAGCCCTACTATCTTGAAACAAAAGTCAATAAATATTTTTAGTATTTCTATACACTTTCGTTTCAGCCTACTTCAACCTAAAACTAGTAAAGACCTACTCATTAGCTAATTAATGTCATTTTAGTCTCTATCCTATTTGACTTCTCTGCATTTATAATTGTCGATTATTTCCTCTGTGTCTTTCTCTCTTTCACTGGCTTCAAAATTCTTCCTGTAGATTTTGTTTTTCCTGTCTTTAAAAACTTCCTTGTGGTTTCATCAACTAGATTGAAAACATTGTTATAAAAATACTTATATTCTCACGTCATATCTTTTCCTGGCCAGTCTTATCCTCCTGCATTCTTGTACCTGTTTCTTACAAACCATTGACTCCCAAATCTGTATGTCTATTTTAGGATACTCTCCTCAGTGTGAGACCCATGTTTCCAAATGCCAGCCAGATGAGGTCCACTCCATCATTGCTTTTTTTAAACTATGTACTCATCATGTGAAAAGTAAAACAAAATATTAACATTTCTAACATGAATGTGCCATAGTGTGCCCTCCCAATGCAAACTCTCCAAATATAACTCACCACTTCTGTCCCCAGTCCTGTCTCCATGTACAGCAATACCCTTGTCTCAAGCCAGCAGCTTCTACCACACATTTAACAACATTCCATACTCCTCATATCCAACGGAAACCAATTACTATTGATTGTAATTTATAAATATTTCTTAAATATCTCTTATCCTTACAGTCCTCAGCACCAGTGTGATAGTTTAGGCATGAGTCATCTCTCTCCCAAACTCTTTTGATGGCTTTTTAACTGATATCCCTGGCCTGCATCCTTCCCTGCCTCCATTCCATCCTTTACACCACTGCCAACAAACGATATCCTTCAAAATACTGATTCTGTAGTCTTCTGTTTAAAATGCATTAGTAGTTCCTCAAAACAACATTTTGAAGTCTAATCTCCTTAGAAAGATATGTAAGTTTAATAAGTTCCTCCTTCTTATTAACATCTGGTTTCTTTCCAGTATCTCCTAAGACTCCTCTGTTCTATAATCCAGCTTTACCAAGAACGTGTTGCTCTCCAATGTCTTCTGCTTCATTCTACTTCCTCTGTCTAGAACATCCATTTTATTTCATCTCCCTATTGAGCCCAGTTCACCCTAAAAAGCCCAAGTCTGTTATTTCTTCTATGAAGGCTTCTAAGTCTCCATTATTTCTTCTTGTATAACTTTAAGTGTGTAATTGTGTGTGTATAATCTCATGTGTATCAACTCACGTGTATCACATTGTATAGGTGATATTTAGCAGTTATCATTTTCATTAAGAATTGAGACCATACAAAATATGTTCTCTAATGTTATTGGAATTAGATGATTAACAAAGATATCTAAGAAATCCTCAAATATTTGGAAATTAAACAATAATATTATGAATAAACCTTGAATCAGAAAGAAAGTCAGGGGCTTCCTTGGTGGCACTGTGGTTGAGAGTCTGCCTGCCGATGCAGGGGACACAGGTTCGTGCCCCGGTCTGGGAAGATCCCACATGCCACGGAATGCCTAGGCCTGTGAGCCATGGTCGCTGAGCCTGTGCGTCCAAGCCTGTGTTCCGCAACGGGAGAGGCCACAACAGTGAGAGACCCGCGTACAGCAAAAAAATAAAAAAAAAGTCAGAAGGGAAATAAGAAAATATTTTGAAATAAATAAAAATGAAAACACAAGATATTAAAATTAGTAGATGTGACTAAAATAGCACTTGGAAGGAAATTCATGTAATGAGATGCTTACATCGCTGATAAGATTTCATCTTAAGAAACTAAAAAGTGAGGATCAATTTCAAGTCAAATCAAATGCAAAAGAAATAATGTCGAGCAAAATTGAGAGAGAAAGACTGAAAGAAAAAAGATAGAGACAGAGAGGTAAATACAGAGAAACAGACATAGAAAGAGAGAGAAGGAAGGGCACAAATATCCAGTACTTGAACAAAACTGAGGACATCACCTGAACTTTGTCAGACTTTTAAAGGACAACTTGGGAATATTAGGAACAACTTAGCAGAGTGATAGAAACTAAAAGAAAGGGTAAAATGGAAACTCTAAAAGTAAAAATTCAACATAAATCCAACAAATGTCTTTCAAATTCATTGAAAGACAAACTACAAAAGAAGAAATAGAACAGTCTTGAAACAACACACTGAACATTTAAAAACCTTCCAGTGAAGAACAGCACAGATATCTTCATTGGTAAATTGAATTAAACACTTAAGGAAAAAATAACGCCAATTCTTTTTATATTATTCTAGAATTTAGAGGAGAAGAAAATACTTCCTAACTCACTTTGAAGACAGTATTACCCAGACAACAAAATCAGACAAATACTTTCTAAGAAGAGAGAATAACATGCCAATATGCATCATGACCATAGATTTAAGACCCTCAACAAAATATTAGAAAATTTAATCCAACAATATATAAAAAGAATAATACAATAATACATCATGACTGAGCAGGATGTAGCCTCAGAATGAAGGGCTGTATCCAACATTCAAAAATCAACAATAAAATTTACCAAGTACCACTAAAGAAGTAAACATATGATCATTTCAATAGAGGCAGAAAAAGCATTTGCAAAATTTAACATCTACTTATCCATTTGTGATAAAAATTATCTAAGCCAACTAGAAATAGAAAGGAATTTCCTCAGCCTGATAAAGAGAACCTGCAAAGAGCCTACTGCAAAAGCCATTCTTTATTGTGCAAAGCCAAATACATCCCTCATAAGATAGGTAAAAAGACAAAAAATGGCCACACTAAACAATCCTATTTAATATTATACTGGAAGTTCTACTCAGAACAATAGAGCAAGAATAAGAAATAAAGGTTTACAGATTGGAAAGTGAAAAATAAAACTCTCTTTATTCTCTATTCGTAGATAACAAGGCTATCTATATAAAAAATCCTATAGATTCTACAAAAAACAAAACAAACAAAAACCCCTAGAACTATAAAATGTCCATATAAAATGTCAATTGTATTTCTGTATACTAGCTATGATCAATTGAAAATTAAAATGTAAAATAAAGTGCCCTTTACAACAGCATCAAAAAAGTGAAGCATATCTGTAAATCTTAACAAAATGTAAGAACTATTATATTCAGAAGTACAAAATATTGATAAAAGAAATCAAAGAAGTCCTAAATACATGGAGAGATATACCACGTTCATGGATTTGAAAACTCACATAGTAAATATGTCAGTGCTATCCAAATTGGTCTATAGTTTTGAGGTAAGCCAAATCAAAATACCAGCAGGATTTTTCTGTAGACATTTACAAGCTGATTGTAAAATTTATATGGGATAACAAAGAAGGAGACTAGCTGAATCAGCTATTTAAAAGCAAAAAATTAAAGGAATTACACTACTTTATTTCAAGATATCCCATGAAATTACAATAAATAAGACTGTGGAATATTAGCAAAAGTATAGAAATATAGGTAATTGGAAGTAGAGCCAGCAATATACAGCCTAGTGATCTTTTGAGAAAAGTGAAATTGAAAATATCTTCAGCAAATGTGGTGGGACAATTAGATATCCATATGGCAAAATAACATATCTGACCCATAGCTTGCACCATATAAAAAAAATTAACTCAAAATGCATCATAGACCTAAATATAGAACCTAAACTACATAATTTTGGAGAGAGACTTTACCAAATAATATATAGAGGTAACACATAAGCACATGAAAATATGATCAACATTATTATTATTTAAGTGCAAATTAAAACTACAGTGTGATACCATTAAATATGTTTTGGAATGGCAAAAAAAAACGTGAGTGCTTCTGAGAATGTGGAGCAACTGGAACTTTCATACATTTATGGTGACTTCATATCTGAAATACAGTATTAAAGCTCCTTATAAAGTTAAACATACACTTAACTATATGACCCAATACTTTTTTACCAAAGAGAAATAACTTATATTCATACAAATCTTATATGTGACTATTTATAGCAGCTTTATAATCTCTAAAAATCTGGAAACAATGTAAATGACTTTCAGTGGTGAATGGATAACCAATTTATGGAATAACCATACAATGGAATACTACTCATCAAAAAAGAGAACAATTTTTTGATGAATCGCAAATATATTATTTTAAATAAAAGAACACTGGCTCAAAAGGCTACATGTTATATAATTCCATTTATATAAAATTCTGGTAAAGGCAAAATTATGGAACAGAAAACTGTCCAGTAATGATTGGAGGGGCTGGACAATGAAACCATTCAAGATAGATGAGAGGTAAACCTTTCTCTTATAAAGTGGGGGAAGGAGGATTCTGAAAGAAGAGGTGAGAACTCTGTGAAAACAGGTGCATTCCCAAGCTGACCACTTTTCGGAGAACGTACATAGGGACACTGAGGATATGGAAATTGATTACATTAGGGCTATTGGATCCCACGTATCTCTTGGAAAATCTTTCTGTAAGCTCAGGACACATGCCAACAAGCTTGATTACCACTACTTCACCATCAGGCTGGCACTTTGAGTAGATAATAAATACATGCATATTAAATAATCAAGTTCTCCTATCCAAAGGCAAGCATAATTCTGGGTAAGTGGTTATACTTTGGTCTTCCTCAGGAGACCCTGTATTCTTTACCAACAGAAATGGTACCTTATTTATCTTCTATCATTTAAGTCTTGTGCAAAGCCATAGTGAGCCTCACAAATATATGTATTGAATGAGTGAATCTATAATACTAATGAATTATAATAGAATGAAACTTGAAAATTGTGGTTAGCAATTACAGAAATATATCATGCACTTACTGAGATCTACAGCTCACAGAACCTTAAATTACATGAAGAATTAATCAAGTAACCAGAAAAAACAAGAGTTCATCAAATTACATAGATGTGGTTCATTTTGACATTGTACTTTTCAATGACAGTAAATGTTTCATATAACAATGTATTACCTGATTTGTTGATGCATTTTTTTCCAAGCAATTTCTTAATGGTACAGGAGAGGTACAGCAGAAACAATTTTTAAATTGGAAATTGCTTTCTGCTAAAGGCCAGATACTTAAATTACGGGTGGATGAATCCTTCATCTGGCAGGGGTTGCCTGGATTTCACAGTCAAACATATAACACTCTAGATATTAATCTGAATATAATTTTTGAGGCCTCCTATCCAAGATACATTAAAGCTTTAAAGAGCCTCCCCCTACCCAAAGTTTTTAACGTATTAGTTTTAGTAATTCATTATTAGAGTTGAGGTTGCTACAGCATGTCCATATAATTGACTTTTCAAGCAAAAACTATTTCTACTGTTTTCTCCACCAATATTTACTTTCTAAAATAGAATAAAACTTCCTGTATTTTAAAGGAGATTTGTCCCCACTTAGAATGCCAACTTTTTCTCTTTAATAATAATCAAGGCTGCCCTTACACGAGGTGACCAGAATGCTCTGTAATCTTAGCTATTTTGTCAGTTTAGCAATTGTATTAGCTGTTTGGTCTTAACCTCATTTTATTTACATGTCATTCCAAGATAATAATAAGAGACAAGCAAGTGGCTCTAAATTTATCATGGAAAAAAATGTGGTCCTGACTCTTAGAAAGCACTTAATATTATTGAATAGTGCATCTTTCATAATTACCAATATTTCATGTTCTGCTTTAATTTAAAAGGCCATATTCATCTACCCAACAATTTTCTTTTATTCAGTTTTCTGAATAAAACTACTTGAGTACATTTCATTTGTGTATTTGAGAATATTTCTATTTCAACTTCATGCATGGTATAATTATGCAAATTTACCATTCACTGCAAATGACTTGCTATTTGTATACTGAAATCAATAAATATGTTATAATTCATGACACGCTGAATGTGATATTTTAAATTGCCTTATAAAATATAACAAGGAGATTCATCATCAAAACAAATAACAGATTTTTTTTGTCATTGTCCTTTATTCTCATCTTAATATTATTATGTTATTTGAGAAAACTTGCAATTGAAATTCTTTTCCTGAACTGTAATGAGAATGTTGGATTAGAAACCTATAACTTTCTTTGGCGTACGAACATTGCATGTACTCCTTTCAAGGGCAGGGAAGAAAAGGAAATCTTGCTCCTTGTCTACATCCTATGTAATTCCTTGAAATCTTGTGGCTGGACAGGAGCTCTGATGTTGGAGATTGTGAATGTTGACATTGTTAGAACTATGGGTGGTTGCCTCTTAACCCAACACACTCCACCTTACATTTTTGGGAGGTAGAGGAAGCTCAGGCAGATAGGAAAGGGTTGTGAGCAGTACAGAATTTATTCTTCATGAAATGGTTGGAGTAGCAAAGTGAGTCATGAAAGAATATATTTTTATTTTTTCACTTTGGAGTTCTCTTACTGAATATGCCAGAAAGTTTATTGGGTTTTTACGGTTTTATCATATTCATTATACAAGTTGATAAAACTTATGTTAGTATAGGGTGTTTTGAAAAGTTATGTCATAATAATATTAGGGCAATGTCCCCTTAAATAATACGTTTATCATTTTTAGTGAATGGAGTCTTACTATAATCCTCTCATTCAATATATATTCAGTTACTTGATATATTCAGTACTTTTTTTTTCTGTTAAACAAATGACAGTGACTTTCCAATCTTCATATTCTCTACCCATTGGGCCTTCTCTCAAATGTTTGGAATATAGGACTAGTTAAAAGCAAAAATATGTTTTAACTTGTTCTTGACACAGTTGGAATGGAAAATAGTGTATAGGTTGCAAAAATATAAAACTCACATTATGTACATGCAAATAAATAATGTGTTTGATTATGACAAATGTTATCTTCCTATGTTATCCTTAATAGTAACATATAAGCAAAAGAACATTTTATTTGAAAAATTGTTGCCATGCTTCTGAGAGGTATGTGTATAATTGTAACATTAATGAGATAAGTAAAATAATAATCTGAAATCCTGCATAAAGTTGCCTGCAGTGTCAATGCATTAGGGCCTTTGAGTAATTTAAGAACAGTCTTTTGTATCTAAATTCACTAATAAGTAATTGTAGGCAAATCACTTGAATACCAAGTTTAAGTAAGGTATTTAGAGAAAAAACTTAGTTCCTAGGATAGTGAAAGAAAAGAACAAATTCTATTTTTATCTCTGTAAAAAGAAATTATTTGAGTGTGTTTTAAACTTTTTGTTAGTATAGAGCGTGTTTTACCTGACACATTGCAGGCATCTTCCATTATTCTCCAGGCATGTTTACATCCATCTGCATCACTTAGGCAGAGTTCTCTTAAATATGTGCAATCAATGGTTTGGGAAGTGGACTCATTCTCCAAGCATAGCCCCACAGCTTGAATAACAACAATAACAGAACAATAAAAACAACAGCAATATGGCAGTTATTTACCTCAAAACTAAGTGATTAATGATCAAGACCAGAATTATGAAAACTGAAATGTGATAAAATTATTACAAATCTGGAATGGATCTTAACCTCCCCTCTAGCTACAGATCTCTGTTTCTCTTATATAAGATTCTTAAATAAAAAGTCTGTATTTGCCCTCTTTCTTTCTTACTGCCTATTCATTTCTCAGCGTATAATTTATTGTTATTTCTATTGCTCCATTGAAACTACTTTAAAAAATGCTCCAATCATCTCCATAACATCAAATTTAATAGTTTTAAGACTTCATCTTGCTTACTTTTATCATTGGGCATTTCATTGTCATTTTGTTCTTGAAACTCTTTTCTTTTGGAACCCTCTCTTCTAATTCTCTTGATATTTATTTGTTTGATATTTTCTGACCACAGTTAGAATTCTTCCCAGGATCCTCTTACTTTTCTATTAAAGTATATTTGAAGGTTAGGTTCTATCCTCAGACTTGTCTTATTCTCATTTTACACCCTTTCTGTGGACAATTCCATGTATTTATGATTTTAGCTAAAATATCTAGACTGATGATTCTCAAATATCTAATTCAATCCTGTTATTTTCCAGTATTCCAGTTACAGATGATGTTCTCTCCACCTAAATGTTCCAGACACACTTCCAGACAATATTATCATCAGTAGTGTCCTGCTCATCATCACTCCCTGCTGGACCACCCTAATTCAACAGCAATTTCACCATTCACCATGGCACCCACACTGGGAACCTTGGATTCATGATAGGCTCCTTTTCTATCCTCAGTTTTACTCTCCCATATCCACTCTTGTATAGTTCATTGATTCTCATTTTGAATATTTGACCAACTCACCAGTTAGTCAGTCTGCCTCCAGTTCTATCTTATTCAGGTAGGTTCTTTACACCCCCTTATCTGCCTCATGTATCATTCTAGTCCTGCTGTTTCTCTGCTTCATCCTTTGCATGACTCTTAGCATGACTAAGAGTCCTCTTAGCATGACTCTTAGCATGACTCTCCTATTCTTCATCATGTGCAATCTGGAGGTCCTCAAGCATTTATAGTTTCTCAGATGCTTCATGCTGCCTTGTACCTCTGAGCATTTACTGTATGTCACCCCTTTTCTTTTTACTCTGGAATAACACTTTTTTTATCATTTAAGACTCAACACAATAACTACTTATTTTAAGGGAAAATTTCCCTGAATTCAATACCTGTTTTCCTACATTCAAATTGAATTCAACACCCCTCATCTGTTTCACTACAATCTTGGGAATTTCCCAACTATAGCATTTATTGCTCCATAATGAAAGTGTATATTTATTTTTGCCTTTACCACTGGGTTCTGGGGTTTTACTCAGCAGGCATTAATTCATGATCATATCCCTATCATCAACACAATGATGGATCATACATATTCAGTTAATGCATGTTGACTTAACCAACTTGAATCGTTCTTTATGGATGAGTTATATATAAATAACTCTTAATATTCAATAAATATAACATCTTCTAGATATTTACAAGTTATTTTGGGTAGAAGAGAAAAGATTCCAGAAAGTTTTTTAAAATATCAAGAACGTAGCAATGTTAATTTAGTATATTGTACCAATTACTCAAACTAATTCTGCAAGCATACAAACTGACACTTGCTTAATCAATCCATAGAAAAATATGGGAATTACAATTGAGTTCTAGAGACAGTGTATTAACTATAGTCAAGAGACCTCAAGCTATGTCTTAATCAGAGCCAAATTATTTGAATTTTTAAAAAGATGATGTTATTATGAACGACTTGTCACAACATAGAGTTATAGGCTTCAAGTAAAGCCACAACATCTTCTTTTAAAAAAAACTTACCTCTTTCCAAACCTCTTCTCCTAAGGAGAACCCATGAAAACTGATTGGATCATATGTATTACTGGCTGAATCACTGCATTTGGAGATTAAGCCCATGCGTGTGACTTGGTCACATTTTTCTTGTTGAGGGCTAGAGTGGAAATTGACATATCAGCTTTCCGTGTTTTCATGTGTTCATGGATAACCTCACCTAGCCAAGCTCCTGTTCTAAGTTAGCAAGCCTAGAGAAAGAGAAAGAGCCACTTCCATTCTGGCCCAAGGTTACTTACTTCAATCCAGCTTGCCAAAGATCCTGAAGTAGGGATTTCATGTCAGATAGTCAATTTATAAGCAACTAGAGTTTCATTTTTCATTGATCGCTATTATCTTGTGAATACTTCTCTCAGGAAGTTTATAGGTGATGGTCTCTTGGGTATATCATCAAACCTCACTTGTATCTCAGTGCAATGATCATTATTTTTCCCAAATGTGTTTTATTTTCTTTCATATTTAAAATTTTAGGTTGAATAATCATCTTGATTGTTTTACGTGATTTTCCACACCTTCCACTCAGAAGAAATACTGAATCAAGTAGGAAAACCACTTCAGTGGTTTGGCCCAGAAAAATCAAAATAACTTCAGCTTTCCAGAATCTTATTCTTTCCTGACTATGATTTCTGGCCATGTATTTAAGCCAGGAGTTTTCGAGGAGCATCTTGAAATGATAAGTGAGAAACAGGTTCTATTTTAAAATAAATAAGATGGAGAATATTGCACATTTTATCACCCTTTAAAGATGTATAAGACTCATTAGGCTATTAAATGCTTTGTTTTAAAAATTCACTATGTCTCACATTTCTTTGGCTGCAGAACTTTCCTGCATCACAAAGCCTATTTAAATGATGTTGAACAAATATTCTGAAGCACACACTATGGGAAATATTGATTAAACCTATCAGATAGCACAATTTTGACCCTAACAGTGTTAGGTATGATTTCCCTTATTCATGCAACCTAGTGTCTAGGTTAATTTAGAAGTGAAAGTTGAAAACAAGAGGCCATCACTACCTTTGCAATGGGGGCCATAATGAGTTTGTAATTTATTTTATGTGTTTCATTGTATTGCTGCCTGATTTACAAAAATTAAAGTTTCCTAGATTTCTCCTTATTATAAATGATAGAAGTAAGGAAACATTATTAGCAATAAATGCAAGGAACAAAATTTTGAATAAGGATTACTTAAACCCCCCCAAACCTGAAAATATATAAATGATTTCTTCTTTCTTGCCTTTATTTTCTTTGACTAGATTTATTTTGACTTCCAACATAATTTGAAATAACCTTCTTTGTTTTCTTGCCCACAAGTGTGCCTTTATTCATCAATATCTATTGGCAGAGAGTAAGCAGAAAATACACTGGCTTTGTTTTAATGAGTAAATTATTAATATTCAGCTACAATTATAACTATCCCCTTTTCTGAATGCAATTTGTAGATTCTATTGCATGCTGATTAAAATATAAATAGCTTCTCCAATAACACATATAGCAAGTAGGCCTTCATAGAGTCTACTTTTACGTATACATTATTTTTTACTAACATCTTACAATGAATTCACACTACCCAAGACAAGAGAGATAAGTTCACACTTTATCTCTAGGTTACAAAAATTGACTGAAATGTGAAGAAGCATTTGATGTCATGTTGTGTTACTCTACTAACTGCCTCCTTCTTATTAAATATTAACACATAAAATCAGGGAAATTGAATGGTTTAAATTAATCTAATATCAATTTAATACCAAAGAAAAATAGATAATAATTCAAAATTTGTCATCTTATAACTTGTAAATAGGTACTGGAAGGTTTCATTTCTAAAAGGCTCTAGTACAGATGTCAATTCTATAAATCCTGATCAATTACTTAAAGTGATTGGATTATTCTATATATAAAAAAGAAACAACCTGAGCTGTTAATGCAATTCTCACATTGTGCATTTTCTATAGAGCTATAAATGAGTAAAAGTAAGTGCACATTTTTGCAAAATTAAGAAGCTCTGTTAAAGTATAAATTTGCAATTAATACTTTATATTATAAACATTTGTTAGCTTGACAGTTAAGTGACAGGAGACAGCATTTGTTTCTCTGAGAATTGGTGTTATGAATTCAGATAAACCGGAAGCATAATTCACTTACCGAAGAAAATGAAAACTATCATGGTAGCCAACTTGGGGCTGTTCACCTGGAAGAGAAGCAGATATCTTTTTCCAACCACCTTCTTAACAGCAACTATCCACAACAAAGCTTCAGTTTGTACTCCTGCTTCCTAAAAACATCACTGATTCTAGTCGGCTTCCTGTCACCACTTCCTCACCAATCTTTCCTGAGCTGTGAACTTTCCTAAATAGGTCCAAATTCAATTATTCTCTTCTGAGTGTACTGATCTCAGATATTATGCTTCCAGGAAAGCCCAAGAGCCAGATACTAAGAAGTGATACATACTCTGTGCAATCAGGAAAAAGGTGGGTTTTTTCCCCATTCAACTAGAATGCTAAACTGTGTACAAGCTTCCCAACTATAACTCAAAATTTTCCTAGACACTTGAGAATGCTCTGTTTCTACTTCATTAATTAGCATAATTCAGGCAATTTTATATCTTTGAGGATAGGAAAAAGGAGAAAAGGCATAAGCAAAGCCCAGGAAAACGTATGGGGAATTCAAGTTCCACTAGGATCAAAACAGTGTACTTCATCTTTCCAAACAAGAAATGTTCTTTACAGGTGCCCCAGTGTGCCTAAAACTTGTTCTGCTCTAGCCACAGTTCCTCTAACACTTCAAACAGGGCAATGTGTACGAAATGACTCCTCGACATTTGCCACTCGACACTATTTTTCTGAGCTTCAATGAGAGGCATTGCTATGATCTGAAGATCTGTGTCCCCCCAAATTCATATGTTGAAATCCTAAACCCCAGAGGAGATGGCATTAGGTAGAGCATTTGGTGGTTACTTAAATCATGAGGCATAACCCTTATGAGTGAGATTAATGTTTTAAAAAAAGAAACTCCAGAAAGTCCCTTGCTCCTTCCACCTTGTGAGGACACAGTGAGAAGTTGTCAGCCATGAATTAGGAAGAGGATCCTCGTGAGACCGTGACTGTGCTCGCAGCTTGATCTTGGACTTCCAGTCTCTGGAACTGTGAGAAATAAATTTCTGTTATTTGTAAGCTACCCAGTCTGCAGTATATTGTTATAACAGCCTTAGTGGACTAGACAGGCAGTATTTATCTCCTCTTACTTAGACTGTGCTCTTCCTCACCAGAATCTAGAACACATCATCTACCTGGGACAGCCTGAGGCTTTGACTTTTAAAATAACCTGAGACATTTTTGTAATGAACACTTAGGAAGTAAAAAAATGCTGCATAACAGGAAATTAGGAAAAGACAGGTACGGATAACTATCTTGAGATGGGGGAGGAGCATTTGTGTGTACGAAGTTACACAATGAGAGGGTTGTTGATTGCATTTGTCCATATTTAATTTACACTAGAAAATAAGTTATAGCGTATTTTGTTTTCAGAATGCATGATGGAAAAGTACAGACTCTGGAGTCCAACAAACTGAAATTATAACCCTATTTTTCTCTGTAGGTATATGTAAATGACTTTCAATCAGAAGTTATTTATATTTACTCTGTAAAATGGGCTGACTGTATCCATGGTTGCTATAAATGTTAAATATGTATGTGAGGTTTATATTACAAGAGATAAACAAATGGCAGTTATATTGCACCCACTGGCTTAGTTATTATTTAACCAATAATTATAATGTCATAAAATTAATCAATTATTTCCTTTTAAAAGGCACTGAGTCACTAAGCTTATATTATAAATTTTGTTGAGATAGTTATTCTTTTTGATATAAGATGACTAAAAATGGCTTAAGCTCAAGAAAGATTTGGTGGCTCTGTTGGTTTGCAAACTGGTCCCTTACACAAAGGGCAAGGAGAGTCTGAACAAAGGGGCAGATCACTCCGGATAGGTAGGTATCAGATTTAATAAGCAAAGGAACTTACATACAAGGAACTTGTTTGGGGTGAACAACAGACAATTAGATATTCGCACCCACCCACCAGAATCTTAAAATTTTATAGAGAGGCCTTAACTGGGTTCAGTCATGTGCTCCATCCAGATGGTCTCAACCACACAGAGCTCTCTCAAGGCTGAGTCCTTCAGAACAGCCCCACTGTGGGAACAGTGGACAGAATGTACATTCGGAGGACAGAGGAGGCAGGAAGGATCTTCCAATTGCCTGGGTCCAGCTCATAGATCAAACTGCAGTAACACGCCCTGGATGACCTCCTCCAAGAGGTTCTGTTAGTTGAAGAGTCCAGTGGTAGAGCTGATTTCCTGCATGTTTTAAACCTTCGAGGTCTGAAGGGCTTGCCATCCTGCCTCTGAGTTGCTTTCTTCTGTCGGCTCCATTCACAGGCAGCTCCTTTCCTCTTGATGGAAGATGATGTCAAGCTCTCAGCCTGCATCCTTCTCTCTTAGAAGCCAGAGTGGGAAGTGGGGCTCTTCCCATTAGTATTCCAGAATTGAGTTCACATCGGTTCTAGATGGGCCCCATGCCCATCAATCTTGCCAAGTGGAACTGGTCCCACTTGGTGCCCAGCATCATAGAGGCATTTGGAAGCGGCCCTACTGAACCCACAAGAACTGATGGTGGGAGAGAGATGCATTACCAAGGAAAATTGTGGTGTTAGGAGCCACATGTGAAGGAATTCTGGGTAGGAAAAAAAAAAAAAAACATTTTCAGTAAAGCATATAAATGTTGAATTTATGTGGGGCTACCACAAGAAAAATAAACTGATGAAACAAAAGAAAAGAATACCAAAATACTATTTCCTGTTCAAGGAAGGTTAGTTATAACTTTCTGGAGAGTGGTGCTATGCAGACTGAATGCAGGGCATAGGGTGAATGGCTCTAATCTTTTCCAAACAGGTACAGCTGCTGAGGTCTATTGCTTACAAGTATAGAAAGCATCTGTGGTCATATTCCCGCTTAATTCAAAATAATAGTCAGCTGTGTCACCATCTAAAGCAGGGATTTTTAGCATTTTATTGTGCCATCAATCTCCTTTCTCCATAGACCGCACCTCCTTAGAATATTTTTAAAGGCAGTTTTTTTTTTTTAAAAAGCATCTGTGGTCGTATTACTTCAACAAGGTATTGTTGAAGGTATTACTTCAACAAGGACCTGCTGTATAGCACATGGAATTCTACTCAATACTCTGTAATAACCTATATGGGAAAATAATCTGAAAAAGTATAGATATATGTATATGTATAACTGAATCACTTTGCTGTACACCTGAAACTAACACAACATTGTAAATCAACTATACTCCAATATGAAATAAAAACAATTTTAAAAAGCATGAAGATTAGATCACTCCCTAACACCATACACAAAAATAAGCTCAAAATGGATTAAAGACCTAAATGTAAGGCCAGAAACTATCAAACTCTTAGAGGAAAACATAGGCAGAAAACTCTATGACATAAATCACAGCAAGATCCTTTTTGACCCACCTCCTAGAGAAATGGAAATAAAAACAAAAATAAACAAATGGGACCTAATGAAACTTCAAAGCTTTTACACAGCAAAGGAAACCATAAACAAGACCAAAAGACAACCCTCAGAATGGGAGAAAATATTTTCAAATGAAGCAACTGACAAAGGATTAATCTCCAAAATTTACAAGCAGCTCATGCAGCTCAATAACAAAAAAACAAACAACCCAATCCAAAAATGGGCAGAAGATCTAAATAGACATTTCTCCAAAGAAGATATACAGACTGCCAACAAACACATGAAAGAATGCTCAGAGAAATGCAAATCAAAACTACAATGAGATATCATCTCACACCAGTCAGAATGGCCATCATCAAAAAATCTAGAAACAATAAATGCTGGAGAGGGTGTGGAGAAAAGGGAACACTCTTGCACTGCTGGTGGGAATGTGAATTGGTACAGCCACTATGGAGAACAGTATGGAGGTTCCTTCAACAACTACAAATAGAACTACCATATGACCCAGCAATCCCACTACTGGGCATATACCCTGAGAAAACCATAATTCAAAAAGAGTCATGTACCAAAATGTTCATTGCAGCTCTATTTACAATAGCCAGGAGATGGAAACAACCTGGGTGTCCATCATCGGATGAATGGATAAAGAAGATGTGGCACATATATACAATGGAATATTACTCAGCCATAAAAAGAAACGAAATTGAGCTATTTGTAATGAGGTGGATAGACCTAGAGTCTGTCATACAGAGTGAAGTAAGTCAGAAAGAGAAAGACAAATACCATATGCTAACACATATACATGGAATTTAAGAAGAAAAAGAAATGTCATGAAAACCTAGGGGTATGACAGGAATAAAGACACAGACCTACTAGAGAAGGGACTTGAGGATATGGGGAGTGGGAAGGGTAAGCTGTGACAAAGTGAGAGAGAGGCATGGACATATATACACTACCAAACATAAGGTAAATAGCTAGTGGGAAGCAGCCGTATAGCACAGGGAGATCAGCTCGGTGCCTTGTGACCGCCTGGAGGGGTGGGATAGGGAGGGTGGGAGGGAGGGAGACGCAAGAGGGAAGAGATATGGGAACATATGTATATGTATAACATTCACTTTGTTATAAAGCAGAAACTAGCACATCATTTTAAAGCAATTATACTCCAATGAAGATGTAAAAAATAATAAAATAAAAAAATAAAGAACCAACAACAACAAAAAACCCCAAACATTAACAACTGATGAGTCTAAATGAAAAAAAAAAAAGCATGAAGATTGTAAAAAAAGGTATTACAAAGAAAATTACTCCTATGAAATATATTCATCAAAATATTTTTTAAACACACTTGGGACAAAGTGATATATATGCTTCTTTATTAAGAGAGCAAATATCAAGATCCAGGCAGGTCTAATAAGACTGTAATTTCAGTGTAGTGATGACCATAGATACTAATTTGAGATATTTTCCATTAATGCACTATTATGTAAAAATATCTGTAATTTCTCTTTGTGACAATACAGCATAAGAAGTACTGAATTTTAAATTAGAGTTTAGTAAAAATAGAATACAATTTTGCCCCGAGCAAATGTACAGACACACCAGATTAATAAACAGTACCTTCAGCTCAATTATTTACTGAAGTGGAAACTGGCAATTGAATCAGAATATTTTAGAGGTGAGAGAAAATGATAAAAAGATCAGTTTCAGTAGTTTCCAGTGATAATGGGGGTGTGATTTTAACATGTATTCTGTTTTGAATAAATGCTCTCAAATAAATGAATCAGAAAAAAAATAGAGTTGCTCTGGTTGAAATTTGGGTGGCAAGCCTCAAGCTCTGGTCAGGGGGCTTTGCATCGCCATCCACAGCTGTCATTGAGGCATCCAAAGACTCCAGAGGCCTGTTCAAAAATCACCTATCTCATTTACCTGTTTGCAAATTTTTTGTCACATAAAGAATCCATTCTCATAACAGTTAAATGAAATACATTAGACCTCGAGCCTCATCACTGGGCAGAAAACACTATGATTTCTATCCAACCAACACTTACTAAAAGCCTACATAGAGCTCTATGAAAAAATAAAACTGAGGCATGGTCCCTAGTTTCATGGATCAGATAAACCAGGCTGCAGAAGAAACTACATATAAAGAAAGAAAGAAAAATTTGTTAACAAAATAAAAACATAGTAAATGAGTGAAAAATCAATATATTAGAAGACATTTCTTTTTGGAGCATAAGACAACTACTTTGTGTTTAATGACATTTGACTCCCCCTACCCTGGCCCAGAAAAAAAACACCCTTGCATTTGTATTTGTCTACTTAAAATTTTGTAAGATGCTTATATCTGGAGGAAAGAAAAAAATCTGAACAGTCTCAGATTTAGAGTCAACCTGAAATTGAGAGCTCTGGAAAGAGGCTATATGTAGAATATAGAATATAGAATATATGTAATATAACACACACATACACAGAGTGATGAGTTCCTTAACTATAAAGCCTGGAAACAGCGCTCTAAGACACTTGGTAATAAAGGAAGACATTATCCAGTATTTGGGGGGAAAAAATCAGAGTCTCTTTGCCTGTTCCTGGAGGGTCTCAGGAGAAAAGAAAAAAAAAAAATAGGTCAACTTGCTGATGTACTTAATCTCCTCACAGTGAACTGGGCTCCTCACTTACAAACTGGTAGGAAGTGTCCATGAGTCGGGGGATGAGACACAGCATAAAAATGGGCCTGTGAGGTATACTCGGGGGGAACTCAGGTGAACTAATTTCACTGAAACTCATGGTGGGTGGGGAAATAGACAAATGACCAAATGATAGGCAGCCTTTATGCCTTGCCAAGGTAACCAGAATTTATTCACAGAGTAAAGGGAAGCCACTGGTGAGTCTTAAAAAGGAAGCAACCAGGTTACTATTTTGAAACATTGCCTCAGCAATACTATGTAAGATGGTTTGGAAACAGGATAATTACCGGTTATGAGGTTATTTCAGTAGATTAGGACAGACGTGGGTAAGGCCTGAACTAAAAAGTAATGGCAATGGAGAGGATACGGTAGATTCAAAATATTTAAGGATTTGGAACTTATAGGATGTGGGGACCATTTGAGATGCAGAAGGAGTGGGAAGGAGGAACCAAGGAGGAGTCCATGCTTCTGGTTTGTGTGGCTTGGTGTTGGTTGTTAACATGTACCCAGACACTTGACTCACAATTCAATGCTCTAAATACAATATAATTGTGTCCATTGGTCGAATTTTATCCATTGAAGAGGTTAAACATTAGCATGAAACAACAGTACTATATATAAAATAGTCAACAGGGACCTACTGTATAGCACAGCGAACTCTACTCAATATTCTGTAATAACCTATATGGGAAAAGAATCTGAAAAATAATTGATATATGTATATGAATAACTGAATCACTTTGCTGTACACCTGAAACTAACACAACATTGTAAATCGATTATACTCCAATATAAAATAAAAATTAAATTAAAAAAAAAGAATGAAACAACAGTTCCTATGAGATGTGTGCACATGTTATTAGGGAAGACAGGCTGGCTGTCCCCAACAGGATCAAAACAGCTCCACCAGAGAGCATCACCTTGGGAGATATTGTTGAACAAGTTCTGGCTCTTTGTCTAAAGGGATCAAGACTAGATCCATCCTTTAGGACTTCACTAACAATAAAAAAGATCTGAGAAATGGAAATATTAATCATATTGTCAATTGCTTTATTTATAAAAAGAAATCTAAACGCTGGCCATTGTATTTTCTTTGTGTAGCATGTCAACAGGGGAAAGCCAACAGATGAAAAGAGATTTTGATTAAAGGGTATTAGATCTATAATTATATCTATATAGACTTAATATTTAATGGCATCAGGTTAGAAAAGTCCCCGTGTATCTCTGTTAATGATAATGAGGTGTATGTCACATTCTTGCTATTTTTGGGTAAATTAACCTCTTCAATCATAAGCATCCTAGCTGGCTCACAGTGCTACCTCTTCGAAATAAAACTGAACATCTCTCCAGCATTGTATCTTGTTGACTTTTTATTTTAAGTTTTGGGAGAATAATCTTTCTTCCAAGCTCTTGGGAAACAACATTATAGTTATATAATGTTCTAATAATATCCTCTTCTTTGACACAGATAATTTATACATTTTTATAGTAGAACATCTTTTAGAATTGAGCTAATATAAGGGTCAAATCATGTCCTTTCCTACAAAAATGTATTCCATGCAAGGTTTTATCTATAAAGCAGCTAATATTCCTATCTGAAGACAGCAGTTCTATATCTGACTCCGAACTGTTCTGGAACTTCTATTAGTTGAGTCTGATTTTTCAGGAATTTGTGGCACCTCTAAAAACTGTAAAGACCAACCGTTGACAAATATCCTTAATTTCTTCAAATTTCCTTTTCCTAACTTCATATCTGCTCTCTGCTTCACATTTCATATCAATAATAGAGCCTATTGCACATTCTAATCATTCTGGGGAAAAGGTCACGTGCCTGCTGCTTCAGCAAATTTATTATTAAATGAAGAAGGGACCACTTGTTATCAGATGACTTCAACATACGTTTATGTTTAAATTTAATATTTTCTTCCTTTATGATAGGACTTAGTAGTTTTTGAAATCTGCTGTGCAGAGATCGCCCTCTACAGAGATGAATGCTTGAGAATAGAAGATGTTTTCTGCTGAATTAGACTGGATGATTTTGTAAGGTCAAATCCCCCAGGGAAGTATGGAAGAAAGGCTTTGGACACCCCATGAAAGAGAAGGCTGGCAATAACATACAAGTGTCTACTATTTTTAATAGTTGTTGAGGCCAGTGGAGACATTTTTATACTGTTTAAATTTCCTTCTTTTCCTTTGCAAGGTACATTTTTTTTTTTCATTTTATAAGATTTGGTACTTGTGTACAGCATTTGAAAAACAACAGATAAAAATATCTTTATTTAAGTAACACAGAGATAGCCACTATTTTATCTCTTGGTATATTTTCTTTAAATGTTTGACTTTATTTATTACCTTTAAAGCATCATTGCTATCATATTTGTATACACTTTTGTAATTTAAATGTTAATAGTATCTGTCATTTTTTCTGACTGTAAATGTCAAGAAAAAAAGTCACAATGATCCTACTACATATGGGTAACACGTAAATATTTGGTTATATTTCTTAGGTTTTTTTACATACATACATATACACCTTATATACCATGCCCCTCTCTGGATCTCCTTATTCCCTAGGACACCATTTTTTGAAGCAATAAAGTATTTTTTAATTAAGGAATGCACATTAGTTTTTTTAACATCTTTATTGGAGTACAATTTAAACATAATGCTATTGCACACACAGACTACAATATAGTGTAAACATAACTTTTATATGCACTGGAAAACAGAAAAATTTTGTGACTTGCTTTATTGTGATATTTGCTTTGTTGCTGTGGTCCAGGGCAGGGGTCCCCAACCCCTGGGCTGTGGAGCGGTACCGGTGCGCGGCCTGTTAGGAACCAGGCTGCACAGCAGGAGGTGAGTGGCAGATGAGCCAGTGACCCTTCATCTGCCACTCTCCATCACTTCCATTACTGCCTGAACCATCCCTCCCCCAACCCTGGTCTGTGGAAAAATTGTCTTCCACAAAACCAATCCCTGGTGCCTAAAAGTTTGGGGACCATTAGTCTAGAGTATCTCTGAGATATGTATTTAATCATCTACCAATAACTCAAGTAAAATGAGGACAGAGTACTGATTTAGCAATGTGAAGGTCATAAGTGATGATAATAAGAGGAGTATTTTGGGGGCAAAAATCTAGATGGAATAGATTCAGAGTAAAATGAAAACAGAATAATTTTTGGTAATAGGTATTTCCTCTTTCAAGGAAATTTACTATAAAATGAAGCAGAGAATTGGGACAGTATCTGGAGAAGGATGTGAGGTCAAAGGGGAGATATTGGAGATAATAGATTATCTTTTTTCTACCCTAAATCACTTTTCCTAACTGCAAATAAAAATCATATAACTTTTTGGGTCACATCTATAATATAACTGGCTGTTTCTTACAGCCTTACTGTCTCTAAATTAGAAGCACCCTACTGAAGCTAGCTTTCTCTTCCCATGTTGTGGTATTACTCCTAGTTTTTCTTTCTCTTCCATATTCTACATCTGTCTGTTGCTTTTACTGGAACTGTTAATATATCATTTTAACCAGATCATCTTATCTTCACTTTCCTTTAATTCCTTTCTGAAAAGGACTTTCTCTAATTAATGTAGTCATCATAAAAAACTTTTCCAACACTTTTCCCCCTCCTATTATAGATTTCTAAATAAATGCAACTTCTCCATTGATATAAAATTCATTTCCAGTTCATATTTCCCTATAGTTGAATTACTACAAATAGAGCCTGGGATTAATGGTATTTGAACCCGAAGCTTCCATGTCATGTGGTCCTTTGTTCATTGAGATGCTCAGAGCAAACTTTCCTCTTTAGGCCACTGCACTTTCTTTTTCTGCAGAGTATTAGTTTCCTCTCCTTTTATTTCCCCCCATTTTCTCATAACCTGGCATTTTTCTTCATGTTTCCAATTCATTATTTCTTCTATTGGTATGTAAAAACCACTCCAAAACTTAGTGTCTTAAAACAGCAATAATTATTTACTGTCTCTCACTGTTCCTGTGGGTCAAGAGTTGGGAATAGCTTGGCTGGGTGGTTCTGGCTCAGGACTCCTTTGAGGTTGCAGTCAGACTGTCATTTCAAAGGGATGCTCTCGAAGCCTCTTTGTCACTTGTCTGGAGTCTGAATTGGGAAGCCTTGAACAGCTGGGATTTCTTGAACATAGATTTTGTCCCTATGTAGTTTCTCCACGTGGTCTCTTGAGAAGAGTAACTTCAGGATAGCCAGGCTTCTTACATGCCAGTTCCGGGTTCCTGCTGCACGTGTCCTGAGAGAGTCAGATGGAAGCCATGATGGCCTTTCATGAGTTTGCTTCTGAAATCATGCAGCCTCACTCCCTCTGCATCCTATTGGTCCAGGCAGTTACAAAGTTCTGCTTAGTTTCCAGGGGAGAAAACACAGATGCCCACCTCCTGATGGAGGAATGTCAAGGCAGCTGTGTAAAAACAGCATGTGGAATTGGAAATATATTGATGCAGCCATCTCAGAAATGTTATCTGAAAGCTGATCTCGTTTCTTTTCAAATCTTGTTCCTGCTTCTAATTATTGCCTTATGCTTCAACATACTCTCCATTCGTGAATGATTTTCTTATTTTCTTTATTCTCCTGGCTTCACTTCCTTGCCTCTCACCCCGAAGCTAATGCTAAGGAATTTTTTTCACACTTTTTAGTACCCTCAGATGCCTTCTACTTGTGATCCCAAAACACACTAAACATGTCAATCTCCAAATCAAATGATCTTTGCTTCTGCACTACTGAATCTTTCTGGAGAAAACTACATTACTGTGTTTTCTGGCATCATCATCATCATTATTATTAATTTTCATTCTCAACCAAAGTTTTTGACACTGCCAAGCAGTACTCTTTGTCAACTAGTTAAAAATATTCCCCATTCATTCTGAATAAATATGGTAAGCCCAGAGTAGAAATGGCTTGTGTTTCGTCCAGCACATCATCCATAGAGGTTTCATGAAGAGGTTTATGTGGAAGAAGCAAGCCAAAGAATTCTCTTTGTAGTACCAGTCACTAGAAATGTTTATTTCATAAGGAAGAATATTGCTATGTTCAGATGTATGAAACAAATTTAGATTGATGTAGCCACTTGTTGATTGTTGCTTTTGTTGCTTGTGCTTTTGGGATCATATCCAAAAAACTATTGCCAAAACTAATGTCAAGGAGCTTCTTTCCTAATTTTCTTCTGGGATTTTTATGGTTTCAGATCTTATATTTACATCTTTAATTCATTTTGAGTTAATCTTTGTGAGTGGTATAAGATAGGAGTTCAATTTCATTTTTCTGCCTGTGGTTATCCAGTTTCTCAACACTACTTGTTGAAGAAACTATCCCTTCCCCATTGAGTATTCTTGGCAAATATCAGCTGAGACATTTTTACTTCTTTACTGTGTAATAATTGAAATTCACTCATGCAGATGTATCAGCATTGCCCACTTTAAAAAGTCACTAGGGGGGCTTCCCTGGTGGTGCAGTGGTTGAGAGTCCAGCTGCCAATGCAGGGGACATGGGTTCGTGCCCCTGTCTGGGAAGATCCCACGTGCCATGGAGCAGCTGGGCCCATGAGCCATGGCCACTGAGCCTGTGCGTCCGAAGCCTGTGCTCCACAATGGGAGAGGCCACAACAATGAGAGGCCCGCATACCGCAAAAAAAAAAAGTCACTAGTACTAAAAGTAGGATTTTACTCTTGTCAAACCTTTTTTGGCTCTTAATACCTACCCTCCTTTGTAAAATAAATTACTTCGAAATCCTAAAAAAAAAAAAATCAGTTGACTGTACATGTGTGGATTTCTGAACTCTCTATTCTGTTCCAATGATCTGTGTGTCTGTTACTATGTCAGTACTGTATTGTTTTGATTACTATAGCTTTGTAATATAGTTTGAAATCAGGAAATGTGATGTCTCCAGTTTCGCTCTTCAGAATTGCTTTCACTATCCAGGGTCTTTTTTGTTTCCATACAAATTTTAGGATTTTTATTTTTTCTATTTCTCTGAAAAAAATCAATGGAACTTTGATAGGGATTGCATTGACTCTATAGATGGTTTGGGGGTAGTATGAACATTTTAACAATATTAATTCTTAATTCATGATTACATACATCTTTCCATTTGTTTGTGCCTCCTTCAATGTCTTTTATCAAAGTCTTGAACATTTTATGGTACGTATCTTTCACTTCCTTGGTAAGTTTAGTCCTAATATTTTATTGTTTTCGATGTTGTAAATGGGATAATTTTCTTTATTTCTTTTTCAGATGTTCTGCTGTTAGTGCATACAAACACAACTGATTTCTATATGTTGATTTTGTATCCTGCAACTTTACTGAATTGATTGATTGGTTCCAACAGTTTTTACTTTGAATCTTTAGGATTTTATAAGCTCCTATCATCTGCAAATAATGACAATTTGATGTCTTCCTTTTCAATTTGGATGCCTTTTATTTCTTTTTTTAAAATTTTATTGGAGTTGATTTACAATGTTGTGCTAGTTTCTGCTGTACAGCAAAGTGAATCAGTTATATATATATATACATATATCCACTCTTTTTTAGATTCTTACCCCATATAGGTCATTACAGAGTATTGAGAAGAGTTCCCTGTACTATACAGTAGGTCTCTATTAGTTATCTATTTTCTATATAGTAATGTGTATATGTCAACCCCAATTTCCCAATTTATCCCTCCCCCTCCCTGCTTGCTTTCTCCCCTGGGAACCATAAGTTTGTTTTCTACATCTGTGACTCTATTTCTGTTTAGTAAATAAGTTCATTTGTACCATTTTATTAGATTCCACATACAAGTGATATCATATGATATTTGTCTTTCTCTGTCTGACTTACTTCACTCACTATGACACTCTCTGAATCCATACATGTTGCTGCAAATGGCATTTCGCTCTTTTATATGGCTGAGTATTATTCCATTGTATAGGATGTACCACATCTTCTTTATCCATTCCTCTGTCGATGGACATTTAGGTTGCTTTCATGTCTTAGCTATTGTAAATAGTGCTGCAATGAATATAGGGGTGCATGTATCATTTCAAATTATGTTTTTCTCTGGATATATGCCCAGGAGTGGGATTGCAGGATCATATGGTAGCTCTATTTTTAGTTTTTTTTAAAGAACCTCCATAATGTTCTCCATAATGGCTGTACAAATTTACATTCCCACTAATAGAGTAGGAGGGTTCCCTTTTTCCACACCCTCTCCAGCACTTAACTGTTTGTAGATTTATTTTTATTGAAGCATAGTTGATTTAAGAGATTATCATGCTAAGTGAAGTCAGAAATAAAAGAATGTTTGTAGATTTTTTGATGATGGCCATTTTGACCAGTGTGAGGTGATACCTCATTGTAGTTTTGATTTGCATTTCTCTAATAATTAGTGATGCTGAGCGTCTTTTCATGTGCTCTTTTGCCACCTCTATGTCTTCTTTAGAGAAATGTCTATTTAGATCTTCCACCTATTTTTTTATTGGGTTGTTTTTTTTTTTGATATTGAGCTGCATGAGCTGTTTGTATATTTTGGAGATTAATCCCTTGTTGCTTCATTTGTGGATGCCTTTTATTTCTTTATTTTTACTGATTGCTCTGGCTAGGACTTCAAGTACTATGTTGAACAAGAGTGGTGAGAGTGGGCATCCTTGTCTTGCTCCTAACCTTAGAGGAAAAGGTTTCAACTTTTCACCATTGACTATCACTTATGGGTTTCTCATATATGGCATTTATTACACTGAGGATTTTTATCATGAAAGGATGTAATGTTTTACAAATGCTTTTTCTATTTTATTGCTCAGCCCATTTCTTCTCATCTTTATTTTCCTCTGTTTTCAGATCTTAGTTTAATTGTAATTTTACTTTAAGTAATTTTAAAAAATTATCTTCCTGTATAATATTCAACTGGACTCTTTAAAATGTCCCCAAATGATTTGCTTTGGTTTGATCCATTCTGGATTTGGGACCCACAGACTCCTGACTTCTGCTCCTGCCTAGTCTGCTCCTAGTCTGCTCCTGACTTCTGCTCCTGCCTAGTCAGGAAATTCAAGAAGGTCTGAGGGACTACAGGCTTGGGGCACTGAAATCGGATGTTGAATTTCAATTGACAGCAGGGTAGCCTCTTGATAAATAACAGCCCAAGTGTAGGCTGTACCACAAAAGAGCCTCTAAGACTTGGGCCTGGGGCAGGTTTTGATGTGAAACACCCCTGGATGATCCTATCATAAGAGAAGAAAATGTGGCTTGCTCTTTCTTATTTACAGTAGACACACCCACACTCACAGCCTCACCTTCACAAACACACACTGGAAAATTGAGTGGGAGAGAAGAGAATCCTCATTAATCCTGCTTGTAGAGTACGGCCACCACAAGCAAGGGAGCCTCTGGCAGAGCAAGCTGTGGTGGTCCAGGTGGGGGCAGAGTCGTGACTGTCAGACTATCATATTGGCAGCAATGTTTGGATGCACAAGGCAACATATGCCAGACGGAGGGAGTGGGGGTCATTGACTGAGGATAAAAGAGGAGAGCTCACAGCGTGAAAGTCCACCTAAGTTTGCTTCGTCCATGAACACAGTCAGAAGAAGCATGGTAAGAAGGGGAGGACAATTTCACAAATGCATTTAAAGCACCACTGCTACCGGAACGGCACCACATTTGTTAAAGTTGATGGTGGCTCAGATCCATTTTAAATAGAATTAAACATGAATGTGACCTTTTTTCCCCTCCAAATATTCATCTAGATATTAAATCTAATGTGTATTTTCCAGCCCTATTGCCACTGCCTTGGTTTAGATCCAATCATTATTCTTCAGGATGAGTAGTTCCATAAAAACCTATCTGCGAATTAAACTTACAATGTCTGGCTCTCAAATTCTTCAGCTACAGGGCTATTCAGATACTCTCCAGAATCCAAATCTAATCATATCACTCCTTGGGCTAGAATTCCTAAATTGTTCTCCATTACATAACACAAGTTTCCAGTTTCCTTGAATATTATACAAAGCTTTTATTATCCACCCCTTCCCACCTATTTACCACCATTTCCTGCCATGGGCTCCTTTTTCCCTTTAAATTATGTGCAGTTCCCTGAAGGTTTCATGCTGTTCCACCACATCTACTCCATTGTGGATTTGTCCCTTTTGCCCAGAACACCTTCCTCAGCTGTGCCTTCAAATGCCAGCAAAGCCTTTTCCTTCCAAAGCCTCCTTTCTCTAGAGAGAGCCAATATTTCATCCTAACACCTAGAACCTGAAAAGTGATTTTTTTTTTTTTTGACCATGCCGCCTGGCTTGTGTGATCTTAGTTCCTGGACCAGGGATCAGACCTGGGCCACAGCAGTGAAAGCACTGAGTCCTAACCACTGGACCGCCAGAGAATTCCCTGAAAAGTGATGTTTCAACTTTGTTTACATTCTTTCTCCCAGACATGTTAACTTCAGGGAGCGGGGATTGAATGTTTTTCATTTGTACATCCCTTCTTAGAACAGTATTCAGGTAAGTAGTAACTGAATCTTTTTTCCTTCCTGAACAATGTGTCATATTGCTCCTAACACTTTTCAGAATTGAGCGAAATAAAGTACAATGTTGGATAGGAGTTCTTTATCTACTGGTTTATCGATGAAGGTTTATTGAGTGCCTACCTCTTATGAGGGACTGCTCAGCCCAGGGACTGTCACACAAATCTTATGATATTGCCCAGTTCCTGCCTTCAGATATCTTATGTGCTAATAGGGAAGAAAATGCCTAAATCAAAAGACCCAAACCTACCATTTATTTTATCTATCTATCTATCTACACACACAAACACACACACACACACACACACACACACACACACACACACACACACATTAGAATAAGAGAACACAGTTCCACCGGGGATAAAATAAGGATGGATTTTAATTTAACTGGAGAAAAAAAAAGACTGCATATCCAACAGAAAACTCTCTAAAGGTATTGCTTCCTGTCATAGGAATTGATATGCAAAGGAGAGTAGTGAGTTTTGTAAGTTCTTCTAGTTATCTTCTAATTATCTCCAGTTAGTTTCTAAAAGGCCATTTGGAAGTATATTTGTAGGTAAGCCCAAATTAACACTATCTGGTGGTGGCAGAATTAGTTTTGCTTTGGCTTATAACTTTTTCATTATCAAATATTATTAGCTGAAAATTTGTAACTAGGAAAGTACCCATAAATCTTGATAAGAACCTGGAATGCAGCTATGTTAACCAGAAAAGAACAGAGCCGTATACTTCAACTCTCATGAAACTGAGATTATGTTGACATTTCTGCAAATAAGAAGCCCAAAAAAGACAACGGTTTGAATGAATGCTGCCCATTCCAGGCCTAGAGGCTCACAGATAACAAATAATCTCAAGACATAATGGAGTCAAGGATAAAACATACATGAACAGTTGACCCCTGAGGGCCCCACGTAACATTTCAGTGGCCAAATGCCAGTCAAGACCAGCTGAATCAGAATAACTGAGTGTCAACCAACTAAAATGGTGCATCAGGGTGGTGTCAGGGAGCTGCATTGTTAACAAGAATCTCAGGGGATTCTGAAGCAGAAAGCCTGGCCACAATAATTTTAGCTTGGTAACAAAAGATAATCAAATGCTTCAGCCATTTAAAAACACCCTAGTAAATCATTCACAGAAAGCCCAGCTTCTTTAAGCATCACTACCTTGATATACGCTCTAAGACCACCTGCTTGAAAAATAAACACCAACATGATTGGATCAGGTGTCTTGCTGTATGAATGACATGCTTCACACCAGCTAAAATCTTAGGGCAGGAGCACTGAATTGTGCAACTATTTGTTGGTGACCTTGTTTGGGCATAGCTATACAAAATAATGATATTTATTTAAAATTCTGTATTTAAAGCCTATTTAGATGGTAGTAGTTGGAAAGCGGTTTCAGTGATCTATTCTGCATACTCCTAGTGGCAACATGATTTTGCCACATGTATGTAAAATATTGGCTTTTACTCTGTGCTCTGTAACAGGGAAAGGGATCCTATATTCTATTAGATGTAAATGTTGTATTAAACTAAATTTTTCAAATATTTAAAGGAGGAGGAAGAACTCACTAACATGCCATTGCATTGGAAAATCTTGTGAGGGGACCATCTACCAGATCCTGACTCAAGAAAATATTCATCTTCAGAGCCAGTAAAGCATCAGTAGCAGCCTTACCTGTAGTCTTTGATAGGAAGGGAGGTGGTTTTGTTTTTTGAACAAACTGCATTCAGGGCTGATTTAACCTGCATTGAGTTGCTGATGGGTAACAAGTGTGAAAAAATCTCCTACAACAATACTAGAATGCTATCAAGTTTTTTTTTTTAACATCTTTATTGGACTATAATTGCTTTACAATGCTGTGTTAGTTTCTGCTTTATAACAAAGTGAATCAGTTATACATATGTTCCTATATCTCTTCCCTCTTGTGTCTCCCTCCCTCCCACCCTCCCTATCCCACACCTCTAGGTGGTCACAAAGCACCTAGCTGATCTCCCTGTGCTATGCGGCTGCTTCCCACTAGCTATCTATTTCACGTTTGGTAGTGTATATATGTCCATGCCACTCTCTCACTTTGTCACAGCTTACCCTTCCCCTCCCCATATCCTCAAGTCCATTCTCTACTAGGTCTGTGTCTTTATTCACGTCTTACCCCTAGGTTCTTCATGACATTTTTGTTTTCTTAGATTCCATATATATGTGTTAGTGTATGGTATTTGTTTTTCTCTTTCTGACTTACTTCACTCTGTATGACAGACTCTAGGTCCATCCACCTCAATACAAATAACTCCACTTCGTTTCTTTTTATGGCTGAGTAATATTCCATTGTATATATGTGCCACATCTCTTTATCCATTCATCTGGTGATGGACACTTAGGTTGCTTCCATCACCTGGCTATTGTAGAGCTGCAATGAACATTTTGGTACATGACTCTTTTTGAATTATGGTTTTCTCAGGGTATATGCCCAGTAGTGGGATTGCTGAGTCATATGGTAGTTCTATTTGTAGTTTTTGAAGGAACCTCCATACTGTTCTCCATAGTGGCTCTACCAATTCACACTCCCACCGGCAGTGCAAGAGTGTTCCCTTTTCTCCACACCCTCTCCAGCATTTATTGTTTCTAGATTTTTTGATGATGGCCATTCTGACTGGTGAGAGATGATATCTCATTGTAGTTTTGATTTGCATTTCTCTAATGATTAGTGATATTGAGCATTCTTTCATGTGTTTGTTGGCAATCTGTATATCTTCTTTGGAGAAATGTCTATTTAGGTCTTCTGCCCATTTTTGGATTGGGTTGTTTATTTATTTTTTTGTTTGTTTGTTTGTTTTGTTTTTTTCAGTACGCGGGCCTCTCATTGTTATGGTCTCTCCCGTTGCAGAGCACAGGCTCCGGACACGCAGGCCCAGCAGCCATGGCTCACGGGCCTACCCGCTCCGTGGCATGTGGGATCTTCCCAGACCGGGACACGAACCCATGTCCCCTGCATTGGCAGGTGGACTCTTAACCACTGCACCACAAGGGAAGCCCCCTATTTTTTTGTTATTGAGCTGCATGAGCTGCTTGTAAATTTTGGAGATTAATCCTTTGTCAGTTGCTTCATTTGAAAATATTTTCTCCCATTCTGAGGGTTGTCTTTTCATCTTGTTTATGGTTTCCTTTGCTGTGCAAAACGTTTTAAGTTTCATTAGGTTCCATTTGTTTATTTTTGTTTTTATTTCCATTTCTCTAGGAGGTGGTAAAAAGGGATCTTGCTGTGATTTATGTCATAGAGTGTTCTGCCTATGTTTTCTTCTAAGAGTTTGATAGTTTCTGACCTTACATTTAGGTCTTTAATACATTTTGAGCTTATTTTTGTGTATGGTGTTAGGAAGTGTTCTAATCACATACTTTTACATGTACCTGTCCAGTTTTCCCAACACGACTTATTGAAGAGGCTGTCCTTTCTCCACTGTACATTCCTGCCTCCTTTATCAAAGATAAGCTGACCATATGTGCATGGGTTTATCTCTGGGCTTTCTATCCTCTTCCATTGATCTATCTTTCTGTTTTTGTGCCAGTACCATACTGTGTTGATTACTGTAGCTTTGTAGTATAGTCTGAAGTCAGGGAGCCTGATTCCTCCAGCTCCGTTTTTCGTTCTATAGATTGCTTTGGCTGTTCGGGGTCTTATGTGTTTCAATACAAATTGTGAATTTTTTTGTTGTATTTCTGAGAAAAATGCCAGTGGTAGTTTGATAGGGGTTGAATTGAATCTGTAGATTGCTTTGGGTAGTAGGGTCATTTTCACAATATTGATTCTTCCAATCCAAGAACATGGTATATCTCTCCATCTATTTGTATCATCTTTAATTTCTTTCATCAGTGTCTTATAATTTTCTGCATACAGATCTTTTGTCTCCTTAGGTAGGTTTATTCCTAGATATTTTATTCTTTTTGTTGCAATGGGAAATGGGAGTGTTTTCTTGATTTCACTTTCAGATTTTTCATCATTAATGTATAGGAATGCCAGAGATTTCTGTGCATTAATTTTGTATCCTGCTACTTTACCAAATTCATTGATTAGCTCTAGTAGTTTTCTGGTAGCATCTTTAGGATTCTCTATGTATAGTATCATGTCATCTGCAAACAGTGACAGGTTTACTTCTTCTTTTACGATTTGGATTCCTTTTATTTCCTTTTCTTCTCTGATTGTTGTGGCTAAAACTTCCAAAACTATGTTGAATAAGAGTGGTGAGAGTGGGCAACCTTGTCTTGTTCCTGATCTTAGTGAAAATGCTTTCAGTTTTTCACCATTGAGGACAATGTTGGGTGTGGGTTTGTCATATATGGCCTTTATTATGTTGAGGAAAGTTCTCTCTATGCCTACTTTCTGCAGGGTTTTTATCATACATGGGTGTTGAATTTTGTCGAAAGCTTTCTCTGCATCTATTGAGATGATCATATGGTTTTTCTCCTTCAATTTGTTAATATGGTGTATCACGTTGATTGATTTGCATATATTGAAGAATCCTTGCATTCCTGGAATAAACCCCACTTGATCATGGTGTATGATCCTTTTAATGTGCTGTTTGATCCTGTTTGCTAGTATTTTGTTGAGGATTTTTGCATATATGTTCATCAGTGATATTGGCCTGTAGTTTTCTTTTTTTGTGACATCTTTGTCTGGTTTTGTTATCATGGTGATGGTGGCCTCGTAGAATGAGTTTGGGAGTGTTCCTCCCCCTACTATATTTTGGAAGAGTTTGAGAAGGATAGGTGTTAGCTCTTCTGTAAATGTTTGATAGAACTTGCCTGTGAAGCCATCTGGTCCTGGGCTTTGGTTTGTTGGAAAATTTTTAATCACAGTTTCAATTTCAGTGCTTGTGATTGGTCTGTTCATGTTTTCTATTTCTTCCTGATTCAGTCTTGGCAGGTTGTGCATTTCTAAGAATTTGTCCATTTCTTCCAGGTTGTCCATTTTATTGGCATAGAGTTGCTTGCAGTAATCTCATGATCTTTTGTATTTCTGCAGTGTCAGTTGTTACTTCTCCTTTTTCATTTCTAATTCTATTGATTTGAGTCTTCTCCCTTTCTTTCTTGATGATTCTGGCTAGTGGTTTATCGATTTTGTTTATCTTCTCAAAGAACCAGCTTTTAGTTTTATTGATCTTTTCTATCATTTCCTTCATTTCTTTTTCATTTATTTCTGATCTGATCTTTATGATTTCTTTCCTTCTGCTAACTTTGGGGTTTTTTTGTTCTTCTTTCTCTAATTGCATTAGGTACAAGGTTAGGTTGTTTATTTGAGATGTTTCCTGTTTCTTAAGGTAAGATTGTATTGCTATAAACTTCCCTCTTAGAACTGCTTTTGCTGCATCCCATAGATTTTGAGTCGTCGTGTCTCCATTGTCATTTGTTTCTAGGTATTTTTTGATTTCCCCTTTGATTTCTTCAGTGATCACTTCGTTATTAAGTAGTGTATTGTTTAGCCTCCATGTGTTTGTATTTTTTACAGATCTTCTCCTGTGATTGATATCGAGTCTCATAGCGTTGTGGTCGGAAAAGATACTTGATACAATTTCAGTTTTCTTAAATTTACCAAGGCTTGATTTGTGACCCAAGATATGATCTCTCCTGGAGAATGTTCCATGAGGACTTGAGAAAAATGTGTATTCTGTTGTTTTTGGATGGAATGTCCTATAAATATCAGTTAAATCCATTTTGTTTAATGTATCATTTAAAGCTTGTGTTTCCTTATTTATTTTCATTTTGGATGATCTGTCCATTGGTGAAAGTGGGGTGTTAAAGTCGCCTACTATGAATGTGTTACTGTTGATTTCCCCTTTTATGGCTGTTAGTAGTTGCCTGATGTATTGAGGTGCTACTATGTTGGGTGCATAAATATTTACAATTGTTATATCTTCTTCTTGGATCAATCCCTTGATCATTTTGTAGTGTCCTTCTTTGTCTCTTGTAGTATTTATTTTAAAATCTATTTTGTCTGATATGAGAATTGTTACTCCAACTTTCTTTTGGTTTCCATTTGCATGGAATATCTTTTTCCATACCCTCACTTTCAGTCTGTATGTGTCCCTAGATCTGAAGTGGGTCTCTTTTAGACAGCATATATATGGGTCTTGTTTTTGTATCCATTCAGCCAGTCTGTTTCTTTTGGTGGGAGCATTTAGTCCATTTACATTTAAGGTAATTATCGATATGTATGTTCCTATTCCCATTTTCTTAATTGTTTTGGGTTCCTTATTGTAGGTCTTTTCATTCTCTTGTGTTTCTTGCCTAGGGAAGTTCCTCTAGCATTTGTTATAAAGCTTGTTTGGTGTTGCTGAACTCTCTCAGCTTTTCCTTGCCTGTAAAGTTTTTACTTTCTCTATCAAATCTCAATGAGATCCTTGCTGGGTAAAATAAGCTTGGTTGTAGGTTTTTCTCCTTCATCAATTTAAATATGTCCTGAGACTTCCGGGAAGATGGCGGAAGAGTAAGACGCGGAGATCACGTTCCTCCCCACAGATACACCAGAAATACATCTACGCGTGGAACAACTCCTACAGAGCATCTACTGAACGCTGGCAGAAGACCTCAGACCTCCCAAAAGGCAAGAAACCCCCCACGTACCTGGGTAGGGCAAAAGAAAAAACTAAACAGAGACAAAAGGATAGGGACGGGTCCTGCACCAGCGGGAGAGAGCTGTGAAGGAGGAAAAGTGTCCACACACTAGGAAGCCCCTTCGCGGGTGGAGACTTCGGGAGGCGGAGTGGGGGAGCTTGGGAGCCGCGGAGGAGAGCACAGCAACAGGGGTGCGGAGGGCAAAGCGGACAGATTCCAGCGCAGAGGATCGGGCCGACCGGAACTTGCCAGCCGAGAGGCTTCTCTGCTCGCCCGCCGGGGCGGGCGGGGCTGCGAGCTGAGGCTCCGGCTTTTGTCGGAGCGCCGGGAGAGGACTGAGGTTGGCGGCGTGAACACAGCCTGCGGGGCGTTGGTGCACCGCGGCTGGCCGGGAGAGAGTCCGGGGAGAAGTCTGGAACTGCCGAAGAGGCAAGAGACTTTTACGTCCCTCTTTGTTTCCTGGTGCACGAGGAGAGGGGATTAAGAACGCTGCTTGAGAGAGCTCCAGGGACGGGCGCGAGCCGCGGCTAGGGGTGCGGAGCCCAGAGACGGACGTGGCTAGGGCCGCCCAGAGCGGCTAGGGCCGCTGCTGCCGCCACCGGGAGGCCTGTGTGCGAACACAGGTCACTGGCCACGCGCCCTTCCGGGGAGCCTGTGCAGCCCGCCACTGCCGGGGTCCCGGGATCCAGGGACAACTCTCCCGGGAGAACGCACAGGCGCGCCTCAGGCTGCAACGTCTCGCCGGCCTCTGCCGCCGCAGGCCCGCCCCACACTCCGTGCCCCTCCCTACCCCTGGGCCTGAGTGAGCCAGAGCCTCCGAATCAGCGGCTCCTTTAACCCCGTCCTGTCTGAGCAAAGAACAGACGCCCTCCGGCGACCTACACGCACAGGCAGGGCTAAATCCAAAGCTGAGCCCCTGGGAGCTGTGAGAACAAAGAAGAGAAAGGGAAATCTCTCCCAGCAGCCTCAGAAGCAGCGGAATAAAGCTCCACAATCAACTTGATATACCCTGCATCTGTGGAATACCTGAATAGACAACCAATCATCCCAAATTAAGGAGCCCTGTGGATGAAAGGCTCTTGGGGCTGCAGCCAGGAGTCAGTGCTGTGCCTCTGAGGTGGGAGAGCCAACTTCAGGACACTGATCCACAAGAGACCTCCCAGCTGCACATAATATCAAACAGCAAAAATTTCCGAGAGATCTCCATCTCAACGCCAGCACCCAGCTTCACTCAACGACCAGCAAGCTACAGTGCTGGACATCCTATGCCAAACAACTAGCAAGACAGGAACACAACCCCACCCATTAGCAGAGAGGCGGCCCAAAATCATAATGTCTACAGACACCCCAAAACACACCACCAGACGTGGACCTGCACACCAGAAAGACAAGATCCAGCCTCATCCACCAGAACACAGGCACTAGTACCCTCCACCAGGAAGCCTACACAACCCACTGAACCAACCTTAGCCACTGGGGACAGACACAAAAAACAACAGGAACTACGAACCTTCAGCCTGCAAAAAAGGAGACCCCAAACACAGTAAGATAAGCAAAATGAAAAGACAGAAAAACACACCGCAGATGAAGGAGCAAGATAAAAACCCATCAGACCTAACAAATGAAGAGGAAATAGGCAGTCTACCTGAAAAAGAATTCAGAATAATGATAGTAAGGTTGATCCGAAATCTTGGAGATAGAATGGACAATAGAATGGACAAAATGCAAGAATCAGTTAACAAGGACCTAGAAGAACTAAAGATGAAACAAGCAACGATGAACAACACAATAAATGAAATTAAAAGTACTCTAGATGGGATCAATAGCAGAATAACTGAGGCAGAAGAACGGATAAGTGACCTGGAAGATAAAATAGTGGAAATAACTACTGCAGAGCAGAATAAAGAAAAAAGAATGAAAAGAACTGAGGACAGTCTCAGAGACCTCTGGGACAACATTAAACGTACCAACATTCGAATTATAGGGGTTCCAGAAGAAGAAGAGAAAAAGAAAGGGACTGAGAAAATATTTGAAGAGATTATAGTTGAAAACTTCCCTAATATGGGAAAGGAAATAGTTAATCAAGTCCAGGAAGCACAGAGAGTCCCATACAGGATAAATCCAAGGAGAAATATGCCAAGACACATATTAATCAAACTGTCAAAAATTAAATACAAAGAAAACATATTAAAAGCAGCAAGGGAAAAACAACAAATAACACACAAGGGAATCCCCATAAGGTTAACAGCTGATCTTTCAGCAGAAACTCTGCAAGCCAGAAGGGAGTGGCAGGACATATTGAAAGTGTTGAAGGAGAAAAACCTGCAACCAAGATTACTCTACCCAGCAAGGATCTCATTCAGATTTGATGGAGAAATTAAAACCTTTAGAGACAAGCAAAAGCTGAGAGAGTTCAGCACCACCAAACCAGCTCTACAACAACTGCTAAAGGAACTTCTCTAGGCAAGAAACACAAAAGAAGGAAAAGACCTACAATAACAAACCCAAAACAGTTAAGAAAATGGGAATGGGAACACACATATCGATAATTACCTTAAATGTAAATGGACTAAATGCTCCCACCAAAAGACACAGATTGGCTTAATGGATACAAAAACAAGACCCATATATTTGCTGTCTACAAGAGACCCACTTCAGACCTAGAGACACATACAGACTGAAAGTAAGGGGATGGAGAAAGGTATTTCATGCAAATGGAAACCAAAAGAAAGCTGGAGTGGCAATTCTCATATCAGACAAAATAGACTTTAAAACAAAGACTATTAGAAGAGACAAAGAAGGACACTACATAATGATCAAGGGAGCGATCCAAGAGGAAGATATAACAATTGTAAATATTTATGCACCCAACATAGGTGCACCTCAATACATAAGGCAAATACTGACAACCATAAAAGGGGAAATCGACAGTAACACATTCATAGTAGGGGACTTTAACACCCCACTTTCACCAATGGACAGATCAACCAAAATGAAAATAAATAAGGAAACACAAGCTTTAAATGATACATTAAATGAGATGGAGTTAATTGATATTTATAGGACATTCCATCCAAAAACAACAGAATACACATTTTTCTCAAGTGCTCATGGAACATTCTCCAGGATAGATCATATCTTGGGTCACAAATCAAGCCTTGGTAAATTTAAGAAAATTGAAATTGTATCAAGTATCTTTTCCGACCACAACGCTATGAGACTCGATATCAATCACAGGAGAAGATCTGTAAAAAATACAAACACATGGAGGCTAAACAATACACTACTTAATAACGAAGTGATCACTGAAGAAATCAAAGGGGAAATCAAAAAATACCTAGAAACAAATGACAATGGAGACACGACGACTCAAAATCTATGGGATGCAGCAAAAGCAGTTCTAAGAGGGAAGTTTATAGCAATACAATCTTACCTTAAGAAACAGGAAACATCTCGAATAAACAACCTAACCTTGCACCTAAAGCAATTAGAGAAAGAAGAACAAAAAAACCCCAAAGTTAGCAGAAGGAAAGAAATCATAAAAATCAGATCAGAAATAAATGAAAAAGAAATGAAGGAAACGATAGCAAAGATCAATAAAACTAAAAGCTGGTTTTTTGAAAGGATAAACAAAATTGATAAACCATTAGCCAGACTCATCAAGAAAAAAAGGGAGAAGACTCAAATCAATAGAATTAGAAATGAAAAAGGAGAAGTAACGACTGACACTGCAGAAATACAAAAGATCATGAGAGATTACTACAAGCAACTCTATGCCAATAAAATGGACAACCTGGAAGAAATGGACAAATTCTTAGAAAGGCACAACCTGCCAAGACTGAATCAGGAAGAAATAGAAAATATGAACAGACCAATCACAAGCACTGAAATTGAAACTGTGATTAAAAATCTTCCAACAAGCAAAAGCCCAGGACCAGATGGCTTCACAGGTGAATTCTATCAAACATTTAGAGAAGAGCTATCACCTATCCTTCTCAGACTCTTCCAAAATATAGCAGAGGGAGGAACACTCCCCAACTCATTCTACGAGGCCACCATCACCCTGATACCAAAACCAGACAAGGATGTCACAAAGAAAGAAAACTACAGGCCAATATCACTGATGAACATAGATGCAAAGATCCTCAACAAAATACTAGCAAACAGGATCAAACAGCACATTAAACGGATCATACACCATGATCAAGTGGGGTTTATTCCAGGAATGCAAGGATTCTTCAATATACGCAAATCAATCAGCGTGATACACCATATTAACAAATTGAAGGAGAAAAACCATATGATCATCTCAATAGATGCAGAGAAAGCTTTTGACAAAATTCAACACCCATTTATGATAAAAACCCTGCAGAAAGTAGGCATAGAGGGAACTTTCCTCAACATAATAAAGGCCATATATGACAAACCCACAGCCAACATCGTCCTCAATGGTGAAAAACTGAAAGCATTTCCACTAAGATCAGGAACAAGACAAGGTTGCCCACTCTCACCACTCTTATTCAACATAGTTTTGGAAGTTTTAGCCACAGCAATCAGAGAAGAAAAGGAAATAAAAGGAATCCAAATCGGAAAAGAAGAAGTAAAGCTGTCACTGTTTGCAGATGACATGATACTATACATACAGAACCCTAAAGATGCTACCAGAAAACTACTAGAGCTAATCAATGAATTTGGTAAAGTAGCAGGATACAAAATTAATGCACAGAAATCTCTGGCATTCCTATACACTAAGGATGAAAAATCTGAAAGTGAAATCAAGAAAACACTCCCATTTACCATTGCAACAAAAAGAATAAAATATCTAGGAATAAACCTACCTAAGGAGACAAAAGACCTGTATGCAGAAAATTATAAGACACTGATGAAAGAAATTAAAAATGATACAAATAGATGGAGAGATATACCATGTTCTTGGATTGGAAGAATCAACATTGTGAAAATGACTCTACTACCCAAAGCAATCTACAGATTCAATGCAATCCCTATGAAACTACCACTGGCATTTTTCACAGAACTAGAACAAAAAATCTCACAATTTGTATGGAAACACAAAAGACCCCGAATAGCCAAAGCAATTTTGAGAACGAAAAATGGAGCTGGAGGAATCAGGCTTCCTGACTTCAGACTATACTACAAAGCTACAGTAATCAAGACAGTATGGTACTGGCACAAAAACAGAAATATAGATCAATGGAACAGGATAGAAAGCCCAGAGATAAACCCACGCACATATGGTCACCTTATCTTTGACAAAGGAGGCAGAAATGTACAGTGGAGAAAGGACAGCCTATTCAATAAGTGGTGCTGGGGAAACTGGACAGCTACATGTAAAAGTATGAGATTAGATCACTCCCTAACACCATACACAAAAATAAGCTCAAAATGGATTAAAGACCTAAATGTAAGGCCAGAAACTATCAAACTCTTAGAGGAAAACATAGGCAGAACACTCTATGACATAAATCACAGCAAGATCCTTTTTGACCCACCTCCTAGAGAAATGGAAATAAAAACAAAAGTAAACAAATGGGACCTAATGAAACTTAAAAGCTTTTGCGCAGCAAAGGAAACCATAAAGAAGACCAAAAGACAACCCTCAGAATGGGAGAAAATATTTTCAAATGAAGCAACTGACAAAGGATTAATCTCCAAAATTTATAAGCAGCTCATGCAGCTTAATAACAAAAGAACAAACAACCCAATCCAAAAATGGGCAGAAGACCTAAATAGACATTTCTCCAAAGAAGATATACAGAGTGCCAACAAACACATGAAAGAATGCTCAACATCACTAATCATTAGAGAAATGCAAATCAAAACTACAATGAGATATCATCTCACACCAGTCAGAATGGCCATCATCAAAAAATCTAGAAACAATAAATGCTGGAGAGGGTGTGGAGAAAAGGGAACCCTCTTACACTGTTGGTGGGAATGTAAATTGATACAGCCACTGTGGAGAACAGTATGGAGGTTCCTTAAAAAGCTACAAATAGAACTACCATATGACCCAGCAATCCCACTACTGGGCATATACCCTGAGAAAACCATAATTCAAAAAGAGTCATGTACCAAAATGTTCATTGCAGCTCTATTTGCAATAGCCCAGAGATGGAAACAACCTAAGTGTCCATCATCGGATGAATGGATAAAGAAGATGTGGCACATATATACAATGGAATATTACTTAGCCATAAAAAGAGACGAAATTGAGCTATTTGTAATGAGGTGGATAGACCTAGAGTCTGTCATACAGAGTGAAGTAAGTCAGAAAGAGAGAGACAAATACCGTATGCTAACACATATATATGGAATTTAAGAAAAAAAAAATGTCATGAAAAACCTAGGGGTGAAACAGGAATAAAGACACAGACTTACTAGAGAATGGACTTGAGGCTATGGGGAGGGGGAAGGGTAAACGGTGACAAAGCAATAAAGAGGCATGGATATGTATACACTACCAAACGTAAGGTAGATAGCTAGTGGGAAGCAGCCGCATAGCACAGGGAGATCAGCTCGGTGCTGTGTGACCGCCTGGAGGGGTGGGATAGGGAGGGTGGGAGGGAGGGTGACGCAAGCGGGAAGAGATATGGGAACATATGTATATATATAACTGATTCATTTTGTTGTGAAGCTGAAACTAACATACCATTGTAAAGCAATTATGCTCCAATAAAGATGTTTAAAAAAATATATATATATGTCCTGCCACTCCCTTCTGGCTTGCAGAGTTTCTGCTGAAAGATCAGCTGTTAACCTTATGGGGATTCCCTTGTGTGTTATTTGCTGTTTTTCTCTTGCTGCTTTTAATATGTTTAGAATGTTATTAAGTTTTGAACCACAAATTTCTGCTAATTGAATGAGGAAACAATTTTGTCTTTCTCAATCTTCTGAATTCCACCTTCTCACTCCATTCCAGTAATGTGTAAAATAAGTCATTATAAGAGCACCCTTTAGGGTCAAGAAGGTAAGGAAAAAATGTCCCCTTTCAACAAGAGGAGAATAACAACTAGGGAGTAATAGTTGAAACAAAATAATCAGATTATATCAGTAAAACAAAACAAAATGAAACAGGGTTTCCAGATACTTCCTTATAATAATACATCCTAAAGACCTAGACTATATTTTCACATGAGGAAGGTAAGTTTTGAGAATTGGCAGATGCAAGGGAAGATGCATAATTTGTAAAGAGAAAAGTACAGTTTTTGAATAAAAACATTTTAATTAATTAAGTCAGTTCTTAAAAGCCAAAACATTGGACAGAGCACATGGAGAATACTTTCCTTAGAGTAGGACAGAATGCAACATGATTAGCTTTATAATCAGATGAAGGGTGTGCTGTTGCCTTGTCATTACACAGAGGATGGTAAGGTAAGTTTCACTATGACAACAGCTCAGTGGGAGGAACGAAGGACAGGATTTAGAAAGTAAAGCATCCCAGCCACAGATGCATTTGAAAAGGATAACCTACTATTTTTAAAAGACAATAAATAAGGAAATTATTCATAGCTAGCTCAGTAGAAAATAAGATGATCCAAACACATGGTGATAAGGGAAGATTGGACAAGGAGAAGGAAGAGTGGAGATGATTTGCAAGATCAAATTAAACAAATTTATACAGTCTTAATAGGCATTTCTAAATAATGAAATTATTTTCAGAACAGCTTCTGACGCAGGAGGAAAAACAATAAGGGCTCATGATAGCAGAGACAGGGTAAAGAAGGTGATGTAATTAATGCCATGGCCCACTTTCCACTGCAGATGTAAATCTTTGGAGTGCAATCCCCAGTGAGAGAGGAGTAGCTGCCTAGCAACTGAACTCAATAGACTTTTATGCCTTTTTTTACTCATTTATTCTCAAAGCTTTAGGACAGCAGACTCTCTTTTATAAAAACAGTCATGATCTTCATCAGGGAAAAAAGTAAGAATTTTTTTTTAAGTAAATAATGTCTCCTAAAAGAGAACCCTCCTACAATGTTGGTGGGAGGGTAAATTGGTGCAGTCACTATGGAAAACAGTATGGAGGTTCCTCAGAAAACTAAAAATAGAGTTGTCATACAATCCAGCAATCCCACTGCTGGACATATATCCAGACAAAACTATGATTCAAAAAGATACAAGCACCCTTATGTTCATAGCAACATTGTTTACAATAGCCAAGACATGGAAACAACTTAAATGTCCATCAACAGATGAATGGATAAAGAAGACATGGTACATCTATACAATGGAATATTAGCCATAAAAAAAGAATGAAATAATGCCATTTGCAACAACATGGATAGACCTAGAGATTATCATACTAAGTGAAGTAATGTCAGAAAGAGAAAGACAAATACATAAGATATCACTTGTATGTGGAATCTAAAGTATGGCACAAATGAATTTACTTATGAAACAGAAACAGACAGACATAGAGAACAGACTAATGGTTGTAAAGGGGGAGGAGGGAAAGGAGAGGGATGGACTGGGAGTTTGGTGTTATTAGATGCAAACTGTCACATATAGAATGGATAAACAACAAGATCCTACTGTATACCACAGAGAACTATATTCAATATCCTGGGATAAACCATAATGGAAAATAATATGAAAAAGAATGTATATATGTGTATAAGTGAGTCACTTTGCTGTATGGCAGAAATTAACACAACACTGTAAGTCAACTATATTTCAAAAAAATAATAAAAATTTGGATTTTCTACCAAAAAAAAATGTCTCCTAATGACTGCAGTACCACCTGGGGTCTTAATTTTCTTTGAGTGGGGAAGAAGGTAAGTCCAGGATGAGACAGATGAACTGGGATAAAATATAAGGGTAAAGAGTCCAGTCGTCCCTTTGGGGTTGAGGAGCAAGGTTGTCGTGGAAATCTAAGTGTGAGATGAAAAGATGGATAAGCAATTGTTGGCTCAGAATATGATGAGGGTTTTGCATTTCAGTGGAGGATCTATTGTCTTAGGAGACAGTAAGTTTCAAGGTGGAGCCTGTGATCTGCACTATGCGGGACTGTGGGAGGGATTTGAAGAAGTGTGGAAACCAAGCCTTTCACATTAAGGAGAACAGGAAATGTGAAGCTGGATTCCTGGATGCATCACCCACACAGATCCAAGTGTTAATGTGTATGAGTGAAGGGAAGAGAGATCAAGAGGCAGACAAGGCAGCAACAGAGGGAGGTTCACAGGGATGAAGCTCTCCAAGGGACTAGATTTCGCTTACAGGTGGAAGGGGAGTCATCTGGGCCTAGGATTGGTGCAAAAGACAGTTCTGGTGCCACCTCCCCCTTCAGTGGTGGTAGGAGAATGGGAATCAATGCTGCCAACCTTAATATGTGGTTTAGTTTTGGTAAAAAAAAAAGGCATGAGTGGTGTAGACACTGAAAATATAGGGCATTGATTGTTCACAGTGGAAAGGGAGTTTCTATGGAAAGAATTGGAACAATATGGAATAAAAGAATGAGCTGGGGAAATAATTTCCATGCAATTATTATTAATTCATTGATTCAAGAGATATTTATCAGGGGACTTCTCTGTGGCAGGCACTGTTCCAGGAACCAGTGATATAGCCGTAAAAAACACAGAGAATGTCTGTGGCTTCAAGGACTTTAGATTCTTATTGATTATTTTAAAGGCAATTTACAGATAGTTTACAGACTTCTTTTCACTTGTCCCAAACTGGTATAACTATATGAGTGCTAGTAAAATAAATCAATGAACAAACAAATAATAAATGAAAGAAAGAAAGAGGAAAGGAAGGAAGGAAGAAAAAGAAAGAAAGAAAGGAAGGAAAGAAGGAAGGAAGGAAGGAATTACAAAGGAAGAAACAAAGAAAAAATAATAGTCTTAGGTAAAAGCCTGTCTAGAATAGCAGGGAAATGAAACCTGTATATTTGTAAGAGTGAGGAAAACTAGCCACCAAACTAAAAGGTATAATTTAAGAGAGGGGTAAGCTAGATGAAGAAGGGAACTCTTTAAAAGCCTGGAATATAAAACTAATATACTTCGTGAAATACTCTCAGACCAAATAACTCAGTGAGATTATCTCTCTGCCTATCTATCTATCTATCAACTATTTATCTATCTATCTATCTATATACAATTGACCCTTGAATAATGCTGGGGTTAGGGGTGCCCACCCTCACGCAGTAGGAAATCTGCATATAACTTTATAGTGGGTCTTCTGTATCTACAACTGTAGAATTTACTATTAAAAACTCCTGGTATAAATGGACCTGTATACCTCGAATCCGTGTCGTTCAAGGACAATTATATATATATATATATATATATATATATATATATATATATATATATACACACACACATATATATACTTATATGTATATAAAATATATGTAAAATATACATTCTTAAATTTATTATTGAACTTAAAATAGTCCTAAAAATTTTAAATATAACGACCAAGAAAAAAATTGCCTAATTATGTAAATGCCATGTTTACTAGTCTAATACTACATTAAAAATCACAATGTCATCATTTCCTCTAAGTCAAAGCAAGATCTACTGTATATATCACTCAGTTATACATATACATGCATATATGCATGTATATGTGTTGATAATACTCTAAAATGACCATTTTTCCTATTCCTTAATGGATATTGTACATGATCTAGACACAGCTTTATAAACAAGTTCCACTCTGTCCACTTGAACTGTATAAGAGGAGCTTCCAAATCTGTGCCCCTGTGAAAGGGAACAGCACTTCTTTCTGGAGATGCTCTTGTTATCACATCTGCAATAAATTAATCTTCATGTTGCCATGGTCTGCTGAGGATTTCCCAATCTCACAAATATTTTGTTTGTACTATTCTCCCTTTGAGTTAACATATTAAATCAAACATTGGGAAATTAATTAGAAATTGATTACTTAATAAACAACCGTGTTTTTTGTTTGTTTTAAATTGAGTTTTATGTTTCTGCCATTGTACAGGGGCCAAACCAATGAAAAGTAATGGAAGAGATGTTTTGTTTCCAAAGGTGGCAGCAGCAGCACCTGCTCAGGTGTACATCCCTAGTGACCTGCTATGGCCTTGGCCTGAGAGTCAGCGAGGTTAGCTGAGGCAGCGAGCTTAGCTGAGGCTTGAAAAGGGAGCTAACACATATCCAGAAGACCACAGATACACAGATATTGGAGACCAAAAATGCGGTTTTGGGGGATGTAAAATTGTAAATATTTGTATATATAGAAATGTAAAGGTTTTTTTTCTTTTTTCTTGAGCTTTGCTTCATTTGTTCTCAAATGAGTCACTTGCCACTGATTCACTTCAGGAGATGACCCAAGACAAGAATCAAACCTATTTACCTGTTGGCTAGGGCTGGGCTGGAGAAGGCCAGGGAGGTCTGTAGGGCATAGCAGGCGGTGGGGGGAGGTGGGCCCTGCTTGGTTAGGGTGGGCCTGAGGGAAGGACAGCAGTTGGATAATGGGACAGCAGCATCAGAAGGGCAAGGCCCAAGAGGCGCTTCGAGAACTTTCCTCTGTTACTTCCTTCCCATTCCTGGCCACTGACCCCGATGAAAGTGAAGCTGAGTGACCTCTCTTCATGACTCTGGGGGGAGGTTTGGCCAAGCACCTGGTCTGTGAAATGGATCAGTCAAAGCAAAAACCCTCGCTGCTAAAACAGCTGGTCTTTCCTGGGATTTCATCCTGAAAGTTTCACTTTATGTTTTGAAACCGCCCCACATTCAAATCTTATTTCCCTGGAAGGAGCCAAGCATTGACCTTCCCCAGTTTCTATGGCTCCATTTCGATCAAAGTTAGAAACAACAGTGCTGAATAAAAATGGATTTTTAAATTAAAATCCTTAGCTGTTGATTCCACAATTTATCAGAATCATTAGGTGAATGGAAAGCAGAAAATATATATTTTAAAATTTATCAGTGAACTTAAAATAGTCCTAAAAGTTTAGATACAATGACCAAGAAAAAAATTGCTTATTTATGCAAATGCTGTACTTATTATTCTAATAACAAATTGAAAACCACAAGGTCATCATTTCCTCTAAGTCAAAACAAGACTAAGTAAATCTCTTAACTCAGATAAAACTCCTAAATTTAATGCTCTATGTAGGCAGTTTTACATAATTTTTATGAAATATTTATTAATCCTAACCATCTTTATTATAGTATCTGCTCTTAAAAACAACATTAAAAACCTTTTATATCATGATTTTCCCTGGTTATATAAACTTATTGGGAAAAATATTTTGGTCATTAAGTCCTGCACCAGAGGGCTTAATTCAATTCTTAACTGCAAAGATTTGACACTAGTTATGAGTGAATATCCAACTTATCTAGTAAACAACAGCAAGATTTTTCATACAATAGAGAGGGCAGTGTGAATGTGATTATAGAATTCTCGGTATGGTTTTTACTTTAAAACTACCTAAGCAGCATCCTTCAGGGTAGTTGGTGTGCAATCGCGTTGGATTGGATAAGAAATTTCATCTTGCAGACACAGTAAATCAGGCATAAAGAACTTTAAATGTATAAAATAACTGTTAAACAAGTGACATGATGTTACACATGTGGCATACAACAATTATAGAAATACATTTCATGAAAAACTTAAAAGGCATTCTGACTCGAAAACTTACAAAGAAATTTTGAGATCACAGAAATACGTGGCAAGAGGGTGGGAGTAATTTTCTCCCTCTTTAATGTAATAGTTCTCTAGAAAACAATCCCCTTTGAATTTGGGGAGATAACAGTGTTTTTCATGCCTTTGCACTTCACTTTCTATGTGCATAAGATAATAGAATAGACTTAAATTAACAATATTTTCTGTTTACATATATTGTCTCTAAAAAAAATCTATAATTTTGCTTCATGCCATTTGAAAGCTAATTGCACATAACCTAATAGAATTTACTCTTTTTTGACTTGTAACTTGTAGGAAAATCTTCTGTTGTAAAATTAATTGGAATTGAAAAGTTTTCTGAATTATAATGACTTCCCAGATTGTTTTTGAAATGCATTTGATTATTATTATTTATATCAAATGTAAAACATCTATTATTACACTAGCATTAAAATAGTAATAGCCCTCTTCACAATTTGTGTCCAAAAGTATCTATGAGGTTTGTCATTCTGACATTGTCATTCAGGTTTATGTATATTCAGATTACATTTTATAAGCATATTTTCCTTTATCTTCATTAAAACAATGTACACTGGTAGTGAAGCTCAATATCATTGTGCCTGACAGTTTTGCAATTAACTTATCAATGATTTATAACAGTTATTTAATACCTAAGAAATGTTCCAAGCCTTGGAGAATTTAGAAGACATTTTCCTCAGAAATTGAGAATTACCTTTTTGCCAAGAATGAATGAATTCGAATATCAACATTATCATAGGTTTGTAGAAATTCAGAAATAATGAACTTCAAATGGATTCTATATTAGGTAAAATTATTATCACACTCTTATTGATAACAAAATTTCAGTAAAATTAACGACATTTTACATTCAATCTGTGAAATATAGCAAAACAAGAGAGATATATATTCTATGTGTAGCATCAAACAGTCACAACACACTGCTTTCAGAAGAAGTCTTCTAATTTGTGTTATTAGCACGTAAGTAGTTGACCCTTTGTTCCATAAGACTGGCAGGTTTTGGGAACACCTGTTTCTTTCCCATTTGCCCTATGATGGTCAGTACTAAATCCAGACCTCTTAGGAGGATTCTTGTATCAACAAGTTGACAGCAGTGTGCCTGGGCTGTTATTCCATTCCCACAGTTTCTTGTAAGGACTGGTGTGTGTTTGCTTTTTCCTTCTGGGAAATGCTCATTCTTGGCAACTGTCTGCTTCTACAAACTTAGGTTTTTTGTAAGGGTAAATAAAACTGGAGATTTGAAGGTTTTAGTTAGCAACTCAGGGACTTCCCTGGTGGTCCAGTGGTTAAGACTTCGCCTTCCAATGCAGGGGGTGAGGGTTTGACCCCAGGTCGGGGAGCTAAGATCCCACATGCCTCGGGGTCAAAAAACCAAAACATAAAACAGAAGCAATATTGTAATAAACTCAATAAAGGCTTTTTAAAAAAATGGTCCACATCAAAAAAATCTTAAAAAAAAAAAAAAAAGAAAGAAACTCAAATCATCCAAGTAGCCATAAAGCACGCCAGGGCTTTAAAACCTGTCTTCTTCCAAACTGCACTTGTAACACAGGGGCACTATTTCATAAAGCATTACCTCTTTGAGTGAGATAATGCTGAGTGACTTTCAACATTGGTACTTAGCCTCTTCTTTCTGACCTCCAATCAGGTTGACAGTAGTGATGACAGTGATCCCTGTTGTAGATACCTGGGCAGTAAAATACTTTATTTCATATGGGCTAGTATGTCAGTGCCAGGTGGTAGTCTCTGGAGCAGTGGTTCTCAAATTTTAAGGCCCTTCAGAATCACCTGTAGGGCTTGTGAACACACAGATTCCTGTGTACCACCCCAAAGTTTCTGATTTGGCAAATCTGGGATAGGGTGAAGATCTGCATGTCTAATAAGTTCTCAGGTGATGCTGAATCTGATGGCTCAGGAAGCACACTTTGAAAATCATTGATTTAGAGCAAAGCAATTCTGACTTCTGAGTCTGTTCTTCACAAAATCACACAACTACTGCCTCTCTGAGCCTCTCTCTCTGTCTCTCCAGCTCTAGCTCTCACTTTCTTGCTCTCTCTCTCTCAATCTCTCTTCTTAAATGACAAATAACTAGATATATTAGGATCTGAAACATTTAGCTCTTACTCTGATCTCAGAATTGCTGATTCGGCAAATTACTTAGCTACTAAGGCATATGATCAATATTATTTGACATTATCCTCATTCTCAAACTAAAGTGCTAACGTCCATAGCAATGTGAAAATCACAACTCTTCTTTCATGCAGCATAAATAAGAAAAAAAGTTCTCAGATGTACAAAGGGGAGAAAGCAGAGAGTTACAATACTTTGCTTTCATTGATATTGTTCTGATAATTAGCAATATAATTTCAATAAACCTCATATTTGAGGGTAGTTTTTGCTTTGAGTCGTAAGAAGCACAAAGTAATCCCCAGTTCTAAGGCACAAAAACCATTTGTGGATAATTTGGTTATATTCTTTCTGAAAGTGATGAGTTGGAAAAAAAAAGTAAGAAAAGAGCAAGATAATTTTTATGTTCTATGAAAATCTTTCTTAAATATTCTGCATATCTTTTGTTTCAATAAAATAAGAATGCCTGCTACTATACTATAAGAAGAAGAGCAACTTTCCATGAACATCTCTTTTACTTTTAAAGTGACTATTTGAATCAGAATAATTTTGCAGAGAAGCAGATTGAAAATATCCGGGCTTCCCTGGTGGTGCAGTGGTTGAGAGTCCGCCTGCCGATGCAGGGGACACGGGTTCGTGCCCCGGTCCGGGAAGATCCCACATGCCGTGGAGCGGCTGGGCCCGTGAGCCATGGCCGCTGAGCCTGCACGTCCGGAGCCTGTGCACCGCGGGAGTGGCCACAACAGTGAGAGGCCCGCGTACCGCAAAAAAAAAAAAAAAGAAAGAAAGAAAAAAAGAAAATATTCAATACTTTGAACCCCAGATCTTACATTTGTATGGAACGTACTGCACTCCTGTTCATTTGTGTGTGAGTAAGAGCAAACCCCTCCCTTCTCCTAGTCACCTGGCTCTCAGTCACAGGCCCAGGTAGAATTCACTAACATCAATAGAGTCACTGTAATTAAACAGAAACAAAAAAGTGCAACCTCCCTGTCCATGTCATGGTGAGGACCACCATCATTGGTTGCTTCCTGCTCTGAGTCTGAATCATCTCCCAGAATGCCTTGCTGCTCTGCAGCCTCTACCAACAGGTCCCCTTCAGTGGACTGGACCTGTCTTGAAGGCACATTCACACCCTAGCACCTAGCACGGTGGGTGCTTTCTGGGAGGTGTTTGATAGATGTTTACAAAACATAAATAAATGCAAATATTTACCATCAAATCTCCATGGCATTACCCTGTCCAATATGGGACCCAGATGTGATTTGGTATTCTACTACCCTTTCTCTTTGTAAATTGAATTCTTAATTTCATCTAGCAAGGCCAGTTACCTCATTTTTATTGGTTAGAAGAATACAATAATGGGATATCTTAGTCTTAAATGTTGAAATCTTTCCTTAGAGATGGAAATTGTGTGTTTATAGTTACTCCACAGTTTTTACCTGAATACAGAGTCTTATTGGCCATATGTTGAAATGATAAATGTTAGCAATGGTAAGGTTACAAACCCAAGAAAACTGTGTAAATGAGTTATAAAATTAATGGAAAATAAAGTTGAATAGTATACATGTTTTTATAGTTCTGAAAGATAGCTTTTGAGTTATCTAATATAATGTTATTTTGTATATAAATATACTCTCAAATGTCACACCATAATGACACTCTTTAGTGATTTTTTTAAAACTATAATGTCAACTAACATATCTCTTGTTAATCCAGAGTTAGTAATTACTACTTCTTTTAGTAGTCAAAAGAAAACCAAAGGATAAGTTTGGGCAACTTTTAGCCACCAATTTGAAGGTAAGATTAAAATAACAATTAGAATTGGAAATGCTCATACATTTAATTGACACAAATCCTAATACACGAAGCTAAAAGTGAAACAGCCTGAAAATAAGTTCAGTGGAAGTTTCAACTTCTAACATATCTCAATCAAAAGTTGAGAAATGATTTTAAACTGACTTTATTTCCAAAGAGCAAGAGATCATTTTCTTTTAAAAAAAAAAAATGGGTCCACAAAGTAATAAAATTTCTGTGTACAGAGATTTAAAAAAAGAAGAGTGGTACTCAGGCATCCCTGTCCTAGGCATCAATCTTCTACCAGTTTTGGAGTGGCCCCGCACCGTTGGCCGCTGGGAGTGTGCTAACGCTCGTGAGCACGACCTGCTCGGACAGTTTTGATATGTTATCGATGTTGCTGATCTGGGTGGTCAGGGACTTTCGGCTCTCAGTGCTCGTCCGTCCCCGGGCCAGCGGATCCTCCTGGCGGTGATGAACTCCAAGGCAACAGCAAGAAAATGCAGCTTTAAATTCCTCTCGAAATTTTCCTGGCAAACCAGGGAGAATGAAAGGCAAAGGAATTCAATATGTTTTAACCAATCATGAATAAAATACAACTGACTGGCTCCTATTTTGGAAAAGGAAATTGGTTATTGGAAGCTTGGTACATCCTTTTTTATAGTTAATTAATTATTTAACTGAAGTATAGTTGATTTACAATATCATGTTAGTTTCAGGTGTACAGCACAGTGAATGCTATATATATATATATATATATATATATATATACACTCACACACATATATACATATATGTATACATATGTATATTCTTTTTTATATTCTTTTCCCTTATAGATTATTACAAAATACTGAGTATAGTCCCCTGTGATATACAGTAGGACTTTGTTCTTTAACTATCTTATATATAGTAGCAGTAGTGTATAGGTTAATCCCAAACTCCTAATTTATCTTCCCTCTGCCCCTTTCCCTATTGGTAACCATAAGTTTGTTTTCTATGTCTGTGGGTCTATTTCTGTTTTGTAAATAAGCTCATTTGTATCACTTTTTTTAGATTCCACATATAAGTGATATCATATGATATTTGTCTTTCTTTCTCTGTCTCACTTTACTTAGTATGATAATCTTTAGGTCCATCCATCTTGCTGCAAATATATACAATGGAATATTACTCAGCCATAAAAAAGAATGAAATAATGCTTGGCACACTCTTGAAACACTGACACATTTCCATAAAATAGTGAGGCTGCTTTTCATGCCCAATGTTTGGAGTTTGTTTCATACCTTTAGAGGCAAACCTCCTATACTTGTGAATGTGGGTTATTGTTAACTAGATAACTATAGTAAAGCTGAGTATCAGCAGAAAGCTACCCAGAGATATTTAACGATTTAAAAAATGATGAAACCTAAGTTATACATGGCCAAACGTACACAGAAATTATCCCTGCATTGTACTCTGAAGAAACTGTTCTATTGACACAGTCAGTTCAACAAAATATCTAGAAAATTTCTAACGTTTCATAATCTGCATAAGGCAGGACAAACTGAAAGAAAAATAAACAACTTTAGAAGTTTTTCTTTATCTTTAAATTATTGATGTGACATTGGAGAAGGATAAGGATGAAACACTGACCTTTTAAGCCTCTAAGGGTAAATGGCAGTGTTGGAAATCACCAGTTCTTTTCTCTGAGCTTTGATTACCTACCTGGGTTGTTGAGTGATTAAAATTGGTGCCCACTGGTTATCAGCTGCCTTCTTGCCTCGTCTTAACCCCCATCATGGCACTTTGACTTGGTTCTGTGGCTTCTACTTCAGATAATTCTCCCTACGACCCTCTAATAGATTTTCCCTGTTTAGTACAAGCTCAGGGCCTTTGTCATCCCTAAGCCCAGGGCAAGTGTTTCCCCACTGCTTTTTTAGCCACAGCTCCTCAGGCCCTTCTTCCTTCAAACAGCACTGGGGTGGTGGTCTCTGCTTATCCCAGTCTGAATGTAGTCTTTATTTTGGAGACTGGGGTTGAATGTGTCAGGGGAAGGCATGAAAAGGGGCAACTGAATACAAACCACCCCTCACATATACACCACCTGATTCACCAAAAGGTGAAATAAAGCAGGTATATAGAGGGTACATGCCATGACTGAAAAACAAAAAGTTATTTAAAACAAAAAGCCTAATTGGTTGTCTTTTTTAATAACCTATATAATCTGGAAGGCCAAAGGTGAAGTTAGAAAATGCACACACTTTATTCAGCATGCAATAAAATGAATTGCTTATTCTTTCATATAAAATCATCATATATTTGGAGATGGAAATAAAAAAGAAATAGCCAGGCTTCCCTGGTGGCATAGTGGTTAAGAATCCACCTGCCAATGCAGGGGACATGGGTTCGAGCCCTGGTCTGGGAAGATCACACATGCCGCGAAGCAACTAAGCCCATGTGCCACAACAACTGAGCCTGTGCTCTAGAGCCCGCAAGCCACAACTATTGAAGCCTGCACACCCAGAGCCCGTGCTCTGCAACAAGAGAAGCCACCTTAATGAGAGGCCTGCACACCGCGACGAAGAGTGGCCCCCGCTTGCCTCAACTAAAAAGAAAGCCCGCACGCAGCAACGAAGACCCAACGCAGCCAAAAATAAATAAATAAATAATAAATTAATTTAAAAAAAAAAGAAATAGCTAACCGGTTGGAAAGAAGACAATGTAAAGATATAGCTAATTAAAACACAATTCTAAAACAATTAGGCAAAATGTTGGTAGATAAAACAATATTTAGTTAAATGATTTTTATAATTATATTGATCCCATAAACAGATGGGTGAAATCAATTGCACAGGTGTGTATGTGTGGTTCATTTAGCTTATGTGTTATTTAGAGGAATGTAATTTTTTTTATGGTCAGTGAGAAATCTTGAGATAAACCCAAGAGATGTTACCCACAAGAGAATTGTAAATACATAGAAATACCTAAAAGTGGAAAGGTTCCAATTCCATTTCAATTAGGCTACAAATGTTGTCAAAGGAAATGATACAAGCAAGGCTGTTTTATTTTCAGATAAAATGATTTTACATCTTTATAAATCATAAGTTTAATGTATGACAAACAAGATTCTCTTATTCAGTTCTCACAGTTCTCACCTTCCTCCTATTTCAAATTTTCTTCTAAATTTTATGGAAAAAGTTACTTAGATAATTTTTTCTGATGCGTTAGGTAACACATGTTCCCTCTTATAAGGGAAAAAACTCAAGACCAGTCAGATCAGGGAAAAATACTCTCACTGTATCACAACTAATATCTTCATACCGTTCAAAAGTGTTCAGACCTTCTGGTCATCGATCCCTCACCCTGGCCTGTGGTTTGTACAGAAGAAACAGTTGAAAACTCACCACTGAGAAAATTATAAATAATTGGGTTCGCAGCACTATTGGCATATACAAGCCAGTGTGAAAAGGTAAACCAGGCATATACAGTCTCTCTGTCTTCCGTGTGGGTAAACATCCCAAATACTCTGTAGGAAAAGAAACAGTAACATGAAATGCAGTGCGATTCTGGAAAGTACCTTTTAAATAATTAAATTCAAGGGTGAACACAGCCCTTGGTGGCAGTTCCCCGACTCCAGTGCTGCCCTGCAGGACAGACCACTTGTAGGTTTAGGGCACACAGTGGGGCTAGAATAACTTCAGTACCTGAAGGGCACCTCCAAGGCACAATTAGTAAATCAAAAGCCAAATCAGGTCAGAGAAGGTCTCTCCTGTAAACAACAGCAATAAGAATACAAAGGTTGAATATATATCTATCTACCTTCTTTCATTTTGTTTCTAAACACAATGGAGCAGCTTTTGTTACTATTTCATTTTGCGTGCATTTTATTTATTTATTTATTTAACACTGGAGTATAGTTGATTAACAATATTGTGTTAGTTTCAGGTGTACAACAAAGTAATTCAGTTATACATATACTGAATACTATGCTTTTTTCTAGTTCTTTTCCTGATTAGGTTATTACAGAATATTGAGCAGAGTTCCCTGTGCTATACAGTAGGTCCTTGTTGCTTATCTACTTTAAGCATAGCAGCATGTACAAAAGCACTTCTAAATTGCAGTCTGTAAGCACTACTTCCTACTTTCATTTGTGCATTGATCAATATTACATTTCTTCAACTCCAATCTTACAGCCTTGCTGAAATTTGGCTTCTGGGATTTCTTTATATGCAGAGAAGAGCTAGTTTTCAATAGGCAAAATTCTGGTAATTTCTTAAAGTTCATGAGTTTTAATTTTTTTTTATTATTTTAAACTCTGAAAAATATGTTATTATTATCTCCTTAAAGGTCATTTTTAAGATTTGTTCTGTACTTCAAAATACCCATTTATCAAATTGTATTCACTAGACAACAGCAGGCAACTTGCAACTACCCAATAAACGTATAGGCTGAAGATTATAATGCATTTCCTGCCAGAGGGTCCATCACTGATTGTGGAATTTGTGCCTGTGATAGAAATATGTTGCCAGAATAAAGTGGTGTTCTATGGAGTACTACAGTTTTACAAAAATATAATATATAGTAAGACAACATGGATAAATAGAATTAATATGTTATGACCCTCTACCACAATGTATCTTTGAAATCCTAGAAAACCAGACCTGCTTTAAAGAAGTTGGTTTTGACTAGTCAGACAAAACACTAAGTTTCAAAGAAAAGAATTTAGGACTTTATTTGTAAGAGAAAGAAAACACGAGCCTAAAATGCAAGGGCAAACAGAGATAAGTATTTGAAGAAAATATGTGTGATAAAGAGCAAAACAATTTTCAAGGTTATTTTGAAATTTTTATTTTGTGACAAAGAGCAGAAGACTCAAAAAATGGAAACTATTTTAAATTTAACATGGACTTTCTCCTTAGAAAGCCATTTATTTTCCTTGGAAAGGGAGGTCTGTAAGTCAGGAGAATAGAGAAATATTATGGAGAAGTAGGTATTTGGAACCAGCTAAAGGGAAGGTACAAGTGTTGAGATACAGGAAATCCAAATGAGTCATCCAGAGAGCAGTAAATCCAATTTTCATTGAGTTTAGATTGACTAAAATAAAAGTACAAAAAAAAAAAAGGAGAGAACCTATGCAGTATCCTAGCATGTTTCCAAGGTTCTTAAGAGCAAAAATCATCATCTATCATCAGACTAGAATACATTTGTATGGGATTTCTGTGGGCAAGAAAAATAAGAAAGGAATTATGAAAAAATATGGAGGGCAAAGTTGCTTTCATTTTCCTGTGAGCCAGTATACATCTGAAGGACCCAAGCTGCCACATATCTTATACCTTTAAGGCTGTGTCTGTACTAAACAACATTGCTGAACAAAAGTTCATTTTCTCTTTCTTTTCCATTGAAAAAGTCATTAAGAATAGATATACGTATAACTGAATCACTTTGCTATACAGCAGAAATGAATACAACATTGTAAATCAACATTACTTCAATAAAAATTTATTTTAAAGAAGTAAAAAAAAAAAAAAGAAAAAGAAAAAGTCATTAAACAATCAAAAACAAGGCCCAAAAGAGAATGACAAATCTTTGCAGCTGGTTATACCACCTTTAGACTGTGTGATTCCAGCCAAAGCTGCCTCTCTTCAGAGTCCCCAGCCATGAGGAATAGGATATTGACTCTGGATCCAGGAAAAATGAGAGAAGAAATCCTAGTTTTATTTCGAAGCCTCTGATAAACAGAATTAGTATTACCTTGGGACCAGTCTCTGTGCAACTATTACGATAATTCCCAATAAAGATGGTTGGCCAGAAGGTTCCTGGGTACCACTGCCCCTGCATTGGTTGATCATGTTGGTTGTTTGAACTTAATAGTGTCTCTGCAGCATTACAAATAACATACCTTCTCTCACTGAAAACTTTTGTACTGATTTTTATTAATATTCACGCTAAACTTGATTCAATGATGTCAGGAAATGAATTTTCTTTCTTTCTATTTAAACATTCAAAACACAGTATGTGCTGTGATTCCATTTGTTTGTGTGTGTGCTCACAAATGCACTTTTTAAGTATAATTAGAATGCTAACAAAATTCTTATCTCTTTTTATCCTTTAGATAAATTTCTGTCACCGTTTCCTATGTCTTTGAGAACAAAGTTTGGAAAACCCATTTGTTCTGATCAAAAAAGAGCTCCGAGCTGTAAATGAGTTTTTTGCATTAGAACTTCTTCTGCATCTAAGGCTTAGCAATTAGCTTGAAGAGGTCAGAGGAACATCTGTTTTATGTCTGCCATTCAATAGAGAATTTGCATGGATAAGAGCATTTAAAATCCCAGAGCTCTAAAAAACTGTGTTCCCTACCTGCTGGTAACAACAACACACTGAGTTATCTGGCCCGGCAAGCTATCTAGGCAGATGGTTTCCATTTTTCTCTGGCTTAAAAAAAGTCCTTAATTAAGAACCAAGAAAAATGGCTGATCTCTTCATTTTCAAATAATAAGTGAACTTTACCTCTTTAGCACATTGAGGATGCTAATTGGTAGATAGCAAATTGCAAACACCAAAAGCACAACCATCAGCATCCGGGCTGTTTTCCGTCTGGCTCGGATCTGCTTTATTTCAGCGGCCACAGCGCTAATCCTGGATTTGGTCTGCTGTCCTGGCCCCCGAGGCTGTGAAAGAGGCTGCAGGACCTTCCATTTTCTCTGAACTACAGATGATGTTCCAGGAATCTGAAAGGAGCGGATACCCTTTATTGTTATCTGATTTAGGAAAGTTCCACTTTGGAGGAGTAATTGGAAGACACAGTAAGGAGAGTATCCCAGACACCCGAGGCCTAGGAAGTTTGCGAGCCTCTTTCCCCAGACCGTTTGCTGAGTGGAGTGTGTTCTTGAGTAATACAGCCGAGTGCCAAATAGGAGTCTGGGTGGAAAAAAAAAGTTGCAACATCACCATTTTGTTGAGGTCTAAAGAGAGCTGCAAATGGAAATGATATCTCTTTATAAAAAGAGAAGTTGTCCACTCAAAGGAATAATATTCAACACTAAAAAGAAATGAGCTATCAAGCCATGAAAAAATAGAGAGGAAACTTAAATGCATATTACTAAGTGAAAGAAGCCAATCTGAGAAGGCTACCTATTATAAGATTCCAACTATATGCTATCCTGGAAAAGATAAAACAATGGAGACAGAAGAATGATCAGTGGTTGCCAGGGGTAATGGGGGGAGGGATGAATAGGCATAGCACAGAGGATTTTTAGGGCAGGGAAAATACTACTCTTCATGATACCATAATGATGGATACCTGTCATTACACATTATACAATGTATTTGAATACACCATCCAAACCCATAGAAGGTACAACATCAAGAGTGAACCATAAAGTAAACTGTGAACTTCCGGTGACTATGATGAATCAATGTAGGTTCATCAGTTTTAACAAATGTATCAGTCTGGTAGGGGATGCTGATAATGGGGAGGCTGTTCATGAATGGAGGTTGGAGAGAGATGGGAAATCTCTGTACCTTCCACTTGATTTTTCTGTGAACTTATAACTACTCTAAAAAAATATGAAACCAAAAAAACCCTTCTTAATTTAAAAGAGAGAGAACTGAAAACTGGGGAAGAAGAGCTCTTACTAGGAATTTTGATTCAGCTCAGATACCTAGAGTTGAAACAGAAGGAAAACCTAACAGATAATTGCCAAAGTAACCTGCATAGTTTTTCATGCATCAATACTGCCACCTGCTGCCAGATGGAGAGATAGGACTTAACTACCTATTGCTTTTTATTAGGTTTTCTGATTCTCAGGTTTGGTTAAGGCAGACCTTTGAATAAAAGGAATAAAAATAAAATAAAATATTCTCTGTTGCTTATCATTTGTTGTTACAAAATTGCTTGAAGGCAATTTTGTGGACCGACCCTTTAAAATGCACATAAAAACCTTGAATATCCCTTGTGGTCTTCCATGAACGTTTCAAATAGCTGCAATTTGTAACAACAGTTACACAACTTGTACTTTTCCACTTCTTTTCAAAGTTATTTGATAATAGCAGGGAGTCCCTCCAAGTATAATATTGTCTTAATTATAAGCTCATGAAGATTGATAGGGTTTAGTGAGCAAAACAATAAAATTCAGCATGTGTAATTTTTTAAGAGTAAAATGTGCCAACAAGCACACCATAAGCACATCCTAGTTCTATTAAGATTATTCAGCTGTTGCTTTTATCTCTGTGCTGCAAGCCAGAACAGACCGATGGGTCTCTCACAGTGGATGTTGGATGGATTCTGTTGCTTTATCCATAACAAGATCCAAGTCTGTTAGATAATCTTTAATTTGAGAACAGAATTTTACTTTGATTTCCACACAGATGAATTAATGATAATTAATTAATTATGGCGCTCCTTTTGAATATAACTATTCTCTCTCAAAAAGAAGCAAATGAAGTTAAGGAAAACCTGCCCTTAAATTGAAAAACACCTGATAAACGATTTCTCTTCGGATTCTGTATGTCCTGCCATGTCGGCTGACCTTTTCACATCGTGGTGGCCTCACTCAATCTTCTTATCTATTGATTGAGACTCCTTCCTCTTCTATGAGTCTTTTTTATAGATAGTCATTTTTAAAAATAATTGAGGAGAAGCTGCAAAGGATGTTGGAAATTTCCAGAAAAACTGTAAAATGAGTAACCCTATTAATGTCTGCTAAATGGCCTTGAACTGTTTCCTAAATGATCTCTAAGAGATCATTTAAACTTAAGCAATCTGTTATTCAATGCTCCCCTGAGGAAAAAAATCAATATCCTGCATCTGATGACTTCTGCAACCATCAGAAAGAGTTCCCATAAAGAGAAACTGCCACAGGGAGCATAACTATTGTTCCTGCAATCATAAAAAAAAAAAAAAAAGCAGAAATGATGTCCCCTCTTAGATGATGATCTAAATAGAAGATGGTTAATCCTGCACTCATTGTGAAGAGACATACAATAATCCCCATCAATAATTTGTGTATGTCTAGAGAAAGTCAGCATAGTATCAGTAGAAATCACTAATTTTAACTGAGCACCAGGAATGATGCACAATCTGGAGTAATCATTAATGCATTCTTAAAAATAGGTTATTGTAAATCCCATTCTACAGATGTTCAAGCAGACATTGAGAAGTATTAAATAAAATATCCAAGTCTATATCTTTAATAAGTGACAAGCCAGAATTTGCACTCAGGTCCGTCTGATTGCAAAGTTCATTTTTTCCCATTGTGATGCACCATTTCCATTTATAAACTTCAACACAATCTGATATGGAAGTTAGCAAAATTTTTAACACATGCCTAGTTACATAAAAGCAATAATAGTCATACAAAAGGGCTTTTGAGAGATCCAGGCTATGGGACTGTCCATGTGAGAAGGTCTTTTCCTTGTCATCTCAGCGGGCATTCAAAAATCCCTGACTGTGGAAAGCACACACACACACACACACACACACACACCACACATACACACACAACACACACTATACAAACACACACACACACAACACACACATACACAAACACACACAACACACACCCTTACACTCAGACACACAATGCACAGGACACACAGCACACACACACACACACACACACACACACACACACACACACTGCTTTTATTCCAATATCATAAATAAACTTTAAAATCACCTTTGAGGTGAAAATACATCCTGGAAGAGGTATTATCACAGTTATGAATTTGAACTATCAGGTAGATGATGTACCTTGAAACCTGCCCTGTCTGAAGAAGTCTTTGTGGCCAAGATAAGCAAATGTGCTGCAAACATTAAAAAGGGGATGAGAGAATATTATGAACAGCCAGTAAATTTGCAAACTCAATGAACTTAAATGAAATGGATAAACACCATGAAAAAAAAGATAACCAAAACTGACTGTGTCTTTACAAACCCTGTTACAAAAAACAAAACAAAACAAAACAAAAAAACTTAGGCCCAGATAGGTTCATTGATGTAGTATTCAACCAAACCATAAAGAATAAATAATATCTATCTTATTTAGACTCTTTCTGAAATTCAAAGAAAAGATAATATTACAATGAATTTTAATGAAGTCAGTAACCCTGATAAAGACATGAGAACAAAAGAAAACCACTGACTAAATATCTCACATGAATAGAGATGAAAATTCCCCAAAATATATATATCAAACCAAATCCAACAATAAATAAAAGGATAATAAATTTTGCTCAAAAAAGCAGATTTATTCCAGCAATGCAGTAATGGTTTAACATTTAAAAACATCAATCAAGGTAATTTATCATATTAACAGAAAAAACTATGATCATGTCAATAGAGAAAGGAAAAGCATTTGAAAACTTTAACACCCTTGCATGTAAATTAGTAATAGAGAGAATCTTTCTCAACCTGATAAAAGGCATCCATGAAAAGTCTTTAAGGTATCATCCTACTTAACATGAAAGATGAACACTTTCTTCTCAGATTGGTAACAAGCCAACAAAGATTTCTCTCAACACTCCTACTCAACATTGTACTGGAGATCCTAACTAGTACAGGAAGAAAAGAAAAATAAATAAAAGGCATATAGATTGCTTCTATTGAGAAGACATTATTGCTTATGAAGAAAGTCTTAAGGAATCTACAAAAATGCCACTAGAACTAAACATATGAATTTAGCAATATGTAGGACCCTAAATCAATAAACAAAATCAACTGTATTTCTATATATTAGCAATAAATGATTCTAAATTTAAATTGAAAATAACACATTTCAATAGCAAAACATGTATTCTAAGAATATATTTAACAAAATGTGGACAAATTATGTGTACTTAAATTATGAAAATTGCTAAGAGCTATTAAAGAAGACCTAAATAAATGAGGAGATATACCATGTTCATGGATTATAAGATTTAATATTGTTAATATGTCAATTTCCCCAAATTGATCTATAGATTTAATGCAATAAATCCCATTCAAAATAATAGCAATCTTTTAACTTTATCACTCCCTGACAACTTTTTTTCCCACCTTGGTACTTCTCTTTTAGAATTTAGATGCACATGCTACGTTCTTATGATCAGGATCATAACTATTTTGTCTCGTAGCAAGAGAATTTACATTTTTATTATTTCAATCACTTAAAATGCTATGAGGCTTGCTTTATAGACTATTATAAGATGTAACCTGAAGACTATTCCATGTGCATTTGAGATGAATATGTATTCTGCTACTTTTGAAGAGGTACCGCATAGATATATTAGGTTTAGTTGGTTGATAGTTTTCTTCAAGTCTTCTATGTCATTGTTAATGTTCTGCCTAGTTTTTCTATCCATGACTGAAAGATGAGTGTTGAAGTTTTCAATTATTAATATTGAATTGTCTGTTTCTCCACCTAATTCTTCTAGTTGTTGCTTCCTGTACTGTGGACTTCAGTTGTTAACTGCATATAGGTTTAGCATTTTTATATCTTCTTGATGGAATGATTTATCATTTGAAATATCCCTCTTTACCCATAGTAACACTTTTTATTAACGTTTCTTTTGTCTGATATTAGTAGAGCTACTTCAGCTTTCCTTTGGTTACTGTTTGCATAGTACCTCTTTTTCATTATTTTACATTTAATCTATTTGTGTCTTTGAATATGAGGTGTGCTTTTTGTAGACATCATACAGTTGAATCAGGTTTTTTTTGTTTGTTTGTTGTTTATTTTATCTATTCTGCCAACCTCTAGAGTGTTTCATTCATTTACATTTAATGTAACTATTGAGAAGGTGTAATTTACATGTCTCCCTTTGCTGTTTGTTTATATATGTGTGTATATATATATATATATATATATATATATATATAGTTTCTATTTTGTTCCTCTATTCCTCCATTGCTTCTTTATTTTGTGATAAACAGATATTTTCTAGTATAGCATTTTATTTCTGTTGTTGTTTTTTTCGCTACTTTTTTTGAGTTATTTTTTTAGTGGTTGCCCTGAGGATTATAATTAACAACTTAATCTGTTTAGATTAATGCCAACTTAATTTCAATAGTATACAAAATCTTTGCTTCAATATAGCTTCATTCTCTCCTCCTTTCTTTGAATTACATCTTTATACATTATAAGATGAAGATTCACAGTTTTATAATTATTGCTTTACAATATTATCTCAAGTCAAATAGGAGAAGAAAAGAATTTCAAACAAAAATATATTTATACTCTCTTCTATATTTACCTACATAGTTACTTTTATCTCTCTGTGTGAACTTGTGTTACTGCCATTTGATTCTGCCTCTGCAATTACAATTTGCTGTTTATTTTCTCATACTAAACTGACTTGTTATCATCTAATGTTAACTATTTTAAGTTCTTTTTGAAGAATGTTGAAGAATAAAGGGCAGTAGATGAGCATGTGATAAAAATTGGAACAAGGAAGTTCTTTCAAAGTTTTAGTCTTTGGAAAATTGAAATTTAGTTCCAGACTCAAGTATCAGTACAGTTCATCCCCAGCTCCTCACACAGTCCCAGACACATAGTAGGTGGTCAATAAATATTTGTGGAATGAATTAATGTGAGTTCATATAATGAGTAAGATTGAAGTGTTGAATTATTTGAGAGTTAGAATTGAAAAAATTCTGTCAGGTACAAGAGTTAAGATTTAGTGAGCCTTAAAAAGAGGAGTTCTAGAGAAGATCCTGTAGAATTTCCAGACTGAATGAGTTCTCTGAGACACATTGTCAAATAAAGAGAATATTTAAGTCTTTGATTAGAGCAAAACATTGGACAATTCTTTTCATTGTAACCAAGCAGGACCCTATGGGGCCTTCTAGGGACAGGCCTTTCCCCCATATCCTGAGTTGTTTTACAGATGTGAAAAACCCCCACCAAATGGAAGAAGTTAACTACTTGATAATCATGAGCACATAGCCCCAGGCCTCCTGGAGTCTATGGATAAGGACTGTTAAGCTTTGTGACACCACCCTGTTACCTCACCATCAGCCAATCAGAGAATTGTACATAAGCTGATCACATACACTGCGACACCCCTCCCTCACCTGGCTTTTAAAAATGTTTTGCTTCAGGGAGTTCAGGGGCTTTGTAGGCCATGAGCCACCCATCTCCTTTCATGGCCTTGCCATAAACTTTCTCTGCTCCAAACTCCAAAGTTTCAGTTTGTTTCACCTCACTGTGCATGAGGCTAATGAACTTGCACTAACATAGGTTTAAAATTCTTGAGAAAGTCAGACAAGGACCGACATTTTGCTCATTAATAATCTTACACTTAGATATTTCAAAGAGTGTAACAGATTCCCTGCATCTCTGTAATTTTAAGCAAATAAGACAGTCCCTCTGTTTGATGGCTCACTTGATGTAGACTATGGCATACATAATGCCTTGGAACTCTGTTTAGAGACATTAACAGTTGGAATTTGATAGTTGCTCAAGCAGAATTCTACATAATCACCATTTGGGGTTAATTTACTTTATTGTGGCTGCTAAAGTGAACTCAGATGAACTTGCTGTTTTCTATTGCAATCTGTCTGTAAATGTTTTTAGTTTCACAGTCCAAGCATTTTACTGCAAATCTTCTGGATCATGTGGCTTGTACTAACCAGGACACTTCATCAAAAGAATGTGGATTATTTCTAAGCCTGCAATACAATTTTGAGCTTACTTTAGAGTTTGAGAAATGGAGAACTATAAGCTTAAATAATGAAGAAGTAAACTGGTTGAGATTTGGTAGTTATCTAATTATTTAACAAACATTTTTTGAATACTTTTTTGTGCAAGGTAACATGTTAAGTGTTGGGAAGATGATGATGAACGAGACAGATTTATGTACACCCAAGAAATTTTAAAGTTATGTCATTCTGTAAATAAATGAATAAGCAAATATAAGCATTTCTTATGTTTAATGCACACTACCCAGTAAAAATATGGAAGTAGGAAATGCACTTAACACTGAATATTCTTAGTCAAAATATCAATCTAAATTATCTTTATGCCTACATGCTCATCAAAGTTTTATCTTCTTCAAGAATTTTTCAAATTCTAATTTTTCTATGAACTTTGTTCTGAGTAACTGAGCAATGGATTCCTCTCTTTCCTCTTCTATCTAAACTTTCCCAGCACTTTCTCTTATTCTTCCACTAAATTTTTTCTTATAACGTATTTATCAAGCAACTGATATGTGCTATGCATGTACTAGGTGGAGGGCTACAAGATCAAGGCTAGTGTGTACTGTCTCCATCTTAGTAGATTAGAGCAGACAGACAAATAAAAAGTCATTTTCATGTTACTTAAAAGTACTATGAAAGAGATCTATCTAAGAAAGTATTCACAAACATCAATTCAACACATGCTTATTATTTTAGAAATATAAGCAGAATGAGGTGAAAGCCTAAATAACAGCATATACTATTATGATATTTTATTTAATGAGCACTTTCTATGCTTGAGGCACTTGAATTAATTCATCTAATAAGTGTGAGGTAGATGCTATGCACCCCTGCTTGGCACAGAAATTTAAGTAATTGACAAAACTCCCACATCTGTTAAATGGCAGGGTTAGAATTTAAACTCATGCAGTCAGGACCTTGAGTCTGTGTTTTTGACTTCTGTATTATATCAGTTCTGGTCATTCACTCCCACTGGCCAGGTGGAGATTGTTAAGGAAACTATCCCTACGATGTGGAAAATCACCACTCATGGTTTACAGTGATACACATTTGTTATTTTAGTTACAAAGACTGGGGAACAGAATGCATTTATAAGGTCAGAAAAGAAGTGACTTCTTTACAAAAATAGAGGAAACAAAAACATTTGGAATTATGAGACATACGGGGTTGATTGCTCATATACAAGAAGTAAAAGATGATCTTGAAAATCGCTTTGAATAACAAGGGTTGAAGAAGACCCAGATTAAGACTCATCCTCAGACAAAAACCAAATAAAACGTTTATGAAATCCTTTAAATGAGTAAAGTGGCCCAGTAAATTCTTTCAGTTGGATAAAATATGTCAGAACAAACAGACTAAGTGTGTGGCTTTCCACAAGCCTGATAAGCTCAACATACTGGCAATAAATTTAGGAAAAAAGAGATACATTTCTGAGAAATGTGGCATTTTAAGATACAATTTACAAGTACAAGAAGCTGAGTTATATTCTTTGTCTGTACCTTTACATGTTCGTCGATTTCCTTAGAGTCATCATGATTCAGCTTAAATGTCTCCTGGTCTGAATTAGATCCACCTCCACTAAGCTTTTCTCTGATCCCCTTTGCTTATATTTTTTAAGGTGATTTTTGCCCTGGAACTGTTTCCTTCCTCTAGACTATGAATTCACCAATGACACAGACTAGAACATTTAGCTTTTTATCAGACATGCATGCAAAAGTAATATAAATATTTGATGAATGAATAACTGAGTGAATGAATACATTCACTGAGTTAATAAATGAGTGAATGAATACATAGCAAAATTATCTAACATTTCAGTACAAATTAGCATAAACAATTTTTAAAATTCTCAATTCTGCTTGACTCTTCTACTGTTCTGAAAAAAAAATAAGATCTTTGAAGTTGGAGATTTAACCCTATAATAAAAATGTATTACATACATCTCATCAAAAATGTATTACATACATCTTTACTTACAGTCTCAGGAAACTTTAAAGGAATTTTTATTTATTTCTCATAAAAAGTAAAATTTACAATATTATTCCTAGACAAAAATCAAGTCGATTAATCACAGAGGTTTAAAATTTAGTCATTAAGGCAGTTCATAAATAACATTCCCTAAATATCACCCTAAAAAATGCCTAAACATATGTTCATGACTAAGGCCTCATTATTTTAGAACACACAATCCTTTGCTAAGCATATTATATTGGTTCAATTCACTCTTAAATTTTGTTTTTAAGGACATCCTAAGGAAAACACAAGAAAGTTATTTGAAATTACTTACCTGTCGGCACCAGAGTTTACGAAATATTTGCAGATAGGCCAACACCATAAGACACAGTGGTGCCATGTAGGTCACCAGAAAGAAACAGATGTGATACATCTTGGGGTAAATTTCACCTGGAATGAAAGTTAAAATAATAAAATATTATAATTCATAGACTTTTTAAAAGTACATCTGTCAATGTTTTGCCTTCAAAATTACCTTCTATATGATTTTACTGTTATGTTATATACACAAAAGGGAAAAATGATTTATAATATTAACACTTACATTTAAGTACTAAATGCAAAGTCTTAATGTCATGTAATCTACTCAGAGAGGAAGAACAATTAGCCATTTCTTAATTTGTGTTACTACAGTCTTTCCAGTCAAGTATTCATTTATCAAAAAGCCTTTTTTTCTCTTAATTACATCTGTTTAATCAATAAAAATTAATTTGGATTGTCCAATACTTGGATTTGCAAGGAGGGACATTACTCAATCAAAACTTAATTGCTAATGTTTTTGTTAAAATGGAAAAAGACAGTAAACTAAGTTGATTCCTCTTCATTTCTCTCTTGAGAGATGAGAAAATATTCCCAGTTGTATCTCCAAATATGAATTCAGAAAGTTTTTTGAAAACTAAAACAGCAAACATTTGATAATGATTATTTTTATTGGCCTACTAGGACATATACAAAATTCCTCTTTAAGTAAGTTGTGCACGTGTGTTAATGCATGTACTTTTAATAAAAATGAGATTTTTAGGGTTCTTTAAAATTAGATTTCAAACCAATATGGGTATTTTCTTTTTTTTGATATCCATCTTACTTATCAGGCATAAGCACATATAGGATTGTAGTGATTGCTTATTTGTCATTAATTCTATGTGCACAGGTAATACATATCACAGATTAGGGCATTTATAAGGAGTCAATCAATTGGCACTGTGGCTTAATATTAATTTTTAATTTTTCTAAAATATATCCATTACTGACTTTTAAAACACTTTAAGGGATATTTCCCTTTAACTAGTATTTGAATATATCACACTGATCAAGCTACTTTTACTTAAATGTAAAACAAGAAACAATATATCCTAAATGGATACCATAGACATTAAATGCCAATAATTTGATACAATTCTAACTAAATGCTAATAAAACAAAGGTTTTTTTTTAAAATTCTAAAAATTACATAACTTATTTTGACTTTGATATTGGCAATGGGATTTGTTCTACACTATTATGGAAGGATGATGCTATCACTTTCATGGATTTTATTATTTTCGTTACTTCAGAAAATATGTAGAAGCATGAAGACTCGGTTATGTGGTCAAACGTGGTAAGAGCAATTTATACTGAGGATTAACCAATAATGATTATGATGATGACCATAGTGACTGATAACAATTATTGAACATTCATTGAATTCTTACTGAATATATTTTCAACATATCAACATATCCTCATATCAATATGTGATACGTATTACCTGTGCACATAGAATTAATGATAAATAAGCAATCACTACAAACCTATATGTGCTTATCCCTGATAAGTAAGATGGATATCCAAAAAAGAAAATACCCATATTGGTTTGACATCTAAGTTTAAAGAACCCTAAAAATCTCATTTTTATTAAAAGTACATGCATTAACACACATGCACAACTTACTTAGAGAGGAATTTTGTATATGTTCTAGTAAGTCAACATATCCTCCACAGTATTGATTTCATAGTCTTGTCTTCTAGAGTTTAATATTCTTCTTATTTTTACTCCTAAAACTGTCTTCTTTCTCAGACAGATGTTTTTCTCCACTACAATCTTTAGAGCACACAGCAGGGTGTGTGTGCTACCAGGAGCTCTAAAAGACCAATTTGATGTGTCATTTTTAGCTTCTCTGGGGCCCAGGTGGCTCACATCTAGCTCATCAGCTTCAGTTTCTAACTTCCTTTCAAGTTTGTCCTGCAAAACAAGCCAGTTACATAAAAAGTGATAGAATCTGAGCAGCCTGACTGGAGGAATAGCAAACAGTCTTTCCCTTTGAAGTGCCGCAGCATTCAAAGTGCCATGCAGCATTTGCAGAGCCAATTTCAAAGGAGCTGGAGAGTGACCTCGGCACTTCCCAGGCACCTGAGTGGCTTTGAACTTCTATTTGTTTTGAAGAAAATGTCGTATAAGCTTCCCACAAAAAAAATATACCTTTAAAGCTTACATACCTGTGAATCCCTGATGTCTGCATCAGACAATTAAATTGAGTGAGTGGAGAAAGGTAGATTTGGTAGGTCATTTATTTTTAAACTGCAGAGATGGATACCATCGCTGTGATAACAGTCTGGAGTTTTAGACGGGAAAGAAAGCTCATTCTGCAACCAGTATATTTATAAATAGTTAGAAAAATATGTAATTGGCTGGTAAATGCATATTATGATAATGAACACCAACATAGAGAAAAATTGATCAAGCAAAATTACACTTGCAGGCTAAGATAGATTGTTTTAATAAAGAGATTATTATAGATAATTGGGGAAACATGATCGTCTTAGATTCCTCATTTCATGCTTAGAGTCTAAGCTAATTGAAAACCCAGAAATGCCATTGAAAGTTTAAATTATATGTGTTGAAACTATCTTTGAAGTTTCTCTACACTTGATAAGCAATATATTTAATATATTTTAAGACATATGTCTAGACAGTAGCTACATGAAATTTGTTCACTTAAGCATTCCCTAAATTAGAAAACAGCATTTTAAAGATTGACAACCGTTAAAATTTCGTGTCTCTACTCAACGGATGAATAGGCATAATCTGCATACATTATTGTATGTATATCAAACCAACAAATAAGGAGTAAATATGGATCTTTCTTTAGTCTTTGAAATCAGAGATTAAAGAAAAATGTCAGGTATTAGATAGATAAAGCTTAACTTCTCTTAGGTGAGTTAAGGTCCATTGTTGAGTGAACATGTTAATATAATTACCTAAAAATGACAAACATTTTCTCCTTCATGTTACACCTCTCAAGGATTCAATGGAAAATTAAGTTAAATATAATTTTCCAAATATTCAATTTGGAGAGTCTTTTCCAAGTTCATGTATCCATAAAACTTTATCTGAATCTGTAATATATTTTATTATCTTCTCCCTAATAAGTGTTTTCAATAAATGTTCCTATTAATAAACACACATATGTATATACTTTCCAAATCTCATAATAGGCCAGATACCATAATTAGCTTGAATATAAGGAAGGGCTCCACTATTATTATTATTTTTCAGACCACCAAAGAATAATTTGGCAGTACAATCCAAGAGGAGGGAGATTATAAATCCCTGGCATCCAAAACAATGTTTGACAAACAGTACATGCTCATTAAAAGTTGGATGAATTACTAGTAAAACATATCTTGGATTGAGTGGGAAAAGACAGTTAATTTCTTCCAATAGGATCTATCCTGTGAAACTATGCATTTACAAACCAAGCAATCAAGAATGTATGGTTATAATTCTGGAAGAATTTTAAACTTTCAGAAGTGTGAATGGATGTGATTGATGCAAACAGTAAGCATACACAAAAACATAATTTAAACATCATTAAAATAAATATTAACACATTTTATTTGTTTTTGAGTGTCAAGTGGGTCTGCCAAGAACTGAATAGTTTGTGGTCTTTTTTTGAACAAGCCATAGGCAATGATCAACATAATGAGTTGCAGAAGTAATGTATCCATAAAATATTACATATTTGTGGTCTTATTTCCAGTAAGATGGAGTTCTCAGTTATTTTGCACCATGAGCGAGACAGCATTTGCAAGACTTTCCCAAAAGTTATTTGATAGATATGAATCAAGTGACCACATAGTTTACTGACTCTTTCCACATTGTAATATTGGTTGTAGGACCATAATGATATCTCTGTTTACTTTTATAACCAAATAATTGATTTAACTTAGGATAAAGATAAGAAATCAGTTTATGAGTTAATAGCAAATAAAAGATATTTCACAACAAATTTTTTTAAAATGGGATTAAATGGACTTTCAAAAGGTTTGAACTTTAGAGAGCTAACCCTGTAAAATATAATTGTCTATGGTGATTTTAAGTTGTGACTATCACATATATGTCCAAGCTTTAAAATTTTAAGTTAAACCTAGATTTATAAATAACTTATATTAACAAAGCTTATGCTAATGTAAAAATCATTAAAATAAACTAAATGTCTAATGAGCAGAATAATAAGAATCTGCTTTTAATTTTTCATATTCTTCTTAAGAACATGAAGTTATTGATAATTTCATTTAATATACGAAAAACTAATGTCACAGATTTTATTGCTTGATTTTGTGGATGATCAACTCAATTCAGCATCACTTAGCTTTTAAAATCATTTTAAGTAATTTTATGCTAATATAAAATCACTTTCAAATAGCTTTCCTAAATGACTTCTGAAGACTGAGTTTAGATTTTTAGGTATTTGACAATAACTTCTTTTTTTTAAGGAAAATATCCCTTCTATAGTTAAGTAATAAAATGTGAGAGGTTGGGATGCCTTTTATATATTTATATCTGTTGCTCAAAGTTAATTAGAAAATGATGCAGCTATTTACTTAATCATGATGACTAACAGGATTCCCTAGTTCTGCAATCCTTTTGCTCATGGGAGTTAATGCAACTTGATCATTCAGGGCAACACTAAAAAAAGGACAAGTTTATAAAATCAGTCCACAGACTTATAAATGAAATTAATTACCCAAATACTTTAGAGAAAATACTACTGACACATATTGAATAATAGGTGGGAATTTTAATCTAATTACCATCTCCGTAAACTTAAAGAATCCCAGCTTGTGAGTTGGAAGCTTCTGAAAGCAGCTCTTTTGCACCTTTCCTGTTTGCCCATTTCTGTTCCCCTCTAACCTTAAAAGAATCTAATTATAGGAATGAGATCACTAGGCAATTGAAACTAACTCCTGACTTATGCTCTCCTGAACACACACGGTGCCTTGTCTAACCTGTGGATTCTTTACCTAGATTAAAAGAAGTAAGAATGAAGAATTAAACAGTTAAAGAATGACTAGCTCTCTACCCCCAACAGCCCCCTTAGCAATCCTGCAGGCAGCCCACATGGGCAAGATAAAGAAGAGAGAGTCAGCCAGCCTACACTCAATGGAGAATGATGCAGAATCCAAACTCCTGCCTAGATGATACACTGAGATTCTTCCCCCTTTTTTCCCTTCAAAAACTGTCAGGGCTGAGCAGAATCTTTGGAGGTGGTCTCAGGACATGAGTCCACCTTCTCCCCAGATTGCCAGCTTTTCTGATTAACACACCTTTCCTTTCTACTGACACTTGCCTCTTGAGTATTGACTTCTGAGTGACGAGCAGCCAAACCCGGGTTTGGTAACACTTATATTTAAATGTGCTTCATAATATTGAGCAAATAATTTAATTTATGGTTCAGTTTCATCATGATTAACTAAGCATTCTGATCAAGAGATCTTTAGGCTCTTTTCCAAATATAACTCATTGCATAGGAATTAGATAATAATAAGAGATATGTCATATTTGGCTCCCAGCCCACCTTTTCCCAAACACAGTTCTTTAGACTGCATTCCAGAAGCTACAAGTTTGGACTCTCTTCCTTTCTTCTTCAAGGAATGGTGCCCATTGTGTGAGTTTTCCTGCTTCCTAGGACACCCTTTTCCCTCTTCCTTGTCTGGAAAAGCCCTGCTCATTTTTTTTTTTGGTAGATTATCATCATTTAATTGGTCAAATTATTAAATTGTACATTGAAAGAGAATCACACTCATGCTAGTGAATCTCCACATTTTTAAAGTCTTTCTTAAACTGAAAATAAGTGAGATACTTAAACATTAAGGCATAGTCAAATCAAAAGGCAAAACAAGTTCATTCTGAGAGAACAGAGTTCAAACCCTGAGCAAATGAACTGCCCCTTGAGCTTCCTCCCTGCTCATCTTTAATGCTTTGCTGAAATGTTAGCAGGTCCTTATAAACTTTTGTTCACATGACCAGGACTGAGTCTGTCCTCTCACTTGTGCTCCTAGCACTTTGTATATAAGTATATTAAAATACTAATCACACTATAAACCTTTATTTATTTGCATTTCAGCCTCATTATATACAACGGGTTCCCTTGGGCAGAGTCTATTTCTCTTCAGGTTGGCACAATTTCTGGCATATCCTAAGTACTCAAGATGTTGTTTGAACATTAAATAAATGGGACCGAAGACACTTAAGAAATATTTCTATCATTCTGGAACTTTCTACTCATTTTGGTTTTGTCTTCATTGTTAATGGGGAAACTTGGGAAAAACTGAAGAAGATACAGAAAGAAATACAGCAAAAGAATTGCAATTGAAAGAAAGGATAAATCTCAATTTTTAAAAGGAGTATTTAATATTTACAGTAATAGATAAAGCAAATTTTGAAATTTTAATTATTATAGGTCTTTGGATAACATATGGAATAATCTCAGTGTCTTTTGAGTTTTATCTTGCTGCAGTGGAAACATATGCCTAATTTTTCAGTTCCTGATTTTCCTCTTTTCAGTGTTCCAATAAAAGAATCAAGGTAGGAATTAACATGAATTCAGAGATTCATATGCTTGAAAATACCAGGTCCATGAACAATCCTTGGCGTGCACTGCCTCTGTTGATACATCTTTCCAGTAAACAAATGCTTTCCTAATGTTTACAGTTTAAATATGAGCCATTGTAATATATTTACCCAGAAGAGAACAGATTGTTTCCTTTAAATTCCGTGTGATAATTTTGTAACTAGTGTTGAAATGCAGGATTATTTTATTTTCTTTCATCCTTTGCTGTGTCCAGATTTGTGCCACCACTAGGCATTGATAAAGGTGTTTCCACTATTACAGGAAAACCTCAAAGACTGTTGCTGAGAGTTTTGAACCAAAGGAGCATAAGGCCTCCTAACTTGATTGTTTAAATTTAACCACTGAACATATCAGATGGGAAACCAAAAAAGATTCATAATTTCATAATTAGTGTAATTCTTAAGTCAGAAAATAATTATGCTAGTGATAAAATGTATCAGTTTACTATATTATGAATAGAGAAAACGTGTGTAGCTAATCTGACTCAGAGAACAGCATAGGTCCACGGGCAAGACATCCATGTTCCCAGGCCAGACATGGTTTTAAAATGAAAAATCCAGTTGTATTTGAAGCCCATTAGGGAACCTGACACCTGAGACAATACTATGTTCTACCATGTTATAAAATAAACGATATTAACAAATGCCAATAAAATACACGAGGCCAGCTTTACAAGGGCTATGCAAATTAGATTTTCAATTTGCAGCTGTCATATAAATGCAAGGGCCACAATGGACTTACCGCCCCAGTGCTCATCACAGACTGTAAAGAGAGTGGTTTTATTGGCTAAGCCAGGGAGCATGGTGCTGCACTCCATGACGATGGCCTGAGGGATCATTATGATGCAGGACACGATCCAGATGATGATGATGCTGTTCCGGGCCCGCTTGGCTGTGCTCTTAAACATCAAAGGGTGACAGATCGCATACCACCGATCCAAGGCAATGCAGCTCAGTGTGAGGACAGACACAGACACTGACACGGTCTAGAGAGGAAAAGAAGGTAGTACAAGGGAAGCACCGGGTGTTACATGGACCACTCTCAGTACTTTTACCCTGTCAGAAACATAGGCACACAGATAACCAGATTCAAAGTTGTCAAAAAACATTTCACACAAGTGCTTTCTATTAAAAAAAGAAAAAACTCTGCCAAAAAAATAATATTAGAAATGTATCAGGGAAAAGAATACCTTCTTTCCGTTAAACATAAAAATGTACTATACAAGCCTTGCAATCTTTTTTTATGCTAAATGTTTTAATCTATAATATGGCATTCTTTAAATAATGACAATCATGATTTTGTCTTGAAATTTTTCTATTGATAGGGGAAATCTTATCTTGGAATGAAAAAATAGTAAAATATATATGTTTAGTCTGAAATGGAAAGTTCTCTGTCACTTATAGAGAATAATACAATGACATGTATTTCGTTTAAATTATCATACAAGAATCTGGTTGAAATTGCATTTAATTAGTATTTTTGAATTATAGGTATCTCATTTCCTATTTTTAAATAATCAAGGTTATTTGTACATTAGTTCATTTCCAACATGTTACACCCAAAGAAAGGCATGAGTCACGATAAAAAATAATTCTTTATATGAATCTCCTTACCATAGTTTGCTCATTGCTGGAATAAGCAACCTGCCTCTAAAATTCAAATAGGTTCACCCAATCCAGATTTCTATATAATAGCACCACAAACAATACTTTAACTTGGAACTTTAAGAAAATAGTAAAGAAATATGTCAAGCATGCTTATCCCCACATGATCAGTTTATGTAATTATATTTAGTGTATTCTATACTGGATGATTGGACCATTGGTTCTGACAAAATCAATTATCTCAAAACTCTCTCTTTAAAAACAAGCTTCTTGCTCTTTTCTGATATATCTTTTACAGATTTCTATTTATTTTCTTCTCAACATTTACAGTACAATTATTTTCTTTAATTCATTAATTTACTGTTTATCTTCTCTATTGGAACAAAGACCAATGGCAGGAGGGACTGTTGTGTTCACAAAACAGTACCTGACACAGTGCTTGACGTGCTTAATAAATATTTTTTTGAATTAAGGAATAGTCATAAACCTCAATCTAAGGTAATATATATGGCACAGTCATCTTTCTATATTTTTCTGTCCTAGTTGTACTGATCCCATAAAATGTGAATGAGCAGGTCTCTCTGCTTCTTACATCAGGACCTTCCTTGTCGATGCACTGACTGTAGGTACAGATGAGAGAGAAGGATCTAAGGGCTGGTCCAGCCCAGCAGGAAAGGCTCTGGGTTAAGGATTAGGACCACATATCCATTCTCATCTCCTCCCAGCTAGCTGCACAATATGGGTCCCCTACTTAAGAGCTGTAGGTAAAATGTGGATGGGTTATTGTTTGTTCATTTATTTTTCTATTAAATGAGTAAAATGATGGGATGAGATGCTTGCCAACTCTGATTCTTTTGATTCTCTTTGGAAAAGGCAGCAGAGTGTGGTTGGAGTCAATTCCACTACCAGGTTTCCTGGGTATGTACCCCACTGCACTTGCCAAATGCATGATCTTGGGTAAGTCACTTAACCTCTCTATGCCTCAGTTTTCTCATCTGTGTGAGAATGCCTGATAATCGTAGCTGTCCATGGAATTGTAGGAACCGTCAGTTGAGATGGGAAACACCTAGTCCAGGGCTGGTATATAAATGCTGTGCAAGTGTTTGTTATTCCTTATTATGATTATGACACGATGATGGTCATTATACTATTAGTATTCTCTTCTATTCCTGAGCTTGGAGTTCTAGATTTTAATAGGAACAGACTGCTTTTCGGTGAAGTGCAGTCATAGAAATTACAAATAAAGGTGTAAACTATGCTAAATTCTTGGAGGCTAATTTCGTTTTAGGTGTAATCCTAAAGGGATGAACTCTACTAGAGAAGGCTTGGTTGATGGCACCTGGCAATTCCTTGGTGCTGTCTCAGAGAGCATTCACACCTCTTTCTCAATTGTCCTCTTCTCCTCCAACTTCCATTTCTTCCCTGAGAACGTGTCAAGCACCCAGGGTCCTTCCATACCCTTGCCAACCTGGGAAAAAGACAGTGGTCTTCTAGCTCTGCACAGTTGCCATTTCATAGTTGCTGAGCCAGGGCTATATTTATGCTCTCTACCAATTAGAAATGTAAAATGCTCATCAAGACCTAGTGTTTTATTTTTCATGAATTCTAATCAACATGGGTGAATGGGATAGAAGTAGTGTGGTTCAAATTCTGAAGTCATTTCTATTAGTTCCCTCTACTGTTAGATAGTAATAATCAATTCAAAACAGTGCACTTGAGAGATGGCTGTCCAGTGTCAACAGTAAGCCAAGGTGCAGTGCCTTCTCATGCGAGAACATGCTGGTTCGGTTAATCTAGCAGTAGAATCCATTGCATGGACCATTGACCATCAGTGATTTGATAGTTACTGTTTGAGTGCTACATTTGCTGGTGTATAATATACTCTAGTATACAATTAGCATCCAATTTACATGATTTTCTTGAAGGGGATATATAATTGCACCTTATCATAAGTGATTATAAATGAGAGTTTTGTTGTTGCTTTTCACTTGTAGGAGTGCACTTAAATGTGCCTTTTTCATTGAGATTTTAATATTAGCTCAAGTCAATTTGATAATAAATCATTTGAGAAATGAATGTAGTGTGAACCATGAACATTGTGAGTGAAGTGAGATGATGTGAACTTTCTTTTGCTGTCGGTGCTTTATCTTGCACCCATCCTATGAGTACCCTGTGTTCAGGGCAACATGGGAAGCTTTCTTTGGTAGAGGACTCAGTTTCACGCTAGCATATAAATGTGACAAAAGGGACTCAGAGATCCATGACAAGTAGAAATGGAAATTTTGCCAAATCACAAGTTTGGATGACAGGCATTAATGGATTGGAAGGTGGAGACGTGTGACTGAGAGTGAGGGAGCCTGTCCCATCACCCGACACCCAAAACTCAGTTGGCTTTGGTTCTACTTTTCCTGGCATTTCCTGTGCAGAACCTCTTCTGCAGTTACAAAAAAATGTCATTCTGAAAAAGCAGTCAACTGCTCCTGTATGTGTGAGAAGAAAAGTGAAATATTTTACATTTTTTCTAGAAATTCATGATAATTATTCAGCAAATAGCCCAATAAATGTTACTGGTAGTAGACCTATGGAGTGATTAAAGATATAAAAGGGATATTTTAATTAGTTAGCTAAGTTTTATTATATTTGTAAGATTTTTAAGATTGATGAGAGTTTGCTGAAGTCTTACAGCATACCACTCATAAATCTAAAGATTGCATTGAATTGTATTTAGAAGAAAAAGAACATATAAATAATAGGAAATTAGTAAATGTCCAAAGAATCCTAAATGCAACCAAATAACCTTAAAATTTGGCTGGGTGTTTTGTATATGTTTTTAAATACTCAGTAGGACATAAGTATCATATGAGGGACCATTGGTTTCAGAACATCACCATTAAGGGAAAAAAAAACTACTCAGATGATTGGCTTATTGCACATTGGCCCTATTCCTTCTACTTGGGAAAATTCTATGGAAAATGGACAATAAATATTGAGAGAATTTGGAGATGTGAGTTATACCAGTGCCTCAATATTTTTGTGCATTTACAACTTTCCATCAAGAAGTAATGTTGAATGAGGTAATGAATGGGTCAGATCTTGTGGTTATTAATAGTTTTGTCCTTGATCTATGGTGAAGAGGATCAACTGTTGATCCTCTGTGGTTTAGTCAAGTTGACTAAACTGGACACTTTATAGAGAAGCAGATAGAAGCTATCAAGAGATGAAGATGTTCTTTCAACTGTAAGACTTGTTAAGTTGTGCTGCTGGAAAGAATACTGTCATAATGAACATTAGGAGAGACCCATGCCCTGCCTCATTCATGGTTGCACATTGCTTTCAATATGTCCTTGCATCCACGTAAGAGAATCTGGAATACCTAGTCTATAAGAAGGTATTGCTGTGCATTAGAGCAGGGCTGCACCTATTACAGGGTGATGCATCCCTCTCCATCACCCCACTCTCCATCAGGGAAACTTCTGGTTTGCAGAGAGAACAACTCAGCCAATAAAAGATTCTGGGCAACTTAAGCCATCTTAAAACTTAAAAAGATCCCCCAAATTTCCCCCTGGGTGGTTACTGGAACCAAGAGAAATTTAAAAAACTTTCTGGAAGCACCACAGAAATGGTGACATATTAGAATTCTCTGCTATTTATGATTTTCCCAGTGTCTCCACGTAATCATAAGACCCATTGCTTAGTGATTTTTTTCTATGGTGATATTTTTCCCTGTTGCTCAATGTACTCTTTCTCTCAAAAATTTTTGCTATAGTTTATTTTTGTAACCCACTCATGATTTTCAGATGACTGACAAAACTAGCCTTGCAGTTAAACTTAATGCTTGCAATGAGGCTTATAACTTTCATGACATTTCCCACTTAGTAGTCTATCAGTGAGGTCTGGCCTAAAAATGTATTATTTCTTTTTATAATGAGTCATTGTAGAACTATTGAGGTAAAGGTCTCTTTGTAACATTTCAGATCCAAAAGCCTAATTTATATAATTTCTAATAATGAGCTATTTGTGGTCTCTCTCATCTTTTGTTTTTCCCAAGACTTCACTTTTGGAGTACTTTTAAGACCACAGCAAAACTGAGGAGAAGGTACAAAGATTTCCCTATACCCCCTGTTCCCACATAGCCTCCCGCATGATCAACATCCCCCACCATAGTGGTACATTTGATATAATTGGTGAACTTACATTGGCACACCATAATCAGTACACTCTTGATGTTGTACATTTGGACAAATGTATAAGGACATGTATCCAACATTATAATATCCTACGTTATACTGCATTAAAAATCCTCTGTGCTCTGCCTGTTCATCCCTTCCAACCCCTGACAACCACTCATATTTTTTACTATCTCCATAGTTTTGTCTTTTTTCCTAATGTCATGTTATTGGAATTATGCAGTACATAGCCTTCTCAGATTGGCTTCTTTCACTTAGTAATAAGTATTTAATGTTCCTCCATGTCTTTTTTTTTTGCGGTATGTGGGCCTCTCACTGTTGTGGCCTCTCCCGTTGCGGAGCACAGGCTCCAGATGAGCAGGCTCAACGGCCATGGCTCACGGGCCCAGTCGCTCCACGGCATGTGGGATCTTCCTGGACCGGGGCACGAACCCATGTCCCTTGCATCAGCAGGCAGACTCTCAACCACTGCGCCACCAGGGAAGCCGCCTCCATGTCTTTTTATTGCTTGATGACTCATTTCTTTTAATCACTGAATAATAATCTATTACCGGGTTGTACCCCAGTTTATTTACCCATTCATCTACTGAAGGACATCTTGGTTACTTCCAAGTTTTAGTAATGATAGATAAAGCTGCTGTAAACATTTGCATGCAAGTTGTTGTGTGGATGTAAATTTTCAGGAATGCAATTGCTGGATCATATGTTGGGACTATGTTTAAATTTGTAAAAAAAAAAATCAGTCTTCCAAAGTGGCTGTAACATTTTGCAGCATTCCTACTAGCAATGAATGAGCATTCCTGTTGCTCCACATCCTTGCCAGCTTTTGGTATTATCAGGGTTCCATAGTTTGGCCATTCTAATAGGTGTGCAGTGATATCTCATTATTTTAATTTGCATTTCGCTTATGATATGTGATGAGGGACATATTTTCCTATGTTTCTTTGCTACTTGTATATCTTCTTTGGTGAGGTGTCTGTTAAGGTCTTTGGCCCATATTTTAATTGGGTTGTTTGCTTCCATACTGTTGAACTTTAACAACTCTCTGTATATTTTAGATAAAAGTTCCTTATCATCATGTCTTTTGCAAATATTTTCTCCCAGTCTGTGCCTTGTCTTTGTATTCTCTTTACATTGACTTTTGCAAAGCAGCCGTTTTCAATTTTAATGAATTCAGCTTATCAGTGATTTATTTCAATCATCAGGCTTTTGGTGTTATATATAAAAAGTCATCAAAACACCAAAGGTCATCTAGATTTTCTTCTATGGTATCTTCTGGGAGTTTCATAGTTTTGCATTTTACATTTAGGTCTATGATCCATTTTGAGTCCATTTTCTGAAGAGCGTAAGGTCTGTATCTAGATTCAGTTGTTCTAACTTCCCCAACTTGTCATTATTGGGAGCATATTGTCATTTCCTCCAAATCTTATGAAACCAACTGGAACCCTGGATGGAATAAATATCCGGAGGTGGAGGGTGGTCAAGGGAACCAGTAGGGAGTGGCCACCATTTCACTCACTGTCCAATTGCTAAAGAAAATCCATGTCTTTTAGAACTGTGGCTCTGGACACCAGCTTGGGAAAATTTTTAAAGATTTTAGAGCTATCAGAATATCAATCAGAAAATTATTCTCTGGAAGTGTTTGTTCTTAATTTCTTGTAGAGAAACTAGTTATAGGAAAGCTATTTTCAGAACTGAAAAATAAAACATCTAATTCTGATGACCATGACTGATGTTTACTGAGAACGTACTATGTTTTTATAAGGTCATTGTCTTCCAGAGAGCAATCCCTATGCCAAGTGGTTCATATAAATTATCTAAGTAAGCTAATCCAACCACCATAAGAGATAGTTATAATTAAAATTATTAATCTTTTAAAATAAGTGAATCTCAAAGAGCTTACATATTTGGCTCAATAGCATACAATAGGTGAATGGCAGAATAGAGATTGCAAAGATTCTCTACCAGATTCCTGGTAGTTTAATTCAAAACCTGCACTATAACCTGTTCCCTGTACTGCTTTGATCATATAGCTTTTGATTTCTCAGTAGTAAATGAGACAACTTATAAAAACAGATAGTCCTCAATTACTTGGACTGGGAAAGGCTGAATCATTAATTTGGTCAAGTTCCTTATTTTATAATCAGAAAATTAGAGACCAAATAGGTAAAAGGTTTGTGCAGCATTTATTGATGACTTGAGAATTCTGACACTTTGTTTTTACCCAGAACTTACCTTGTTTACCTGGTATTACTTTCCTTAAGTTTACCAGTTCCTTAAGCAAGTATATTTCTCTCTTAGCTCACTAGGTAATTTACCAAAGGGCCATGAATATAATTGAAAATGACTATACTTTTTCAGTAGTTTCTGTGTTTGAACCCCAAAAGTGTGAAAAATAATTACCTGTAAATAAGGAATCACTTTACAGAGGGATTGTCCAAAGAACCAGGTCTCAGTGATGTCCACTACTAAAGTGGCTGGAAGGCAGGTGATGGTCACGAGCACGTCAGCCAGAGAAAGGTTGACGATGAAGTAATTGGTCACCGTCCTCATGTGGTGGTTCTTCCACACGGCCACACAAACTAATTTGGAAAGAAAAAGGAATAGTAACTGTTATGAACTGAATGTCTGTGCTCCCCAGAAATTCATATGTTAAGATCCTGACTGCGCCCCCCTCAAAGAAGATGTGGTACATATATACAATGGAATATTACTCAGCCATAAAAAATACTGAAATAATGCCATTTCCAACAACATGGATGCAACTAGAGATTATCATATTAAGTGAAGTAAGTCAGAAAGAGAAAGACAAATACCAAATGATATCAGTTATATGTGAAATCTAAAATATGACACAAATGAACCTATCTACAAAACAGAAACAGGCTCATAGACATAGGAACAGACTTGTGGTTGCCAAAGTGGGTGACATGGGAAGGAATAGACTGGGAGTTTGGGGTTAGCAGATGCAAAGTATTATATATAGAATGTATAAACAACAAGATCCTACTGTATAGCACAGGGAACTATATTTAATATCCTGTAATAAACCATAATGGAAAAGAATATAAAAAGAGAATGTATATATATGTATAACTTAATCACTTTGTTGTATTGCGGTAATTAACACAACATTGTAAATCAATTATACCTCAATAAAATAGAAAGATCCTCCCCCACAATGTGATGGTATTAGGAGGTGAGTCTTTGGTAAATGATTTGGTCATGAGGGTAGAGCCCTCATGAAGGGCATTAGATCCTTATAAAAGGAACTCCAGAGAGATCTTTTGCCCCTTCCACCATGTGAGGATACAGCAAAAAAGCTGCTGTTTATGAACCAGGAAATGGACTCTGACCACTGAATCTGCCACAGTCATGATCTTGGACTTCTCAGGCTCCAGAACTGTGAGGAAAAAAACTTCTGTTTTTTATTAGCCACTCAGTTCATGGTACTCAGTTACAGCAGGCTAGACAGACTAAGACAGTGACTAAACAAAGAAAATAGCTATTGATGAGGGAACACCATCAAGCTAATTGGTACCCCTGCAAATCCACAAATAAATATTGCCAAGGGAGATAATTTAAGGCTGTCCTGTGTTTTCACCAAAATGGTCAATATGTGTGAATGCTGAATATATGCTTAAAAATTAGTTCATTTACCTTGCAAGACATTTTTCAATGGATCATAAGGCTGTGTTTATTTTTACTTGATCTTGAATTTCATTTTCCAGGAGTTAAAGAGCAATCTTTGATTTATTGTTCTACTCCTTCGGTGGTCAGCAAATACTCAAGAAATATTTACTGAGTTGAGATGAATTAGGAGTTCGCTAGTTTTCAATGAACTGCAACGTTTGCCTCATCCATGATATTGACCCCTACCTGCTCCCAAACTCTGCCTTTGGGACATTTAAGAGATGAAGAGCCTTAAAGACAAAGTCAACGAAAAAAGTCCTTACTATTGCCATATACTGAAGTGGATGGTTCATATCCTTAGATCGTTTAATTTATCATTACCAATGTTTTATATATTATGACGTCAGTGAGACACAGGAACTTGTTGAGGACAAATGGCTCATAAAACACAGAACCACAGTTACAACTGGGCTTATACACCAAGTGAAGAGCTGGTCTTTCCACCACATTGGCTACCTTCTTTTGTGAAAATGAAGGAGTTATATAAAAAAGCACATATAAATTCTAGAAACTCAATCTCTCTCCTTTCTATTACTCTTGATGGCCTCTTAACATCAGCTCAGATGAAACACACTTTCTCGGCCAAGCCTTCCTCCCTTTCCTTCAGTGTATCCCCCTGTGTAAAAGTTGAGCTATCTCATTCAGCTTCTCTTTATGGAAAGAATACATAGTTCTTTGATGCTCTGTCTGCCCTCTGAGATATTCAAAGGTTACATAATCACTGGTTCCAGAACTATATAGGTGTAAGCACTGCTACCCACATCTATTGATGGGTTTGCTTCACTGAAAGGAACTGTGAATTTACCTGGGTATCATTACCCTGTCAAATTTGTCGCTTATGCACCCAAATGATGCAGTGATTAGTAACCTTATGCAGTGAAGAAATAAAAGCACATTTGTTAAATTTAAGTCACTGAGTGAGGATTCCTTTTTGACAATTATGCACCAGTTTATTATGACTTTCATATGCTGAAAAATGCTTTTACTAGCTTCTGAAGCTGAAATTACCTCAGTCACCAACAGATGCCAATTTAATGAAATACCTGAATTTCTGAGGATTTAATTGTGAAAACTTCACATCTTCCTTTAACTCCAGCACACAAGTACCAAAAACTCAAGTGAGCTTTATTAGGGTAAATCATAGTCTTTATTATCTGAAAATTCTGCTGCTGAAACTTTTATTTCTCAGAAACGCTTGAAATGCTCACACACACACACACACACACACAAACCCATCTTAGCAGTCGACTAACACATTATCACGGCTTGTTATGAGAAAATTGACAAAAAACATCACACTTCTGATCCTTGGTCAATAAATGGTCCAAATGGTGCAATTTGGGATCTGGAAAAGAAAACAAGACTTAAAAAGTGCAATCCATTCTAGTTTGACTCCCAATTCTCCCTATTTTGGAGGTGAGGAACGGCAATGCTGGGAGGACAGTGTTAATGCATGATGTCTAAGCAATGTGAGAACAAGTAGATTCTCAACCAACGCTTCTATAGTATTTACTATGTGCCATATCCTGTTCTAAGCAATTTAAATTATTAATCTTCATAATAACACTATGAAATGATTATTGTTAATATCCCTGTCTAACATGTGGAAAACTGAGGCTTGGGAGGTTATGGAACCTACCTAAGGATGAATAGCTAGTAAATGCCGAGCTTAGATTTAATCTTATAAACTCTGCATGCCATTCTATTATATACCAGCATCTATCATTGAAGCAGAAGGTAGAAGGCAGCTGCCAGCCTTTCTTTGGCAGGACTTTAACATACATTCATAAAATTCTGGAATTGGAGATCATTCAGTCTAACTTGATGCATAAATCAACTCTGCAGTATTCCTGATTCATTCTACTTGCATATTTTTAATAGTAGGGAATTTATGATTTGCTTAAGCCCTCAACTACGTTTTGTGTTGACTTTACCTACCAGCAAGTTCTTGTTCATGTTGAGTTGATATCTGTTTCCCTTTCAGTTCCATTCATGGGTTCTTTATTCTTTCCTGGAACCCAAGGAATAAACCTTATCTATTTTTTTCTGCATTGTACCTGTATTAGTTTCCCAGGGCTGCTTTAACAGAGTACCATAGGTTGGGTGTTTTAAAGCAACATAAACTTATTGTCCCACAGTTCTGGAGACCAGAAGTCCAAAATCAATGTGTCAGGAGGGCCAAGCTGCCTCTGAAACCTGTAGAGAAATTCTTCCTTACCTCTCTCACAGCTTCTGGTGGTTTGCTGGCTATCGTGGCCTTCCCTAGGGTACAGCTCTGTATCTTCAGTCTCTCTCTCCATCATAACAAGGTGTTCTCCTGCCTCTCTGTATTCACATGGCATCTTCTTATAAGGACACCAGTCATATTAGATTAGTGGCCCACTCTACTCCAGTATGACTCATTTTAACTCAACTAATCATATCTGCAATGACCTTATTTCCAAATAAGGTCACATTCTGATATTCAGAGGATTAGCACTTTCACATATTTTGGGAGAGACACAATTCAACTCATAATAGTCTGTCCTGTGACCCCTAAAAATTTGTGTTCTTCCCACATGCAAAATACAATTCACTCCATCTCAACGGTCCCCAAATTCTTAACCCATTTCAGCATCAACTCTAAATCCCAAATCTCACCTACATATTATTTAAGTCAAGAATGGGTGAGATTTGGGGTACGGGTCTTCCCAGGGCAAAACTCCTCTTCATCTATGAACCAGTGAAACCTAGAAAACAAGTTATCTACTTCCAAAATGTCATGTTGGGGTAAGGATAGGGTGATATTCCCATTCTAAAATAGAGAAATTGGAAGAAAAAGCGGGTCACCAGTCTAAAGCAAGTTTTCAAATCAACAGGGCAAATTTCACTAAATTTTAAGGCTTAAGAAAAATTCTCTGTGGCTTGATGCTCTGTTCTTCTAGCTCAATCTATAACAGTAGCCATTGAGATATTTAAAGTCCACAGCTATTCCCCAAGCCTCTGCTTACCGAGGCTAAATATCTCCAGAACCCTCATGTGCAATGCAGGGTTTCATATCTCACATCACCCTGATCGCTTTATTCTGAGCACACTCCAGATAATCATTGATGGCTCTAAATGAGCTATCTGCAACTGCACACATGTTTCCAGCTGTGGTCTAACCAGGACAGAAAAGAACAGGGTGACTGCTTTCATTAATATTTCTCTATTAAGACAGCCTGAGATCTTGTTAGATTTCCTAATAGCCAAGTCACACTTTTCTTTGATCATACATGTATACAATTGCTAGAAATTGGTTCCCTCATGTAGATGTTTCTTTACCTCTAAATCTTAGGGAGAAAAAGAGAGGGAAAATTAATATTCTAAAAAAACATTATTGGAATAATTGGAGAAGTTTGAATTTGGAATTTATGTTAAATAATATTACTGTGCCAATTACAATATCTTAAGTATGGTGTCTACATTATGTACATTCAAAATACTAAAGATTATGACTATGTCTGCTCCCCAAGACTTTGTTTCTCTGGGTTAAACATTGGCAGACCCTTCCTGCATAATAGCAGGATTACCTCTTTCATGACCCTGGTCTCTTTATTGTGAAAATGCTGCAGATTACCAGCAGATATCTCTGAGCTAGCTATCCAGAACTGAGCACACATCTTCAGGTGCATATCTCCTCAGTTTGAGTTGAATAAATATCCATTAGTTTATTCATTTCCCCATTCAAAATATTAAAGATATAAGGGAAACAAACTTCTCCTGGTAGCACATCAAATTTATGCAGTTAAATTCATCATCTTTTCTTATATTCTCTTCCTGGACTTTATATCTCCCTGAAATATAACATTCTTCCTTTTTCTCCCCAATACCTTATGTTTAAAATCCCTCAGATATCTCTTACCTCTATAATTGTCTTTCTATTCCTTTTGCAAATACCTGGTCAGATTGTGGTAATAATTAGCTAGGATGTTGCAATTACCTCCTAATAGTTGGTCCTGCACCCTGCCTCTCTTTACTCCTATCCATTTTATCCAGTGATACCATTCACTCCAGTTATATTAACTCTTTCATTTCAATAGGAGTCTCTCCTTTTCTTTGGAATTAAGTACACAATCCTCAGGTGGCCACCCAGTTCTCATTGAACTTTCCCTCTATGTCTTGCAATGCTGCCCATAAAATACTCAGAGCTGCAGGATAAGTTTGATATCTCACTTTATAGCCAACATTCCACACCAGGCGATTGCTAATGCCATTCCTCCTTTTTGAAATGACCACACTCCATTTCAATCCTCTTTTCAACTAATTAAATCCTACCCCAAAACAAACAAACAAAAAAGCAAACCAATCAAACAAAAAAATTGGTTTCATGTAATGTCTCTTAATTAGCCTAACTCAATATGACTTCTTTCTTTTTTAAAACCATATTACACCATAAAAAAGAATGAAATAATGCCATTTGCAGCAATATAGATGGACCTAGAGATTATCATACTGTGAAGTAAGTCAGACGAAGACAAATATCATATTATATCACTTATATACGGAATCTAATACAAAATGATATAAATGAACTTATTTTAAAAAACAGAAACAGACTCACAGACTTAGAGAATGAACTAATGGTTACCAGCAGGGAAGGGTGACAGGGAGGGATAGATTGGGAGCTTGGGATTAACACATACACACTACTATATATAAAATAGTTAACAAGACCTACTGTATAGCACAGGGAACTCTACTCAATATTCTGTAATAACCTATACACACATACACACAAATATATAACTGATTCACTTTGCTGTACACCTGAAACTAACACAACATTTTAAATCAACTATACTCCAATAAAAAATATTTTTAAAAGGAAAAAAATATTAAAACAAAGAAATAAAAACATATTACATGTTGTACCTTTCCTCGTCATGAATCACATTCTAAAATTATTATGAACTATTATGGGTATTTGTATTTTTTTTCTTATTCTTCTACTGGTTCAAAAGCTCTTTTTCATTTTGAGATGGGCTTTTCCTTTCTCTTACTCTTCTTGGTTTCGAAAGCTTTTCTCCCAACACAAACACTGCCTAAAACTTACTTTGCAATAAAAAATATTCATAACATTGATTTGTTCATCCACTTGTATCATATTGGTGCCTTTGGTATTGTACATTTACCCATGAGGTTCTTTAAAAGAAGAGAAAAACACAGTGGCTGAATGGAGCATTTATTTTCCTCATTCCTTTTAAGGCCTGACATTTGACAGAGAACTTGGCTGCCTGACAGTTATTTTCCTGGCTCTCAATTCCCCATATACTGCCTTCTGATGAGCCTTGGCAGGATGTGAGACATGAACTTGGTACTATTTTTGAAATCGGTTCTCTGAATGATCATGATCCACCAATGTTAAAGTTAGTTTGTGGTTAGTCTGCACTTACAACAGTCTGCCTGCATTAATCAGGAACAAGTGAGGAATGGTTGTGCACATGGGGGTGAAAGGTGATGCCAGAAGGCAGAGATGCAGATTGAATGAAAAGCCACCTTGAACACAGATATTTTGAAAAAAAGACTTTTGAGATACAGAGGTGCCAAGAAGATAAAAGTCCATTTAGTCCTTCCTCTTTCACCCCGCATTTGGTTCATCATCTCTTCATCTGTAAGAATCTGATGATGTATAGCTCCCATCTTTGCTCTGCAGGACCGACAGACGGAACCTGACTCCAGCTGTATGACAGCATCTGTAGTCTGTGATGTAGAGAGGGATTTAAAACATAACATAGAGATACAGTCTTTAAAAGTAAACTGTTACTGGATGTGCCAAAGATTAAACTGACTTTCAAATAGGAAAATAAAATATTGGTACAATAAAACCCTTTTGCAACTTCAATCTGCAGTTATGATAAACTGGCTTTTGTTTTAGTATCTAACACACTGCATATGGACAAAGTGAATTTCTCTCTCAAATCAATCCTTGCACTTGGAAAAATTTAAACTAAGGTGATATCCTGTTAATCTGTTGATGAGATTGCATCTTTTATTAAACATACACTTAGGTCTTAAAATGGCAACTAATAATTGATATTATAATATCAAGAGGAGTCTGTGCATGGTATATAATTAGCATGTTACTGAGCATCTCGAAAGATCTGTACTATATATATCAAATTATTTTAAGCATTTTCACATTTATTTAATTTTTCAACATTAAAACAAGATATAGGTGTTAAGTGACATAAGCCAGATACAAAAGGACAATGATTATATAATTCCATTTATATGAAGTACTTAGAGTAGCCAAATCCTTTAAGACAGAAAGAAGAATGTGGTTGCAAGGTCTGGGGGGAGGGGAGAATGGGCTATAATTACTTAAGAGGAAAGAATTTTAGTTTCGCAAGATGAAAAATGTTACAGAGATATATAGCGCTGATGGTTGTACAACAATGTGAATGTACTTACTGCCAATGAATTGTAAACTTAGGAATGGTTAAAGTGGTAAATTTTAAACTGTGTATACTTTATCACAATTTAAAAAAAACACTTTCCATGGAAAAAGGAGCTATAAAATGGGAAACAAAATTTTTGACCCAACAATAATGTTCCTCAAAATTCCTAAATACAGAATGAAAATTCCAGGGGACAATCTTAATTGCTCATTTTATGATTTTTAAAAAACTCATGAACAGCTAAAATAATGAAAGAAAACGCAGTTATTCAAATATACCTCAGTTCTAATGGCAGTATAAAAGACAGCCAACACATGATTTTTTAATACATAATTTAAATTATTTCTTTGTGAAATCAAAGTTTTGTTTGTAGTAGGTTGTGATATTGTAATTTAGATAGTGTCTTAAATGATTATGCAATGTCTTGATTGTTCTTTATTTAATGTACATATGTATGTATACAGATATGAAAGATAATTTCTTGATTGTTATTTGTTATATTATCCATATAAAACATGTCAGAAAACAACTTTAAAAAATACTGTAGGGCTTCCCTGGTGGTGCAGTGGTTGGGAGTCCGCCTGCCGATGCGGGAGACACGGGTTCGTGCCCCGGTCCGGGAAGATCCCACATGCCGCGGAGCGGCTGTGCCCGTGAGCCATGACCGCTGAGACTGCGCGTCCGGAGCCCGTGCTCCGCAACGGGAGAGGCCACAACAGTGAGAGGCCCGCGTACCGGAAAAAGAAAAAAAATAAAATAAAATACTGTAGTTCCACCTTTTGCCACAAAGTGTCAGTGAAAGACTTTGAAAGTGCTTACCCTGTCACTTAAGAGGTGAGTTTTAAACATTAAGTGAATTGTAATATTCTTTATAACATATAAGTAAATACACTTGTTTCAAGTGGGATATTCTAGACCATATTCTAGACCAAAAAGAATCCTTAAGAAAGGACAAATTTGGCTAACCTCTTTTAAATTATATACAAATGAATGAGTCAAGGTGAAATACAATTATTTTTCTAAATGAAAAACAGCAAAAAAGCCATTGAATACACATAGAAGGTAGCCTCTATTTAACTCTTGTGAGGAATCTATCTTGAAAGCAGGAAAGGATTCATCCAGAATCATTACAGTGTGTAGATTTAACACATAGGAAAGTTGACTATTGATGTGGTCCTCCAAGGGTAAAACAAACTCTCCATGAAATCCGCAGGTATTTTCCTTTTTCTCATCTTCATTGCACCTCACCTCTTTGGCCCCCCTTATTGTTACTTTTGCTTCCTTCTTTTCCTGGGAAAATATACCAATAATTCCTGACTCAGTCTCCCATCTCCACCCACACATCTTGGCAAAGTTGTCTACAAATCTCTCTGTCTGTGCTCAGAAGAGCAGCAGGCAAAGATGCCACTACTTTTCGTGCAAATCTGACAGATGGGACACTGTCAAGAAACACTTCAGTGCTGTGAAATGATCCCCCCCCAAAAGGTTATCTAATATGAAGAGAAAGAAAACTTAAGAAAAAGTTATTATAGAAACAAAGACAACAATGTTCTGAATGCATTTCAGTTTTTGTTTCCTTAAGAAAATATAAAAGTCTACAGGCTGACAAAAACTTTCTCATTGGCACCTGCTCATTATTATAACATAGGCAGGAATTCTCATGCTGATACCAATGAGGTAGTATGGGGAATAATTACAATACCACAATTAATAAATCATCTGGGAAGGGATTTTGAAAGACAGGGTCTTCACACAGGCACAAATATACCTGGAGAAACTGCATAGAAGAAGGTTATAAAAGAGAAACACAAGGGAGATGGTAATTCATAGGAATCAAGTCCAAAGGAAATTCTTCAGAAAAGAGAGTGAGAAGGTAGGCTTGACTTCTGCTGTCTGTGAGAGGCAGAGGAGGGCTCAACCACAAATTGTACCAGGGTTCTGAATAGGATCTGCCAGACACCAGAGCATCACTTCATGTTAATAAGTTTCCCCAGGCCTTTGAGGCTGGCCTTTGCGGAAGGTGAGGAGGGAGGAAGTCTCCACAGTCTTAGCATCTGCAGTTCTACTAATGGCTACATCTAGTAGGCATCAAAGGAGTTTTTATGGGGTGGGGGGGTGTATAAATTTCTTGGTTACCCATGTCTTTTTACTCTTTACAGGTAAATCACTATGAATGTTTGTTCCCGGTGCAGCCTCTCAAAATTCCATCTGGATCTCTACCCTGTCCTCAGAGCTCTTTAGGGATATATGGTCAATCTTTGTCTTGGCCCTTTTGCTTTAATTAGCACATATAAGTGACCTATCCTTCCCCTGGCACTTGACTTCTGTTTATCATACGGCCTGCAATGAACTTAATTTTTTGGCTTCCTTTGTAGGACTATTTTCCCTCTTTCACTCCATGTATATCTTCAACCGTCCTGTCTTTTTCTTCCATGTTCTTTTCTTTTTTGTTATTATCTACTCTCACAACTTCAATTCTCATCTCTAGGAGACTAATTTCCAAAGTTAGAACTCTAGTTCTTGGTTCAGTCTTGCTTTCCATAACAAAATTTCAAACTACATTTTGTTCATCTTTTATATATTTTGTCTTTGATTCACACTCAACTCATGATTATAAAATGTATACATACCAAATTAAAGCATTTTGACATTGTCCTGAAGATTAGGGAGAATCACTGAAAGATTTTAAGCAAGGGAGTGACAAGACCCTGTTTCTATTTTTCAAAGATGACTTGGGAGAATGTGGAAATTATATATGCTCTTAAACTGGAAGCAGGGGAGCCAGTTTTGAAGCTTTTTAGAACTCCAAGGAAATAAGGTGAGGACAAAAGAATGGGGAAAAAATGAATGAATTCCAGAAATAATAATGAAGTTGAAATAAAAAACTGTGGTGAGTGATTAGATATGAAGATGAAGAAGGTAAGAAGAACTGAGGATGATTACCAGGTACATTGCTTGGCAGGTGGGGAGAAGATCCTATTGCTCACTGAGTTATGAAATAGAGGAGAATGAGGCAGCTTCATTTGGAAGTAGGGATAGAAGATGAGAAATTCCATTTTGTATACGTGAGTTTGAAACACTTATGAGTTATCTCGCTGTCAGTATCCATTTGGCATTGGGATTTATGCATCTATATTTCAGGAGATATATTTCAGTTACAGGTACATATTTGGGATTCATCGGAATAGCCATACTGTTTAAAGCCAGTTGAGTGGATAAGGTCAACCAGGGATAGATTAGAGTAAGAAGGGAACAACCTAAGTCATTTCCAGAGAATTGTGCAATTTCAGCCAATTAGTCTTGGTTGGCAAATATCCAAAGGTGCCAATTTTCTCTGAAGTACTAAATATTATAGTATTGAATGGTACATTGATTTTACTAGTAGAAAATAGTATACAGTTCTGGTTATGACAGATAAGCTTGCTGCAGAGCAAACCTCCCATCCAAAACAACCATGGAGCAGTTGGAGTGTCACACATGTCTTTACAACATTGGAAAGCTTATGAGAGAGTGAAGACTTGAAGGGCCAATATCCTGGAGAAAAGGAAAGAAGACAGATGTACACTGACATTCAGCACCTCTTTTCTGCTCAAAGCTTTTGGCAGTTTGCAGGCACCAACTAAGGGCTGAGAGTAAAAAGTAGCAGCCAATAATATGAGAAGTTGAGCAGGAACTTGAACAGTCTTGTTGAACAGAGGGCAGTCATTCAATCAACCTGAGGTGAACAACCCTGGCTTTCAGCGGCAACCCCAAAGAGCAAACTGTAGCAGAGATAAGCCTGAAGGAGACATGCTCTCCTAAAGGATGAAGCCCAGCTCCAAATACCTTCACTTACTGACTGGATAGAGGTTTTCTGTCTCAATACGAACTGCCTGCCAAAGCAAAAGCAAATTCTCTGTGGAAGAATATATATTATCTAGAGCATCAAATGATTTCATCCAAAGTTTTCATATGAAATGTGACTCATTCAATAGAAAAGTCATCAGGCAGACACAAAGGCAACACCAAAAGACCAAAGCCTATAGGAAAAGAAAAGAAAAGAAAAGAATAAAGCTTTCAGAAATGTTAAAATAATTCGATTAAAAAGTTCAAGAAATTATGTGATATATGTAGACTATTAATGAAAAATTGAAAAAATATTTAAGGGGAAACTGTAGACCTCAAAAATGTTTTAACTGGAAACACAACAATGGATCCAATAGAAGATTAGATGGATAGAGCCAACCAGTAGAACTATCCAAACTAATAGAAAAGTATTCAAACTAAACAATAGAGAGAAAAAAATTGAAAATGCAGAAAATAATATGAATAATACATGCTTTAAATACTAAAATACATGTAATTGGGTTCTCAATATGTGAGAAGAAAAGTAAAATGAAGCAGAAACAATATTTAAAAATAAACTAGCCAAGGAGAGATGTTATCTGATAATTTTTTAAGACTAATTAAAAACCAAAGGTAGAGTCCTGTGACATATCACTAGAGACTTCATTCCAGATTAACATTAGTAATTAATCAATATTACATATATCTTATTATTATTCAACATTTTAGCAATTACTTAAAAGATGAAATAGAAGGGCATATTTGTTAAACTTGAAGATAGCACATAACTGAGAGACATAGTTAATATTTTGGGTTCCACATGGCTCAAAAGTTCTTGCCAGGCCAGAGCAATGGGGGGAATATAATATGAGATATAACAAGAATAAATGTAACCCTGCACTTAAGATCAAAAGCTGTTTTAGGTACATTACATTTTACCAGGAAAAAAATAAAACTAATTAAAGGCAACTATACACAGATATCTGAAGTGTCACAAATCTCAACCAGGATAAATATAAGAGAAAACTACACAAAGTTATATTTTAATAAAGCTTCTGAAAACCAGTAACAAAGAGAAAAATCTTAATTCAGATAAAAAGCATATCACCATCAAAGCATAATACTGGGATTGACAGCTAAATTTTCAAAAGAAAAAAATCTAAAGTATAACAAAATGTCATTTTCATGCTGAGAGTAAGAACAATTTAGAATTGTATAGTCAATGAAAACATATCTGATAAATGAAGATGAAATAAAGTCCTTTTCAGACAAACAGAAGATGAGAGAATTTGTCAACAACATTCTCAAACCAGAGAAAAATGAAAGGGAGTTAGACAGAAAGAAAATGATCAGTTGGAAGTACAAAATGAAGAGAGGAATGAAGAATAATGGAAATTATAAATATGTGAATAAATATCAATTATAAATGGCTAAATAAAATAATAAACATCATCATGTTTTGTGAGGTTTAAATAACTGCAGCAGAAAGGAAGCAGTGGTAAACAGAGTTAAGGCAGTGTTCCAAGTTTATTTCAGTGTTCAGCAAGTGTTAAAAATACTAATTTATCAATATATTAAAATGCATTATCAATGACATACATTTTCATCACTAGGGAAATCTCTAAAAGAATAGTAAGTGAATATGTAACAAGCTAAAGAGGAAAGAAATAATAATTTTAAAAGGTAAAAGGCAAGAAAAAAATTGAACAAAGGGAACTAAAAGAAAGCAAATGAGATGATAGGTATAAACACAAATATACCAATAATTACATTAAATTAAAACTTCAATTAAAAGACAAAGGTTATTGGGCAGGATTCAGAAAAAGACTCAATCACATACTTCTTAAACAAGCAACATACTTTTAATAAAATGACACAACAAAATAGAAAATGCAAGAATTTGAATATTAATTTAAAGAATGATGGTGTAGCTAAATTAATTTTAGACCGAATTTTAAAGCAATTTAAAAATGTTAAATTTAAAATTTGGACAAGATGTTGAGGTAAGAAGCATTACTAGAGCTAAAGAGGGAAATTTTATAATGATTAAAGGATCAATTCACTAGGAAGATATAACAATTCTAATACTGCATCCTCTACAATATACGAAGCAAAAGATGATACAACCAAAGTGGGAATCATAGAGGGATATTATAATAGATCTTTCTAAGTAACTAATAGAATAAACAAACAACAAACTCCATTTCAGATTTATGTAATTAACAAACTTTACTTAATATATTTGTAAATCTTAATTTATATCTATCTGGAATATTATACCCCAAACTGAAGAGTACACATTATTTCAGAGTATGCGTAGTACTTGGACAAAAGTTTACCATATTATGGAATATAAGTAAACCTCAACAAACTTCAGAGTATGGAAATCACAATGGATTTTTTTAAAATTAATTTTTATTGGAGTATAGTTGATTTATAATGTTGTGTTAGTTTCTGCTGTACAGCAAAGTGAATCAGTTATACATATATACACTCTTTTTTAGATTCTATTCCCATATACATATGAATATTTTAACTGAACTTGGTAGAATTAAGCAAAAAATCAACAAAAATATTGGGAAAACCCCACAAATGTTTGAATTTTAGGTAATGCACTCCTAAATAACTCATGATACTTAAGGTAAATTACAATACAGATTAAATTATTTTCAACTGAATGATAGCTAAATACAAACTATCAAAAACTATTCAAAAAAAACTATCAAAATGAAGTTAAAGATATACTCAAAAAATATGAATAATCTTAAATGAATCTACTGGAAAACAAAAACTGAAAATCAGTAATATAATTATTTATCTCAAAAAGTTTAAAAAAGGAACAAAAATTAAAGCATTAAAACTAAAGGAGGTAGAAAGAAATAAAGGATAGAAATAATGAATTAAAGAATATGCAAGAGCAAGAACTAAAAAGCCAAAATTTGTTTTTTTTGTGAAAATTAGTAAAATTATTAACTTCATAGTAAGATAAATAAAAAACAGAGAAGTCACAAATATTGAAATCAGAAATAAAATTGGAACTTTACTCACATCTTTTTATTTACTTTTGTTTTTAACTGGGGTACAGTTGTTTTACAACGTTGTATTAGTTTCTACTATAAAGCAAGGTGGAGTAGAGTTTACTCACATCTTATGCACATTAAAATATAGAGAATATAAGAAAAATGTATGTCATTAAATTAAAAACTTAAATGAAGTAGACAACTTCCCTAAAAATACAGCTCATCACAGCTGATACAAGAAAAAGAAAATCTGAGGTGCCTTATATCAATTTAAAAAGTTGAATCTATAATTGGAAAAAAATTTTTCCACAAAGAAAACTCCAAGTCGATATGGCTTCTCCAATGAATTCTTCTGAACATTAAAGAAAGAAATTATTTTTCAAAAAAACCTATAGAATTAAAGCAAAGTGCACACTTCCAGATCTTTTAAGCAGGTAGCAAAAGTGTTGATACAAAAGACCTGAAAAGGATATTTCCTGATCTAAGGAACTCTTTTGAAAATAAATGCTAAAAGCTTAACATATGCTCACCTTATTTTTTATAAAGAAGGCAAGAATATACAATGAAGAAAAGACAGCCTCTTCAATAAGTGATGCTGGGAAAGCTGGACAACTACATGTAAAAGAATGAAATTAGAACACTCCCTAAAACCACACACAAAAATAAACTCAAAATGGATTAAAGACCTAAACGTAAGGCCAAACAATATAAAACTATTAGGGGAAGACATAGGCAGAACACCCTATGACATAAATCACAGCAAGATACTTTTTGACCCACCTCTTAGAGAAATGGAAATGAAAACAAAAATAAACAAATGGAACCTAATGAAACTTAAAATCTTTTGCACAGCAAAGGAAACCATAAACAAGACCAAAAGACAACACTCAGTATGGGAGAAAATATTTGCAAATGAAGCAACTGACAAAGGATTAATCTCCAAAATTTACAAGCAGCCCATGGAGCTCAATATCAAAACAACAAACAAACCAATCCAAAAATGGGCAGAAGAGCTAAATAGACATTTCTCCAAAGAAGATATACATATTGCCAACAAACACATGAAAGCATACTCAACATCACTAATCATTAGACAAATGCAAATCAAAACTACAATGAGATAATCACCTCACACCAGTCAGAATGGCCACCTTCAGAAAATCTAGAAACAATAAATGCTGGAGAGGGTGTGGAGAAAAAGGAACCCTATTGCACTGTTGGTGGGAATGTAAATTGATACAGCTGTTATGGAGAACAGTACGGAGGTTCCTTAAAAAACTAAAAATAGAATTACCATATGACCCAGCAATCTCACTCCTGGGCATATACCCTGAAAAAAATCATAATTCAAAAATCTACATGTGGGATGTTGGCTGCTCCCGCTGCCACTGCCGCTCTCAGTGCTGCTCCAGGACTCGGCTGCTCGCACCCTGCACTGTTGGGACGTTTCTGAGGCGGTGGAGATGCACACTGCAGCCAGGGGCTCGGCCAGGCCATACAGGCCTGCACAGCCTGAGTTTTATTGAGATAATTCATATACTATACAATTCACCCATTTAAAGTGCACAGTTCAGAGAGGGGGAAGATGGCGGAAGAGTAAGACGTGGAGATCACCTTCCTCCCCACAGATACATCAGAAATACATCCACACGTGGAACAACTCCTACAGAACACCTACTGAACGCTGGCAGAAGAACTAAGACCTCCCAAAAGGCAAGAAATTCCCCACGTACCTGGGTAGGGCAAAAGAAAAAGGAATAAACAGAGACAAAAGAATAGGGACGGGACCTGCACCAGTGGGAGGAAGCCATGAAGGAGGAAAGGTTTCCACACACTAGAAGCCCCTTCCTGGGCAAAGAAGAAAGTGGTGGAGCGGGGGAGCTTCGGAACCACGGAGGACAGCGCAGCCACAGGGGTGCGGAGGGCAAAGCGGGGAGATTCCCGCACAGAGGATTGGTGCCAACCGGCACTCACCAGCCCAAGAGGCTTGCCTGCGCACCGGCCGGGGCAGGTGGAGCTGGGAGCTGAGGCTCGGGCTTCGGTCGAAGCGCAGGGAGAGGACTGGCAGCGTGAACACAGCCTGAAGAGGTTAGTGCACCACGGCTAGCCGGGAGGGAGTCCGGGAAGAAGTCTGGACCTGCTGAAGAAGCAAGAGACTTTTTCGTCCCTCTTTGTTTCCTGGTGCACTAGGAGAGGGGATTAAGAGCGCTGCTTAAAGGAGCTCCAGAGGCGGGCGCAAGCCGCAGCTAACAGCACGGATCACAGAGACGGGCATGAGATGCTAAGCCCGCTGCTGCTGCCACCAAGAAGCCCATGTGTGAGCACAGGTCACTCTCCACACCTCCTTTCCGGGAGCCTGTGTAGCCTGCCACTGCCAGGATCCCGTGATCCAGGGACAACTTTCCCAGGAGAACGCACACACACCTCAGGCTGGTGCAATATCACGCCAGCCTCTGCTGCCGCAGGCTCACCCAGCACTCCCTCCCCCTCCCTCCCCCTGGCATGAGTGAGCCAGAGCCCCCGAATCAGCAGCCCCTTAAACCCCATCCTGTCTGAATGAAGAACAGACCTACACGCAGAGGCAGGGTCAAATCCAAAGCTGAACCCCGGGAGCTGTGCAAACAAAGAAGAGAAAGGGAAATCTCTCCCAGCAGCCTCAGGAGCAGTGGATTAAATCTCCACAATCAACTTTTTAATTTTTTTTTTATTTTTTATTTTTGGCGGTACGCAGGCCTCTCACTGTTGTGGCCATTCCCATTGTGGAACACAGGATCTGGACGCGCAGGCTCAGCAGCCATGGCTCATAGGACCAGCCGCTCCACAGCATGAGAGATCTTCCCGGACCGGGGCATGAACCCATGTCCCCTGCATCAACAGGGGGACTCTCAACAACTAAGCCACCAGGGAAGCCCTCCACAATCAACTTGATGTACCCAGCATCTGTGGAATACCTGAATAGACAACGAACCATCCCAAATTGAGGAGGTGGACTTTGAGAACAAGATTTATTATTTTTTCCCCTTTTCGTCTTTTTGTGAGTGTGTATGTGTATGCTTCTGTGTGAGATCTTGTCTGTATAGCTTTGCTTTCACGATTTGTCCTAGGGTTTTAACCATCCATTTTTAATTTTTTTATATATATATTTTTTTAACTTTTGAAAAAGATTTTTTCTTAATAATTTTTTTATATTAATAACTTTATTTTATCATCTTTCTTTCTTTCTTTCTTTCTTTCTTCCTTCCTTCCTTCCTTCCTTCCTTCCTTCCTTTCTTTCTTTCTTTCTTTCTTTCTTTCTTTCTTTCTTTCTTTCTTTCTTTCTCTTTCTTTCTCTTTCTTTCTTTCTTTCTTTCTTTCTTTCTTTCTTTCTTTCTTTCTTTCTTTCTTTCTTTCTTTCTTTCTTTCTACTTTTTCTCCCTTTTATTCTGAGCCGTGTGGATGAAAGGCTCTTGGTGATGCAGCCAAGAGTCAGTGCTGTGCATCGGAGATGGGAGAGCCAACTTCAGGACACAGGTCCACAAGAGACTTCCCAGCTCCATGTAACATCAAATGGGGAAAATCTCCCAGAAATCTCCATCTCAACACAAACACCCAGCCTCACTCAATGACCAGAAAGCTACAGTGCTGGACACCCTATGCCAAACAACTAGCAAGACAGGAACACAACACAACCCATTAGAAGAGAGGCTGCCTAAATCATAATAAGTCCACAGACACCCCAAAACACACCACCAGACATGGACCTGCCCACCAGAAAGACAAGATCCAGCCTCATCCACCAGAACACAGGCACTAGTCCCCTGCACAAGGAAGCCTACACAACCTACTGACCCAACATTAGCCACTGGGGACAGACACCAAAAACAATGGGAAATACGAACCTGCAGGCTGCAAAAAGGAGACCCCAAACACAGTACAATAAGCAAAATGAGAAGGCAGAGAAACACACAGCAGATGAAGGAGCAAGATAAAAACCCAGCAAACCTAACAAATGAAGAGGAAATAGGCAGTCTACCTGAAAAAGAATTCAGAATAATGATAGTAAAGATGATCCAAAATCTTGGAAATAGAATAGAGAAAATGCAAGAAACATTTAACAAGGACCTAGAAGAACTAAAGATGAAACAAGCAATGATGAACAACACAATAAATGAAATTAAAAATACTCTAGATGGGATCAATAGCAGAATAACTGAGACAGAAGAACGGATAAGTGACCTGGAAGATAAAATAGTGGAAACAACAACTGCAGAGCAAGATAAAGAAAAAAGAATGAAAAGAACTGAGGACAGTCTCAGAGACTTCAGGGACACATTAAATGCACCAATATTCGAATTATAGGGGTTCCACAAGAAGAAGAGAAAAAGAAAGGGACTAAGAAAATATTTGAAGAGATTATAGTTGAAAACTTCCCTAATATGGGAAAGGAAATAGTTAATCAAGTTCAGGAAGCACAGAGAGTCCATACAGGAAAAATCCAAGGAGAAACATGCCAAGACACATATTAAACAATCAAAAATTAAATACAAAGAAAACATATTAAAATCAGCAAGGGACAATCAACAAATAACACACATGGGAATCCCCATAAGGTTAACAGCTGATCTTTCAGCAGAAACTCTGCAAGCCAGAAGGGACTGGCAGGACATATTTAAAGTGATGAAGGAGAAAAACCTGCAACCAAGATTACTCTACCCAGCAAGGATCTCATTCAGATTTGATGGAGAAATTAAAAACTTTCCAGACAAGCAAAAGCTGAGAGAGTTCAGCACCACCAAACAGCTTTACAACAAATGCTAAAGGATCTACTATAGGCAAGAAACACAAGGAACAAAAAGACCTATAATAACAAACCCAAAACAATTAAGAAAATGGTAATAGGAACATATATATCAATAATTACCTTAACTGTAAATGGATTAAATGCTCCCACCAAAATACACAGACTAGCTGAATGGATACAAAAACAAGAACCATATATATGCAGTCTAAAAGAGACCCACTTCAGACCTAGGGACACATACAGACTGAAAGTGAGGGGATGGAAAAAGATTTTCCATGCAAATGAAAATCAAAAGAAAGCTGGAGTAGCAATTCTCATATCAGACAAAATAGACTTTAAAATAAAGACTATTAGAAGAGACAAAGAAGGACACTACATAATGATCAAGGGATCAATCCAAGAGGAAGATATAACAGCTGTATTTATGCACCTAACATAGGAGCACCTCAATACATCAGGCAACTACTAACAGCCATAAAAGGGGAAATAGACAGTAACACATTCATAGTAGGGGACTTTAACACCCCACTTTCACCAATGGACAGATCATCCAAAATGAAAATAAATAAGGAAACACAAGCTTTAAATGATACATTAAACAAGATGGACTTCATTGATATATATAGGACATCCCATCCGAAAACAACAGAATGCACATTTTCCTCAAGTGCTCATGGAACATTCTCCAGGATAGATCATATCTTGGGTCACAAATCAAGCCTTGGTAAATTTAAGAAAATTGAAATTGTATCAAGTTTCTTTTCTGACCACAACACTATGAGACTAGACATCAATTAAAAGAAAAGATCTATAAAAATACAAACACATGGAGGCTAAATAATACACTACTTAGCGAAGTGATCACTGAAGAAATCAAAGAAGAAATTAAAAAATACCTAGAAACAAATGACAATGGAGACATGATGAACCAAAACCTATGGGATGCAGCAAAAGCAGTTCTAAGAGGGAAGTTTAGAGCAATACAATCCTAACTTAAGAAACAGGAAACATCTCGAATAAACAACCTAACCTTGCACCTAAAGCAATTAGAGAAAGAAGAACAAAAAAACCCCAAAGTTAGCAGAAGGACAGAAATCATAAAGATCAGATCAGAAATAAATGAAAAAGAAATGAAGGAAAAGATAGCAAAGACAAATAAAACTAAAAGCTGGTTCTTTGAGAATATAAACAAAATTGATAAACCATTAGCCAGACTCATCAAGAAAAAAAGGGAGAAGACTCAAATCAGTAGAATTAGAAATGAAAAAGGAGAAGTAAAAACTGACACTGCAGAAATACAAAAGATGATGAGAGATTACTACAAGCAACTCTATGCCAAAAAAATGGACAACCTGGAAGAAATGGACAAATTCTTAGAAATGCACAACCTGCCAAGACTGAATCAGTAAGAAATAGAAATATGAACATACCTATCACAAGCAATGAAATTGAAACTGTGATTAAAAATCTTCCAACAAACAAAAACCCAGGACCACAAGGCTTCAGGCGAATTCTATCAAACCTTTAGAGAAGAGCTAACACCTATCCTTCTCAAACTCTTCCAAGATATAGCAGAGGGAGGAACACTCCCAAACTCACTACAAGGCCACCATCACCCTGATACCAAAACCAGACAAGGATGTCACAAAGAAAGAAAACAAGCCAATATCACTGATGAACATAGATGCAAAAATCCTCAACAAAATACTAGCAAACAGAATCCAACAGCACATTAAAAGGATCATACACCATGATCAAATGGAGTTTATTCCAGGAATGCAAGGATTCTTCAATATGCGCAAATCAATCAAATGTGATACACCATATTAAAATATTGAAGGAGAAAATCCATATGGTCATCTCAATAGATGCAGAGAAAGCTTTCGACAAAATTCAACATCCATTTATGATAAAAACCCTCCAGGAACTAGCACAGAGGGAACTTTCCTCAACATAATAAAGGCCATATATGACAAACCCACAGCCAACATTGTCCTCAATGGTGAAAAACTGAAAGCATTTCCACTAAGATCAGGAAGAAGACAAGGTTGCCCACTCTCACCACTCTTATTCAACATAGTTTCAGAAGCTTTAGCCACAGCAATCAGAGAAGAAAAGGAAATAAAAGAAATCCAAATCGGAAAAGAAGAAGTAAAGCTGTCACTGTTTGCAGATGACATGATACTATACATAGAGCATCCTAAAGATGCTACCAGAAAACTACTAGAGCTAATCAATGAGTTTGATAAAGTAGCAGATTATGCAATTAATGCACAGAAATCTCTGGCATTCCTATACACTAATGATGAAAAATCTGAAAATGAAATCAAGAGAACACTCCCATTTACTATTGCAGCAAAAAGAATAAAATATCTAGGAATAAACCTACCTAAGGAGACAAAAGACCTGTATGCAGAAAAATATAAGACACTGATGAAAGAAATTAAAGATTATACAAATAGATGGAGAGATATACCATGTTCTTGGATTGGAAGAATGAACATTGTGAAAATGACTCTACTACCCAAAGCAATCTACAGATTCAATGCAATGCCTATCAAACTACTGCTGGCATTTTTCACAGAAATACAACAAAAAATTTCACAATTTGTATGGAAATACAAAAGACCCTGAATAGTCAAAGCAGTCTTGAGAACGAAAAATGGAGCTGGAGGAATCAGGCTCCCTGACTGCAGACTATACTGCAAAGTTACAGTAATCAAGACAGTATGGTACTGGCACAAAAACAGAAATATAGATCAATGGAACAGGATAGAAAGCTCAGAGATAAACCCACGCACATATGGTCACCTTATCTTTGATAAAGGAGGCAGGAATGTACAGTGGAGAAAGGACAGCCGCTTCAATAAGTCGTGCTGGGAAAACTGGACAGGTACATTTAAAAGTAGAGATTAGATCACTCCCTAACACCATACACCGAAATAGATCAAAGTGGATTATAGACCTAAATGTAAGGCCAGAAACTATCAACCTCTTAGAGGAAAACATAGGCAGAAAACTCTATGACATAAATTACAGCAAGATCCTTTTTGACCCACCTCCTAGAGAAATGGAAATAGAAACAAAAATAAACAAATGGGACCTAATGAAACTGCAAAGCTTTTGCACAGCAAAGGAAACCATAAACAAGACGAAAAGAGAACCCTCAGAATGGGAGAAAATATTTGCAAATGAAGCAACTGACAAAGGATTAATCTCCAAAAGTTATAAGCAGCTCAATAACAAAAAAACAAACAACCCAATCCAAAAATGGGCAGAAGATCTAAATAGACATTTCTCCAAAGAATATATACAGACTGGCAACAAACACATGAAAGAATGCTCAACATCATTAATCATTATAGAAATGCAAATCAGAACTACAATGAGTTCTCACACCAGTCAGAATGGCCATCATCAAAAAATCTAGAAACAATAAATGCTGGAGAGGGTGTGGAGAAAAGGGAACACTCTTGCACTGCTGGTGGGAATGTGAATTGGTACAGCCACTATGGAGGTTCCTTCAACAACTACAAATAGAACTACCATATGACCCAGCAATCTCACTACTGGGCATATACTCTGAGAAACCATAATTCAAAAAGAGTCATGTACCAAAATGTTCATTGCAGCTCTACTTACAATAGCCAGGAGATGGAAGCAACCTAAGTGTCCATCATCAGCTGAATGGATAAAGAAGATGTGGCATATATATACAATGGAATATTACTCAGTCATAAAAAGAAACGAAATTGAGCTATTTGTAATGAGGTGGATGGACATAGAGTCTGTCATACAGAGTGAAGTAAGTCAGAAAGGGAGAGAGAAATACCATATGCTAACACATATATATGGAATTTAAGAAAAAAGAGAAAAAGAATGTCATGAAGAACCTAGGGGCAAGACAGGAACAAAGACACAGACCTACTAGAGAATGGACTTGAGGATATGGGGAGGGTGAAGGGTAAGCTGTGACAAAGTAAGAGAGTGGCATGGACATATATACACTACCAAACATAAAATAGATAGCTAGTGGGAAACAGCCACATAGCACAGGGAGATCAGCTCGTTGACTTGTGAATACCTAGAGGGGTGGGATAGGGAGGGTGGGAGGGAGGGAGATGCAAGAAGAGATATGGGTACATATGTATGTGTATAACTGATTCACTTTTTTATAAAGTAGAAACTAACACACCATTGTAAAGCAATTATACTCCAATAAAGATGTTAATTTAAAAAAAAAAAGAAATGCTAAAGGTTTAAACAAAACATCAGCAAAACAAATCTAGAAGTATGTGTAATAAGAAAAATCCATCCATCATTACCAACTAGGAGCTTGTTTCAGGAATATAAATTTGGTTTAACATGCAGAAATCACTCAATGTAATTCTCAATATTAACAGAAAAATCCTTAAATTCTATATGCTCTCTCAATAAATGGAGGAAAACCATTTGTTATAATTCAGCACCCACGAATAGGTTTGTAGCACACAAGGAATAGAAGATCTCTTCCTTAGTCTGAGAAATACTAACAATAAAAAATTTCACTAATTCTCATATAGTCTCTCCCTGAAAGATCAGAAATGAGTAAACGATTCCTCCGAATGTCCATTTCTATTCAGCATCGTGCTGGAGCTCATGCAATAAAGTAATAAAAAGAAATAAAAGTCATAGAGGTTAGAAAGAATGCAGTAAAACCTATTACTATTCACAGAGGGCATAATTTTGTAAGTAAAAGTGTGGAGAAATCTCCAGATAAATTATTAATCTTACTAAATGAATTCATCACATTTGCTGGTAGTACATGCTATACAAAGTATACAAAATCAATATACAAAATAACAACACAATAGAGAAATCAATTTTTTCCTATAAACAAAAAATAACTAACTAGAAAATGCAATTTTAAAAGATACCATTTATAAGAGCCTCAAAAATATTGAATATCTAGGAAAATTTTAATGAGAGATACAAATAACTTCTCCATAGAAAATCATAAAATATAAAAATATTGAAAAATAATCTAAATAAATGGAAGGATAAACCATATTCATAGAAGAATGAGTATTATAAAGATGTGAATTTTCTCTAAAATTGTTGTATGTATTCTATGCATTCCCAATCAAAATCTCAGCATCGTTTTGGTGAAGGCTGACAAGCTGATATTAAAATTTACATGAAAATGCAATGGGCCCCAAATAGCCAAGATGATATTGAAGAAGAACAGATTTAAAGGATTACACTCTACCAGCTATCAAATCTTATTATAAACCTTCAGTAAACAAAACAGTACAATATTGGTACAAAGAAAAATAGATCAAGAAAACAGAATTAAAAGTTGAAAAACTGACCTACACATATATGGACTCATGATGTATGAGTGGCCCTTCTGCATATGAAAGGATTGCTTTTTCTATAAATGGTTCTGAGTATATTGATATCTACATGTAATAAATGAAATTTGATCGCTACATCACACCATACACAAATATTAAACCCAGGTCAATTATAAATCTAAATATAAAAGATGAAAATTAAATCTCCCATCATTATGACTCTGGAGTAGATAAGCATGTCTTGAACAAATTCCCTCAAATATATTAAACATAAATGGAAAGTTTGATAAATTAAACAACCCTAAAATTAAGGTACATCAAAAGAGTATGAAAATAATGCCACAGAGAGAAGATAGTTTTAAAGGTCAGTTTGCATAATTTTTTCTTACAGTTAATGGGTTTTGTTGTTGCTGCTGCTATTGCTTTTATTGCTTTTAACTTACTTTTTATTGAAGTATCACACATGTAGAAAAATGTTCAAATATACCACCAGACAAAATGTACACACCCTCAAGACCAAGTGTATACAACATATACACAACTGTACATGTGGTCTTAAGTAAGACCAAGAAACAGAATATGACCAGAATCTCAACAGCTCTCATCACATTTCCTTTCCACCAATGTGTGACCAAAAGCAAACCCGTATCCTGATTAGTAACACCATAGACTATTACTTACCTCTTTTTAACTTTATTTAAGTGGAATCAAAATGCGTGTGTTATTTTGTGTCTGACTTCTTTCTCCCACCATTATGTTCCTGAGTCCTTCCGTGTTGTATGTATAGCTGTAGTTCTATAATTTTCCTTCCTGTATAGTGTTCCAATGCATGATTAGATTATGATTTACCTACAATCCATGGACGTTTTTGTTGGTTCTAATTCAAGACTATTGTAAACAATAGTCTATTAACATTTGTGTGTGTGCCTTTTGGTGGACATACGTATGGGTTTCTGGCAGTTATAGATCTGAGACAAATTGCTCTCTGAGGTATGCATATGACCACTGTTAATACATAGCTGCTAAAATATTTACCAAAATGCTGGCTGCACCACAGTTCTTAATCTCACCAGTGGATGTGAGTGTCCTAGTTGCTCTATGTATTTGCTAATACTTGGTAGTGTCAGTCTTTTTTTTAAATGTTAGATATTTTATTGAGTCAAGTTTAACATGTTCATTGGCCCTTTAGAAATGGAAGAGAACATACCTCTCCAGAATTTTTGTCATTTTAAGGAAGTCTTATTAAAAATTTTATGGGGCAATTTGTTGGCTACTTCAGGATGTGATTTCTTTCGGAAGTAACATGATGGTTCTCTGGTTTAAATCTGGACTTGTTTTAAAACTAGGTATTCTTCAAATTAATCCAGCCATTTCTCTCACTTCTTCCTATAGTAGTTTTAAACATTTTTATATTTTTAACCATCTGATATAGTCTCTTGTACCTTAAATTATACATAACATGAGTGAATCTAATTTTATCTTTTATCTTCTAAATTCAGGGCCTCTATTCTGAATATAGAAGATGCCCAGTGAATGATTGCTGAGGGACAGATTGATTATGTGAAATTTGCATGACTTATTTTGTTTTTGACATTAGAGAATTTATCATGACTATTTGATCCTGGAAAGAAAAAAAAAATCAATATAGGTAACTCATGCTACCTACTACTCCTTTGGCCCTTTATATCTTTTCTGCTCACATAAATCCCTGAAATCGTGTCTGAGAGTGTCTTAGATGAAGACTGAAAACAACAGAATGACCTTTTAGATAATAGGATGGACCACATCAAATGTGTTTGCACCTAAGCTTGAGAATGAAGGAAAACCTTCCTGTCTGAGCATAGGTATTACAATTATGAAAAGATCAATCTCTTACAAACCATGTTGATTTCTATTTTATGGCAATTTATATTTAATAAACCTAAGTGGATCTGCTACTTATTACTACATGCTTAACTTTACTAAATAATTTTAAATCCTATTTTCTTTCCTACCTCTGAATATAGTGGCAATAACTGAGTAAGTAAGTATAAGGAAAGGCCATTTGCATCTTCCCCAGATCTTACTAATTTTAGGCTTGTCTAAGATCGTGACATTCCCATGAAGTCTGATAATATTGTACACTAACACTTTTTTAAAAATAGCTTTTTTAATTTTCAAAAATGCATCTTTGTCTCCCAATCGGCCTTATAAAATATATCTCATTTTTCTTGGATCTTAAGACATTCAGTTCTCCAAATCACTGCTGAAAGCATGGAGGTATAAAAACATTGTTTTCTGAAAGAAAAATAAAAATTAAAAGATAGCCTACATTTTTAAATCCTTAATTCATTTATATTAAAAATCTCTTCAAACATAAATAGATTTTATAGAGGTAAATATCATATATTTTAGAATTAAAAAACCTAATTCAGATTTCAGCTTCAATATCCTTTAAACTTGGGCAAGTCACTTAACCTTGCTGTGCTTCAGCTTTGACTGAAGACTGAGATACTTGTACCTATCTCATAGGATTGTTTTAATGAACATAAAAATACTTGGCACAGAGCTTGCAGCAGGAATGCATGATAGATATTCACTAAAAATTATACATTTTTCAACAGAGTGAAACAATAAAATTTTCCACAAATTATCTCTGTCACCCAACAATATAGACTTCTAGTACTGGGTATTTTAAGATTTCACTGGAGACTGTGATCTTTGTTTGTTAGATAAACTTGACCTACGATCTATGATCAATAAACATGTCCTAGTTTTAGGGCTCACACTGAATAAGGTAAGGTGACATCCTTTCAGAGAACATGTCAGAGAAAGTGAGACTTTTTATTCTTAATGAAAAGAAAGAAAAAAAGTATTTTAAAGAATATGTACCTGGCTCTTCTAGACGAGAAGAGCAATGGCATAAACGGCCACAGTTGTTCAAAATTCACATCCCATGGATTCAGTGAGAAGTCCCAAGGAAATAGGAATTATGCAGTGCATTTTAAAAAGTGAATATGTAAAGACTGTATTAATTAATTGACTATTTGACTAAGTAATATTCATACCCTAGTGAATGAGTATGAAAGTGAATTACATGCAAATGAATGTAAATACTTGCACATTGACAAAGAGAGGATGCTCTTTGAAGCAACTATTAGTATTGTTAAGTTTTTAATTATAAGCGGAGGCCAAATGTTTGTCAGAATAGATCTTTGAAGTAAAAAAGGAAATAATTTGATATACAAAAATTTGTTTAGGAAAATGGGTTAGGACACATATGTTTTGTGGAAGATGGTGGACAATTAACAAAGATGGAGAAATTAATCACAGTAGGACGAGCAGAGTGGAAGCGAGAAGTTTATAAATTCCATTTTGAACACATTACATTTGATGTGTTTAAGGAACATCCATCAGCAACAGCAACAGAATGCATGATTAAAGATAGAAACTCGCCTAAGGTGATGTAACATTTATTAAAGGGGAAGCTTGTTATGTTAAAATAGCTCACGATGGCTTGTCTTTAGTTTGTCATTCACCACTTCGTAATTTTGCCAGTCTTGGTAATCTTTTTCCTTTAATGACTGAGTCCTTTGTTTTTTCTTCTTTTCCTTTCATTCATTTTGTTGTTGTTCAAATAATGCTTTATGATAACTGAACCTGCTATAGTAGGGTCATACATTTCTAATTTGAAAAGACAGGAAGTAGACACTTGTTTAGAAATCAACAACCCTGACACTTTTAGTTGTGAAAGTGGGAGTTTCTTTTAATTCTGTTCCCCATTAAAACAAAGAAGATGATCCATTTTATATGGATAATTTGTCCTTGCTTCTCGTCTTGAAAGAGTATTATTCTCTCTCCACACATTTCTAATTTTGTTACAGTAACTTAAAATGTTGAAAATGTATATTTAATTTTTTTCTGGTCAAAGATTAAAAAGTACCCTTAATAGAACATCTAAGTCTATACTTATTATTATAAATAAAAGTGATTGAAATTTTTAAATTTCATACATTTTTGCTTAGTTACTGAAATATGTGTAGATGACTAGTGTAAGTAGGATATTGACTGGACCTTGTTTTTCAGAAAAATTGTGTCTTTTTCCCATTGCTAACTCATACCACATCCCAGAATGACACTATTGTTGAGCTGGGAAAGAGCCTAGGGGCATGGGAGTTGTGAAAAGTAGCAATCACCTGGGTTAATAATGGAAAATATTAAATTACCTGATCTTTCTCACTGACTCACAGCTCCGAGTAAAGGATGTTGTACAGAGATGAAGTAAATTCCCTGTTATTCCAGGCATATGCCTTGAAGCTGTGTAAGGAGTCAGGGGTTGGTTCTGAAGCAGGGAAAGCACAGAGGCTAGTATGTGGTATGGACCTTGGTCTGGTTGGCTAGACATGAACTAGAAAGGAAGTCTTCGAGGTGATTTTTTGGGTAATGGCATTCAGATGACTGAGCCACACTTGAGTTTCTGCCTGAATTCTTATTCATTCATTCATTCTTTAACATATATTTATTGAAGGTAATATTTGCTTGCAAAAATCCCTTACACGTTTTAACATATCATTGTTCATTTTGTGCCAAAATACAAAACTATATATTGCGGTTTGGATTCTTTTAATCTCTTTCCAAATATCATGTATCCATTCATGTTAAGTGGAAACATATAGAAATAATATATGTCAGTCACTATGCCAGGTGATGGTGAAAATATTTTGATGTCATTCCTTGAATACTGCCCCCTCCACATGCTGGAATAGATCAATTCAGGAGAAATAATGTAATTTCCCTAACTCATCTTTTTGTTAACTCATATTAGACACTATAAATTCATTTTAATTCATTTAAATGGATTTCATTTAAATTCAAGCATAAACTCTTTTTAATTCATATTATACATTTTGAAAAATATCTTGATGCTTCTGGATTAGATAATTCCTGCTGGCCTATAAATCAAGAGTAATGAGGTTCTAAGGATCTCAAATTCTTTTTCCGTTGTTGACTTTGTTATTATTAGTATTATAGAGATATTAGTGCAAATGCCACCTATAAAAACAAATTACTTATTAAGTTTACGCTATTAGTCAAATCTTAGTAGCTGTTTATATCTAGGTCTATATACTACAGAATTTAAAATGGAATGAAGAAAATTTAAAAAGCTTTCAGTTGTTTAATTGTTAATTGTTGTTTTCTATCTTTTTTAGAAAAAAAAGATATTTATCTATCTTTCTAGATAAATAATCTAGAAAGAGTTAAGAATACAAATGAATTTATTGTCTAAGAAAGTTGTTTCCACTTCATACAGCAAGTTGAATGAGACCTCAACAGAAAAATGGAATGTAGATGAGATCTCAGGGGCTATTTGTCTGATGGCTGCAAAACAATGGAACATGTTATTGGAAAAAAATTTGGTTCACTTATAATGAACCAAAACGTTAACTAGTTATCAACTAGTAATTTACTGAGGAAGTCAATGTGGTTCCAGTGGAAAAGAATGGATGTAATGAGTATTAGGACCCTGAATTTTCAGTAGTCATGGACTACAAGGTGCAGGATATCTTACCTTTCCATCTATATTGTGAGTTAAGGATGCTATAAAACAGCATCACAGACTGAATTTACAAGCTCAGGGTGACCAAATCCTGTAATACTACACTACACAGTGAACTTTTATATTTTTATTTATAAAACTCATATTCTTTCAAAATTGGAACTAAAAATTCTTTGTTCTCCAGGTTTTAACTTTCTTCTTTGAACTCACATAAAAATTTCAAACATTTTTTTCTGCCCCTATTCTGCTTGAATTATTTCCCCCAGTCTGTCATTCTTCATGTTCTGCTATGAATCCTCATGTGTCTCTGCTGTGACTCTGGTATTTATCGCTACTCTGGTAGTCCTCTCTCTACTTCAACTGTGACTTTTGCCCTGCTCTGGGTCTTAACTGACTCCTCTCTCACTGTCTGTTTGCACCACAATGCCTTAGGCCCAACAAACCAAGCCACTGAATCATCTTCCAGACTCTAACCAGGGCCCAAATAATGTCTTATCTTCCAACTGTCAAATGACTAACTTATTTGGATAAATATAATTGTTATGTCCATCTTTATATATCTTCTCTGAACTCTCTGTCCCAGAATATCGATGCCTCCATTATATAGATTTATCTATACTCTTAAATCTCAATTTCATTTTGTTTAGTTCCATTTATCTTTCCTTCTTCCCCATTCCTTGTTCACAATATAAATTGACTTCTCATTTTTAATTGCCCCTCTTCTTTAATTGCCCAAGGATAACCAAGAACATCTGCTTTGAATCAAGGATTCACACCATAGGGAAACTAGAGAGGAATACAATGCAGCACCTGTCTTCAGAATAATATGGTTTCCATGGGAATAGGATACAACTATAGGAATACACAAGGACAGTCTATAGTCAAATATTTAATTCTCTGTGATTGGCTAGGTATATGTACAAGAATATCTTTTTATGCAGTACCAAATTCCTCATTCAAACACAGATCTAAAACAATTAATCATGTTACAGAAAATTAGGATGGGTTTTTGTGTGTGTGTGCACACAGACACACACACATACACACATTCAAAAGGTGCAGGAGAGATATTGGAGTCAGATAGAACTGGATTCTAGTTCAGGTTCCAACATGGAATAGTTCTGTGTCTTGAGTCAACCTATTTCAGTGATACAAAACTAATGAGGACACTAATTCTTACCCCATGGAATTATTGTAAAAATTAACTGAAATACTCATGTTGATCTCTCCATGCCTGACTCCCAGTAAGCAATCAATAATTATTGCCCAATTGAATGAGTGTCAACCACTTATTACTAGTGTATAACCTTGCTAGTCACTTAAACCTCTCTTAAGCCCTACCTGTAACACTGGGATAAAAATAGTACTGAGCTCATAGAAAGCTGGAAGAGCTAAGTGAGAAAATCCAAGTAACAGAAAAATGTCTGGCATCTAATGGGTATGCTCAGTAAACATCAATTATTACTATTATTAGATTATGCTAATTCTCCCTTGTTTTACTCCATCCATATCTCAAAATTTAAATTCTATCACTTTTATAAAATACACACATTACATTTGAAATAAGAAAAGTTAGTTTTTGTTTGCTTTTTTTTTTAGTTTTATTTTTTTAGTTTTTTTAATAATAAAAAAAAAAGTTTCAGTTATCTCCACATCCTGTTTTCTGGGATTTGATATCACTCCACAAGCTCAGATGGCTCAGAGCTTGAACATAAAAGTACAGTGAATTTAAATGTGGCTAAACTTCCCTAATTCCATAAGAATCAATTTTTTTCTTTCATACTCCAACTTAAAGAAATAGAAAGCACTTTAGAGCACTTTGATTTATATTTTACTGTAATATGGGCTTAACCAAGGCCATGAAGCCACAGTGTGAAAAAGAAAAAGAAGAAAGGAAGGAGAAAATCAAGAAGAAAGGTATGAGGATCAGCACACTCTCTAAAGATATATGCATTGGTGACATTTGACAACTGTTGCTCTGATAAACCTCCCAATGATTCTCTGACCTGATGTCCCTGAATTTAACACGCATTAAAACTTGTTGGCCCCTCCCATTGCACATCAGTGCCCAATTAGGGAAGAAGGTGTGTGTTGGGGACCAAATGAAAATGCTCTGTCAACGATAATCATGCAAAGTAGGGCTTACCAAACATTCCAAGTGCAAATACATGTATGTAAGGCAAAAAATATCAAAGGCATTTAATAGCAGTTATAGTTAAAAGAAGTTATGCTGAACAGAAATTATACTTTTAGTTTCTGTTGATCAAGAAAATGCTAATTACAATTTCAATGGATTATCTTAAAATGTTTAAATGTGTTTACAGTGTGTTAATTATAACATCATTCTTCATACATTCGAAAAACATATGTATATGGAATTGTATTTATTTATTTATTTTTGCCAAACAAAAGAGCCATAGTTTTTACTTATTTTTTTTTTCATTTTAACATCTTTATTGGAGTATAATTGCTTTACAATGGTATGTTAGTTTCAGCTTCACAACACAATGAATCAGTTATATATATACATATGTTCCCATATCTCTTCCCGCTTTCATCTCCCTCCCTCCCACCCTCCCTATCCCACCCCTTGGTCACAAAGCACCGAGCTGATCTCCCTGTGCTATGCGGCTGCTTCCCACTAGCTATCTACCTTAGGTTTGGTAGTGTATATATGTGCATGCCGCCCTCTCGCTTTGTCAGCTTACCCTTCCCCCTCCCCATATACTCAAGTCCATTCTCTAGTAAGTCTGTGTCTATTCCTGTTTCACCCCTAAGTTCTTCATGACATTTTTTTTCATAAATTCCATATATATGTGTTAGCATACGGTATTTGCCTATCTCTTTCTGACTTACTTCACTCTGTATGACAGAATCTAGGTCTATCCACCTCATTACAAACAGCTCAATTTTGTTTATTTTTATGGCTGAGTAATATTCCATTGTATATATGTGCCACATCTTCTTTATCCATTCATCCGATAATGGACACTTAGGTTGCTTCCATCTCCGGGCTATTGTAAATAGAGCTGCAATGAACATTTTGGTACACGATTCTTTTTGAATTATGGTTTTCTCAGGGTATATGCCTAGTAGTGGGATTGCTGGGTCTTATGGTAGTTCTATTTGTAGTTGTTGAAGGAACCTCCACACTGTTTTCCATAGTGGCTGTACCAATTCACATTCCCACCAGCAGTGCAAGAGTGTTCCCTTTACTCCACACCCTCTCCAGAATTTATTGTTTCTAGATTTTTTGATGATGGCCATTCTGACTGGTGTGAGATGATATCTCATTGTAGTTTTCATTTGCATTTCTCTAATGATTAATGACGTTGAGCATTCTTTCATGTGTTTGTTGGCAGTCTGTATATCTTCTTTGGAGAAATGTCTATTTAGGTTTTCTGCCCATTTTTGGATTGGGTTGTTTGTTTTTTTTGTTATTAAGCTGCATGAGCTGCTTGTAAATTTTGGAGATTAATCTTTTGTCAGTTGCTTCATTAGCAAATATTTTCTCCCATTCTGAGGGTTGTCTTTTGGTCTTGTTTATGGTTTCCTTTGCTGTGCAAAAGATTTTAAGTTTCATTAGGTCCCATTTGTTTGTTTTTGTTTTTATTTCCATTTCTCTAGGAGGTGGGTCAAAAAGGACCTTGCTGTAATTTATGTCATAGAGTTTTCTGCCTATGTTTTCCTCTAAGAGGTTGATAGTTTCTGGCCTTACATTTAGGTCTCTAATCCATTTTGAGCTTATTTTTGTGTATCGTGTTAGGGAGTGATCTAATCTCATACTTTTACATGTAGCTGTCTAGTTTTCCCAACACGACTTATTGAAGAGACTGTCCTTTCTCCACTGTATATTCCTGCCTCCTTTATCAAAGATAAGGTGACCATATGTGTGTGGGTTTATCTCTGGGCTTTCTATCCTGTTCCATTGATCTATATTTCTGTTTTTGTGCCAGTACCATACTGTCTTGATTATTGTAGCTTTGTAGTATAGTCTGAGGTCAGGGAGCCTGATTCCTCCAGCTCCATTTTTCGTTCTCAAGACTGCTTTGGCTATTCAGGGTCTTTTGTATTTCCATACAAATTGTGAAAATTTTTTGTTCTAGTTCTGTGAAAAATGCTAGTGGTAGTTTGATAGGGATTGCATTGAATCTGTAGATTGCTTTGGGTAGTAGGGTCATTTTCACAATATTGATTCTTCCAATCCAAGAACATGGTATATCTCTCCATCTATTTGTATAATCTTTAATTTCTTTCATCAGTGTCTTATATTTTTCTGCATACAGGTCTTTTGTCTCCTTAGGTAGGTTTATTCCTAGATATTTTATTCTTTTTGTTGCAATGGTAAATGGGAGAGTTTTCTTGATTTCATTTTCAGAATTTTCATCATTAGTGTATAGAAATGCCAGAGATTTCTGTGCATTAATTTTGTATACTGCTACTTTACCAAATTCACTGATTAGCTCTAGTAGTTTTCTGGTAGCATCTTTAGGATTCTCTATGTATAGTATCATGTCATCTGCAAACAGTGACAGCTTTATATTTCTTTTCCAATTTGGATTCCTTTTATTTCCTTTTCGTCTCTGATTGCTGTGGCTAAAACTTCTGAAACTATGTTGAGTAAGAGTGGAGAGCGTGCACAAGCTTGTCATGTTCCTGATCTTAGTGGAAATGCTTTCAGTTTTTTACCATTGAGGACAATATTGGATGTGGGTTTGTCATATATGGTCTTTATTATGTTGAGGAAATTTCTTTCTATGCCTACTTTCTGGAGGGTTTTTTATCATAAATGGTGTTGAATTTTGTCGAAAGCTTTCGCTGCATCTGTTGATATGATCATATGTTTTTTCTCCTTCAATTTGTTAATATGGTGTATCACGTTGATGGATTTGCATATATTGAAGAATCTTTGCATCCTGGAAAGAAACCCACTTGATCATGGTGTATGATCCTTTTAATGTGCTGTTGGATCCTGTTTGCTAGTATTTTGTTGAGGATTTTTGCATCTATGTTCATCAATGATATTGCCTGTAGTTTTCTTTCTTTGAGCCATACTTGTCTGGTTTTGGTATCAGGGTGATGGTGGCCTCATAGAATGAGTTTGGGAGTGTTCCTCCCCCTACTATATTTTGGAAGAGTTTGAGAAGGATAGATGTTAGCTCTTCTCTAAAAGTTTGATAGAATTCGCCTGTGAAGCCATCTGGTCCTGGGCTTTTGTTTGTTGGAAGGTTTTTAATACAGTTTCAATTTCAGTGCTTAGATTGGTCTCTTCACATTTTCTATTTCTTACTGATTCAGTCTTGGCAGGTTGTGCATTTCTAATAATTTTTCTATTTCTGCCAGGTTGTCCATTTTATTGGCATAGAGTTTCTTGTAGTAATCTCTCATGATCTTTTGTATTTCTGCAGTGTCAGTTGTTACTTCTCCTTTTTCATTTCTAATTCTATTGATTTGAGTCTTCTCCATTTTTTTCTTGATGAGTCTGGCTAATGGTTTATCAATTTTGTTTATCTTCTCAAAGAACCAGCTTTTAATTTTATTGATCTTGCTATCTTTTCCTTCATTTCTTTTTCATTTATTTCTGATCTGATCTTTATGATTTCTTTCCTTCTGCTGATTTTGGTTTTTTTTTTTTGTTGTTGTTCTTCTTTCTCAAATTGCTTTAGGTGCAAGATGAGGTTATTTATTCGTGATGTTTCCTGTTTCTTAAGGTAGGATTGTGTTGCTATAATCTTCCCTCTTAGAACTGCTTTTGCTGCATCCCATAGGTTTTGGGTCGTCATGTGCTCATTGTCGTTTGTTTCTAGGTATTTTTTGATTTCCTCTTTGATTTCTTCAGTGATCACTTCGTTATTAAGTAGATTATTGTTTAGCCTTCATGTGTTTGTATTTTTTTACTGATCTTTTCCTTTAATTGATATCTAGTCTCTTAGCTTTGTGGTCGGAAAAGATACTTGATACAATTTCAATTTTCATTAAATTTACCAAGGCTTGATTTGTGAACCAAGATATGATCTTTCCTGTAGAATGTTCCATTAGTACTAAAAAAAATGTGTATTCTGTTGTTTTTGGATGGAATGTCCTATAAATATCAACTAAGTCCACCTTGTTTAATATATCATTTAAAGCTTGTGTTTCTTTATTTATTTTCATTTTGGATGATCTGTCCATTGGTGAAAGTGGGGTGTTAAAGTCCCCTACTATGAATGTGTTACTGTCAATTTCCTCTTTTATGGTTGTTAGTATTTGCCTTATGTATTGAGGTGCTCCTATGTTGGGTGCATAAATGTTTACAATTGTAATATCTTCCTCTTTGATCAATCCCTTGATTATTATGTAGTGTCCTTCTTTGTCTTTTCTAATAGTCTTTATTTTAAAGTCTATTTTGTCTGATATTAGAATTGCTACTCCAGCTTTCTTTTGGTTTCCATTTGCATGGAAAATCTTTTTCCATCCCCTCACTTTCAGTCCGTATGTGTCTCTACATCTGAACTGGGTCTCTTGTAGACTGCATATATATGGGTCCTGTTTTTGTATCCATTCAGACAGTCTGTTTCTTTTGGTGGGAGCATTTAGTCCATTTACATTTAAGGTAATTATCAATATGTATGTTCCTATTCCCATTTTCTTATTTGTTTTGGATTTGTTATTGTAGGTCTTTTCCTTCTCTTGTGTTTCTTGCCTAGAGAAGTTCCTTTAGCATTTGTTGAAAAGCTGGTTTGGTAGTGCTGAACTCTCTCAGCTTTTGCTTGTCTGTAAAGCTTTTAATTTCTCTATCACATGAGATCCTTGCTGATAGAGTAATCTTGGTTGCAGGTTTTTCTCCTTCATCACTTTAAATATGTCCTGCCAGTCCTTTCTGGCTTACAGAGTTTCTGCTGAAAGATCAGCTGTTAACCTTATGGGGATTCCCTTATGTGTTATTTGTTGTTTTTCCCTTGTTTCTTTTAATATGCTTTCTTTGTGTTTAATTTTTGACAGTTTGATTAATATGTGTCTTGGCGTGTTTCTCCTTGGATTTTTCCTGTATGGACTCTCTGTGCTTCCTGAACTTGATTAACTCTTTCCTTTCCCATATTAGGGACTTTTTCAATTATAATCTCTTCAAATATTTTCTCAGTTTCTTTATTTTTCTCTTCTTCATCTGGAACCCTATAATTCGAATGTTGGTGCATTTAATTTTGTGCTAGAGGTCTCTGAGACACTCATCAGTTATTTTCATTCTTTTTTCTTTATTCTTCTCTGCAGTCGTTATTTCCACTATTTTATCTTCCAAGTCACTTATCCGTTTTTCTGTCTCAGTTATTCTGCTATTGATCCCATCTACAGTATTTTTAATTTCATTTATTGTGTTGTTCATCGTTGCTTGTTTCATCTTTAGTTCTTCTAGGTCCTTGTTAAATGTTTCTGGCATTTTCTTTATTCTATTTCCAAGATTTTGGATCATCTTTACTATTAGTATTCTGAATTCTTTTTCAGGTAGACTGCCTATTTCCTCTTCATTTGTTAGGTCTACTGGGTTTTTATCTTGTTCCTTCATCTGCTGTGTGTTTTTCTGTCTTCTCATTTTGCTTATCTTACTGTGTTTGGGGTCTCCTTTTTGCAGGCTGCAGGTTCGTATTTCCCGTTGTTTTTGGTGTCTGTCCCCAGGGTCTAAAATTGGTTCAGTGGGTTGTGTAGGCTTCCTTGTGCAGGGGACTAGTGCATGTGTTCTAGTGGTTGAGGCTGGATCTTGTCTTTCTGGTGGGCTTGTCCACGTCTGGTGGTGTGTTTTGGGGTGTCTGTGGATTTATTATGATTTTAGGCAGCCTCTCTGCTAATGGGTGGGGTTGTGTCCCTGTCTTACTAGTTGTTTGGCATAGGGTGTCCAGCACTGTAGCTTGCTGGTCGTTGAGTGAAGCTGGGTGCTGGGGTTGAGATGGAGATCTCTGGGATATTTTTGTTGTTTGATATTATGTGGAGTTGGGAGGTCTCTTGTGGACCTGTGTCCTGAAGTTGGCTCTCCCACCTCAGAGGCACAGCACTGACTCCTTGCTTCAGCACCAAGAGACTTTCATCTACATGGCTCAGAATTAAAGGGAGAAAAAGTAGAAAGAAGAAAGAAAGGAAGAAAGAAAGAAAGAGGATAAAGTAAAATAAGATAAAATAAAATAGTTATTAAAATAAAAAATAATTATTAAGAAAAATTATTTAAAAAAACGGATGGATAGAACCCTAGGGCAAATGGTGGAAGCAAATCTATACAGACAAAAATCTCACACAGAAGCATACACATACATACTCAAAAAAGAAGGAAAAGGGGAAAATATAATAAATCTTGCTCTCAACATCCACCTCCTCAATTTGGGATGATTCGTTGTCTATACATATATTCCACAGATGCAGGGTACATCAAGTTGATTGTGGAGATTTAATCCACTGCTCCTGAGGCTGCTGGGAGAGATTTCCCTATATCTTCTTTGTTCTCACAGCTCCCGGGGCTCAGCTTTGGATTTGGACCCGCTTCTGCGTGTAGGTCGCTGGAGGATGTCTGTTCTTCGCTCAGATAGGATGAGGTTAAAGGAGCAGCTGCTTCTGGGACTCTGGCTCACTCAGGCTGTGGGGAGGGAGGGGCACAGTGTGCGGGGCGAGCCTGCGGCGGCAGAGGCTGGTGTGACGTTGCACCAGCCTGAGGCGCGCCGTGCGTTCTCCCGGGGAAGTTGTCCCTGGATCCTGGGACCCTGGCAGTGGCGGGCTTCACAGACTCCCCGGAAGGGGGGTGTGGATAGTGACCTGTGCTCGCACATGGGCTTCTTGGTGGCGGCAGCAGCAGCCTTAGCGTCTCATGCCCATCTCTGTGGTACGCGCTGTTAGCTGTGGCTCACGCCTGCCTCTGGAGCTCCTTTAAGTGGCGCTATTAATCCCCTCTCCTCGTGCACCAGGAAACAAAGAGGGAAGAAAAAGTCTCTTTCCTCTTCGGTACGTCCAGACTTTTCCCCGGACTCCCTCCCTGCTAGCTGTGGTGCACTAATCCCCTGCAGGCTGTGTTCACGCCACCAACACCAGTCCTCTCCCTACACTCTGACCAAAGCCCAAGCCTCAGCTCCCAGCCCTGCCTGCCCTGGTGTGTGAGCAGACAAGCCTCTTTGGCTGGTGAGTGCTGGTCGGCACCGTTCCTCTGTGTGGGAATCTCTCCCCTTTGCCCTCCGCACCCCTGTTGCTGTGCTCTGTACCGCAGCTCCGAAGCTTCCCCCTCCACGACCTGCAGTCTCCGCCCGTGAAGGGGCTTCCTAGTGTGTGGAAACCTTTCCTCCTTCACAGCTCCCTCCCACTGGTGCAGGTCCCATTCCTATCCTTTTGTCTCTGTTTATTCTTTTTTCTTTTGCCCTACTCAGGTACGTGGAGACTTTCTTGACTTTTGGGAGGTCTTAGGTCTTCTGCCAGCATTCAGTAGGTGTTCCGTAGGAGTTGTTCCATGTGTAGATGTATTTCTGGTGTATCTATGGGGAGGAAGGTGATCTCTGCATCTTACCCTTCCGCCATCTTCCCCTCCCTGGAATTGTATTTAATACACTGCATTGGCATTACCAGGTATTTGAACATGGTTGAATGAATGCATGTGAATGACTGAGCTATGTTCACATTTTTATTCTCCATGTTTTGCACAGGTTCTTGAATATATCATATCAGAAACTTTCCAGAAGCATTTGCTGAGTTATTTCCTTTGCCTACACAGATCACACTTGCAACACATGCCTTTGGCTCACCCTTTGGGAGTAGAGCACTGCACCACTACTCTGGATTATCATCAATAATTCAACTTATAGAAAGTTAGGAGCAAGAATGAGAAGAGCAAGCTTTATTTTTTTAAAGTACTGGAGTCAAAAACATAAGGACGGAGATAAAAGAACATGTGCACCATTTGTAAAGTCCCATTTTTGTTTGTATATTTGTATAATAAAGGAAACAAATGCATATATGAATATAGACCAATAGTATATATATACACTATAAATAATTTTCACATCTTAATTCCCAAATTCATTTATCTAAAGTAATGTCTAGAAACCAAAATTTACTTAGGAAAATAGAATGCTTTAAATTAAATTTAAATTAAGGCTAAAGAATACTCACAAGATAACTCTAAACCTGAAAAAATACCTCATCATGTAAATAGAGGCTAAGATCACACATTTGAAAAAATGTCAGCAACTGTCTCTCAAATTTGAGTTACAGAAAGTACACCCACTTGGATATATGCATTTGTTCATCTATAATTCTTAGTAGGTAGAGAGTTGGCTTAGCGTTTACTGCTATTAACGGTGCTTAATATGAGTAATTTCCTCCTTATCCATAATGAATAAAATTATTTTAAAATGATCAATTAGGTAAAAGTGAATATGTGATGTGTGTGAATTAAGTGTGGTTACATTTTATGCTAGGTGAAATGTTGGAGAATTTTTCTTTATCTTTCTCCATGACAGTCAGATTTTTAGTTAAACTTATAGTTTAGGGACTTCCCTGGTGGTCCAATGGTTAAGATTTCACCTTCCAATGCAAGGGATGGTGGTTTGATCCCTGGTCAAGGAGCTAAGATCCTACATGCCTAGTGGCCAAAAAACCAGAACATAAAACAGAAGCAATATTGTAACAAATTCAATAAAGACTTAAAAAAAATGATCCACATCAATCAATCAATCAATAAACCTATGGTTTATCCTAAATTTGAAAGGGTTAAACACCATATAGAAAGTTGAAAGAATATAGTATAAAAATATTCAAGTGATAAAATATCAACAGTTAACATACCTAGAGTTAAGTTTAGAAATGAGGTTTAACATATAATATATAAGTAATAAAAGTAGTGACAAACAGTCATAAAAGATCTCCCCCCAACCTCCATCAACTAAAAGTTAATTAGGGTCAAAGAACAACAAACATATACCATTTCGTGGTGCTAAAAATTTCTTCAGGAAGTTCACAGGTAATGCTGTATTTTTAATTCATGCTTATGGGATAATGATAATTCAGAGAAAGCATAAAGGAAAACTGAGTAAGAGCCTGTTCGTCAAAGTAGCCAGATGGACCATTGTCACAGAACTGACCACGTCTACTAATTGCTTGGCTGCACATAGATACAACTGAAAGGTTCCCAGTTGCTGATAGAGAATTTAGCAAAATGTCAAATATGGTGTCAATAATTTAGGTAAATTACCAGTTCAGTTATAAAAAAATGGGGAATAAACCAGAAAAAATGGGTCATTGGAACAAAAAAATACTTTATATACTTAGCTTCAGTAAAAATTCCCTAAAATGGCAATAGAGATACATTGACAAATTAAATAGACTCTAGTCTCTCTTTTTTTTAGCAGCATCTTATATGAATTCAAGTTACTACAAGTACATTTGTCAGATTTTCGAGCAATTGATTTTTTAAATTATTATCGTGATAAACACATGAAAACATGAAACCTATTCCCTTAACAAAATTTTAATGTACAGTATTGTTAACTCTATGCTCATAGTTTTACATCAGATATTTAGAACTTTTCATAATGCATGATTGAAACTCTATACCCACTGAAGAGCAACTCCTCATTTTCCCCTTCCACCAGCCCTGGTAATCACTGTTCTACTCTCTGATTTTATGAATTTATTTAAGAAACATCATATAAGTGGAAGCGTGCAGTATTTGTCTTTCTATGACTGAATTATTTCACTTAGCATAATGTTCTCAAAGTTCATCCATGTTGTAGCTTATAGTATATTTAAGGCTGAGTAATATTCCGTAGTATGTATATGCCATACTTTTTTCTACCCTTGGCTATTGAAAATAATACTGCAATGAACATGAGAGTGCAAATATCTCTTCTAGATCTTGTTTTCAGTTCTTCTGGATAAATACACAGAATTGGGATTGCTGTATCATATGGCAGTTCTATTTTCAATTATTTGAGGAGCCTTCATACTGTTTTCCATAGCAGCTGCATCATTTTACATTCCTAACAACAGTGTACAAGTGTTCCAATTAATCTACAACCTTGCTGACATATTTTTTTTTCCTTTTTTAAAAAGTAATGGCCACTGTATCAGGTATGAGATGATATCTCATTGTGGTTTTGATTTGCATTTCCCTAATGATTAGTGATGTCGACTATTCTTTTTCATACACTTGTTGGCCAGTTATATGTCTTCTTTGGAAAAGTGTCTACTCAGGTCCTTTGCCCATTAAAAATTTTATATATATATACATATATATGTATATATATGTATATATATATACATATATATATATATAGCTACTGAGTTATAGGAGTTCTTTCTATATTTTTTATATTAACCACTTAAAAGATATACAGTTTGCAAATATTTTCTCCCACACTTTAAGACAATCTTTTTTGGGGAAGTTTAGGTTCACAACGAAGTTGAGAGAAAGGTACACAGATTTCCCATATATATGCCCTGCCCCCACTCATGCATAACCTCTCCCACTCCTCAAAATGGTATAATTTTACCAAGAATGAATCTACATTGACACATCATAATCACCCAAAGTCCATAGTACATTTTAGAGCTCACTCTTGATATTGTACATACTGTGGTTTTGACAAGTGTATAATGTATCTATCATTATACTATCATACAGAATATTTTCATTGCCCTAAATATTTTCTGTACTCCACCTATTCATCTCGCCTTCCATGCTCCTGGCAACCACTATCTTTTTGCTGTCATCAAAGTTTTACCTTTTCTAGAATGTCATATTATGGAAATCATGATATTTCCAGAATCTAAAAGTATTTAGCCTTCTGGGATTGTCTTCTTTCATAAATATAGTATGCATTTACAATTCCTCCATTTATTTTCATGACTCGATAGCTCCTTTTGTTTTAGTGTTGAATAATATTTCATAGTCCAGATATACCACAGTTTATTTATCCGTTCACCTACTGAAGGACATCTTGGTTACTTCCAAATTTTAGTAATTATGAATAAAGCTGATATAAGCATTTGTGTGCAAGTTTTTGCATGGGTATAAGTTTTCAGCTCACTTGGGTAAATACCAAGGAGTGCAATTACTGTGTCATATGGTGGGATATTAACCTCTTATAGACATATCATTTACAAATACCTTTTCACATTTAGTAAGTTGCCTTTTCGATTTATTGATGGTTTCCTTTGATGTGCAACAGCTTTTAAGTTCAATTGGCTCACATTTCCTTATTTTTGCTCTTGTTTTCCTTGCCCGAGGAGACATTTCCAAAAAATATTGCTGAGGCTGATGTCAGAGTGAACTGCCCGTGTTTTCTACTAGGAGTTTTGTTGTTTCAGGTCTTACATTTAGGTCTTTAATCCATTTGGAGTTTATTTTTTTGTATATAGTGTGAGAAGATGTTCTAATTTCATTCTTTTACATGTAGCTGTCTAGTTTTCCCAACACCACTTATTGAAGAGACAGTCTTTTCCCCATTGTATATTCTTGCCTCCTTTGTTGTAGATTAATTGACCACATGTGCATGAGTTTATTTCTGGGTTCTCTATTTTGTTCCATCGATCTACGTATCTGTTTTGTGACAGCACCATACTGTTTTGTACTATAGGTTTTTAGTATAGTCTGAAGTTAGGGAGCATGAAGTTTTGTCCTTTTTCTCAAGAGTTCTTTGGCTATTTGGGCTTTCTGTGGTTTCATACATACTGGAGTCTGTGTTTGTATTAATTAACTCTCATTGTGGTGGTGGCGGCACACTTATCTACAGAGAGACTTCGTGCTAAATAGGGACAAGGGAGCCATAATCTCTGTTCTCACAGGACTCACGGGCTAGCTGGTGAGACATCACTGGACAAATAATAACAATAAAATGCAGTAGGTGTTGTGACGGACAATCAGCTTGCTGTAGGACTACACATCCCAGTTCCTTGAGAATCACAGCAGATTTCCCAGAGGAAGTGATGTTCAAACTGAGACCCAAAGCAGACGTGAGAGTTGACCAAGCAGTTCCAAATCAAGAACACTGTAAGTTCAAAGGCTCAGGGAAAGTGGTGTATTCACAGAAATAGGGAAATCCAACACGTTTGGAGGGCAGAGTTGGAGAGGAAAGTCATAAAAGATGGGGCTAAGTCATGAAGGGCTTTTAAAAATACCAAGGCGTTTGGAATTTGTCCCCACTCCACAACATATAAAGGCAGGCAACAGACAACTCCTGAATTAAATAAAATACTGAGCAAAATGAAGACTGCAGGAATAGGGGAAAGAAGATCCATATTTTTCTATCAATACAGAGTATTAATTCCAGGTGTTTTAGCAGTGATATGAATTATACTCAATTGATACTTTGTAAAATACTTGTGAGGTCGAAGGTCCAGGACATTCACAGTTTGAAATTTACTGTACCTTTGACAGTTTTACTTATTGTCAGTGACCTCTTGATCAAATGCCATAAAATAAAGTAGATTTGATAATATTATTAAGACATAAAGATGTCAATTGATGTGCAAAAGTGCTTTTAAATCCAGAAGAACGTGGCAAAGTCAGGTTGTACCGGTCCAGATCTTTTTGTTGCAAGTAAAAGAAAACAACTCTAGCTTATGAACAGAAATAGAAATATGATATAAGGATGCAGATATGCCTTACAGAGCCCAGAGGCAAGTTTATATCTGGCCCTGGCTACAGGAAGGCCATGTGGTCAGAAAATGGAAAACCATCAAGGTCATCTCTATGTTTTGTTCTCTTTCCTGTCCTCACTTAACTATTCTCTTTTGCTCTCCCCCTGGACTGGGTTTCTCAAATCCCCAGTGTGACAGTGGAATGAGTAACTATCCTCAAATCCCCAGTGTGACAGTGGAATGAGTAACTATCTTGTTCTAATGGAAGTGGTGGCAAAGACAAGTCACAACTTCTCCCTTCACACTATAAATGTCAAGAAGAAAACCTTTGAGTGGCCCCAGAGCAGATGTCCACACTTAGTCTATTCAGTGAGCATCAGAATTACAGGGTTACAGAGTTCACGTCTCCTGGCCATCCAGGCCTATGTATTTGGAGAGCTGGTCCCCTGAAAGGTGTCACTTTGAACTAGGAAGAAACCTCAAAATTCTATACAGCACTAACAAACTAAAGACTTCTATTCTAATAATTGTGTTATTAATTGTATTTAGTAATTTAAAGTGTGCAGCTGTACTATGTCTATTAACATATCTGCCTAAGGTATAATACATTTTTAATAATCTTCTTTATGTATTTTATCTGTTGACACAAGAGAAGCTATACTGAGTTAGATAGTGTTGAATGATGCCATTCTGAAGGAGAAGCCAAAGGATATTTTGTGTGAGAACTGTTACACTCAGTGAGATATTCTATAATTTTTCTGTAAATAAATTTTCTTAATAAAACTTTTTCAATGACACAAATAGCACGATTAAATCTCCTTTATTACATGACTCATTAGTATGTGAATTTAGGTAACCTAGAGATTGAATCATATCTTGAGCATGACAATAACATAATATAACTCCCTTAGGGGGCTTTAATGGATTTAGAAAATAGTCTGGTTTACCTTATCATCATGTTAATATAGCACAAAACTTTAATATGCAAAGAGTTAACTTAGAAAATACATCTATAATAAAAGAATCATGGTAAGTACAATAATAATAATTGTTTAACTTGAAAATATTTTTCAGTATTTCACATCTCATTTCTGGGAGATGCCTCAGCAGCAGTACCCATTATTTGGACCTTGAATTGAGGCCCAAAAAACCATGATTTAAATTACAATGTAATTCAAGATGGTCCTTATGTTCTAAGTACTGTGCTTAGCTCCACGTGAACTCCAGTAAGTAATACTTTTGCACAGATGTCAACTCAATGCATGATTCTTTCATTTACGTAGTTAATCTAAGTCTGATGTTGATTAAGACACAACTCATCATTAAGCTCATCTAAATATACCTATAAATATTTATCATGGCTGAATTCCATTCAGATTTAATCTGGAGGTCCTAAAATGCACATCGCAGCAGAAAATGCAAAGAATGACACTAACTTAGGGTGTGAGATGAAATTTCATCTATATGAATCACTGCAGAAGTCAATAGATGACATGGGTAACAACCTGGAATAGCTTTCCTGTTCCCATCAAAATGTATATCCCTGAAGGTTTAGATTTAATCAGTAATGAGGCAAATCTATGAGTAACACATTCTTAGATGGGGTTTATAGGTAAAGTTCAGAATTCTGCTTCTTTGGCTAAACAAAAAATAGCTCTTGGGCTTCCCTGGTGGTGCAGTGGTTGAGAGTCCTCCTGCTGATGCAGGGGACACTGGTTCGTGCCCCGGTCCAGGAAGATCCACATGCCGCGGAGCGGCTGGCCCCATGAGCCATGGCCGCTGAACCTGCGCGTCCGGAGCCTGTGCTCCGCAACGGGAGAGGCCCCAACAGTGAGAGGCCCGCGTACAGCAAAAAAAAAAAAACAAAAAGAAAAAGTCAAAAAAATCAAAAAATAGATCTTGTTAAAAAGATTGAATGTTACCTCGTAAAGGTAGCAATTCATGGTTGTTCAAAGTTTTTCCAAACATAAATCTCAAGCCATATCCAATGACAATGCTATTAAAGCTTAGCTAGATCCAAGGAACATGTATTAAACCAAGAAATGGTGGCATCATTTTAAAAGCTAAATTTGTCCTAGGATCACATAGATAAATTGTTTCTTTCAATATCTGGAGTTGTAGCAGATTTTTTTAAATGAATGCAGATATATTGACATTAAGCGGTGGTTTATTAAATTCCACTCTTGATATTACATACTTATAGAGGAGAGAAAAAAAGTGAGTTGTGCTATTTTACTGTTAGAAGAAACTGTATAGGTCACCCTGTCTGACCTCCCACTCAAGGCAAAAGCTTTAGTACAATAGCCCTGTTACAGTGTATTGTTTAAACATTTGAAGTGTTTCGGAGCTGATGTCATTATTTTAGCCTATTTCATCATTTACAATTCTTAGAAGTTCCTCCCTATTGTAAGCTACAATGTTCTACTTATTGTTTCCACCACTTTGTCCTAATAAAACTTCATAAAACTATCAATTTTGTCCTTGCCTCCCAGATGCTCATAAACTAATTGGATTTTAAGGTTTACTTCAAATGGCAAGTTTCAAAGAAATTGTATCCATATTTTTCAGACCTGATATGGAAACCATTGAAAAGAAAGATAATAATCATTAAATCCATGGAAAATTCAAATCCTTAACTTAATAATTTCTACATTAACTGAGTTCAAAGCAAAGAAAACATTGTTTTACATATTACATATTTCATTTAGAATGCCAACAAATGCTTTCATAATTGAGTGTTTTTATTTACAAGCTAGGAACCCACATTGGTAAAATATTTTTTTCTTATCTTATTAGTTAAATGTATTTATTTATTGATGAATATAAGTTGGACCAAATTCAGAATTAATTTTCAACCCTGCTATGAAGCATAGTAAGAGAACTCAATCTCAGTAATCTATGAATTTCCATATGTAATTGCAAGGGTTATTTCATTTATGAGATAATTTGGAAGTTATCTTTAATCTTCCTATTTTCTAGAAAAGCAAACCAAGGCCAGGAAAAATAAGCGTATTTTATATGCTCACACATCAATTACTTGTAAGGGCAGAAATATAATAACGTCTCCTGTCTTCTAAACAAGTTCTTTTTTTCTTTTTTTCATTGCATGATAAATCCTGAACTTGGAAACTTACCCAAAGTTACTGATAATACTCACATACCAAAAAATTATTCTACAATAACTATTAAATTATTTTTGCCTCTTTTGATGTGATCTTTAAAGAGGAATCAGTTATGTTAAAAAGTTTTTGAAATTAATTAAATGATAAAAAATCTTTCTGATGTATAATAATATATACAAAACCTTTTATATTTTCAATAAATGTCACATATCTTATTTTTGCAGCCATTATTTTTGTTTTAGTTAGATGAGCCAAGGATGTGAACCTGAATTCTCAGTTTGTTGATATTTTTTTCAACATCAGTGGCTTTACAAATACTAATAGGTAGATGCTATTTTTCATCATATTCCTTGCATTCATTTTTTAAAAAATAAACCAAATGCTTACTAAATTCTTAATAGCCTCACACAGTTTCCATTATCTCCAATTTTTGTTTGAAAATCTGTGTCATTTCTCATGCTTTATCTTAGCTCATCTTTTGAATACACAGCTAGATTCAGAAAATAAATATTATATAAATAGGAGATTAAATATTTTTCTCTCAGAGAAGATGAGGAAAATATCCAGGTGCAATCTCAGTCATGACATCTTTCTGTGTTTATAATTATCTTGCCATTTTACATTTTTATAATTATTCCTTAAGGTTCTCTAAGTTTTAAATTATTTCAAATCTTGTAAATTCAAATAAATATTTTAATTAAAAATTAATTGGTGATTTGTGTAACTACACCCACACCTGTATTAAAATTGTTTGAGCCATAACTTAGTTATTTCTACTATCAAAAAATCTGAAATTTTCTTCAACCAATACTTGGCTTTCTTTTAGTCTTATTAAATGCTTCTCAAAGCCTTAGTAAATATTTATTTAGGTCCCAATTTTCTGAAAAGAAAAAAGAATGTTTTCAATAAGTGAAGAAGTCCATGAACATAATTTAACAAACATAAAAATATCATTAAAATTTTGAAAACAAAGTATAAATATCATAAGTGTATGAGAAAATCCAGGCTACATAAGCTATAATAGATTAACAATAAATACCGATGTGTTATACCAGGCAGCCTGAGCAAGGATTAAAATATGGATAAGAACACAAGTGATGATATTTCTCTCATCTAAAAAACAAACATGAAGCAACCAAAATACCAAAAATCAAGAAATCACTTTTGAGGCTGTTTTGTTCCAAGCACTTACAAAACACTTCTTGTTTTTGTTTGTTTTTGTTTTTCCCTCTTTAATTGTAAAACTCATTGAAAGAATTGTCTGTATCAAAGTCTCTAATTCTCCTCCCCCTATTTTTTCTTAAATCCACTCTACTCATCCTCCCCCTACCCCATCACTACACAAAAGCATTCTCCATAAAGCCATTAATGGTCCTCATAGTGCTGAATCCCAGGGCACATTCTCACTGCACATCTCCCTTGACTTATCATCAGCATTTGACACAGTAGCTGAGTATTCTCTCTTTAAAACAGGTAAATATCTTGGTTCCCTTAGATTTCTTCTTCATTGGTCATTCTTCTCAGTCTCCTCTCATGTTTTATTGTTTTCCTAATGTCTATTGGAGTACTTCACACCTCAGTCCTTGGGTGTTTTCTCTTCTCTATATACATTCACCTACTTAATGATCTCATCCAAGCTCATCACTTTAAATATCAAGTACCTACTGGAATTTCTCAAATATCATATATATATATATATATATATATATTCAACCTGGATGTTGCTACCATACTCCACTCTCACATGTTTAAGTATCTACTTAGCTTCTCCACTTGGATATCCAATAGACATCTCAAATTCAAATATCCGAAAATAAAGTTTAATATCCTTGAATTTGAAAACTCCCAAATCCAAGCTTCCACTTGCTTAGGACAAAACTTTGGTGACATCTTTGAGTTCTTTCTTTTTTTAAATCACTTTCCACAATCCATTTGTCAATAAATATTTTTCACTTTGCTTTCAAAATATGTCTGGAGAATGAGACTTCCCACTATTTCCATTTCTCACACCTTGATCCAAGCTACTGTGCTCTCTTCTTGTAATATGGCAGTAGCCTATAAAGTATTTCCCTGCTCCCCACTCTTGGGCCCAGTCTTAGCTCAGCCCAATCTTCCCTACAAGGAGATTCTAAGAAAAGTATTCAAGCAAATGCAGTTTATTTGGGAGGTGTTCCCCAGAAACACTGTTGAGAAATGGAGAAGTGAGGTGTGAAGGGAAGAAAATTAATTAAACTTATGTCATGAGCAAGATACCACTGGCAGTAATTTGAGCCTAATTAAGAAGGGGCCACCATGGTGATGCTGTGGAACACACATCTCAGAGTTATCCCTGCCAAGGAGTGAGAGAGCTTGGGTATTTATCCACCAACAACCATGAGCCATAGCTTGAGAGTGCTTCTGATTTGTGTTCTATGGCACTTTTAATTGGCTGAGTATGTGGGCAGGTTATGTTCTCATATCCTTTAAGAGAGGGCATAGAGAAAGACTTTATGGAAAAAGTCACAGGAATTGGAAGTCAAGCTGGTGAGTTAAGCACTGAGCAGGGAGTGCTGATAAGAGTGGAGTCAATACAGCATTTGATATATGCCCTTACAGGCTAATTTTAAATCCAGCAACAGTGACCCTGTAAAACATAAATCAGATCATTCACTTCTCTGCTCGAATCCTTCTAATGGTTTCCCATCTCACTTGGAGAAAACAAAACCTTAAGTCCACTCAATGGCTTGCAAGACCTTATCAGATATTCCATCTGGTCCCCAGCTACATATCTTTTCCCTGCCATTAACTCCTTGCTTTTCCACACATACCCTAGGTATGATTCTACATCAGGGCTTTTGCCATAGCAGTTTCCTTTGTTGGAAATGTTCTTTCCTGGAGTATCTGTATGGGGTTCTCTCTCCCTTCTAAAGATCTTTGCTCAATTGAGAACTTTCCTGACCATCCAATTGTAAAATGAACCCTTCCTTACCAAGCATTTCCTAACCCACCCCCTGCTGTTTTATTTTTTCCACAGCACTTAACTTCATCTAAATTTTGAATATACATATTTTACTTATTGCTTTTGTTCACTGTCTCTCAACTCCCAATAGATATGAGCTCCACAAGGACAGGGATTGTTTCTGTCTTGTTCATTTTTCTATCACCTATCCTTCTAACACAACTGGACATAACTTACCCACAAGGAAAAGACAGAAAAGCCAAAAACCCCAACCATGAGTACGACATTAAATACCATTGAATATCATTACTTAATGAGAGAGCAAATAATCAGGAAAAAAATTAACTTTCTCAATCTTGAACTATGTATGTTATTTTAAAATGTGTTTTTATAAATAGGACAAAGGAAAAATTTATATCCTTCAGAAAATTTTTATTTTATACACTCATACATAGATATTCTCTTTATAAAGCTTAGGGCATACAGTTTATCTCTTTATACAGGCAATCTTAGAGAAGGGGTTCAGGGTACCTTAACCTAATTATGTTTCCAGTTCTTATTTGGCATATCAATAAAACATGGAGAACTCTGAGTAATAAAAGATGACTATTGTTCCTAACCCAGTTTTTTTCACATTTTTAAAGTAAAAGAAATATTAAAACCACTTTGATGCAGAACTAAATATGACAGAGATAAAATTTGAGCTGTGTGTGGAGGGCTGGCTATTGCCTCCTGTTCCATTTGTCCCTGCCATGCTTTTGATAGGGTCATATCCAGAAAAAAGTCATTCCTTGAAGATAGTTCAGCTCTTGAAGTCAGGCATATATAAGGGAAAGATGATGAAGGCTAGAATTCAGATTGTTCCTTTAGTGGTGGTCTATTACCTCCACAAAAAGTAGACCTCTTGGTTATGGATATTCAGTACTTTCCAATGGGATTTAATTTTGTGACTGAGAAAAAAAGAGGAAGAATGAGTGATAGAAAAGAAACAAATCTATGCAGGTATCAAGTGTCATTTCCTGCATGAATAGCAAAAATAAAAAATTTTAAAAACCTTTATTTTATATAGATTATAAATGATTTTCTTTAAAATGTAATTTATATATTATTTGATCTGAAAAGTTTTTTCTACCCTTCTTCCCAAATCTGAGAGCCTATGAGCTCTCATATAACCTTGAATTTACCTCTACTGTGAGTACAGGAACTTTTGTTTAATTTTTCTAACATTGTTTTATCTCAAGTTCTTTTCTAATATTAGATTCTTAACATTGCTTCTTGAATAAATTCATTATCTGGATCTATGGCAAGAAACATTTCAAACCAATACAGTTATCATATCATAAATCTGAGCAATATAAGTAGATGTTAATAGATGATATTTCTGGCTTGCTTTTCTAGATACTTGCTGTAAAATTTGTTTGTGGATCTAAATAATTTAGAAGAAAACTAGGTCCACCCAAAATTTTCTTGATGTATAGAATATTAAATTAAGCTACAGCTAGGTGGGAGGTGGAATGTTACTATTAGATTTACATAAATTCCTCCTAAGCATTGTATATGGCATTTATAGGTTCATTTATACTCATGAAAAATGAGTTTCGCCTGACTTTTTCTTCTGCTGCTAATAAACCAATGTAGCTAAGCAAGAAAAAGGATAATTTATGTATTGTGTTTACCATTTAATAATATATTTATAAATACACAAAGAATTACCCAAAAATCACTTCATATTTTCCCATTGAAATTAGAATTTTGTCATTAAAATTTACTTTTAGAATTTCATGCACAAGTGTTTTTGAACTGAACGTATGTGCAATTTGTTGTACCTTCTCTAAGCTTTCTATTCTTAGTTGCTAGAATAGTTAGCATGACCTAAACACAAATAGAGAAAAAAAGAACAGCAAAGGTCTAAGTCTGAATGGAATTTTACTAACTGCGTCATTGATGAAGCTGCATGGAAATTCTTGGGCTACATGTTCTTCTTTGCCTAAAGCAAAGTAAGACACATAGCACCAAGGAAGACAGAGGAAGTCTAATACAACTGTTCTGTCTGCACCTAACTCCAGATACAAGGAGCTCCAATGACCAAGGGGGAAAAGAAGATGATTATCCTCTAAAATTAGGGAAACCTTACCAAGCATGTCTATCTTAATTGCTATTCTCATCAGCTCAACTCTTTCTATATCCATGCAAGCATGCAATGTGGAGGCAAACAGGAGGGAAATGGGATTCTTATTTAACCAAGTGAAAAATTGCAAATAAAGGTAGAACAAGAGAGAAAGAGAGGTGGAATCAATATTTGCTGGATGATTTTATCTTTTTTTAATCTTTTAGGCTCAACTTTATTTCAAGAATTTAAAACTGCAGCTAACTCTATTTGAGTTAGAGTATTTCATAGTTTGTAGAGAAAAGACTTCAATATTAGCCCCAAATGCCCACCTTATAAACTTCTTAAACTTAGATAGGTGCTGTGCTCATAAACTTGACCTTGTAGATTGAATCTGAGAAGGAAGAGTTGTCAGCACTCAAATGGGCAGCAAGGGAAAGTAAAACCTCTCTGGAGTTCACCATTGTGGGGAGGGAAAGGGGTTGGATATCAACTCTCAAATAAAAAATGAATGATCAGGGTGGAGGGAGAATAGATACATGAGTAAAGAAAAAAAATTGGATTGAAGACTCAAAAACAGGATATAGTTTAAAATTATTCTACAAAGCAGCTGAAAATCTTGGGAAAATTATTGCTTGAGATTTTCCAAAAGTGGAAGAGGATGGTGGCCTCTCTGGAAAAAGCATAAGTACTCATTAATGAGCTAAGACAAAGGCAGAGAACAAAAAATGGATGAATTAAAAATAAAACAGACACATTCTAAAAAAAAAATCTACATTTTCTTACTCCCCTTCCCCACATTTTATGATTTTGATGGCTTATTTTACACCTTCATGTTTATCTTTTTGCTATTTATTGTAGTTATAATCGCTTTCATAATTTTTTCTGATTTAAAAAAAAATCTATGTGTTGGCTTATTTAAGTGATCTATCAATACAATTCTTTAATATATTTGCTTTTCCTATTGTGAATTTCCCTTTTCTATAGATTCTTGCTTCTTTTCTATTTAGCGAAAAACTTTCAATATTTCTTTTAGGATAGGCTTAGTATTGCTGTATTAGTTTAGGTTTTTCTGAGAAATTGTTTATCTCTCCTATTCTAAATGATAAGCTTGCTGGGTAGAGTATCCTAAGTTGCAGGTTTTTCCCTTTCTGGACTTTGAATATATCTTACCACTTCTTTCTGGCAAGTCCTAAGTCCTCATCTACTAATTATCATCTTAACTGTAAGTGTATTGAATCCACCAATCAAAAGACACTGGATGAAAATAAAAGTTGCTGGATGAAAAAATAAGACCCAACTATACGTTGTCTCCAGGAGACTCACCTCAATTCTAAAGAAAAACAGAGACACCAAGTGAAGGGATGGAAATGATATTCCAAGCCAATGGTAACCAAACAATAGTGGACATAGCCATACTTGTATCAGACAAAACAGACTGTAAGCCAAAAAAGGTGACAAGAGACAAAGATGGACAGTATGTAATGATAAAGTGGACAATTCACCAGAAAGACATAACAGTTATTAATATATATGCACCTAACATAGGAGCACCAGAATATATAACAATTATTAACAGACCTAAAGGGAGAAATTGAAAGCAACATAATAATATTAGGGGATTTTAACACCCCACATCAACAAATAGATGATCCAGAAAGAAAGTCAACAAGGAAACAGCAGTTGTATATGAAACATTAGACCAGATGGATTTGATAGATTTGTACAGAACATTCCATCCAAATGAAGCAGAATACACATTCTTCTCAAGTGCACATGGAATTTTCTCAAGGATACACCATACAATGGAATACTACTCAGCCATTAAGAAGATGAAATCTTGCCATTGGTGACAACATGGATGGACCTTGAGTGTAATATACTAAGTGAAATAAGTCAGAAGGAGAAAGACAAATACCATGTAATTTCACTCATATGTGCAATATAAAAAACAAACAACAACAAAGCCCAAAATAAATAAACAAATCAAACCAAAACAAAACAAACATTCAGATACAAGGAACAGATTAGTGGTTACCAGATGGGAAGGGTTGGGAGGGAGGGTGAAATGGGTAAAAGGATCAACTGTATGTGATGGATGGAAACTAAATTTTTAGTGGTGTATACAGAAGTAGAAACATAATGTTGGACACATGAAATAGATAATGTTATAAACCAGTGTTACCTCAATAAAAATAAATTTAAAATAAAATAAAAAATAGAACAGTGAAATGAGACTTGAAACTCAAGGGAAGAATTTAAAAACACTCACCAGAGGCACTAGAAACTAGAACAAACACTGAGCTGAGAAATAACCCAGACTTCAGAAGAAAAAGAGAATGAGATAAAACTGTGTAAGGGACGATAATAGCTAGAACAGACACAGGTACAGTTTAAGGATTATATCAACTATTGAAGAAAATTCAGCATTAAGCAAAGTATAAAAATATTTTCTAAACATGAGACTCAAATCAGATGACATAATTTCATACTATTTTAGATAATATGAGTAACTACCAGGGAGGGAAAAAAACATGTTACTTCTCAAAAAGCAAAATATTACATTTGACTAAAATGATTTATTCACAGAACTAAAGTGCAAAGACCTTTGGAAAAATATGTACAGAATCTGATTTTAAAACTTTATAGCTAAATAATTTTATGTCCAATCAATCTTACATTCACTTGCTAAGCTTGCAAAATTACACTCTCTGCCAGGAAAGAGGAATTTGAATCCACAAAATCAATACACATATCAAAATCAAGACATGAACACTGGGGAAAAAAAAGTGTGAGTAACTATAGTTGAACACTAAGACCATTTATATTATACAGTAACAACAAATAATTTGTAAATATTTATACCAAATTCAAAGGAAATGCTGAAAGCTATTATACAAAATACAATTTATAAATTATACAATAAAATTGTATAAAATATATTGCGCCTGCAGTTGCAGACAAGAAGAGTCAAAATTATACTATATGTCATCAGTGGCAAAAATCTGAAATTACTCTATGGATTTTAATTTTGAGAATGGTATAAAGGAACTTGTAAAGAGATATATGGAATCATGAAAAATTATAGGCAGGACAGAGGGAGAAAGAGCAGTAGACACGTTTACTAAAAAATTGATAGACTTAAAAACAACTGTGGTAGAATTAAGTTTGCATGTGTCATTTTCAAAATCACTAAAAATGATTTCAGAAAACAAACAAGAGCAAAAACATAAAGTAAAATTAGAAAAAAAGGACATTTTAAGGATAGAGGTTACATACAATAAAAGAGCATCTAGATTCAGCTAAAATTTTTTTACAAAAAGACCTTAAATAATATGCATTTTCATCTTGATTGCTGCAACCAAAGTGAAATTTACAGGTGGAGAAATCAGATGGGTGGGAATGTTTACCTGTGGTAGTGAGTGGCAGAGCCCAGGTTTGTCAGACACCAAATGCCAACCCTTAACCCACTATGCTGTACAGGCATACCTCAAAGATATTGCGGGTTCTGTCCAGACCACTGCAATCAAGCAAATATTGCAATAAAGCCAAGTCACGTTATTTTTCAGGTTTCCTAGTGTACATAAAAAATGTATATTTACTCTATATTGTATGTAGTCTATTAAGTGTGCAATAGCATTATGTGTAAAAAATAATGAATATGCCTCCATGTTGGTGTCTGCTGACTGATCAGCTTGGTGGTTGCTGAAGGCTGGGCTGACTATGGCAATTTCTTAAAATAAGACAACAAAGAAGTTTGCCTCATTTATTGACTCTTCCTTTCACAAAAGATTTCTTTGCTGCATACAATGCTGTTTGATAGCATTTTACCCACAGTAGAACTTCTTTCAAGGTTGGACTCAATCCTTTCAAACCTTGCCTCTGTTTTATCAACTTAGTTTATGTAATATTCTAAATCCTTTGTTGTCATTTCAACAATCTTCATAGCATCTTCACATAAGTAGATCCCATCCAAAGAAACCATTTTCTTTGCTCATGCATAAGAAGCAACTCTTCATCTGTTCAAGCTTTATCCTGAGATTGCAGCAATTCAGTCATATCTTAAGGCTCCACTTCTAATTCTAGTTATCTTGCTATTTCCACCACATCTGCAGTTACTTCCCCCACTGAAGTCTTGAACCCCTCGAAGTCATCTATGAGGATTGGAATTACCTTCTTCCAAACTCTTGTGATGTTGATATTTTGACCTCTTCCTATGAAATCACGAATGTTCCTAATGGCTTCTAGAATGGTGAATTTTTTACAGAAGGTTTTCAATTTACTTTGCCCAGGTCCCCCAGAAGAATCATCATCTATGTACGGTAGCTTTAGCCTCATGAAATATGTTTCTTAAATAAGACTTAAAAGTCAAAATTACTCCTTGATCCATGGGCTGCAGAAAGAATGCTGTGTTAGCAGGCAGGAAAACAACATGAATCTCTTTGTACATCTTCATCAGAGATCTTGAGTGACCAAGTGCATTCTCATATTTTGAAAGGAATCTTTTTTTCTGAGCAGCAGGTTTCAATATGGGCTTAAAATATTCAGCAAACCATGTCATAAGCAGGTGTGATGTCATCCCGGATTTTTAGTTCCATTTACAGAGCACAGGCAGAGTAGATTTAGCATAATTCTTAAGGGTCCTAGAATTTTTAAATACTAAATGAGCATTGGCTTCAACTCCAAGTGACCACTTGCATTAGCCCCTAAGAAGAGTCAGCCTATCATTTGAAGCCAGGCATTGACTTCTCTTTAGCTATGAAAGTCCTAGATGGCATCTTTTTCCAATAGATGTTTCATCTACATTGAAAATCTATTGTTTAGTGTAGCCACCTTCATTCATTATCTTAACTAGACCTTCTGGATAACTTTCTGCAGCTTCTACATCAGCACTTGCTGCTTCACTTCGTACTTTTACATTATGGAGTCGCTTCTTTCCTTAAACTTCATGAACCAACCTCTGCTAGCTTCAAATTTCTTCTGCAGCTTTCTCACCTCTCTCAGCCTTCATAGAATTGAAGAGGGTTAGGTCTTGCTCTAGATTAGGCCTTGACTTAAGGGGAATGTTGTGGCTGGTTTGATCTTCTATCCAGATGCTAAAACTTTCTCCATATCAGCAAAAAGGTTGTTTCACTTTCTTATCATTCCTAGGTTCACTGGAGCAGCACTTTGAATTTCCTTCAAGAGGTTTCCATTTGCACTCACAGCTTGGATAACAGTTTGGCACAAGAGGCTTAACTCTTGGCTTATCTCTGCTTTCAACACACCTTCCTCACTAAGCTTAATCATTTCTAACTTTTGATTTAAAGTGAGAGACGTGCATCTCTTCATTTCACTTGAACACTTAGAGGATGTTGTAAAGTTATTAGCTGGCCTAATTTCAATATTTTTGTGTCTCAGGGAATAGGGAGGCCCAAGGAGAGGGAGAAAGATGGGGGATTGGCCTGTCGGTAAACAGTAAGAACATGCACATTTATTATGTTTACCATCTTACATGCGTGTGGTTCCTGGCACCCCCAAATAATTACAATAGTACATTAAAGATCACTGATCACAGATCACCATAAAATATAATAATAATAAAAAAGTTTAAAATATTGTGAGAATTACCAAAATGTGACACAGAATACAAATTGTACAAGTGCTGTTGGAAAAATGGTGCTGATAGACTTGCTCAATGCGGGGTTGTCACAAACTTTCAATTAAAAAAAATATAATATCCGAGAAGTTAATAAAGCAAAGTGCAGTAAAACGAGGTACCCCTGTACTCGTTCACATTCATAGCACAAAATGTAGATTTTTTAAATGTAATCATTCAAGCCCCAAGCACATTGACAGTATGCAGTGAATAGTGTTTTGATGGATTTAGATTTCTGACAGACTGATTAAATCCTTCCCTTATGAATTTTTCATTTCATTCACACAAACAGGGGAGAAACCTGGAATTTTAATATAATATTTTTCTGACATCATCGATTACAGTGAATATTTTGTTTCCTAGCTTTAAATTATCCTCAGATTACCTCTTTTTGTTAATTTTTTTCAAAATAAAACAAATGTAATTATTTTAAAGTTTACATAAGAGATATTGAACACTGTTATCCTTAAATGGATAATTGTATTTTGTATTTACTTTCCCATTGCTTTTTTTGATAGATAAAATGTAATACTAGAAAAATCAGTTTAGTACATGAATTTGAATATGTTTGCTGAGGTGAATAAATTAGAAGAAGAAAGGAGATAAAGACTAAAAAAATAAAAGTATTAAAGAATTAGAGAAAACAAAGTCATGAATCAATTTTTCCCAGCAAGCACCTACATTATCCAAGATATAAGGCCACTGTTTACATTCCTGAAAGTATTCAATCCTTTCCTTTCTAAACATCTTTATTAGTCTCCAAATTTTCAAGAAGGTGACCATCCCTAATTCTGTGATATGTTGCATTAAAAAAATAGTCAAACCTACACTATCCTCATTCCTAAAATTAGAAATTTGAGCTAGATGGTAATCAAGGGGAATTCTTCCTCAAAATTTTTAGTGGACATTTGTGCTTTTTGTCATCCAGCATCTGTTACTCTTTCTCCTGTTGGTAGTAACCTGATTTTTCTTTAGCAGACCTCCCCCCTGCCCAAAGCTCCTGCTCTTCATATAAGTGCATCCAGTGGCATTGGTCCTGTTCCTGGGAGTAGGCATGAGGTTTAGAGCTGGCCAATCAGAACATCATGTCAATTTGATTATGATAGTTATGGATGGCAGTCTGACCCAAGCAAAGTTAACAATGTTCAATTTAAATAAATCCTGGGATTTAGGCTTGAGCAACCAGAAAAAGAGGAGGACTCTTTTCCACTAGAGTTGATCCTAGTGTGTCACAGGAACTTTGAAAACCAATGGAGAAGAGAGAAGAGTCTGGAGTTGGAAACAGAACAGATCCTGATGGCAGCATTGGGACCTCTGGATCCATGTATCTGTGAAATGCATCCTGGACTTTTCAGTTCCCCGAACCAATAACTCCCCCACCCCAATACAACACACACACACACACACACACACACACACACACACACACACACACACGTATTTCTTGTTTGTTAGCTGGTTTTCTGGGTTGTGTCACGTGCAGCAGAGAAAATCCTGGATAATATAATAGTTATCAGACCCTGATTCCACAGTGCTCTTTCCTGATTCATTATCAGAATGCAGTGAGGAAAGTCAGAAGATAGCGGAGCAAAGCAGTGGTGCTTAGAGCACTAGTGGGTGCTAAGATAATTATGGATCAGGTTTGGAATCATGGTTGGGGTTAGAGGCAGGAATTGGGTTAGTATTAGAGGTAGAGGTAGGTTTGGGGTTAATGTTAGGGTTCGAATTAGAGATAGTTCTAGGATTAATTTTAAGGTTCAGGTATAAGAATTGGGTTTGGGTTTAGTTTTACAGTTGGTTTTCAGGTCAGAATCAGAGTTAGTTGTGGAGTTATTGTTAGATTAGCTTAGAGGTAGGATTGTTGACTGTGTGAGGTTAGGGTTCTAGGAAAGATCAGGTGCATTGGTCATGTTACAGTGTGGTTAGGTGTAAAGGTAGATTTGAAGTTCCTGAGGGAACAGCATACTCCTTGACCTGTTTAGTCAGGGCTTCCTGGAGGACAACCCAGGCTACATGCTTGTGTATCATCTTCATCCTCTGCATAAACTTAGATAAGACCAATCTCTGACCAGTGTAAACTATGTCAGAAAATAAAGGTAGTCAGAGCTTCTCACTTTTGTCTCCTTTTTTTCGTTAACTTTCATTTTCTCTCTCCTTTCTCCTTCTCACTGCCTGTATGATGAGGGTTTGGATTTTAAACTTCCTGTTTTAATTAGTACTTTGCAGTCCAACCATCCAAATCTAATGAATGTAAACAAAATAAAGTTCATGTACCTGAGAAGGAGTCATCTAATTAGGTCTATGGAGTTCAACAAATATCATTAGGGTTCTTTCCATCTCTTGGTCTCTATCTGTAGAAGCTGGTCTAATTCTGCTCTATAAATGATTTTCTTCTATGTGGCCAAGGAAAGATCTTGGGCATCTCTAGGTCTAATCATCCCTAGTGGCAAAATCTTAGATTAAAAAAGTTCATTTATCTCCCATAAGTGATATGTAAAAATTCAACAGAAAAACTGATTATTTCCATTTGGATCAAATTATTATCCTTTTGCCAAGCATGGTGGTTAGGGAATGGGGAATGACTGGCCCTTCTGTCTCTGATCCTGCGGAGCGGGGATACTTTGATTAGCAGGTTCTTCCCTCTCCCAATCATATTTACATGGAGTGGGAAAGAATGTTTCCTAAAGGTAGAGCTAGTGCTGATACGGAAAGAAGAAATGTTCCTTCTGGGGAGATAAAAAGCAACAGCTGTCTATTACAGATCTCTATGCTGTAGTGAAATTTTAAATTCTTGACATTTTCCGCATTGTTGAGATATAGAGGATTATGTTTTTTGGTTTTTTTGTTGTTTTTTTTTTTTGCGGTACGCGGGCCTCTCACTTGTTGTGGCCTCTCCCGTTGCGGAGCACAGGCTCCGGACGCACAGGCTCAGCGGCCATGGCTCACGGGCCCAGCTGCTCCACGGCATGTGGGATTTTCCCAGACCGGGGCACGAACCCGTGTTCCCTGCATCGGCAAGTGGACTCCCAACCACTGCGCCACCAGGGAAGCCCTGTTTCTTTTTATCTTCTGTTTTTTTTACCATGCCTATTTCAGCTACCCTAATTCTCTCTGATTTTTTTTTAACTTTTTATTTTATTTTGGAGTATAGTTGATTTACAGTGTTGTGGTATATATGTATAGTTTATATTCTTGATATCAATTATAGACAACATATACATTATGAATATCTTCTGGTGAGTGGCTTCTATTTTGCTTTTTGTTTTTTTTGGCTGCACCATGTGGCATGTGGGATCTTAGTTCCCTGACCAGGAATCAAATTGGTATCCCCTGCATTGGAAGTGCAGAGTCTTAACCACTGGACCACCAGGAAAGTCCCTCTCTGATTTAAATTTAAGCCATTTCCTCTGGTTTTATCTTCCTTGTGTACCTAGAACAACTTGATACAGCACTTGCCTCATGATCCCATCACCTAAATACATTTCCAAAGTTTTAATTCAGTCTTCAAGTAATTTTGGTATGCTTTTCCTTTCACTATATTATTTTGGGTTTTGTGTGTGTGTGATGTTTCCCTTCCTGAGGTGTCTCATATTGTGATGTTTCTGTCTTTTAAAAGTCAGTATCCTATTGATATTTCATTTTATCTTCAATTACTATCTCTGTTCTATATTGTTATTGGGTATCTTCTCCACTCATTCTTCTCTTCCTGCCCTTTATTCTGAAAGTTAATCACTTCATAAATATCATTTCCACACTGTTTTTGGTAAAAATTTGTTGGAAAACATGACTAGAGGTAACAATGTGTCTGCATTATTAGATTTTTAAATATTTTATATGAATCACTCCATGTTTATTTTTTCTAATTTTATCTTCCCATATGATTATATTTTCATTAAAAGCCATATTTTTTGTTTTACAGAGATCCAAGAGGCCAAAATCTCTTTCATTAAAAAAGCACAAGATTCGTGATAAAGAACTGTCATTAATATCTCATTGTTTTGGGTCCCAATAGTCATACTTCCAGCCCACTCAGTGACAAAGATACATAATTAAATACCAAACTTACAGAAATGGAATATTGGGAAGCTGAACAGAACAGAACAGAATCTCCCAAAGTAAATCTTGTCTCTTTCTATGACTTTGTTCATCGTGTTTATTATAAAATTAGACTTTAATATTAATATTTTAAGCCCTATAGTGTTCATAGTGAAGTAGGAATAACACATAATTAGAGGATAGTTACCATCTCAGATATACTTTCTGATTTGAAATTTGAAAAGAATGCCCATATTTAATTTTGTGTCAAATCGTTTTCAAAATTCCACTAAATGATCAGGATTTCCTGCTGACAAAACAGATTATAATATAAAAACATATGTTTAAAAATCAATTCTACTTCTTTTACTATTGTTGTTCAATAATGAAGCTTTAGTCCCTTTTGAAGGGAGGTCACTTAATTACTCAGCAACATAAAATATTTTCTCCTATTAGAATTTCAAAACAATGAATTGCAAATAAATGATGTTTCCAATAATACCCTACGCATGCTAAAGCTATTGCAAATAAGTAAAACTCAAACATTTAAGCTAGCTATAAAAACTTCCATTCTAAGATTTGTAAAATTCTACTCCTGTTCCTAATAATGTTAAGTTAATAATGCAAATGTAGGAGATACTGTCCTTTTAACTCAACTATCTAGGGCCATGGAAAATAAAGAGGATTTAGACAAATGAAACAAAAACGTACTTAGGGCACTCGTTTTAAATCTGTTATGAAAAAAAAAAAAAACTTTGGTGCTACAGAGGCAGATAACCAACTTGAGAATTTTTGCCCATTTATGTCCCATTGCTGAAGTGTTAACCAGTTGAGAACCAGCCTTAAGGCAGGAACAGAGGAGGAAAGGACACGCAGAGGTCAGAAGGCCAATGGCATTAACTTATCCATTAAGGGAATGAACTCTGTAGTACTGGAGTCTGACATTGATAAAATTAGTGATGCTAATGCTGAAGGATTTATTTTTAAAGATCAATTTAAAAGAAAGTAATAATAAAACAATCAAACTATTATATTGGATGAGAAATTTGGAGGTAATGATACTTTAACCAAGTCTCATAGGTAAGCAGGAGGATGGGTTGGGGGCAATGGGAATTCCTCTGTAAACTGTGGTTTGCCAGAGAGGTGAAAAACCCTAAGGTTTGCTACTTTGAGTAGAAGGCAACATAGTTTCTCAAGGAACAAGACCTTTTTTGTGATTCTGAGGATACAAAAACCTGAAGTTAGCAAAAATTTAGTTTGTTTTTGCCCTCCCTGCCTCTATAGCAGTTTTTGCTTCATCTTTTGTCCTTCTTGTTATTCACTGCCAGATGCACCAACCTCCTGTGTTTATGTTTCCATTAAGCTAATTTTGTACACATATTTTATATGCAGTACACTGTTCATATCTCTTTAATAGTAGACACCAAATGGCCTTTTTCTTCCATACATTGTATTTCTACTCTTCCTGGGAGACTAGTAACTCCTTGAGGACAACAATGATATCTTTTTCATCTTTGGTTTTCTAGTGTCAAGAAGAATGCCTGCCAATAAATATATGTTCAATAATCATTTAATGAATGAATGAATGAATGTTCTCCCATTACTCAGATTTAATTCATACCCATTCAACAGTAGCTTACCACACAAACTAGATCTCTGGAGAATATCAGGATCCAGGCTGCATAATTCTGACCTTCTCTCTCAAGAAAATGGTACTCTGTGAACTTCCAAAGGAATCAGTCCCTACCTCCTTGCAATCATTATCCGGAAACCTTCAGTAACTTTTCTTCACTCCTTAAACTGAGCACAGATCATGTTTTCTTACAATCACACGATGCTAAAAGTAGAACTCTAAGCACTTAACTAAAATGTTGAATAGAAAAATAAGCATAAGAACTACAGCATATATCCTGTCCCTGTTTATATTCAGGGTATGGAAAGTAGTTAGAGATTGACTGCAAAAGAGGAAGACAGATTTAATAACAACTGAGTTTTAAAAGTTTTATCAATCAATACTTATCTTACATATCAATATTCTAAGTAAACACAGAATAATAACTTGCAGGATCCAGTTACAGGAAAGTTAAAGGTAATGGCTTTCTTAATAAAAGACAAGATTGATTCTAAATATTTTTCTTGAAATGAAAATGGATGCTTTAAATTTGAGTTGATTGAATTGAATATAAAGAAGACTCAAATTATCTACAACTAATGCCACTAATAACTCCTTAAAACACACGTGAGTCAACACAGTTTTTTTGTGTATATATACAACATGTATGCAATGTATAGGAAGAGAATTAGACTTACATATTCCAAATCTGAATTACTGTAGTCCAAAATAAAAATGTCTCTTCTCTAACCTGCTATAGACAAATATATCTCATGTCTCATAAATCTTTTGCAGTATTTTTGTAACACCTACTCTTTGGAGTTAGAATATTTGCAAACTCCAGTATATTGAAGAAAAGAGTAGGTAACCATCTGTCTGCAGTGATTAGACAGAGCTTGCTAGTGTCTTATTACTTCCTCCTTGTTTCCATATAGAGGATTAAAGATATTTCAGTGAAAATTTGCATTTCTAAAATCTTAGTGTGGACAAGTCCTTCGAGGACAGTTTTTAATTCCTTGTCTTAATCCATATCTTTTCAGTGTTTCCATACCTTCAATATTATTGCTGAAAAGTTTTTTATGTTTTTAGAATGTCACATAAACTTAGTATCTATTCTGTGACCAATAACTCCTGACATTTAAAATTTAATAAATCAGCACCACAATATCTAAATCAGAGGCTGACCTTCACATGCTTTTGTGTGGTCAAACACCTTTTATTTTCATAGCAGCCATCCAATTCTCTCCATGACATCGATTAACCACATTTGTTTAATGGTTTAAGGAATACATGGTAAAAGGAAGTAAATTTTGTTTTAATCCTGAAACAATGACTTCATATAGAAAATCATAAATTAGAAAATATAGAAAAAGCCTTTGCACTATTAATTCTATTTTTGTCTAGAATTTTTCTGTCTTTGCAGTATTAATTCTAAATGCAGTGAATTCTGCTTATCATGCCAGACTTCTGAAATGTCCTTTTCTGGTAAAGTTGTATAACAATGAGTATATACTGGCTACAACAATAATAAACTGAGGCACAGTGCACACCGACGCCTTGGCTTAAAATATTATAACGAAGTACTACTTCAACGTTATCGCTGAAAGAAATCTTGGGGCTTCCACACATTTATCCCTTCCTTTTTCTCCTTTAACTCCTCCTCTTGGTCTTTTTGCTGCATTTTCTTGTTTTCCTGCTTGATCCCATTTGAAAGCAGGTCTTTTAATTTTCTCTCCTCTGATAGCTCTTTACTGACACAATTGAATTTGTGTCAAATGTAAAAGCACCAGGTTTTCATTTTGGTCTCCAAAAATAGGAGGTCTCAAATAATAAGTGGCTCAGCTTTACTTTTCCTATAGCAGGAATTCTCATATTCAGTGTAGTGGGGCCCTATTTAAAATGTAGATTCTAGAGACAACACCACTGAAATTCTGACTCAGTAAGTCATGCATGCGCACTGAAATCAAAATTTTTACCATGTCCCCCAGCTTTTTGTTTTCATTTTTGTTTCTAACACACAGTTCAAGGTGATCTTTTTCAAGATTTAAGGAAATATAGCTGTGATGTTTTCATACAGTAAAAAAATCTGTAAGAAATAACTTTTTATTCACTGTGAAGTTTCTCCTACAGTCTTTCATATCTGTGGGGAATATGTTAAAATATATGGACATAAAAGATGATATTGCTTATAGAACTCAGGTTTATTTCACCTGGCTTGACTTTTTACTTAAACTCTTGACTGCATATTCAAATGTTCACAGTACACCTACCAATACTATCTCACATTTAGACTGTCTGACATCAAACTTTTGATTCTCTCTCCTTCCCTACATCTAACTAACCTGCACCTCCCCCAGGATCCTGTATCTCAATAAATGGCCCCACCACCCTTCTACCTGGCATGAAAATGTTGACTCCCTTCTTTTTCTCACACCCATATGCAATCCATCAATAAATCCTCTTGGTTCTACTGTCAAAATATATCCTCAATATCACCATTAGAATATAAACTTCCTAAAAGAACAAGCCTTGTCTATTTTGTTTGCTGCTATAAGCACACAATAAATATTTTTGAAACAATGAATTTAGTCAGTGTTGCATAAAAGGTCTCTCCATTTGATGTACCCATTAAGAAATTTACATTCCCTTATAAACTTTAAATTATTCCAGAAGTCTAAGTAATTCCCACATAAACTGTATACATTGCTTGCAGTCACAAAGAAAAAAAAATCTCTCAGAGTAGCGAACTAATTGTGAGTGGCATGTGAGAGAACCAGCCCTACTTCCTACTGGATAGCTTCATACGTATATTCCTCTAACAATGCAAACTCAACTTGCCTTGGCAGAATTCATCATGACCTCTCTACTCACAATGCTTGATTTTCTTTCTATATGGTCTGTCCATCTTAAGAAAAATACAAATAACACAATAATTGTACTTTCTTTGGCCAAAAACTTGTATTAATCAGAAGATTCTTTTCTGTTCCTATCCATTTCCCACATCTGATGAGTAGTCTATTTCCAGAATATCTCATATTTTTTTTTCATATTTGATTCCACTGCGCTGTTTTTACCCTCATAATCACTTTCCTGAAGAGTCTCAACAGGCTTCCCAGTGTCTGGTCTCATAAATTCAACCCATTCTCACCATTGCCCCAGATTCATCCTCCTCTGGGAAGCTCTGATCCATCAGAACTCATTTTAAGATAACTCCAGGGATTTCAAACTTTTAAAATCCAATCCACCATGACATAAAAATACAGGTGAGACTTGGCAAATACCCACAAAAAAAGTAGCCCATGAAAGCAATGCAAAGCATCAAAAAAGATTACTTGAGGTCTCTATTCCTTGAAATTTCAAAAAAAATGTTCACAAAAGCCTATGTTTTACTGGAGTTCCCTGAATGATATTTTCAGCATAGCTATGTATATCTGAGCGCAATCATAAATGTACTACTTCATCAACTTGGGTGTAATTTCTTTTCATCCTTTGGAACTTTTCAAAATTATACTCACATGTCAACAAAACCACAAATGCTACGTCCTCAGGGAAAGAGTACTTCTTACCCCAAATCAAATCCAACTTTTATGTTTCTATGTTCTAATACTTAGCATACACCTCTCCAATAACCCTCATGCTATAGAGTATTGTTGACATGTCAGTCTCTCTCCCAAGATTAGAAATGCCTTGTAGGTAAGGACCATGCCCCCTTCATTCTGTATTTCCTCCACAGAATGTAATAGAACAGATTACATGTTGTGGGTGCTCAATAAATATTTGCTGAATGAAATAAGAAAAGGAAATAGCTCCAAATTAGATAAGTCCTAGAAAACCAGTGTGTTGGTTCAGGCTGCTCTATTTTTTTGTGTGCTTTTTTCTGCTATAGTTGGACCGAGCCCTCTGCTTCTCTATGCTGCCTTTACCTCCATTTGGATGATAAAAATATATTTCCATGACTTCAAATTTCTACATATACTGTCACTGTTGCTGATGGTGACTCAGCACTCAGAGAAGTCTTATAAACTCCTATTTACCAGAAGAGAAAATCCATGCCCAGAGAAAATCTTAAATCTTGCTGCCACCCCTCTGATCTCTGTGGCCAGGTACCTATGATGAGTTTTAGAGATTAGTCATTGAAACTCAAGTCCATTTCAGTTGAGTTTACCAAAAAAAACTATGCATGAGAATTTGTTTTTCTTAAATTACACACCTTTTTTTAAACTTGCTATGCACACTAGCATGGATAAACTAGCAAAGGAAGAATGGAAATGGAGAACATTATATTTACTTACAGTTCAGGAAGGGAGAGGTCAAGTGATAACATGTAAATCTATTCAAACCCCTAACACAATAACAGCTCTCTAGTACTAAATTCCACTACCTGGGAAAAGGAGTGAATAATAGCCCTATCACACAGGTTGTTATAGGAGCTACTTAGACGGTGGATGACAAATACTGCTCTTGAGGAGTTAGGTAATTACGGAAATATAACAACTCCCAAAAAGCCTAACATGTAAATTCTACTGTAATTCAGTTGATTCAGGATAATGAGAAATATTGATAATATTCTTTTAACTGGTTACATGTCTGCTAGAATTAGCAATGCCTCCCATCTCTGGGCAAGACTGTACTTTGATTTTTCAAAAATTTATAATTTGATTGATAGTTCAGGAAATTGAGGACCAGAATTAGTCAATAGGTTTATTGTTTCTCTTATTCCCCATTAAAAGAAGTGTCTAGAACTCTCCAATTATTACCAACATCGCTCTTGGGCTCCACCTGAAAATATGATATTTTTTTCAATTGTCTGCACAGCATTTTGTCACTGGCAGTGGGGGAAATGACAAAGGATTCCTAAAGCTGAGACTCTGTGGGCATTCCTGAATCATACTGGGCTCATGTGGAGATATGTTTGGCCCTTTTATTTTTGCAGAAAGTATGGAGTCGTGATAAAATTCAGTCTCAGCTCTCTTATCCCATCTGGGACACAAATGGTCAAATATTTCCTTAGACATCTATAAAAACAAAGAAAACAACTAAGAATCACTTTGAAACAAAGAAGGCTTAAGAGTTTTTAGATTTTTTTTTTTTTTTTTTTTGCGGTACGTGGGCCTCTCACTGCTGTGGCCTCTCCCTTTGAGGAGCACAGGCTCCAGACACACAGGCTCAGCGGCCATGGCTCACGGGCCCAGCTGCTCTGCGGCATGTGGGATCCTCCCGGACCAGGGCATGAACCTGTGACCCCTGCATCGGCAGGCGGACTCTCCACCACTGCGCCACCAGGGAAGCCCTTAAGTAAGAGTTTTATACATTATATGTTCTCAGTAATTTCAGGAATATAGCATGTTATTTGGAAGCATATTTATGTAACTTCCTTGAAGAAAAAAAATAGCTGCCACAGTTTGTAAAGCTCATTTGCTCTTCAAGAGAAGAGCAAAATAGTTTCCTGGTAAAGTCAAGGGGATTACAGTGCTGAGGAGAGATTTTACAAATGGTCTCCCATAATCATTACTTTAGTGACTATATATTTATTTTAATGTGTGTGTTGTTTAAGATATTGAAAAAAGTTATCACAAACATGATTCAAATTATTGAGGTTTTATTTTAAGATTTTATATAGAAGAAATTTAAAGCCTACAAATGCCTAATTTAAAAAATGTGCTTATATCTAAAGTATTCCTCCTGGTGGAAATCTAACACTTTAATTCATTTAGTAGCAAAACATTGCTGTATGCCCGGCACTGTTCTAGAAGCTGAGGATGCACCTGCAAAAACAAAAAATAAAGGAACTACTGTCTTGGAACTTATATGTTACTTAAGGGAGACAGCAGTAAAATTAAAAAACAAACCAACAATATCATTTCTAATAGTAATAAGTTCTATGAGAGAAACAAAATGGGCTGCTAACATAGGGGGTAGAGATTCAGACTGGCCTCCTCAGAGACTGTCTCTGAATATGTGACAATGTGAGCTGAGCAGGAACCAGCTAGGAGAGGGCCAGAGGGGATTAGAGAGTGTGAAGATGCTAAAGCAGGAATATATTCAGTCTGTTCAAAGAATATAGATTTTGCTACAAAGATCAATCACCTAAGGGGTGCTCCTTCTTACATGGATGTTAATTCAAGGACATCCTCATCTCTAGTGTATTTATCATTTTGGCTTTCCTAAAGTCTAGTTCATTCACTCAGGGAATAGTTGAAAATATCTCTTGACTTTGGGAAAGTCAAGGCCTTATATCCAGTTTCTTTTTCGGCATTTTTAAAGTTTGGAAGGTAGCTTCTTAATCCTGCATGAAAAGCTAGTGTGCATTAAAATCGTATTATTCAGGTAATGCAATCTCCAAAATGTGTGTGTGCATGAGTGTGCACATGTTTTTATTTATGTGTTTTTAACTTGTTAAATCCTTATTTTCCCCTTTTCCACTGAGATAGTTTGGCTTCCTGTCAGTGACCGATTGCAATGTTCATTATGCCTGGGGAAGAAAAACACATAAATTTATGAACTAGGATAATCTTACTGACTTTCAGGAATCTATGAGTCACCATCACCATCTCTGATGATTTCAAAGAACAAAGCTTTCTAGGCTTCCCTGTGGCTGAAATATAAATTAAGCCCCAGCACATAAATGTCCCAACAATTATGAAGTTCTTTTCCTGTACCAGCTGGTGAGATTTGTTAATGTATTTGTTTTTCAGCTTTCTAAACTTGGGGAATTTTTGTATTAAGTATTCTAATTGGAGAGATTAAGTTTTAGCTATTTTTTTCACAATGAAATGTTGACTCAGTTTCACCCAATGACAAAATGGCTTCATAAGCACATAACCACATCTCTCTACTTCTGTCCCAGAAAGATTAGCACAATCTGCACATTTTAAGAAAGACAAGTTGGCCTCAAAATGGTATTTATAAGCAATATGGTTCTCTACCAAAGTATATGACGCATCAAATTTATTCTGAATTTATGAAATTAATTACTATAGACAGTGGTTTTCTGACCCCAATTATGATTTTATAATAATAAAATCAACCACATGGTTGTAAACCATATGCTTTATAAATTCATCTTAGTGTCACCAAGTAGGAATAAAAACTCACTGAAAATCTAGAAAAGGATATTACAATTTTTCAGCAGTGCTGTATTCCCCTTGTGAGTTAGGAATAGCAAACAAAAGTTTTTAAAGTAACCACAGTTTTAGAAATTTTGATGCATTACCATGTGAACTTGCAGAGACATGCTTATGGTAATTCCCTAAAGGCTGACCTGGGGTCAGTGTAATACCTTCAATTATTATTGGAATGATAAAACTGCCATATAAGATAAATTTTCAAATGAGCATATTTAGAAGCTTGCAGGAAATCTGGAGTAGAAATTTGGGGATTTAGTTGGAAAATATGAAAAAATTTCCATAAGATCTCAAATTTGTCATCTTTTGGGTTTTAGTGTGAGGCCAAAATATGATCTAGTTTCAAGTGATGGATGGCTAGGAGCATAGTGACCCATTGAAACCCCAAAAATAGGTTAATACAAAAACAATTTTAGTGAAAAACTATATAGAATATTGGAAAATATTAATAGAGCTATGACACGTGAGACTAGGTGCATCTTTCAGGAAAGAAATATGAAAAAACATTTTAAAGAGACATTTCTTCTCAAATTTAATTATTCAGCAAAGCAAACACAGTAACACTTTTTCCTATATTTTAATCTTCTTTCTTTCGCTTCTTTTCTTTATTTCTTTGTTTTCATTTTCTCACTTTCTCCTTTTCTCCCTCATGCAGCACGTGGAAAGCCTCCTAGAATAATTTTGATTGCCTTTTCTTATCAGTTTTTTTTTCATTAAAGTAGGCTTGATTAAGTGAGCCCCAAACAGGGCACAAACTCCAGTGTGAAAACCGTCCTGAGTCTCCCAATGACAGCACGCTCCTTAAAGTCTTAGAAGGGCTCCCTTTCAGCTGCAGTGTCAGAGCCAGCTAAGACCCTATCTAATGCCTCAGTTCCATCCCTAGACTGTCCTCTTCTGCACTTACCCAATTGTTTAACATTCTCTGCATGGCCTATGCTATTTCACGCCTCTTTGATTTTGCTCTAGTTGTTTCCTCTGCCTAGAACACCTTGCTCTATTTTCCTCACCTGTGTGACTTGCATTCATGCATTAAAACTCCATTTAGGAGTCATCTTCTCCTGAATCTCTCTCTAATCCCCTGAATGGAACTAAGTGTCCTTATATGCTTCCACTACATACTGTAACTCATCTATCAGAGTACTTGACATATTATATTGAAATTATCTGTTATGTTTGTCTCTTCACCTAAAGTATAGGTTCCTCGGTTTCTATTATCTTTGTTCCCTGGATTCTTATTCCAGTAATTGGCACAAACTCTCCCAATATTATAAGTTACTTCTATTAGCAGAGATCCAAAGTGTGAAATGGAAATATCTATCAGATTATCTTAGTCTTATGCCATTAAATGTTTGATTCCTCTAAATTCCCTTGTTCTGAGACTATGGTAGTTAAAAATACTTTTAACTATTGTCTGATTCCTGTGACAGAGACAGTGTTCCCTTATACTTTCCAACCCCACTTGTAGTTAAGCTGATACAATGAGATTGGTTTTGGTCAAATGATTATGGGCATGACAGACATGTGTTGCTTTTTGGCAAAGGTAGTTAAGAGCCAGTATATATTTCCCAGTTCACTCCTCTCCAGCCATGACAACGTTAGAGGCTGTAAAATGACTTATCCCCAAATTGAAAAAAAATAAAACAACAAACATTTATCTCATCACTTCTAAAGCCTCCTCAGGAACTGCGAGAAACTTAACTAGATAATTCTGTCTCAGAGCCTGTCATTAAGTCAAGCTGGTGGGGGCAGGGGAGAGTGCTGTTGGCATCATATCAAGACTCTTTCTGGCCAAAGGATTTGCTTCTAAGATCACACATGTGGTTGTTAGCAGGCTACATTTCCTCTATGGTGGTAGGCTGGATATTTTAATTCCTCACCATGTGGGTTGCTCTCAACAAGGAAGTTTACTTTCTCCAGAGCAAGAAATCCAGGAGCAAGAGAGTGGGAACTCAAGGCAGAAGCTGTAATCTTTTATAATATAATTTTGAAAGTGACATACTATCACTTCTGCTATATGTTGCTGTATGCTGCTATAGACCACTTCTGGCATGATATGGAAAGGAACTAAATAGGGTGTGAATACCAGGCAGTGGGGGACACTGAGACCCATCGTGGAGGCTTGTTTCACAGAGGCTGCATGTTGAGGTGGTCCATGAACAGAAAGGACATCTGGACCTTGAGATACAACAGACTCTCCAACCCATATTAGATGTCAATTAGATGTCAAATAGACAAGAAATAAACTTCTGTGATGCTAAGCCAATGAACATTTAGGGTTTATTTGCCACTATGGCACAGCCTACCTTTTCAGAACAATAAAGCTCTTCACATAGTTATGTCTACAGAAAGAGACAGTGAAGATTGAAAGAGCTTCAAGTGTTCTATGACTTTTAAGATTAACTTCTTGGGGGATTCAAGATGGTGGCGGAATATGAGGACATGGAGTTCATCTCTCTCCATGCATGCATCAGGAATACATCTATAGATGCAACAATTCTCACAGAAGACTGGCTGAAAACAAGCTGAAGACCTTGGACACCAGAAAGAACTATAAAGATCCCTGCATAACTGGGTAGGATGGAAAAAAGAAGGGAGAAGGAGGAGGAAAGGAAGCAGGACAGGACAGGGCAGGGGAGCTAAAGCAGAGGAGAGATTCCCGAATTCGGGGAAACTCCCTCTCTGACGGGGGAATCGATTGGGACAGAAGGGAAGCATTTGAGGCTGTCAGAAGAGGATGAAGCAGCAAATTGGTAGCAGATGGGAAAGAGTGAGAAATACACAGACGGTCTGTACTGTGGCTCTCTGTGCCCTGGACTGGGATGTGTGTTCACAGTTATGCAAGGGGGCTGGGAGCTGGAGTGTGGGAATTGGGGAACAGGCCAGGAGTGAGAACTGTTGTTGGTTGTGGGGAGACGGACTGAGGGGACGGGAGGGAGGAAATATGCAGCAGGGAATGCCTACAGAGGAAGACTGGACTGCCATGGAAGCAGGTGTTACTGATGAGTCACACACAGGGGGAGGAGCCACTATTGTGGCCTCTCTCTCCCCACACATCAGTGTCTGCCGACGGACAATAAAAGAAGCCCTCTCAGGGCTGGCCCTCACATGCCTGCTGCTGGGTGTCAGAAAAAACCTGGCCAGGGCCAGCCCTCACGCGCCTTATGCTGGGTGCCAGAAAAGGCCCTTACTAGGGCCATATCTCTTGTGCCTATGGCCTCCGGCTCCCTGCGCATTTGGCACCACTGGGGCTCCCACCGTCCAAGCAGTCATACCACCTCTGCGCCTGGTCCTCACTGGGGCAGACCCACAAGCTCCAAGGCATTCTCAGGACCAGACTCCTGTGAGTAGACCACATGCAGAGGTGTGGATAAAACCAAAGCTGAATCCCAGGGATGGGGCAAATAAGGAAGAAGATCAAAAATCTTTCTGTTGGCAGCACAAGCTGCAGATTAAATCCCTGCAATCAGCTAGGTAGGCCCTGCATCTATGGAACATCTTAGTAGACAATTAGTGTTCCCCAAAATGAAAATGTTCTAGCTCTGACAGCTGTGGACTTCAGGGGCAGCACACGCAGTAATTGGGCCAGATCAGAATCTGAGTTATCCCCAAAGGGCACACAGCAGGTCCAGAGACCAGCCCAGGGAGTTGGAGGTGGGCTGTGGCTCATGGCATGTGCAAGGACACTTTCAGCTGAGACCCCAGGGAAACATAATTATTATTATTAATTTTATGTTTTGATTCATTCCATTGTTGGTTCTGGCCTTTTTTGTTTGTTTTTTTCCCTTTCGTTTTTTGTCTGTTTGTTGGGTATTGTTTCAGTATTTTTTTTCTTTAATTTAGTCTTTTGTGTTCTATAACATATTTTTTATTTTTATTTTTTTATATACTTCTATTTTAACTTTGCTTTTCTGTTGTTCTGTGTTCTTTTCTCTTATATTTTTTCTTCTTTTTCTTTAATATATTTTTTATATTTCCATTTCTACTTTGCTTTTCTGTTGTCCTGTGTTTTTCCCCTTTTTGTTTTATTTTAAAAATTATTTTTATAGGTTTTATCTGTTTCCTTGCTTTATGCTTTAGTTGGCACACTACTTTGGTTTTGATTTTAGGTTTGTGCTTTTGTTAGTTTTGATCCTAATTGCTTGATTTCACTTTTGAGTTCTTCTAATTGTCTGGTTGTTCTCTTGTTTTTCATTTATTTGGTTCTGTTTTTGTTTCTTTTGCATCTGTGTGTGTTTCCTTGATTGTGTTTTTGTTTGTTTGATTTTACCATTTCTCTGGGGTTTTGTTTGTCTTTTTTGGTTCTTTTTCTTTAATATATTTTCTATTTATTTTTATATTTCTATTTTTATGTTGCTTTTCTGTTGTTCTGTCTTTTTTCCCCTTTCTCTTTTTTCTTCTTATCAGTTTTTTTCATTTTGTTTTGTTTCTTTGCTTCCTTCTTCAGTTGGCACTCTACTTTGGTTTTGTTTTTTTAGTATTGTGTTTTTGTCAGTTTTCTTTTTAATTATTTGATTTCATCCTTGGGTTATGCTTGCTTTTTGATTTATTTGGTTCTGTTTTTGTTTCTTTTGTGTGTGTGCATGTTTCCTTGTTTCTATTTTTGTTTGTTTGATTTTACTTTTTACCATTTGTTTGAGGTTTTCTTAGTCTTTTCATTCATTCTTTCTTTTTTTTTTAATCCCCTTTATCGTTGGGATGAGCGAATTGCAGGGTCTTGGTTCCTCGACCAGAAGTCAGGCCTGAGGTTCTGGGGTGGGAACACAAGTCCAGGATGCTGGACCACTAAAGAATTCCCACCCCCAGGGAAGATTAATCTCTGAGAGCTCTCACAGAGACCTCTATCTGAATACAAGATCCGGCTCCACCCAACTGCCAGCAGCTTCCAGAACTGGACACCCCACACCAAACAACAAACAAGACAGGAAAACAAACCAACCCATCAGCACACAGTCTAACTAAGGTCATACTAAACTCACAGACACCCCAGAGCACACCATCTGACATGGTCCTGCTCATCAAAGGGAAAAGACTCAGCTCCACCCACCAGAACACAGGCACCAGTCCATCACATCAGGAAGCCTATGCAAACCACTGGACTAACTTCAACACCAGGGGAAGAAAACAGAAGCAAGAGGAACAGAAATACTGTAAATTAGACAAAATGAAAAGAGGGAGAAATATCTTGCAGGCAAAGGAACAAGAAAAGAAAAGCCCACAAGAACAAATAAATAAAGAGGAAATAGACAAGCTACTTGAAAACAAATTCAAAGTAATGATAGTAAAGATGATTCAAGATCTTAGAAACAGGATACAGAAAATAAAAGAAAATTTTAACAAGGAACTAGAAGAACTAAAGAGCAAACAAACAGTAATATAAAGCACAATAACTGAAATTAAAGATACTCTAGAAGGAATTAATAGCAGAATAACTGAGGCAGAAAAACAGATAAGTGAGCTGGAAGATAGAATAGTGGAAATAACTGCCACAGAGCAGAATAAAGAAAAAAGAATGGAGGACAGTCTCAGAGACCTCTGGGATAATATTAAGTGCACCAACTTTCAAATTATAGGAACCCCAGAAGGAGAAGAAAAAAAGAAAGGGTCTGAAAAAAATATTTGAAGAGATTATAGTTGAAAACTTCCCCAACATGGGAAAGTAAATAGTCAGTCAAGTCCAGAAAGTGCAGAGTCCCATACAGGATAAATCCAAGAAGAGACAGGCTGAGACACATATTAATCAAACTAACAAAAACTAAACATAAAGAAAAAATATTAAAAGCAGCAAGGGAAACACAACAAATAACATATAAGGGAATCCCCATAAGGTTAAGAGCTGATTTTTCAGCAGAAGCTCTACAGGCCAGAAGAGAGTGGCAAGATATATTTAAAGTGATGTAAGGGAAAAACCTACAACCAAGTTTACTCTACCAGCAAGGATCACATTCAGATTCGATGGAGAAATCAAAAGCTTTACAGACAAGCAAAAGTAAAAATGATTCAGCACCACCAAACCAGCTTTATAACAAATGCTAAAGGAACTTCTCTAGGCAGAAACACAAGACAAGGAAAAGACCTACAAAAACATACCCAAAACAATTAAGAAAATGGTAACAGGAACATAAATATCAATAATTGCCTTAAATATAAATGGATTAAATGTCCCAACCAAAGGACACAGACTGGTTAAATGGATACAAAAACAAGACCTGTTTATATGCTATCTACAAAAGACCCACTTCAGACCTAGGGACACATACAGACTGAAAGTGAGGGGATGGAAAAAGATATTCCATGAAAATGGAAACCAAAAGAAAGCTGGAGTAGCAATTCTCATATCAGACAAAAATGACTTTAAAATAAAGATTATTACAAAAGACAAGGAAGTACACTACATAATGATCAAGGGATCAATCCAAGAAGAAGATATAACAATTTTAAATATTTATGCACCCAACAAAGGAGCACCTCAATACATAAGGCAAATGCTAGCAGCCATAAAATGGGAAATCAACAGTAACACAATAATAGTAAGGGACTTTAACTCCCCACTTTCACTAATGGAAAGATCAACCAAAATGAAAATAAATAAGGAAACACAAGCTTTAAATGACACATTACACCAAATGGGCTTAATTGATATTTATAGGACATTCCATCCAAAAACAACAGAATACACTATCTTCTCAAGTGCACACAAAACATTCTCCAGGATAGATCACATCTTGGGTCACAAATCAAGCCTCAGTAAATTTAAGAAAATTGAAATCATATCGAGCATCTTTTCTGACCACAACGCTGTGAGACTAGATATCAAATACAGGAAAAAATCTGTAAAAAATAAAAACACATGGAGGCTAAACAATGTGCTACTAAACCACCAAGAGGTCACTGAAGGAATCAAAGAGGAAATCAAAAAATACCTAGAAACAAATGACAATGAAAACATGACAGCCCAAAACCTATGGGATGCAGCAAAAGCAGTTCTAAGAGGGAAGTTTAGAGCAATACAATCCTACCTCAAGAAACAATAAAAATCTCGAATAAACAACCTAAATTTACACCTAAACCAATTAGAGAAAGAAGAACAAAAAAGCCCAAAGTTAACAGAAGGAAGAAAATTATAAAGATTGGATAAGAAATAAATGAAAAAGAAATGAATGAAACAATAGCAAAGATCAATAAAACTAAAAGATGGTTCTTTAAGGAGATAAACAAAAATGATAAACCATTACCCAGACTCATCAGGAAAAAAAGGGAGAAGACTCAACTCAAGAGAATTAGAAAGGAAAAAGGAGAAGTAATAACTGACACTGCAGAAATTCAAAGGATCATAAGAGACTACTACAAGCAACTATATGACAATAAATGGGCAAACTGGAAGAAATGGACAAATTCTTAGAAATACACAGCCTTCCAAGACTGAACCATGAAGAAATAGAAAATATAAACAGACCAATCACAAGCACTGAAATTGAAACTGTGATTAAAAATCTTCCAACAAACAAAAGCCCAGGATCATATGCCTTCACAGGAGAATTCTATCAAATATTTAGAGAAGATTTAACACCCATTCTTCTCAAACTCTTCCAAAGTGTATCAGAGGGAGGAACACACCAAAACTCTTTCTACAAGACCACTATCACCCTGATATCAAAACCAGAAAAAAGGTATCACAAAAAAAGAAAATTACAGGCCAGTGTCACTGATGAACATAGATGCAAAAATCCTCAACAAAATATTAGCAAACAGAATCCAACAGCACATTAAAAGGATCATACCCCACGATCAAGTGTGGTTTATCCCAGGAATGCAAGGTTTCTTCAATATACACATATCAATCAATGTGATACACCGCATTGACAAGTTGAAGAATAAAAAGCATACGATCATCTCAACAAATGCAGAAAAAACTTTTGACAAAATTGAACACCGATTTATGATAAAAACTCTCCAGAAAGTGCACATACAGGGAACCTATATCAACGTAATAAAGGCTGTATATGACAAACCCAGAGCCAACATCATTCTCAATGGTTAAAAACTGAAACCATTTCCTCTAAGATCAGGAACAAGACAAGGATGTCCACTTTCACCCCTATTATTCAACATAGTTTTGGAAGTTTTAGCCACAGCAGTCAAAGAAGAAAAAGAAATAAAAGGAATTGAAATTGGAAAAGAAGAAGTAATACTGTCACTGTTTGCAGATGACATGATACTATACAGAGAAAATCCTAAAGATGCCAACAGAAAACTACTAGAGCTAATCAGCGAATTTGGTAGAGTAGCAGGATACAAAATTTCTGGCATTCTTATACTCTAACAACATGAAATCTGAAAGTGAAATTAAGGAAACACTCCCATTTAACATTGCAACAAAAAGAATAAAATACTTAGGAATAAACCTACCTAAGGAGGTGAAAGACCTGTATGCAGAAAACTATAAGACAGTGATGAAAGAAGCAAAGGCAATACAAACAGATGGAGAGACATACCATGTTCTTGGATTGGAAGAATCAACATTGTGAAAATGACTACACTACCCAAAGCAATTTACCAATTCAATGCAATCCCTATTAAATTACTAATGACATTTTTCACAGAACTAGAACAAAAAATTTCACAATTTGCATGGAAACACAAAGGACCCCAAATAGTCAAAGAAATCTTGAGAAAGAAAAATGAAGCTGGAGGAATCGGGCTCCTGGACTTCAGACTACACTACAAAGCTACAGTAACCAAGACAGTATGTTACTGGCACAAAAACAGAAATATAGACAAATGGAACAGGACAGAAAGGCCAGGGATAAACCCACACACATATGGTCACCTTATCTTTGACAGAGGAAGCAAGAATATACAATGGAGAAAAACCAGCCTCTTCAATAAGTGGTGCTGGGAAACAAGGATAGATACATGTAAAAGAATGAAATTAGAGCACACCCTAACACCATACACAAAAATAAACTCAGAATGGTTTAAAGACCCAAATGTAAGGCCACACACTATAAAACTCTTAGAGGAAAACATAGGAAGAACACTCTTTGACATAAATCACAGCAAGATCCTTTTTGGCTCACCTCCTAGAGAAATGAAAATAAAATCAACAATAAACTAATGGGACCTAATGAAACTTAAAAGCTCTTGTACAGTAAAGCAAACCATAAACCAGACAAAAAGATAACCCTGAGAATGAGAGAAAATATTTGCAAACAAAGAAAGTAACAAACGATTAATCTACAAAATATAGAAGCAGCTCATGCAGCTCAAGGTCAAAAGAACCCAGCCCAATCCAAAAATGGGTGGGAGACCTAAATAGGCATTTTTTCCAAGGAAGACATACAGATGGCCAACAAACACATGAAAAGATGCTCAACATCACTAATCATTAGAGAAATGCAAATCAAAACCACAGTGAGGTATCACCTAACACCAGTCAGAATGGCCATCATTAAAAAATCTAGAACAATAAATGCTGGAGAGGGTGTGCAGAAAAGGGAACCCTCTTGTACTTTTGGTCGGAATTTAAATTGATACAACCACTATGGAGAACAGTATGGAGGTTCCTAAAAAAACTACAAATAGAACTACCATACAACCCAGCAATCCCACTACTGGACATATACCCCGAGAAAACCATAATTCGAAAAGAGTAATGTACCACACTGTTCATTGCAGGACTATTTACAATAGCCAGGACATGGAAGCAACCTAAGTGTCCATCGACAGATAAATGGATAAAGAAGATGTGGCACATATATACAATGGAATATTACTCAGCCATAAAGTGGAAAGAAATTGAGTTCTTTGTAATGAGGTGGATGGACCTAGAGTCTGTCATACAGAGTGAAGTAAGTCAGAAAGAGAAAAACAAATACTGTATGCTAATGCATGTATATGGAGTCTAAAAAAACAGTACTGATGAACCTAGTGGCAGGGCAGGAATAAAGACACAGACATAGAGAACGGACTTGAGGATACGGGGCAGGGAAAGGGAAGCTGGGACGAAGTGAGAGAGTAGCACTGACATATATACACTACCAAATGTAAAATAGATAGCTAGTGGGAAGCTCCTGCATAGCACAGGGAGACCAGCTTGATGCTTTGTGATGACCTAGAGGGTGGGATGGGGAGGGTGGGAGGGAGGCTTAAGAGGGAGGGGATATGGGTGTATATGTATACATATAGCTGATTCACTTTGTTGTACAGCAGAAACTAACACAACATTGTAAAGCAATTATACTCCATTAAAAATGAAGAAAAAAAGATAAGACATCAAAAAAAAAAAGAAGTAACTTCTTATTTTAAATTAAAATATTGGATTTATTTATTTATTTTCTTATGTGCCAATTTTGTAAATCTGGTTAATGTGCATCTGTACTCAGAATGTTGACAAAATCAGGTACCAAAGACATTGTAGCTGAAGGTCAGACAAAGGGAGTTAATATTCTTCTCCTGACTTCTTGGAATACAGGACACTGGTAAGGTTTTCCAAAGCAGACACACAATCCCTGGATATTTTTATGCAGTCAAACTTTTCTTTTAAATTGATTTCAAATCATTTCAGGCACATAAATTTTTACACTAAATACAACCTACCTCATTAGATTGTTCTGAAGAATAAATGAGGCAATGTATTTAACAATGTCTTCTGAAGAGTAAAATAATATGTAAACATTAAACATTGTTCATATGTATGTGATATCGAAAGCAAATTACTGGAAAAGACTCAATGATAGTAATCCAAAAATATTTTCAAGAATAGAGTACATATTTATTCTGAATAGTTTTGATTTTTTGTTTATGGGGAAACAGTTCAAATGGAAAAAAATTTAATGGTATTTAAATATATATCCAACCCATTTACTTGGTCAAGAGATGATCTCTCATTGGGAATAAAGATGAAATCAATAAATCCAGTCCTAAGAGTCAGCTATCCAAAAGACTGGTCATATACGTCATGTATTTCATCTGATAGCCTCTCAAACTGTTCCACTGTCAGTATCTAAAGTTCATTTCATTTATGGTGTTATGGGTAATGCCTCTTTGGACATATAAAATACCATTGTGCTCCAGGAGCACTATTATGTGATATAAAGATTGACCTATGCAGTCAAATCAATAGAAACTTATGATTTTTTTAAAAAGTTAACATTAATTCCATCAGAGAAAGATAAAAAGAAATGTGTGAGTAGGTTTGAAAGCCAAAGGAGGAACAAAACAATCTTTAGATTATCTGAGATAGTAAATGTTTAGGTCCTCAGTCTTTAATGGTCTCTAAAGACAGCACCTTCAGTAACAAAATTATCCTTGGCCACAATTATCTAACGTTTATCCAGAGAGTCACCCCCCTGAACAGGCAAAAACCTTTTTGACAACATCTATTTTTACCTTGAAATTTTCTCTTGTAAAATAACCCTAGCCTGACCTTGATTAACTTATCAAATGAGCTCATCCTCCAAGCTGAAGGACTATAGTCTACCAGAGGAATAGCATGGCAACTGGCCAGCACAGCTCCATAGATCGTCTGGAGGGCACACCTCGGTAACATTCCCATTCTCTCTTTTCTTTCCTTTTTCTTGGTCAGGATTAGAAGCATGGGACAGAGTCAGAATGACACAGGTGGACCATGGAACCAGATAAATCTGTATTAGAAACCTAGTGCTGATACTTACAGTCTGACTAAACTTTGGAACTAGTTAAAATAGCTTTTTGAATTTCATGTTTCTCATTTGTAAATCAAAGCTATTAATCTCCTTGTTATAAGTTTGTCATGAGGCATCAAGGAAATATATATATTCATCGTGGAATGTAGCTTCCAAGACCTGGCATATGGTACTCCATAAATATTCTTCATTTTCCTTTGCAGCAAGAAGAGGAGTTGCAGACGAATAACTACCCTTTGTTTCACCCATCACATGTCATTAACTGGACCTCACCAGTGAGACGTTATTCAACAGAGCCAGCATCCCTAAGGTTGGGGGGTATGTCAGAATTCTACAAGAAGAAAGATGGAAAGGTCATCTCTCACCAGTGAAATAACACCAGTGGTGGATACTCCTGAAATCTGAGGAGCTGAGTAAGAATTCAGGGACTTTGTAATGCTAATGTAACTGTAGTACGTGATGATTTGCAAATACGTTCTGAAATATGAATTAATAAAAATTCATGTAAACATATAAAACACATATGTATGCCCTAATAAAATCAAGAAAAATTTTATAAAACTTCATGTATTTGTATGTTAGATTTAGCCTGTCTTATACATTGGTAACATTTTCATTTATTTCACTTTCCTCAATTTTTTTCAAATATAGAAAAAACCCATTCCATTTAAATTATCAGTAGCACATGTTATTTCATTATTGTCTTCCCATGGTAAATGTTGCTGTTATCTATGAGAGAGCCATTTTAAAAGTTATCACTGAGATTCTGTTCAAGTCAAAAACATGATTTATTTTACCCGGTAAAACTAAGTGGCTATGATTTGCTAAAAAGGTGGAGGTGTCAGTTTAACTCTTATTCAGGTAAGCATGCTTTGCATTCTGTAACTAAAATCATACAAGTTTAAAGCTTAGTGGCTAACCTTAACTTTTACGGTTACTGTTCATGACTTCTATCGGGTCTTGGCAGAGATCAGTAATGTATTATCTCTAACCTCTTTCTGCTTCCTTTGTATGAAAGAGTGGGTTTTAAAAGACCCACAGAGCTGAGATGGGCTTTGAGACAAGTAGAGAAGAAAGGTCTCAGACTTAGGAGCAGCGTGAACTTGCGACTCTGCCATTGCCATGTCTGGGGCATATGATTAGCTCTGTAAGAAGCAATCCAATTACAGGTATTCCCCCCATCCCACTTACCCAGTTTAGTTTAACTCTTATTAGATATATTTATTAATGGGTAGTGTGCTTTAACTGAGTTAAATCAACATATTATCTCTGTGTGTGTGTACGGGCACGCTGTTTAAATCATCAGTAGTGATAGACTGGCCAGCTAACGTTTCAGAAACTCTTGAGTTAATAGAACCTAGAGCAGGGAAATGTAAACTGAGAGAAAGAGAGAAAATCATCATGATGGTTAGGAATGACTTTCACATAGAGGTGGGAAGGCAATGTTAAGTAGTCAGTATGATGCACTAAACATCTAATTGGGGTGGGAGGGTGGAGCTGGTATGGAAAAGAATAGTAACAGGTGCCAACACCATGTCACTAACAGCTTTTATGAAAACACTCAATTGAGAAAAATGCCAGAGTAGAGGCCATAAAGAGCTACAGAGCTACAGACTGGCCATGGAGGAACAGGATGGCTACCAATCACACCAAGGAGAGATTTCAATAGTGGGAATGGATAGAAATTGGCATTTAGTGTCTACTGTGTCAAGAAAAGAAAAAATTATATATATTTGTGTACACCCCTCTAAATATCTCTGTAGAGGATGCTCATATATATATCCTCATAGGATTTCTATAAGGCAGGATTTATTTTTTCAATTTATTTGATTCAAGTATAGTTGATTTACAATGTTGTATTTATTTCTGCTGTACAGCAAAGTAATTCAGTTATAGACATATAGATGATCTTTTTCATATTCTTTTCCACTATGGTTTATCACAAGATATTGAATATAGTTCCGTGTGCTGTACAGTAGGACCTTGTTGTCTATCCATTCTCTATATAATAGTTTGCATCTGCTAACCCCAAACTCCCAATAATTCATCCCTCCCTCCCCACCTCTCCCCCTTGGCAACCACAAGTCTATTCTCTGTGTCTGTGAGTCAAGGCAGGCATTATTAACCATAATTTTCAGTTGGAAAAAACAGGCTCAGAGAGTTTGTTAACTTGCTAATGCCACATAAGAGGTGAGAAGCACAGTTGGACTGATGTCATTTGTTGACTGTTCTCCTCATTTTTTCATATGAAGATGACAACAGGGAAGATAGAAGCATTCCAGGTGAAAATCATATATTTGAAAGTGGAAGTAAGAGAAGCAGAGAATTGCTCATTTCCTCCAGATGTTTAACACTTGAACTGACTAGAACCCATCTCTCCGTCCAGTTTCTACTCAAGGAATAGTAGGAATGACATCAAACACATTCCCTTGAGTGTCCCCAAGAACACTTTCCCCCTACACACATTAATTTTAAAAACATAACATTGCTCAAAATGTACTGGTCAAATAACTGAATGCATCTACTTGTCTAAAGTACAAGACGTCCTTAGGAATAGGTTATATGTGACATAATTTTGAAGATACTGGAAAAACACTGCTTCCAGAAAGAACCTGTCCCATCTTTCTTCCTAGGATTTAAAATTCTATAATTAGACATGTATATGTTTTTATTAGGATGCATATAATCATGAAATTGCATGTAGAGTAATTTTTTGCCTTATTTTGAATGACTTTTGTCAACATTTTTTCCAATAAACTGCTTTCTAGCTTGGGAAAGAAGCATCTGATAATGGGGAGGGTATATAATGAGAGAGGCACCATGGAGAGCAGAAAAATAGGTAGGTATGATCAAGATCTTGTCATTCTGCTCACAAAAGGACATTGTGGGAGTAATGACTGCTAACTGATTACACTATATTTGTAAGTTCAAGAAGGTTGAGATTTTCCAAGTAGTTAGTTACATGAAAGTACAAGTGGTAAGCAGACCTGAAGGGTCAGTGATTACATCCACTGCTTACACGGTGGTATTTCACCTTCATACCCAAAGTTGACTCTTTTATCTTGCATGAATAATGTGATTTCTTGTCCTGCCGTTCTCTGCATAAAATGACATACCAGGGGGGCAAAAAAGTGATTCTCAATCTAATCTGTTTTGCAAATTTGACAGTGACTTAAAAGAGCAGGAAGTTGTCTGTGAGTAATGACACTGCTTATTTGTTTAAATGTCAAACTTGAACCTCATCAACTTTCAGGGAATATGTCCATAAAGAATATGGGTTTCAGTTCAGCCAGAGAGGATTTCAGTGTCATTCATTTCTGAGGAAAACAGCTGTCAGTTTCATGAAAACAAAGAGCTTTGAGTATATCTTTTTTTTTTTTTTTAAGTTGAATAAAATTGGACATTTCAGCACTTGGGGCTGTGGACAGTGCTCTCTCACTTGACATTATGAAACATCTACTCTAAAGATGTTTCTTTCCTGAGACTAAAGCACTCCTCAGGCTAGCAAACATGCACCCCTAAACTATGCAATTAGGATATGAAAACCATGCATCACAGGTCTGTGCAAGCCAGAATAAAATAACAGCAAAAAGGAGCAAATTTTATCACAGAGGTTAAGCCTAAAATAAAATTAGGGAAGGAAAATAATTATGATTTGTAGCTATTTCTGAAAAACACGTCAAAATTTTACTGCAATGCAATAACATTCCTCCCTCAGTGGGTTTTTTTTGGAGAGAATCACAGAACCATTAACCCCTCATGGTAATTTATTAATAGTGGGCATAGATGCAAGGGAGAAAAGGAAATACATTTAATAGGCTTGTAGACACTGGGAGAAAAGAATTAATTCTCTGTATGCTTTCTAAATCTAGAGTGGAATATCAGTGAAGAATTCTGGACCTGAGGTCAGAAGAAATGGAACTGAATCAGAATGATGTTCCTTAATAAGTCATTTTATTTCTCTAAGTCTTGCTTCTTCTGTCAAATGTGGGTTACTCTGAGGTTAAGTGAGAGAGTGTATGGGAAGGAGTCTGGCACAGAGTAGGTATTCATAGATGTTCAATTTTGATTATTCACTTATCATTAAGTATTAGCTTAATGCAGTGAAATGTTGCTATGCTAGTAGCCATGTATCTTAATTATTGTAACTCTAAGCATGGATGACAAGGAGAAGGGAAACAAGAAAAGCATTATGATTAACAGACTTAACCTTACAACTGGTCCTAACCATGTGTATTTCCACCTTTCACCTTGTCTGCCTCATCAAAACATTTCCTTTATGTTTGCCTTTAAAAAACTGCAACAAAGTTACAATAGCCTGAAAAAATGTACAGACAGAGCCAACTAAAGTTCTCAGAGGATTCTTATCTTTCTTGTCAAATAATATTCTACCAGCTCTCTCAGGAATGCCTTTCAGTCACATACTACCAACTATTCTGCCTCCTGAATTGGCGAGGGACTACTGTGACTGCTTCTTACCCAGACTGACACATATGGGGAGAGAAGGTAAAAATCAGGCTAGCGCTGAGAGCCTGATAATTCTCTTATCATCCTCCACTGCAGCTACAAAGTCTCTACTTTGGACTTCAACACCTCCCAGCCTATTCCACCTCGCTCATCTTCTCCCCCTTTTTGTAACTGAAAATCTAGAGCATCTTCTCCTAGCCCCCCCCATCTCCTGTCATTTTCCACAGAGATTCCCTCCACACTGCCCTCTGCATTTAAACGCCTCCTACTCTCCATTCATCTAGGTGCACGCTCCTTCCATTCACAATTTATGTTCAATCGTCCCTCCCTTCCAAAGCCCCTGTTTTTTTTGTTTTTTAAGTCGATTTCCCAGCTGCCCTAATAAACTCCATCACCACAGCCACCATCTAGCCACGGCACCGCTTCTTCAACCCTCAGAAATTGTGCAGAGGTGGGGAGTGGGAGAGGAAATTTATGCTTGCATACCAACCTAGACAGCGACAAATAGTGAGAACCTAGCACAAAGCTTGGTCTAGTCTTTGGAAAAAAAGAAATCAGCTGCAAATATTTCCCGAGCCTGGAAACAAGCATGCTCTGGAAAATACATGGGTACAGTGGATAAATGAATGAATGGATGGAGGGATGAATGATTGCGATTTCCTTGGTACTTTTCTCAGAGGCCCCTCCTCCTTGCTCGCTCCCGGCTTGGCTCCTGTTTAATTCAGCTTCCTTGCATGAGTGCATCTCCCTGCTTTGCCTCTGCTCCCACTTCCTGCCCTTTCATTACCGCCTCTGGACTCAGCCTCAACCCCTCGCCAAAGGGCACTTGTACCGGGCTCACAAATCCTTTGTGATTTCCACAGCCCAGGAGAGCTTGCTCCGAAGGGGCACAGCTTCTCATCCTGCCAGCCTGACCTCTCCCCACCCCCGAAACACTCGTCCACGTTACACAAAAGGATGACTAATTCCCCCACACTCCATCAAATCCACCTGGAGAGCCCTGCCTCTGTCCCTTTCCCCGCGCTTGGAACCTTGGTGCTCCCAAAGGCAATGCGGCTCCCTGCAGAAAAAGGGATCACCATTCCAGGGCTCGGTCCTGGTTCGTAAAATCAGAAAACTTTTTTAAAAAATATAACCCCACCCCGAGAGCAGCCACCTCTTTGTGTGCATCCCTGGGGGGAGGAGGGGTCTTGGCAGCCGGGGGCGCGAGGACTTGGCAGCCCCTACCTGGGGCTGCCCGGCGGACACTCACCCAGGACGTTCCCAATGAGAGCCACCACGAACACGATGATGTAGCCGGCGATCAGGACCCACTCGTATTCTTTGGGGTGGAGGTATTCCCTCCACAGGTACCGCAGGAATTCCTCGTCGTCATAGTCGGTGGGGTTTAAAAAGGGCTCTTGAGTTGCATTCAGCTCCGGAGCAGATGACCAGTTGCGACAAGGGGGGGAGTCCTCCAGTTTGGTGCCGGACATCACGGGCTCCAGTCCGGGTCGGCTCAGTGCTGCAAGCGGCTCGGCCCCTGCCCCATGGGCGCCGCGGTGTGCGGCGTGAGGAGGCGCGGACAGGCGACCAGGGGCTCAGGAGCAGAAAATGACGTGAAAAGTTACGGAGCCAATGCCTCCGAGTCTCCCGCCCGCCGGGCAACTAGTCCGCCGGCGGGGCTGTGTCTGCAGGCGATGTTGCACCGGGAGGCGAGGAGTAGGCTGAGCATCCAGGGACTGGGCACCAGAGGCTGCAGCAGGGACACCGGGAGGGGAAGCTGCTACCGCGGCTAGGGCTCATTCCAGCGCGAAGTTCGCAGCCCACAGCCTCTTCCCGCACCCGGGAGAGCTGGGGCTGAAGAAGGAAAAAAAAAAAAAAAAAGTCGTGAAAATGATATTAACCTGTTTATCCGTGGGTTCCATCTCCCTCTTTTCTACTTCTTTTTTGTTCCTGCACTTCTCAAGTGCAGTTTCTGTAAACACAGACTTGTGTAGGTCTGTGCACATGACAAGCCTGGCAACATAGGATTAATATAGGATTTGCAGATGCTTTTGTCTGGGACAGGTAAATACAAAGTAATGAGGGGCAGCCACCGTGTTCCTCAAGCAGGACGATGCAAAAGTCATTTCAGGCAAGTCATTTAACATTTGCTTGGCTTTGCCAACTTAACTCAGCTAGTACTTGATGAATCTTTAAGGCATCTCCTCCTCTCCTCCTCCCCTCTTCCCAAACTGGAGAAAGAGATTATATATATATATATATATATATATATATATATATATATATATATATATATATATATATATATATATATATATATATGGCTGGAATTTGTATTTGCAACAGCAAGTGTCATGTGAAATACAGCAGCAAATCCTTGAAGGACACTAAGGGTAAAAAATGTGATCATAGTTAATGTTGTCCAGCAGAGGTGGCACTGACATACCTCACAGCGTTAAACAGATTCTCAGTAGGATGTACACAAGAAGAGGGGCTCTCTCTGGGGAAGCCCACACCACACTGGTCTTTCTTCTCATCGACTCAGGACTGATGTCACCTGCTGTTCTCTCATGGCTTGATTTTGTCTCTAAGGATAGCATTTTGGGATTTGTTAGAGTGTGAGTTCATGATCCGTTCACTTTCAATAACCATGATAGGAGCATTGTATTTGATTGATTACAATCCTCGACATGGGAAGGGCCTTGGAATCATCTAGCCTAAACTTCAGCTTAATATTAGAAGCCTTCTGATAATATTGTTCATGTCTTTGCACCTAGTTTGGCTGTGACCACAATTCACTCCCTCCACCATCATGGGACTTCTCTAGAGGTTAGAAAACTCTTCTTTACATTAAAATAAGGTCTTAAACTGACATCTGTCTTTCTCAGTCTTTTAGCCCCAATTCCTAGTTTGCATCTTGGTGCTACATGCAGTAAATCCTCTACGTGACAATCCTTCACATAAGCATCACAATTCCCCCCACCCACTTCCATGCTTCCTATGTTCACTGTTCCCCAATTATTTCCATTGTTTTTCAAATGACACTATCTTCACAACCTACCTTCACTTGGTCTTCCTTTTATGTCAGTGCCCCTCTGCTGGACAGTTGCCAATATCCTGCAGGGTATACAGCTAGGAGGAAATACAGTAATATGGTTTGCCAGTACAAATGTAAACTACTCTTTGGATGCAACCAATGTTTGTATCTAATTATTTTTTCAAAAGTCACAAGACGCTGTTTATTCATACTGAGTCTTTATTTAAGATCCCTCTCCCACCCCCAATCATAATTCTTCACGTTTGTTTTGTTCTTTACAGTTTACAAAATTCTTTCATGCTCCTTAATTTAAAACCCCCTGAGAGGTTGGCCCAGTTTTGCAGATGAGGAAACTGTTCCTGGAGAAAGTAAGTGTTTATCAAAGGTCAAGTGAGGAATCAGTGGCAAAATCTTCAGTTCTTCTGACCCCAGCCTGATGCTTCCATCATTCGACAGTGTCATGTTTCACAAGAAACACTATTGTGGTATTTTCCCAATCCACACTAGTCAAATTTCTTTTTAAGAGAAGGGAATAAATAGACATTTTATTTTTAGACAAATATTTACTTAGTGCTCTTATTTCACTCAGAGATACAAGTTAAACAAGGTTACTGCTTTCATGCATTTTACTTTCTACTGAAGTTAGAAACGAGTCAACTAATAACTACTTAAGAAGAATATGAAGAAGGGACAAGTGCTATGATGAAAGCCAAACAGGTGAAGTGAGTGGAGAATTCCAAAGGCCATATTAGAAACAGATGGTCAAAAAGACCTGGGTGAAGAGGTGGCCTGTACGTAGAGATACCCAAATGGTAAATGCACATATTAATTTCATTTTGTTAATTTGAGGCTTAACCAAATCATCTTAAATGCTGATGCTCTTTCCAAAGCATTAGCCGTTTCTCTAGACCTCCTGTCATCAGTAAATTTGACAAGTAGGCCTTCTGGGTCTTCATTCATGGTCATTGATACAAATCTGTTAATGTTATCCTGTGGTATAATATGTTCCTCTGATTTATTAATATTTGTATTTTCCACTTCCCTGTACTATTCTTTTCAAAATGGGGAAAGTTGTTGCAACTTTAGTTCCAACCTGCATTCATTAACCTCTGCAAATTCCTTGCTGTTGACAATCCATAAATATGGACCCCGTGCACTATTCCTATGTACTCAGTGCCATTACTTTTCATTTGGTGGCACTTCAACTTGTCAATACTTCCATATTTTAAGCTTTCTACCTGCAATTAATCATCAGTCTTTCCTAAAAGTGTCAATAAGGAGAAATGAGAATATTTTCAAGATATTGTTCTGATATCTGCTTTATGCTGTGATAAGCCTAGATTTGTCTTGATCCTGAAAGGATTCCATTTCTGGAATCCCGCTGTCTAGGATTTACCGGTGATTTATTTTAAATATGCTACTCCAATGCCATACAAAAATTCACTCAAATATTCAAATTATCATTTGTTTTATATTTTATAAGCACATTAGAGAGAGATGATAAATATTGCAGGACTCATTTTGATATAATCTCCTTCATTAGATCTTTTATACCTTTTAGGTCATTTGAAAAGAATTTTTTGTTCTGTAGATATTATTCTCTTCGATTCCAGATCTTTCTGCTGGATGTAGGGAGAAAGAGACAGCCCAATATCATGAGACAGTAAAGAAAGTTCCAAATTTGTCGTGATGACCTCTTAAGGATGTTATAAGAATTAAATGAATTGATATTTTTAGAACAGTGTCTGCTATATAGAAAATGATCTGAAAATGTTTGTTGAATAAAATTTTAAGCTATATGATCTCGTGATATGAATAATATTTGCTTTACATATTAACTACTCTAAGTGTTAATATATTTCCTTAAAAAAAGAAATGTAGCTCACAATAGTCTGAGTAATTCTGTTTAACTACCCAGCTGAATTTTTTTTGGCACTTTTATTTTAGTTCCCCCACTAGCCTGAATATTAAAACTGAGAAAGAAAAGGAAAATAAATCTCTAAATCAGTTTTTTTGCTTCTCTCAGCAGTTGTAGTTAGGTTGCTCAGAGACCTCAGATTGTATGGGTTGTCCCAGATTTTCTATACTTTTTGCAGCTTTATAATAACGCTATGGGCTCATTTCAAAAATGTTTCTGAGTATCTCCTTTGTCCCCAGGAGCACATAACTAAGAGCTGGGGACATAATGATCAACAAGACATAGTCCAGCCTCAATGATAGTCAGCCTCTCACAGTCCAATGGTGAATTAGAAGTGTTATCATTACAGAATCACTCTGTGAGTTTCTAGGGTAGAGGGATGCACAGAGTGTCATGAGTACATGAAAGAACACATAATTTAGCCTGGAGAGAACTGAATGGATGGATCCCCCACAGGGAAAGTCACTCTTGAGCTGACCCCTTGGAGAGAAGGATGCGATGTCTAAGTGGTTAAGGATAGGAGGTGTCCAGGCAGAGGGAACAGCACTGAGTGAAGACTTGGAAACAGGAGAAAACGTGGAGTATGTGGGCAAAACCAAGTGAAAAGTCAGGCTTGTGTAACTATTCCTGGCAGTGGTGTGGAGAATGAGTTGGAGAGGGTGAGTCTGAAGGTAAGGGCTGGTAGGAGGCTAGTAGGGTAATCCTGCTGTCCAAAGGAAGGTGGTAGTTTTGGGGATTGAAGGGAGCTGGGTATTATTAAAAAATTCAATTTTCTGAATAGACATCATCCAGGATGCAAGCATCTTGCTTTAATACTGCTTTGAGGAAGGCTGACTACACAATCATAGTATGTTTGAAGTTTATGTCTCTGTTTCTCTGTAAAATTTGAAGATTAAACTAAAGAAAAGAACAGAGTTGTTCCACTGTCGAATTTCCGGTATTTGAAAAGAAGTTGTTTTCCTTCCATCTTTTCTGTTAGAATGAAAATTTTTATTTTACCTCAAGAAATGAAAATGCATTATTTCAAGTTGGAGCACTCTCAGTAATGACTGTACCGATGTGACGGATTCGCAGAATAAATGCATTATTTTTGCAGGATGTTATCTGACATCTGTAGGCTTCAAACACCACATTTTCTTACAATATGGTCTTGAGCTAGATATTTCTGGAAAAGTCCCTGCATCACAAGGGGCCTAGAAATATATTTTTCATATAAGAAGGAGGAAAGAGTCTTCTGATGACTTGTTACTACTAGGAGTAACTCTGGAGTGGATTCTTGAGAATGAAATCACCTCTTGCCCTAAAAGACTCCGACATTAACAAAATCCTTTGTCACCAATTATTACAAAACATTTCTGTCTCATCTGCTTCTTTTTCTTCCCATCCTTCTTTTACCCCTTGCCCTATTTTAATTAAGTTTTATTTCAGACAAGTTTCTTTGTGTTCCTTCATCACTCCTATCCTGAGTTATCAGGTCTGACATTTTATGCTCATGGTTTTTTGTTCAACAATATCTGAAATTCCTGCTCTATTCCTATCCCACGTCAAGCGTGAATAGGCACTGTTCCTCTCTTATTAAGTTTTTGTCTCCTTAAAAGCATAGATGAGTAAACAAGTAATTTAATTTAGTAAAGCAAATGTCCTTAGGAGTACACCCACAAAAGTCTGAAAGGGCAAGAAGAAACACGTACTCTCTCAAAGTAGGGTCAAGACTATCCGAAGGAGATATTACCTGCACTCAGAACTGAAGGATGAAGAGTGATAACCAGATGAGGGGAGATTTGAGAGACACAATTGGGACCAGATGGAAGCAAGTGATTTGTCTGTGAGACCACGTGAACTGCATGCTCTCATCCGTGTTTACATCGGCCAAGCACTCTGCCAAACGCTCTGCCAAGCGCATTACGTGCACCAGCTCAATTTATCCTCAGAACTCTAGGAGGTAGGTCTTAGGAACTATTATACTAAATTTACAGATGAATAAAGTGAGACACAGAGAGGTTAAGTAACTTGCCGAAGGTCACACAGCTAGAAAGTGGCAGAGTCCTACAGCACAGTTGTCATGATCCAATTCTGGAAACATATGTTTTTCCAGTTACTCTATTCTGTTTCCACAGTAAAGAATCAAGAACTTTTCAGTATGATCAGCTGTTTCCTTTATTAGTATTTGTAATATGGAAAGTTTTGATTCTTAAAAAACATATTTGTAAAATTATATAAATTTCATTTATTTTAAATGTTCCCATTCTGTAAGATGGGAAAAGCCCAAAGGAACTTTTTGGCCAACACAATATTTTTAAGGGTAGTGTTGAAGAGCAGAATTGCAGGGGAAACTCCTGCAATTATACTCCTCAGGGTGATATTTCCCCCAAAGTAACTCAATCTCCTTCTATGTTCTCCCAGGTATAAACATTTTTGTCTATACTATGCACATAAGGGCATAAATATTGTTTAATTCTTTGTTGTCACCCCAGACAACAGCAGCAGGTTGTATGCAGCTACTGGCAATCACTACCTGATGATCAGGGTTGAACTGAAGGGAGGAATTCCTTTTCAAAAGCATATATTTTGTGAAAAATTGTACATATGTGTCACCTTGGTTGATGTAAAACCATGAATATGTAAGTATACCATTGCCTATTACTAAATCATTAGTCTGGAAAGGACTTAATCATTTTGTCTAATATGCTACTCGATTAATTCACTTCCTCTTTCTGTAAACTAAAGTTTTTTTTTTTTTCTTTTTACTGTGGAAAATGATTAAAATGGAAAAAAATAATGACAAAGAGTAGAAAAAGATCACGAGTTTCAATGAAATCCTACGGTAAAGTGCAGACTGTAACTTTTGGGGTGTTTCCCCACTCTAGGAAGTACCCTTCTCTGAGAACAGTCCATTGCCTGCAGCCACTCTGGAGATTGGCTTCCCAAGAAGGAGACTGCCTGTGCAATACCTGCCTTTCTAAAGTGTACAACTCAGTGGCTTTTAATATATTTCTCATCTTGCGCAACCATCACAATTACCTAATTTCAGAATGTTTCCCTCACCCCAAAGAGAAACCCTATGACTTCCCATTTACTTATCTTCCCAGATGCTGGCAACTAGATTTAACTATCCTGGAAATTTCCTATAAATGGAGTCATAAAATATGTGGGCTTTTGTTTCTGCCTTGTTTCACTTAGCATAATATTTTCAAGGTTCATCCATATGGTAGCATATATCAGTATTTTTTAATGGCTGAATAATATTCCATTGTATGGATAGATCACATTTTATTTATTCAGCAGTTGATTGTTTCCTCTTTTTGGCTGTTATATGTAATGCTGTTATGAACATCCATGTACAAGTTTTTGTGTGAACTTATTTTTTCAGTTCTCTTAGGTATATACCTAGGAGTGGAATTACTGTTTCACATAGTAATTCTATATTTAACTTTTTGAGGAATTGCCAGATTGTTTTCCAAAGTGGTTATGCTCTTCTACATTACCGCTAGCAATGTGTAAGTTTACTAATTACTTCACATCCTTACCAATAATTGCTTTTTTCCACACTTTAGGAAAAAAAAAATATATATATATCTGTCCTAGTGGGTATTAAGTGGTAACTCATTGTGGGTCAGATTTCTATTCCCCTAATGATTAATGATGTTGAGCATCCTTTCATGTCCTTATTGGCCATTTGTGTATCTTCTTTGGTGAAATATCTATTTGAATTATTTGCCTATTAAATTTGTATTTTTATTATTGACTTGTAAGTTTTTAAATATATATTCTGGTTACTAGACACTTATCAGAAGCTTGATTTGCAAATATTAGTTTCCCATCCTGTGGGTCGTATTTTCACTCTTGGTAGTGTCATTTGATGGAAAAAGTTTTTAATTTTGATGAAGTCCAATTTATCTATGTTTTCTTTTGTTATTTTGCTCTTGGAATAATATTTAAGAAACTGCAGACTAATCCAAGGCCCTAAAGATTTACACCTATGTTTCCTTTTGAGATTTTTATTGTTTTAGTCTTTACATTTAGGTCTTTGATCTATTTTGAGTTAATTTTAATATATGGTATAAGAAAGGGGTCCAAATTCTTTTCTTTTTCTTTTTTTTTTTCCTGCATGTGGATATCCAGTTGTCCCAGAACCATTTGTTGAAAAAACTCTTCTTTACCCATTAAATGATTTTGGCACCCTTGTTGAAAATCAATTAGCCATAGATGTGTGGGTTCATTTTTGGCCTTTCAATTATATTCTATTGATCTGTATGTCTATGCTTATACCAATATAACAATGTTTTGATTCCTGTAGCTTCATAGTGTGTTTCAAAATTGAGAAGTGTGAGTCTGAAAATTTTGTTCTTTTTCAAGATTGTTTTGGCTATTGAGTATCCCTTGCAATTCCATATGAATTTTAAGATCAACTTCTCTATGTCTGAAAAAAAGGCAGTTGAAATTTTTATAGAGATTGTGTTGGATTTGAATTTGTAGGTCAATTTGTAGAATATTGTCATCTTAACAGTATTAAGTTTTCCAATTTATAAACATGGGTTATCTTTTAACTTATTTAGGTCTTCTTTAATTATTTTTAACAATATTTTATATTTTTCAGTCAATACAACTTGCATGTCCTTGGTAAAATTTATTCCTAAGCATTTTATTCCTACTAATGCTATTGTAAATGGAATTGTTTTGTTAATTCCATTTCCAGATTGTTCTCTGGTAGTGTATAGAAATACAACAGATTTTTGCGTATTGATTTTGTATCCTGCAACTTTGCAGAACTCCTCATTAACTCTGTAGTTTTGTGTGTGTAAAATCTTTGGAGTTTTCTATATATAAGATGATGTCATTTGCCATAGATAGTTTTACTTCTTCCTTTCCAATCTGGATGTCTTTTACATCCTTTTCTTGTCTAATTAGCTAGAACTTGCTGTACAGTGTTGACTAGAATAGGTGAAAGTGGACCTCCTTGTCTTTTTCCTAATTTTAAGGGGAAAGATTTCAGTCTTTCAGCATTATGTACAATGTTACCCATGGGTTTCCATAGATGCTGTTTGTGAAACTGAGGAATTTCCCTTTTATTCCTACCTTGTTGAGTATTTTTATCATGAAAATATGTTGGATTTGGTCAACTTTTTTTACATCTATTGAGATGACCATGTGTGGAATGTTTTCCCCTTTATGCTATTACTATGGTGTATTACAATGGTTGATTAACCAATCTTATATTCCTGGGGCTAATCCCACTTGTCCATGGTATATAATCCTTTTAATATATTGCTGGATTCAGTTTGCTAATATTTTGTTGAGGATTTTTGCATCTGCATTCATGAGAAATACTGACTTGTAGTTTTCTTTCTTGTGATATCTTTGTCTGGCTTTGAAATGAGAATACTACCAGCCTCATAGAGGGACTCTGGTTTTGATTTTAGTTTTACTATTCACTATGATTCAAGTTGAGGTAATTACTCAATAACTTAAAGCTTTGGATTCCTCAGCTCTAGATTAATAATAACTTTATGCACACAAATTGTTGTGAGGGCTAAATGAGATTATTATGTATGCTTTGTAAACTGTCAATCACAGTATTTATGTCATATTACAAGTGTTGATGTGGGTGGGTGTTAAGAATAATGGCAGCAATCCGGGTTGGGTTTGAATTAGAAACATACGTACCTTCACTAAGATTATTATACTTTATCTCTCTTGATCTTTACTATGGCTTGTATAAAATGAGTCACAATCATCCTAGTTGTATTGAAATACACACATTAATAATAGTAATAATATAACTATAATAATATAACAATAAAACATATTAGCACTACTATATGTACATTGAGTGCATATTGCCCCAAACCCTTGACATATATTAACTTATTTCACCCTCACAATGCCATGATGAAGGTGCTGTTACTTTTCTTCATATTCTAAGTGAAAATTGTACCTGAAGTTTGGATAATTTGTTCAAGGTCACACAGCTCAGAAGTTGCAGATAATCAGTAAAATCTGTGACATAGTTATACTCATAAAGTTAGTTATTTTTCACTCTTGTTCAAGAGTTGCTCTCATGTTTATGTAAGTAAAATGAATCAATTTTTACTCAAATATTTTTTCAGAACTATATACGTTTTCTGAAATAACCAATGGATTTAAATGAAAGTAAAATAAGAATGACTCAATCTATTTTTTTCTGTCACCTTGAAAGCTAACTTCTTTACAAACTTTTTTCTATAATGCTGGAATAAATTAACATTATGCACATTGAGAACATCTAACAACAACCCTCGCACATCTCTGCAGTGAATAGCTCTGAGGCCTTGGCAATTCAGACAAGTTTTTCTGAAATAAAGGACTATACATTTATAGAAAACATTTAATACCATGGCTGAATATCTTCCTCTAAAGACAACAAGAAAGCTATCATCTTATTTTTTTAGATCTCTAGTAAAGATGTGAATTGGGGTTGATTTAAAGATCCTTGACTGGTTTTTGTCCTAACATAAAACAGTATTTAAATAAAATTTTAGCAATTGCAAAGAGGCTCAGAGTTCTAAAATATTTCTGTCCTTTAACTGGGTTTGTTATTTGGTATTTCACATAAAAAGTAGGGACAAGGCTTTGAAATTTAATAGAGGCAAATCAGAAACAAACAAAACCATTATAACCTGGCATGGTTTGATTTAATAGGTTTAAACATATAGCATTAAATCAATAATGTAATGTATTGCCAATAGAATATGAGTGAGTTGATAAATATGTTTTGGGATTGCATCTTGAACACTGAGGTTGACCTGAGTGGGCATAATGGCAGGTCATGACCTTGGTGCATCTATCAAAGACAGGGTCCTTATTAGGTTACAATTACTCTTTTGTAGTTTTTATGAAGGTCATTGCTCAAAATTAAGATATACAAAGTTTAGTGAAGTGCCATGTTGAAGTGTTTTAACTGTATCAAACTTTCTAAATAACTTTCAATTAGAAGTTATAAGAACCAAGTGCATTTGTCTTGTTTAAATACTGTATTCCAACCAATTTTTGAAAATAAGTATCCAAACTTTATGTAAATATAATTAAATATAGATAGAGATTCAGGGCAGGTAAATTCCCTCCTCTCTTAGAATTTACCTTAAATCTTATTGAAGTATAGTTGATTTACAATGTTGTGTTTCTTCTGTACAGCAAAGTGACTGAGTTATACATATATATATTCTTTTTCATATTCTTTTCCATTATGGTTTATCACAGGATATTGAATATAGTTCCCTGTGCTATACAGCAGGATCTTTCTTATCCATTCTGTATATACTAGTTTGCCTCTGCTAATCCCAAACTACCAGTCCTTCCCTCCCCCACACCCCCTTTCTCCTTGGCAGCTACAAGTTTGTTCTTTTTATCTGTGAGTTTGTTTTTGTTTTGTAGATATGTTGATTCATATCATATTTTAGATTCCAATAAAATTTTTTAAAAAGAATGAAAGAATATACCTTAAATCATTTAAATTCATTTTCAACTTCCAGTTATAGAATAAATAAGCCACAGGTGTGTAATATACAACATATATTAATAATATTGTAATAACTTGTATCAGGACAAAGGGTTACTAGACTTATCATGGTGATAATTTTGTAATGTATGTCAAATGTCATATCACTGTAATAAACCTGAAACTAATATAATATTGTATGTCAACTATATTTCAATAAACATAAATACATGAATAAATAAAAAGCCAAACCTCCACTTATGGTAAAAAATCTCAGCAACTTAAATATAGAAGGGACCTTTGTTAACCTTATAAAGGACACATAAATAAATAACTAAATAAATAAATAATAAAGTGTTTTAATACATTTATTTGTATCATTACAATTTTTAAAAATTATTTATGTGTTTGTGACGTTGATATCATAATGTAAAGTATGAATGATGGCTGGTACACTTTATCTGAAATGTGTTTAAATGGTTTATATTTAATTTCTAATTTATTGTTCATTGGCTTTGTCAAGATGTTTTGATATGTCCTCATTTGATCTTTCTTGTATTCATGCTTGATAAAAAGTGGAGAACAGAAAGCACAGCTAAAATTAATAATAATAGCAATTTCCCCACCTCGCTTTCTACCCTCAGTTGGGTCCACTTGCATTTATTGGTAAGATCCTGAAAAAGAGTAGCCTCATATGTCCTATTCCAGAGGAAAGCCCTGTTGTGTGGCAGTAAAGCCTGTTGGGTGTCCACACTAGTCTAAATGCATCGATGACCTCTTTTGAAATAGAATAACAATTATGAGCAAGCAGATTTTGGACTCTTAGCATTAATGGGTTTTTTTTTTCCTACAAAATAAATTCTGTATATGGTTGAAAGAAAACAAAGCAGAACTTTGGAAGAATTACAATGATAGGAAATGACAGGGGGATAAAAAAGATTTGAAGGTCTAGGTAGAGGGAAGTTCGTTTTTTTATGAGGTCCTCTGTCTATGTTCACACTAGAGTAATGAACTAGATAATTGTCCTTAGGCTATAAGTATTCATGCAAATAGTTTTGAATAAAAGATATTAAATGTCCTCACTCCTGACAATAGCTAAGTTTACCACTCAAGGATAAATTAGGAAAAAAAATGTTTCTACCAGAAATGACCATTTTGTTTTCTTATGCTTCAGGGTCTCTCTCTGTAAAACGGCACTTGAATGCAGTCATCCCTCTAAAGGGGTGGTTCTTAAAATTCAGTGATTCCCATACACATTTAAGTATGTAATGAGTTGTGATGTTTTCTATTCCCTTTAAATTGTTTGTATAAACATACTTACCTAGTACTTGGAACTCATCCATGGATTTCCAAGTTCAGAACCCCAGCCCTGTAGAGTCTTAGCAATTGGAAGCATCTCAGAGATATGTCATTTTCCTGCCATAAATTAAGGAGCACCCATAAACTAAAACTGCATAGGAGGAGAGGATTAGCTTTCTGTCACAATCCAGTATTAGGTTTCCCTAGCAACCATCCTGCAAGCCACTCTAGCCATCTGCATCTGGAACAATTGTTTCACTCGAGTTTGATGTAAACACCTGAAGAAGATGGTGCAGGCGGGGAAAAGGTGAGGGTGTCAATGCCTGAGAGTCACTTGATATAAAAGGAATGTCTTTCCCTATAATTCCAGTCAACAACCATTATTCTGGTTAATAATTATTTGTGTGTACATGTGTATGTGCTGACATAATATTTTTAGTGAGCCACAACTTTATTTATTAGTCAAATTGACGTGTATTTCCCTATACATTCACTACAAGAGAGCCACCATATAATGTGTATTTTCATCACTTATGTACATTTTTGGTGAAATATCATGGATTAATTGATATCTTATAGTTTTATCCAAATATTGTTTCATATACATACTACAAATATATGAAAATAACCACAGTAAAGAATTAACTTACATTTTGTGAGAAAATAAGTATGCAATGGTTTTAAACATCTCCTAAACTGGTGCTTTCCCCAATTTGCTCTCTATTGGAAACATCTGGGAGTTTTAAAAAATCACAATGTCCAGGTAACATCTCATACTGATTAAATCAAAGTGTCTTGCAATGAGAGCCAGGCACCAGTAGGTATTTTCAAAAATTTAATAAGTAAACATTTTATTTAGGATTTCTATATCTACATTTACAATTGAAATGGACCCATTTTTAATTTAATATATTTGACATATAGCATCGTGTAAATTTAAGGTGTATGAAGTGTTAATTTGATACAGTTATATGTTACAATATGATTGCTGTTGTAGCAATATTTAACACCTCTATCACATTATATAATTATCCTTTCTTGTTAGCAGTTGGGATAATTAAGTTTCAGTCTCTTAGCAAGTTTGAGGATTATAGTACAACACTTGTCTATATTCATTAGACTGTGCATTAGATCTCTATGGCTTATTTACCACTTATTGAAAGTTTGTACCTTTAAACACATTAATCAATCCCTCCATCCTCCATCCCCTGGTAACCACCCTTTTGCTCTCTGTTTTTTATGAGTTTGATACTTTTAGATTCCACAGATAAGTGATATATGGTATCTGTCTTTCTCAGTCTGACTTATCTCACTTAGCATAATGTGCTCAAGGCTCATCCATGTTGTCACAAATGGCAGGATATCCTTCTTTCTTATGACTGAATAATATTCCATTGTATATATATATGCCACACCTTTTTTATCCATTTTTCTGTTGATGAGCATTTAGGTTGTTTCCATATCTTGCCTATTGTGAATAATGTTGCAATAAACATGAAAGTGTATATATCTCTTCAAAATCTGATTTTCATTTCCTTTGGGTATATACTCAAAAGTGTAATTCTTGGATCATATGGTAGACCTACTTTTATTTTTTTGAGTAACCTCCATATTGTTTTCCATAGTGGTTGGACCAATTTGCATTCCCATGAAAAGTGTATAAGGCTTCCATTTTCTCCACATCCTCATCAGCCCCTGTTGTCTCTTGTCTTCTTGACAATAGCCATTCTAACAGGTGTGAAGTGATGTCTCATTGTGGTTTTTATTTGCAATTCCCTGATGATTTGTGATGTTGAGCATCTTTTCATGTGCCTGCTGGTCATTTTGATGTCCTCTTTGGAAAAATGTCTATTTAGTTCTTCTGCTCATTTTTTTAATCAGATTGTTTTTCTGTTGTTATTATTTAATTTGTATGAGTTCTTTATATATCTTAGATATAACCCCTTATCTGATACATGGTTTGCAAATTTTTTCTTCCATTCTGTATGTTGTCTTTTCATTTTGTTAATTGTTTCTTTTGCTATGCAAAAGCTTTTGACTTTGATGTAGTCTCATTTGTTGATTTTTGCTTTTGTTGTTCAGGCACCAGTAGTTTTTAAAACTCATCTGGTTATACTAATGTGCAACAACATTTGGAACCACTGCCCTAAATCCTCTCTATTCAAAGTGTGGTCCTCCAACCACCAGCATTGGAATCACCTAAGAGACTACTAGAAATGCAGAAATTGGGCTCTACCTCATACCTACTAAATCAGACTCTATATTTGCTAGCAATATCTCCAGGTGACTCATATGTATTCTGAAGTTTGAAAAACACTGATTAAAATTTAAAAGATAAATTAAACAAAATTCCTAATCAGAATAATATGTATAGAAAATAGTCTGGGAAAAAAAAATATTTGTATCAGAAGAGTGTGTGACAGTAATGTTAAGGAGAAAATTCTTTTTTCCACTAACCTTTACCCTAACCTGATATTCTGATTTTATTAATCAAACATCAGATACTTTATCTGCAGGATTGATTATTCCAACAAGGCATCTTGCATTTACCCAAGACTCAATTAAGATTTTTGACCTCTAAATGTCAGTTTTGTTATAAATCCATACTGTGAAAATTAATTTCTACAAGTCTTTTTCAGTATGGTAATAAGAATTTTATAACAATGTAACTTTTCCTTGCTTTTATGTGAGTAAATGATTGCTTTTACATTAAAGCAAGTGTCTTTTTTTCAGATTTTATGGCCTCTGAACTAGGTAACTTATACTGTATATTGTTTCTTTCAGAGATAAATTTTTAATGTATGCCAATTCCATGCAAATCTTATTATTATTCTCTACTATAAAATCATTTATTAGCTTGGTGATATTTGCTGCTAGTCTACTATGTACCAAAAAATTTTAAAGGGGAAGTTTTTACAAAGTATATACAACTAATAACATATACTGTTCATTTTGAAACTTAGGTTTATATAAAGTACATATTAACAGATCTAAAGGGAGAAATAGAAAGCAATACAATAATAGTAAGAGACATCAATACTTTCATCAATGAATAGATCATCCAGACAGAAAATCAATAAGGAAACATTTGACTTGAACAACACATTAGACATGGTGGACTTAACAGGCACTTACAGGCCTTCCATCCAAAAGCAGCAGAATACACATTCTTCTCAAGCACACATGGAAAGTTGTTCAGGATAGATCATATATTAGGTCACAAAACAAGTCAATAAATTTAAGAAGATTGAAATTATACCAAGCATCTTTTCTAACCACAATGGTATGAAACTACAAATCAATTACAAAAAAACTGGAAAATTCAGAAATATGTGAAGATTAAACCGCATGCTACTAAACAACTAAGAAGTCAAAGAAGAAAGAGAAATTTAAAAAATATCTGGAGAGAAATGAAAATGGAAATGCAGCAGACCAAAACTTATGAGATACAGCAACATCAGTTCTAAATGGGAGTTAATAGCATAGCAATAAATGCCTACATTAAGAAACAAGAAAGATCTCAAATAAACAACCTAACTTTAAACCTCAAGGAACTAAAAAAAGAACAACAAACTAAGCTCAAAGTTAGTAGAATGAAGGAAACAACAAAGATCAGAGTGAAAATAAATGAAATAGAGACTAAAAAGACAACAGAAACAATAAATGAAATTAAGAGCTGATTTTTTGAAAAGATTAAAAAAAGATAGAGGACACTTTAGCTAGACTCACTAATAAAAGGAGAGGACTCAGATGAATAAAATCAGAAATGTGTATCTGATACCATAGAAATACAAAGGATCATGGGAAATACAAAGGACCATATTAACAATTGTACACCAACAAATTGTACAACCTAGAAGAAATGGATAAATGTCTAGAAACATACAACCTACCAAGAGTGAATCATGAAGAAATAAAAAAATTTGAACAAATTACTAGCAAAGACATTGAATCAGTAACTAAACATCTCCCAATAAACAAAAGTTCAGCACTAGATGGTTTTGCTGGTGAATTCTACTAAACCTTTAAAGAAAAATTAATACCAGTTCTTTTCAAACTCTTCCCCAAAAAGTAGAAGAGGAGGGAAAAACTCTCATATTCATATTATGAGGCTATGATTACCCTGATACCAAAACCAGACATGAACACTACAAGAAAAGAAAATTATAGGCCAATATCCCTGATAAATATAGAAAAAAGTGAAAAAAATAAACATAGGTTGGAAAACCAATAAATTAAGGAAAATAAAATTCAGCATGCCAACTGTAACAGTAGATAGAAGAACGGAAAGAAGGAATAATCTCCCTACCAATGACTGCTGCATGGAGGGGTTGCAATTTATATCATAAGTAAAAGGACTATTCTGATTTCAGTAAATGGGGACAGAGAGCTCAGAGAGATTGGATACCAGTTTTTTGTTGTCATTTTTCATTTTTTGGTTTTTTTAATGAGAAAAAGATATCATGTTTAGGGAATAGAAAGAAATTTAGTGTAACTATGGAATAGTGTGAGGAGACATGAGGTGAAGAAGGTGGAAAGGAGGCTGGGCAAGATTGTTGAGATTTTATTTGCCACATCAGAGAGCAAAGTCATTTCCCTGGGTGTGTACAATTATTGCTGCATGTAAGCAACAGCAAGAAAAGTGGTTTTCATTTTTTTTTTTTTTTGGAAAGGACACTGGGTTTCAAATGGAAAATGGAACAAGTTGAGGGAAAAAAAAGAATCATTGAAGACGAAGTAGGGGTTTATTACAGCAGTCTACATATCAGATTATGAAGCCAAATCTGGCCTCTGTACACCGACACTGAATTAATTCTTGGATACAGAGTTTTAGGTGGAATAGAAAAGAATAGCTTTATTGCTTTGCCAGGTAAATGGGGCCACAGTGGGCTTATGCCCTCAAAACTGTGTGTCTGAATCTGGACGGGGTAGTGAGGAGTTTTATAGTAATGGTTCAAAGAGGGCATGATCCGCTCCTGGACATTCTTCTGATTGGCTGGTGGTGAGGTAAGTGGGAGTCAGCATCATCAACCTTCTGGTTCCAACCAGTCTGGGGTCTACATGCTTGTGGTCAGCATACAGTTAACTTCTCCCACCTGGTGGGGGTTTCAGTATCTGCAAAACAGCGCAAAGATATTGTTATGTGTATCCCTTGATGGGGAACCTGGGCCCTGCCCCAAGGCTGCACTATTGTGTGTGGTTTTTTTAACATCTTTATTGGAGTATAATTGCTTTACAATGGTGTGCTAGTTTCTGCTTTATAATAAAGTGAATCAGTTATACATATACATATGTTCCCATATCTCTTCCCTCTTGCGGCTCCCTCCCTCCCACCCTCCCTATCCCACCCCTCTAGGTGGTCACAAACCACCGAGCTGATCTCCCTGTGCTATGTAGCTGCTTCCCACTAGCTATCTATTTTACGTTTGGTAGTGTATATATGTCCATGCCACTCTCTCACTTTGGGCTTGAGGATATGGGGAGGGGGAAGGGTAAGCTGTGACAACGTGTTTGGTTTTTTTGACCGTTTCTACCTTGTCTCTTCATCCCCTACCTTCCCTGATTATCAACTGTTTGAACCTGCTCGTTGAAGGTCAAGGAGGCTGAAATGAAGCCTAATTCCTGTAATCAAGAAGTGAGGGACACAGAAAGGCTTTTGTGTCCAGGAGCCTCACAAGGTCCTGCTTGGTATTTATTATAAAGACATAAAGTACATCAGTAATAAAAGGAATGGGAGAGGGAACATTTAAAATACCAGTTGGGAAGTAAAATTTACAGGGTTAATGACTGGGAGAATATAAAAGGGAAAGGTAATGAGATAGGCAGCAAAGTATACATGTGGTTTTTCTTTGGGGTAATATGCTAATGATGAGGCTAATCACTGAAAAAGAGAAAAATAGGAAAAAAATGCAATTTGGATAGGGAGGACATTGGTGAGTTTAATTCTGGCATCTTACCCATGTGGAAGATCTTAGCTTTGTTCTTAAGAAGACTATATACTATATACTAATCCAGAGCTCGCAGCAAAGCATGGTCTAGCCAAGAAAATTCACAAGTCATTAATCAACACAGATGCTGAATAGCTCATATCACTCAGAAATTGATGACAAGGAGACCAGAGCCTCAGATGCTATAGACCACCAATATCTGAAGGACACATGAAAGAAAATGATTCTGCAGATGACGTTGAGAAAGGGCTGTGATTAAGTGAGACACACAGGAGAGGAAAGAGTAATGTCACAAATGAATGTTTATGAGAACTTAGAGGAAATAAATGCCAGCCAAGGTCTGCTGCTGTTCAGTTTTCCCAAACATGATCCATGACTAAAGAGTGGATTCTGTTCCTTTTTGAAGGGGCTGATAATGACATAAAACTAATACAAAAACTTAGATGTGATAACATGCTTGAAACTTAGTGTTAATGCATATCACGGAACAGACAGCGTCTGTTAGCAAGATTGGCCCCAGACTACCCAGGTTCATAGCCTGGCTCTATCTATTGCACATGAGTGAGCCTGAGTATGATGCTTGCCTCCCTCTATGTCTCATTTCCCCAAGCATTAAGTGGATATCATTGTTACCCACCCTCATACAATTATTGTGTTGGTTAAATGAGATTTTAAAGGTTAAGAATTTAGAAATAGCTGGCACAAAGCAGATGCACTAAATAAATGTTACCTATTATTATAAACAAAGTATTTCTTTAGCTTGGCAAGGATCATCCAAGATTATATCAGTCACAATTATAATTCCAAATAAGACAGAAAACAAACAAAAAGAAATAGAAATCACTTTTTAAGCGAGTCAATAAGTTTCTGACAAACCTTCCTTTTGAACAAATTATAATTTTTTTAACACTGCATTAAGAAAGGCAGAAACATTTGGGATGAAAGTGTCTGTAGAACCAAATGGTGGGTCTGTGGACTCCATCGTATTCAAATAACTATAGAATTAAAAGCATTATATTCTGTGTTCTAAGGAAAAACACAAAAGAAAACATGGTAGATAAAGATGTCAGAATTCCTAAACTAAAACACCAAATGTCTGGAACTATACCATAAGAAACCAAGACATTTAAACTCATTAAATTGTACACATCAAATATGTACAGTTCTTAGTATGATAATAATACCTCAATAAAGCAAGAGTTTGAGTGATGACTTTTCAAGCTATCTAGAACATTTTTAATTATATGGTAATTGATAAATACTGGAAACTGCTATTCTACTAACTTAAAAAAAGGATTTTTAAGTGGCAGTGTTTTATCCAATAGTTTAAAACTCTATCTGACTATCTAGAAATAATAGTTTTTATACATAATGTTTTACATATAATGCCAGCACCTCTTTACCTGTCTACCCACCCACCTACCTAAGTAACATCTTTCAATATCCATTTTTTGTAGATTGTGCCCAGGTTCTGAGATGTTACAGGAATAGAAGTGCATTTCCAAAATGTCATCTCCTTACTCAAAATATTCTTACTGTTGACCACTTTTAATGGGCTTGAATCATAGGTCTTTCCTTGAAATAGGGAAAATGTGGATGACTCAGAAAGTATGGGTCTGGTAACACACACAACTGGAAAAATATTCATTATTATTAAATCTCAGTGTGTCCATTTTAGCTCAGTGCTACTTCTTTCATTTAAAAAAAGCAAAATCAAACATTTGCCCTCCCCCAAAAGAAAAATAACATATTTGTCCTCTATCAACTACTTATTTATTGAGGTTTCTAAAAGTCTTTGACAGGTTTGTATCCAATAAAATAAATATGGCATTAATGTTACTTTAAAAAAATAAGTGTTCAGTTGAAATGTACTCTAAAAAAGTCATAATTTTTCTTAAAGATTCTTTAACTATCTTTATGAAATTATTTAAGATTTGGCAAAGATAAATCTCACTAATTTATATTATGTACTGTTTTGACATCCATCACATCTTGATTTTACTCTTTAATTAATCACATTGGAATTTACAGTCATTTTTTATGATTATAATGTGAAATTTTACTGACATAGTTTTACAGTGCATTTCCCCTTTCTTGGTATTCTATGTCCTGTTAGTTAATGAAGAAAAAATACTTGGATGTATTTTATATGTTTTTGATAGCTTTCATTCTTGTTTTTGGCAAATTTTTTATACATATTTCATATTTGCGATGTTATAAATATGTATGCATCATTTAATAGTCACCACTAATTTGTTATCTGTTAAAATAATTTTTTATTTATTTGTTCAACTTCTGTCTACTTGTGATTGTTTTAAGAACAGATATTTCCTTGGGGCTTCCCTGGTGGCACAGTGGTTGAGAGTCCGCCTGCCAATGCAGGGGACACGGGTTCGTGCCCCGGTCCGGGAAGATCCCACATGCCGCAGAGCGGCTGGGCCCGTGAGCCATGGCCGCGTCCGGAGCCTGTGCTCCGCAACGGGAGAGACCACGACAGTGAGAGGCCCGCGCACCGCAAAAAAAAAAAAAAAAAAAAAAGAATAGATGTTTCCTTGGAAAGAGATGTTATAGATTTTTAAACATCTAACAGGTAGGTCTAAACATCCATAAACTATTTTATCCATTTGAAATACCTCTTCCTTTAAAGAAATAATAAGCTCTTCCATAGAAGTAAATTTTTTTGCGAAAGTCATATTCTTTAAAAAAAATAAAATCAGTATATTTATTAGCAATTGGAGAACAGTATGACATAATGGACAGATAATTAAACTGCAGTCAGGAGTATTTTCTTCTGTCTTCCCTTTGTAAATTTAGGTACTTTGTTTCTCTTTCCTGGTTTTCTCATGTAGAAGATAGAGCCTTAACTGTTTCTGGCATATGTGTCTGTCAAAGTGCCCATCACTTGATAAGTGATCAATAAACACTTGTTGAATAAATGTTAAAAAGCTAGTGAGGGAAGGGGCAGGAATTCCAAGCCAGGGGCAGCCACCTCTGAAAACCCTTCTCTCCTCTGTGCTCCTAATCTCTGTCGGAGAAGATTCACCTGTATCTCATCTAAAATATTAAATTCCTTGCGGGTATACATTTGCAAGGCAATGCTAACATAGTCTTTCTAGGCAACTATGAGTCTGTAGAAGAAAACTGGAATTAAATTGGAAAGACATAGGTTAATGTCCTAGTTCTACAACTTACTTTTGTGTGTGCTTCTGGTTCTACATCATAAAATTATGGTTTCTTTCACAGTGTCTGTGTATGTGTCTTTTTTTAAAGAGCATATAATATATAAAATGCATTTTGTAAAATCTAAATCTCTATAAGTACTTCCTAGGATTACAAATAGTGTGCTGTGATGCTGTCCCAAAAGGGCTTGATGGGAAAGAAGGCAACATTTTAAAAAATGTTTTTCTCTTTTCTCTCTTCCTCACCTGTATGTGTTCCTTAAAAAAAAAAAAAAAGGAGTCCTTTTGGAGTCATCTCCCAGGAAACCATGGCAAGAAGATCTGCGTGAAGAGGTTGGAGGAAAAACTGAATCCACTTATGAGGAAACTATTAGTCAAATACAGAGCAAGGGACTCCCTAATTGACTAGAACTCTTCAAAACCAGGCTGGAACTCCCTAACCACTCATTTCAAGTTTCCTTAATATTTTCAATATCACGAGAGAAAAAGGAGAGTGGGCAAGGAAGGATGCAGAGATTGTGGGAGACCTCCTGCTGGTTCTCTGGTCACTCAGAAAGAGTCAGATTAGATTAAATTCTACAAAAGTCAGGAGCACCATTTCATAATGCTTTGTGGTTTGTCTGGACAGGAGTCAGCATGCACAGACAGAGGTAGGTACCTGAGTGTCCTGAGATGCAGCAGTAATATTTAATAGAGTTAATTAAACCCCCGTGGCTCACTTTCATAATGAAAACAATGACATTTCACAGATATATAGTTTTAAAATTACCCCACCAGCTTTAAATATGTCAAATTGGTCAATTTTATGCCTCCAAATTTCAAAGAAAAACACCCTTTCTAAAAAAATCTTAAATGATTCTCTTTAGATTCCACTTACTTTACTTGGGGTACTAGGTAGCAAGATTTATTTGTAGTTTAGAATGATGTTTGTTTCCTCTTTGACCAATATAGAGAAAACAAAGAGTTCTTTGCTGAAAATCAAATCAGGACCAATTATTATGCCTAATAGTACCTGGTATTTGCAGAGCACCATTCTTTGAAGTTTGTGGTTTTCCCAGTGCTTTTATTACACATGATGTCCTTTGATCCTGCCACCATTACGTGTGGAGGGAAAGTCAGGTATCATTCTATTGTACTAATAAGTGCAACTGAGACTTTAAAGATTACAGAACTTGTCAACTTCCTTAAGGAGTACTAAGTGAGTAACCAAACAGAGTCACAAGTTCAGCCATATCAAAGCTGGGCTTCTTGAGCTTCCAGTCTTTAGTTAATTTCGTATATTAATCTGCCCCTTAAATAACAGTAATTAAATATCTCTGGTATATGGAGGTGGGTTTCTGGCTTGCTGTAGTTGTCTCCTAACTGACTTTCCTATTTGCACTCGAATCCCATTCAGTCTAGTCTTCAGATCTGGCCAGGGTCGGCTTTAAAACACAAATTCAGTCACGTTCTTCTCTCCTACAGCAAAACCTTCAATGGCTGCCATCATATCTAAAAGTGAATCCATGATTCTAATTCTGACCTCGGAGGTCCTCCAGGATCTAGATTCAAGGATCAAGGACCCTTCTTTCACTTCACACTTGAGCTTTTTTTTTGCCTCGGCCACCCCCACGTCTTGCGGGATCGCAGTTCCCTGCTCAGGGATAGAACCCCTGGCCACAGCAGTGAAAGTGGGAGTCCTAACTGCTGGACTGCCAGGGAATTCCCTGCTTCTTAAACCCACCAAGGGGACTGTGACCTTGGGCTTTTGGTGGAACACTCTCCTTCCAAATGAAAATGCAATTTGTGCTTCTAAAACCACACTTCTAATTTTGTCTGGATGATTGATTTAGGTCTCTGCTTCCTCTCAACTCCTCGGAGAGTTCCTCTATCTTTACAGAGCTCCCCACTCCCATCCTCACCACCTATCCCTCTTACCTGCTGCATTCCCAGCACCTGGAAGGGTACCTAGCAAAAGTGAGTCTCAACAAATATATGTTGAATGAGGAATGAACAAATGAATGGATGAATACAGTTGAGATGGAACAGACCAGCAAGGTTGAGTTTTTGCCCATGTTAGCTGCCCATATGGAAATATTCATCAATGTCCTGGAGATGTGACTTAACTGCCTACTTTTGGAAGCAATCTCTTTCCAGGGAATCTCTAACCATCTGACTGTTTAGGCAGTTTAACATGACACATGTTAAAATTTTAGCTCTAGAAAAAATTTAAGACGAGGATTATATTTCAGAAGGAATTAGTTCACATAAAGCAATGTTTATAGCTAAAAAACAGAGTTTTTTTTTTTTAACATCTATTCCTCAATCTGTTAGTACCATGGCAGCAAAGGCACATTGCTTTGCAACACCAGTCACATATTTCAACAAGGAGAGATTTCATTTTAATCAAATATTACTTTCTTCAGTTATTAGATTAACTTATTCATTGATCTGATCAAATTCACATTTATAGTTTACATTGCAGGATCTCACCTACACACATTTTGTTTAAAGGAGCTCATGTTACTTGCTGGAGACAAATATGCAAACTACTTCTGCCTTAAATTGGATTGTTTCATCAACTGTATCATGTGAAATATCTTTATAGGCAAATGTTTCAGGACAAAAAACTAACAATTTCATCTTTTCAGCATGCTTGAAAACTTAAAGCTTCTTTCTTTTTTCTTTTTTACTGATCATATAAAATGGATTTAGAAAAAAATAATTATAAAATTGAGCATTGTTCTTAACCATGAAATGAATTCCAAGCTTCTTGTACCTGTGTGGAGGAAGGAAGGGCAGAGTTTACCATGTTTAGAATATCAGCACTAAGAACTAGGAAAAGAAGAGACTTGAAAGCACAAAGTTCGTCTGGCTACATTTTTAATGTTCAGACTCTGGTTCTTACATTTCATAGTATTTGGTCTTTTGTTTCCTCTATATCAACCCAACAAATCATCAGTAACAACTCAGTTTTATTTTAGTGCTTGACTGTCTAGAGAGCACACTTTCATAAAAATTATCCAATTGGTTCCTCACAATTACCCAGTAAGACAGTTGTAATATTTATATATTTTTACATTCAACCAGTCTGAGGCTCAATGAATTCCACAATCAAGAACCAAAGCAAGGACATTTGACTCTGCGGTCCACCTTTTTTTCCATTAAATCATACCGCTGCTTTGATTTCTAAGATTTAAAATTATTCCAGTCATTTACCTAGCTGCTCTCTCAAGCTTCTTGAGTTCAGAGCAATACTGAATGAAAATCCTTCCTTACAATTGCTTCTAGCTACTAAAATATATCACAGCTCTATCTATCTGAAGTAATACAGTAGATCTTGGAAGTTTTTAATGCCTTGCTATCAGTAAAAAAGATAATTAATAAGCAAACTTGCAGGTATATTTATTCCTTCTCTCTGTTCTGACATTAAGTTGGATGCACCTAAAATCTCAGTTCCTAAACCAGAATAGTCAGTAATCTCAGAACAATAGAGGCTGTTGTTTTCACAGAGCATTGAAAGGTTTTAGCTGGCTACCTTTCAGGCTGTTGACACATTAAATGTGGCTAGCATACATGATGTGTTTGGGGTTAATTTAAATGTATTTTATTCCTTGATTCCTTGATTCATTTGTATAAATAGAAATTAATTGCAGAAAACCCAGGTATAGGAAATTACTTCATAATGATTTCTAATGCTCTTTTTCATTCCTGTGAGCATTGTTCATCTAAGGTCAACATGGCAGGAGACTTTCTAGTGCTGACTCACATCCACTTCTCCTCGTCTTCTGGGCTCACAGAAGGTTGAACTTTCCCACCATGTGACTATTCCTGGATAATGGTCTATGAGAAGAAATGTTGAAGTAGTTAATTGCTGGTATGAGACCCTTCAGTGCTCTCTTCCTCTGCCTGAGCAACTAAGGAGACATCAAGATGGCATAGCTGCCAGATAGAGAGGCTTCATCACCAGGGTCTCCACTTGGAGTAGGACCTCCTGCCAAATCATGCAGGCCATGAAAGCAAGAGTGAGAAAGGAATTTTGAGGGGATAGGCTACTGAGATATTCTACTTTAATACCAAAGGTTATGGTCAAAGGAGCATAGGAATCGGATTCATTCAGAAAATCTGGATAACATCCCATTTAATCACTTTGTCAACTTGGAGAAGTCACGAAATTTGTTGTTTCATATTCTTCCTTTCTAAAGTAGAGATGATAAAATATTACCTATCGACTTGGAAGAGTGACTATGAAAATCAAATTGCATAGTATAGGTTGAGTCACTCTGCAATTTATGTTCCTAAATGTGGTAACATATTTTTGATTCCTTTGAATTGTGGTTTTCTGATTAAAGGAATTTATCTTCCCAGTCTCCTCATTCCCTTCCTATAGAAAAAGTAGACAAGAAGACCAAAGTTAGAGTGTGGGAATGAACAGGATGCCTTTTTTAAAAATTTTAACTCTTTGCTGTAATCATACTGAGGCTCAAGATTTCTTAGAATCAGGTCTTCCAGACTCAAGTTCAATTCCATGATATTCAGTGTTTCAAATTGGTTTATATGGTTTTCCACTTTCACTAGCTTTGAACTTCAGAGAACCAAGACACTCCCGTACACTTCTTTTAGTACAATGTGGAACACAAAGTAAACTAGGTGTTGAGAGAGCATCAAAGCATTTCTGGTGTGACCAAGATGGTAGAGTAGGAAGACCCTGAGCTCATCTCGCCCCATGGGCGCACCAAGATTACAACTCTTTACAGAGTAACTATTGACAGTGATGACATGAAGACTAGGAGAAAGAATTTTCCACAAAACAAAAAATATAAAGAAGGAACCACAATGAGATGCATAGGAGGAGCAGAGATGTGTTTTATTTAAGACCCACACCCCCAGGTAGGTGACCACAAATGAGAGGATAACCATAATTGCAGAGGCTTTCTACAAGGACTGAGCAGTTGGGCATCACATCAGCCCTCCAGCCCAAGAGTTCTGCACCAGGAAGTCAAGACAAGCTCTCAGAACATCTAACTTTGAAGGCCAGCAGAGCTTGCAAACAAGAGAGACAAAGGCTGTGGGAGACTCCACTCTTATAGGGCTTACACAAAATCTCACAGAGAGATTTTGGGTCCCAGCACAGAGGCAGGCAGTCATTTGAAAGGAGCCTTGTCAGACCCCATTGCTCATCTTGGACAGCTTCCCAGAGAGACAGGAGGCAACTGGGACTCCCCTGGGTATACAGATACAAGTGGGAGCCATTTGGGGGAGCTCATTCTACCATGCGAACAATGATGATGGCAAGCATCATTTTGGAGTCCTCCCTCAGCCCATTAGTTCTGGGGGCTTACTCTCCCAACAGCAGGCCAGTTAAATCACAAATAATCAAAGAAATGTAAATCAAAACCACAATGAGACATCACCTCACACCTGTTGGAATGGCTATTATCAAAAGACAACAAATATCAAGCAAGTGTTGATGAAGGTGTGGAGAAAGAGAACCCTCAGCCACTGTTGGTGGGCATGTAAATTGGTACAGACACTATAGAAAACAGTATGACGATTCCTCAAAATAAAAACTAAAACTATCATACAATCCAGCAATACCAGTTCTGGACATTTTTTCTGAAGAAAACAAAGACACCAATTTGAAACAGTATATACACCTCTATGTTCATTGTGGTGTTATTTATGGGAGCCAAGATATGGAAATATCCTAAGTGCCCATCAATAATTAATGGATAAAGAAGATGTGGTATATATATATGTGTGTGTGTGTGTGTGTGTGTGTATGTGTTTATATATATCCAAGATGTGATATACACAATGGAATATTACTGAGCCATAAAAAGTGTGATATCTTGCTATTTGCAACAGCAGGAATGGACCCAGAGGGCATTATGCTAAGTGAAATAAGCCTGATGGAGAAAAACTAATACAGTATGATTTCATTTATATGCAGAATCTAAAAAAACAAAACAAATGAACAAACAGAAAACAGAAACAGACTCGTAGATACAGAGAAGTAACTGGTAGTTGCCAAATGGGTAGCGGTGGGGAATGAGTGGAATAGGTGTGGGAGATTAAGAGCAACAAACTTCCAGCTGTAAAATGAGTCAGGTAGATGTAATATACAGCATAGGAAATACAGTAATAATTTTGAAAAGTGACAAATGGTAATTAGACTTAACAGGGGTATCATCTTGTAGATGATACTCTCTTGTACACTTGAAACATAAGTAAGTCAATTATACTTCAAAAAAAAAGAAAAATTTTAAAATATAAATAAATGACAAAGAAATATATAGGTAAGTAAAAAGAGAGTATTAAGTCAATTTATACTATTCCTTGGATTCTTAAATACAATTGCCCAGTCTAGCAAAGCAAGAAGACCAGCAAGACCAGTAAGTACTCCTTGTGTATCTCCTTTACTGAGTGAACAGGCACAGCCGAGAAGAGAAACAGGCATACAACTAACTTTCCAAATTTGAGCCATGAAATTTGACCGTGGTTTGAGTCCTCCAAACATAAGATATAATGGGGATATGGTGTAACTCTTCAAGCTCTCATCTAATCCTCTCTCCATTGAAGAAACAAAAACAGTGCAGTCATTAGAGACACACTCTAGGTAGTAATTAAAAGCGGGCTCTCTGAAGCCAGGCTGAATTCCAGCTCCGCTACTTACCGAGTTACTCTGAGCATGTAACTTCTTCATGCCTCAGATTTTTCATATATAAAGTAGGTATAGGGCTTCCCTGGTGGCGCAGTGGTTGAGAGTCCGCCTGCCGATGCAGGGGACAAGGGTTCGTGCCCCGGTCCGGGAGGATCCCACATGCCACGGAGCGGCTGGGCCCGTGAGCCATGGCCGCTGAGCCTGCGCGTCCGGAGCCTGTGCTCCACAACGGGAGAGGCCACAACAGTGAGAGGCCCGCATACCGCAAGAAAAAAAAAAGTAGGTATAATAATGGTACATGGCTTATACATTTGTTTTGAAAATTAATCTATGTAAAGTGTTTTGAAAAAGTCCAAGACATAGTGAACACTATAGGGCTTACTTACTGTTGTCTCCTTTTAATCAAACTCCAAGTTATTCTAACACAAAATGAAAAGAATTGGATGCTGTAAAAGATGGGAAGAGTTTTGGGGAAGACAGAAGCATGCATTTTTGAGAAAACTTTCATGAACAACTGAAGCAACAGAAGATGACTAAAGATGTTGTTAGGAACATTTTATTATTTTGTGATTGATAAAATCTATAGGACTCTTCAATCTTTTGGGCTCAGATTTGCATTGCTTTCCATGGAACACATTTGGGTGAACCAATGGTTCATGTCTAAACTGAAATCTAATCTGCCACAAAACTATCGCTTTCCCTATTTCTGATAAAATCTAAGTGTTTTCCTGGTTCCTTAAATATGGGAATTCAGTGTCATTTTTTGGGTCCTACATATCTCCCTCTTTCAAACCCAATCAGTGGCAAATCCTGGTCAAATATGTTCACAGGTGTCTTTACCACTTCCTTTCTGTTACCATTTCACAAAGCTGGGTCCTCACCTTCCTGCTGCTGCATTGCTTGAGGCTTCCCAGCAGGCGCTGCTACCAGCGACCCTCACCTCACCATTGCTAGAGTACAAGAGAAGAGATGGGTTTAATTTTTCCTTCCAAGGGTACAGATTTCAGAAAATAGCCATTTGAGTTCACTTCTACTACTAAAAGTAACCAAGTGGTAGTTTTATTCCTAATGTGATAAGCCACATATGAATTTAAAGAATAGTAATGCCCCATTTTACATATACATACAGAAACTGATAGAATGGCACACATATATAAGCATGTTTTATATATGTATATGTATAGGTATATAATGGGGCATTGCTGATATAGATATACATATAGATATAGGTATATCTGTCTTTTCCTTCTTAGAAGCTACAATGATTCTTCACCAGTAGCTGTTCATACTAGCATGAACATGGATGTTAGTAGTGAGTTCAGATCCAGCAAGTAATTCCTGACTTTCAGATCACTATGCAACTGAAGAATGCTTTGAAATGAATATCATATTTTTACTTGAACATTTGTTATTTCTGACTTGATGCATACCCGTTCTGCATTTTATAAGGGCCTACATAGTGAGTGTGTATGTGTGTATACAGCCCCCTACACACATACACACGCAAAGAAAGAAAGCAAGTGAGAAGAAGATGCCTGTCAACTTCAATTCTGTATGCATAAAAATGCATGAGAGAAGGGACTGAAAATGTAGGGGCAAAAAGTCAGGAAATGTCAAGCTTGATAGGTCATGCCGAGGGGAAAAATGTACTCTAAAAATGTCCTACCATTTAACGTACTGGTATTAATTTGATTTTATATTCAACAAGAATATGTTATGTATATCCACAATCATATCTAGATTGTTATTCTACCAAGCTAAGACTTCTGTTGCTCAGTGGAGCTCAGCATTTCAAGGCTGTTAATCTCTGCTTGTCATTCATGCCAGTTTTGGTGTGTGTTTTTTTGTAGTACAGGTTTTCTTTTTACATATACCAGACACATTAATCCATTAAATTTCAGGACACAGTACAAAAAAAAAAAAAACAATTCAACTAATTCATCTGACAATGCTGTTCATATTCATGATGCCATTTTTTGTTGTTGGTTTGTTTCCTAATAATAAAGAAGGAGACTTAGGGCTGTTGGGCTGATATATATTTGGGGGTCCCCCCTTCCCCCCTCCCCCAAACCCCACCAGGGTGAACAGGAGGAGGAAAAAGGAGGGCAGGGCCCACAGCAAAGTTTCATAATCTTGAATCCAGTGGGGGAGGAGGAGAGGAAAGGAAGGAAAAAAAAGGAGAAAATATAAATCCTATAATACATACAACAGAGTGGGGATGGTACAGACATGAAGCTGAGGCATGGGGTGGGCCGCTGGGGGTGGGTGCAGCAGAACCTCCCCCACATTCCTTTCTCTCTTTAATGCTGTTTCCGTAGTTACCAGGCTGAGAAGCCCTCTCAGAAGATGGGACCAGGAGAAGAGAGTCAGGGACTCAGTTGGGACCCCAGCTATAGCTGTTGTAGGCAGACTTGCTGGTCTGGGGCTTCTGTGGGATGGAGCTGGTCTGCTTACATTGCCCACTGCCTGTGTGGCCATCCTGCTGCACGTGATGGTGAAGGATCTGGGAGTGAGGCTGCTGATGGGGGGTCAGAATGTGCCTAAAGGGGGCAGGTGGGTAGGCAGCAGATGTGGCCAGATTGATGCCCCCTACTTCCTAGGGATGAACGCAAGTTGAAGGAGGCAGCAGGAGTACTGGAATGAAAACCTTGTTTCTCAAAGGCCTGCTGGGTTTTGCAGTACACAGAACCTGAGATATCTGGCACACCTGTGTTACTGGAGGTGACTGATACACCAGTGTTGTATCCATGAGACCCATATCCACTTGGCTGTTGGAAAAGGGTGGCTGATACATTCACACTGACATTCACACCATGCTTCTTGGAAGAGGTAGGAGCCACAGGGAACACAGCAGGCCCATACTGGAAGGTGTTGGGGAGGCCCGGAACCCCTGTGTAGTATGGCTGTTGTAACTGTAGCCAGGATGCAGCGCCGGGTTCAGGAATGTCTGCTGCATGGTGTAGTGAGTCTGTGTCTGGTTATGCTGGGGCTGGGCTAAGGCTGTGGCTGGGGCTGGGGACGAGGCATCCCCATGGCCGAACTTTGTGAGGTCACCAGAATAAGTGTTGCTGGCCAGGCTACCATCCCTCCCAGTCAGCGGAGTGGTGGGTGTGGGAAATGGGAGGCTGTAGTAATCCAATGGAAATCTTGTCTGAAGCATCTGCAGGTCATCATAACCATATACTTGTGGCGGGTAGGCATGTAACAGCCCTGGAGCCATAATATATGGATTAGGCAACAACAGCAGGACCCCAGGAGGGAGGTTGGGAGGAGCTTTTCCTGAAGTCATAGCAACTGAGCTTCAAGTGGAGGCTATGATGGTAGAGTTGCTGCCTAGACTGAGGCCCAAGCTCCTGCCACTATTGAGACTGGAAGAGACACTGACCATTGGTGCAGAGACTGTGCTGGATGTGGTGGAGAAAGTGCTGGAGGAAGAATGAAGATTTGCCTCACTCTCCATGCTTGTGTGCAAAATAGTGGATGTCGAAGTCTGCTCAGAAGATGTTGATGATGAAAGGGTATTCTGCTGAGTAGATAACATGCTGCTGTGTTGTGTGCTGGTAGTATTTGGAATCTCCTCATTGTGGCTCAAGCCACCCAAGGAGGATGAGTACTGATTGGCTGTCGTCAGTAAGGAATTTGCAGATACCGTTTCACTGAGAGGGGGGATGCTAGAAGTGGAAGGTGCAGAACCTGTAGCATCTTCAACAGATTGCGGGTTCTGCAACTGCATGGCCTGCACAGAACTGAAGCCATTCTTTGCCTGAGTCAAGTCCTTTTGGGGTGATGAAGAGATGGAGCTGGGTTACCACTGAGTCTGTGTGGATCACTGTTCATAAAGAGGGCCCTGAGCATTATTTTGGGAGGTATAGGTTGTCGACTGAATTGGGCCACTCTGATAACTGGACTCCTGGTTAGATGAAATTGTGGATGAAGATTCACTGGCCGTGCTGGTATAGAGGCTACTTGGAGCCTGGCTTGAAGAGGTGCTCTTGGTGGGAGTAGACTCATAATCAGAAAGGACAGACTCTGACCCAAACTGCAATGCCCCAAACTGCAGGCGGAGCCCTGAGATATGTGCTGAGCCAGGCATCTCAACAGCCAGAGCAGGAATCTTAGAAGTCACGGAGGCTTTTTTCTTCTGCTGTTCAGTTTTTGCTGAGCTGGCTGAGGACTGGAGGATTGTTTGTCTGAAGACCCAGGAGACATTTGAGGAGTCGAGGTGGATTTGCTTGGCAGAGGAGAACACGGGTTGGGGCGGGGAGGTGCAGCAGTGGAGGTAGCCACTGTGGGTGGCTTCTCCTGAAGGAACACCTCCATCACAGTTGAAGACGGGGTGAAAGGCTAGTGCTTTGTAAAGGGGCTGTGCACTGTTGAATCATTTGGGTTCTTCAAATCATACTGCATCAGCGATAGGGATTGTGTGGTGGAGCCCATGTTCCAAGAGGAGGTGGTGGTGGTTCCAGATTGAGAATGTTGAGCTGCCAACTGAGCCAGGACCTGAGCAGTCTTGAAGTGCTCCAAGAACTGAGAGCCTGTGGTGCTTCCACTTTTAGCTTCACCAACATCACCAACTTCTTTCCCTAACATGCTCACCATACTGTGATGAGAAAACATGTTCCCTGAAGCAGGCTGCGATATGGCGCTCTGCTTCGAGTTACTGAAGACCAGAGGCTGGAGAAGAGAAGGAGACTGAGATGGATCCAGATTAGATGAATCATTCCCCATTGAAGGCAGTGTCTTCCCCAACAGAGCAGCAAGGTCAATTCTCTGACCAGCAGTGATTGTCACATTCTCCACAGGCAGATGCTCTGACGACACATTAGAGGCAGTGAAAATCTTGGTCTCGGAAAGATCTTCATTCCCGTCTTCAGTTTCCCACTCCTCTGTTGCAGTCCTCTATGCACTCATCCTATCATCGGGTTCAAAGTGGCCAGTGCTGTTCTATGTATTGCAGCTGTTATTGACATAGTTATCAGTATTTGCCAGCTCTGCATAATCAGCTGGATTAAAGGTTCCCATTCCTTGAGCAGAAAACCTTCCTCCCCACCTACCAGAGTCACCTCTGCCTCGGCCATGACCTCTTCTGCCTCTTTCTGTGCCTCTTCGAGAAGGCGCTCCACTCTTGGTGCCATCTAACCCATTTTCCTGACCTCAAAACTCTCGTCCATGGCTGGCACCTCTCCCCCGTCTTGGTGACCCACCACGTCGCCGACTATAGTCTCTGTCCCGGTCTCGATTTTCTTTGCCCTCCTTGTTGGATTCCGTTTGGCCACCATCCTTCTGTCCTGAGACTCCCTTCTTCTTCCCAACCATCTCCCAGGAATGCATATCTGGGTTTCCTTCCAGCAGTACATTGATGGCTCTGTTGACATCTCCATTGCAGTCATGCAAAGCAATGACACATTCATCCTGGTTCTTGCCTGTGATATCAATCAGTTGTTTCACCTTTTCCTCAAAGCCAGCATCATTATGGTCCAAAATCATCTGTGCAAGTCGAAGTTGCTCCTCAGTGGCCCAGGGCTGCTGCTTGTGCTGTGTCTGGTTTTAATTTTCAGGTCGTTCCCAGTTTCCTCGGGCTCGGTTAATGCCCACCCATGTCATCATTTACAGTATATACGAATAACAATATTTACAACGTAGAATACTCAGTCTCCTCCTCATGCCAGTTTTTAAAGAATTGTTTGAATGTAACTGCACAACATGCTGTTTTGTCCTCTAGTGTTGTCCCAAAGTCTTTTGTGACTGAAAAGCTATGGTGATCATGGACCTGTGGTGTCTAGGTAAAAGGCTGCTTTTCTCCCCTAAAGGATGAGTCAGGAAAATCAATCACACCCAAACATAAAGCAATACATCTCCAAGCACACTTCTGTCTGATTCTTCTCACGAGCATAACATAAATGAGAGATACAAGGAGTTGGTCTGCAGCCGGACTCCCTCACATTACCCCTCAGCCACTTCCTTCCTTCTGTCACAGGTGAGAGCTGACTCATCTGTAAGGGGCGTGCAAGTGGAGCACCTCGACTTTGAATGACTGTTCACACCTAACTTCCCCAGCAACATTTAATTTTAATGTGCTTCCTTGTTCGTGATGCTCCTCAGGTGTCATCTGTGTGGTTAACCCACTCCAAGGGTGGCATGCATAGTGGGTCAATATTCCCCTTTCATGTGCCTATAGCACATAGATAATCAATAACTATATTGTTTCCCACTTAGTCCAGACATCTTTAGAATTCTCAATACAATTGCATGTCAGGTGAACTTCATCAGTCAATCAGGACTAAAACCTACTTGCTATGCCTAGGTTACTCATTTTCATTTAAAATATGTGTATTGTAAAAAAGAGTTCAGGCGACAAAATGATGGATCTCAAATTTATTTTTATGAGTATTCCTTATTAAATTAGCAATAACAACAAAAATATATGTATGTATGTGTGTATATATACATATATATTTATTAACAAGACTCATCCTTAGGACCGTCATTGACTTTTGTATATGTTTACTCAAAAATATTATGAAATGAAAATGCTATCAGATTATTAATTTTATTCAAGAGACTGTTAAACACGTTTAAAAAATAGCCACAAATACATGTGCAAGTTATGTTATTTATTAAGTCTACAGAAAAACATGGTAGAGTGTGTAGATTTATGGTAACATTCTTTCCTCTATGCTCCCCAAAGTCACCATACTTAGGTCGATTGTAATTGTTGCCACATTGTTTTGAAAACACTTCCTTTCTTATTTCACTGACTAACTCCTTCGAAACAGGAGAGCCTGGCTTCTCTTTGCATCATGTGATAACTGATTGAAATAACTGATTGAATGAATAAATGATTCTATTTTTTTAACAAGTGGTGTTATATTATTCTGCTGTCACGAGACTAACTCTATTCTTAGTGCTTCCAAAGCATGTTACTATTCTTATCTCAGTGAAATTTTGTTCAATGACTAATTTCAAATGTATTTTCACCTTAAGACAATTTCCTTCTTTTTTTTTTTTTGGCTTGCTGAAATAGTAAATAAACTGACATAAGTGTTAGTTCTCTGAATGAGTCATTTTAATGTTACTAATTAGTTTAAATGGTGAAATTAATATTTAAAAGCTATAATCCTTAAAACTATATAAGTAACTAAATTGGCTTTGAAGGCTGTAAATGTTTTAATACTCACACAAGAATGTTAACTTGCAATCATCTTAGAAAAAGTTTAAAATCCATTTCCAACAAACTATATTATCTTTGAACCTACTGAGAAACATTTGGAACTTGAATTTTTTTAAATAAATTATATTTATAATTCTCTGTACAACCCAAATACATTACCACGATGGGAAAATTCTGAAGCCGGAGTCTTACAAAAGGTGAATTACTGTGCCTTTATTATCAATAATAATATGTGTAAAATGACTCACAATCCATCCTTAAAGCTTTGGATTCTTTGATATCATCAAAGTAGAGATTTTTAACTGCAGAAAATGCTGACATGACATTAGATATACTAGAAGCCATTCCTTAAAATTTGTTGATTAATCGTGTGGTGCTAGATGTTCCAAATCAACTTCACTCTTCTTGAATCCTCAGCTTAAACTCACAACTTGAATCTTATTTTGCATTTTGAAATTGAGCTAACACTGGTCCTTTCCACTTCCTCCTTTGGTGTCTAGAATTTGTTAAATCCTGATGGCTATGATTCAGGAATCTCAAGGATATTCCTTTTGTATATGAAGATTTGTCCAAGTCAGAGATGCTCTCTTTAAGAAAGTAACTGACCTGGCATATTTTTGTAAAGAATATATTTAAAAACATACAAAATGTCCAAGTCATTCTTCTGGATGGTGGGATTCTAGGTGATTTTAAATTTTTTTCTTTTTTCTTGACATTATTTTCCAAATTTTGTGAAACGAACCTCAGTAATTGTATAAGAAAAATTAAAGTTAGTTCATAATATCTGTAGATATAGATAAAGACGAAAATTTACAATAGTGCTAAGAGTATCTGTACTTACTCTACACCAGATGCTCAACTCAATTATTTCTGATGGAGTGGATACCATTTTTCAAAAGAAAAGTAGTATTTATACTATTACTTTTGATGTAGTAGCAGTGATGCTGTGTGTTGTCATGGTAGGGTGGGGGTTAATAAAGCAAGGAAAAAAGAAACACAAAGTATATTGAAAACCCCTGGGGTCTGAGGGGAACATGGATCTTTAAGGATGAGGCTGGATTTTAAGGCCATGGTCTAGAGACCCGAGAAGAATGTTTGTCTTTTCCCTAAAGGAAATTCTATGTTATTGAAATATTGTAGCTAATTGATACCACTAGATTTTCACTTTCTTTTTTTTTTTTTTTAACATCTTTATTGGAGTATAATTGCCTTAATGGTGTGTTAGTTTCTGCTTTATAACACAGTGAATCAGCTAGACATATACATATATCCCCATATCCCCTCACTCTTATGTCTCCCTCCTGCCCACCCTCCTTTCCCAACCCTCTGGGTGGACACAAAGCACAGAGCTGATCTCCCTGTGCTATGCGGCTGCTTCCCACTAGCTAAATATTTTACATTTGGTAGTGTATATATGTCCATGCCACTCCCTCATTTCGCTCCAGCTTACCCTTCCCCTTCCCCATGTCCTCAAATCCATTCTCTACGTCTGCGTTTTTATTCTTGTCCTGTCCCTAGGATCTTAAAAAACATTTTTTCTAAAATTCCATATATATGTGTTAGCATACGGTATTTTTTTTTTCTCTTTCTGACTTACTTCACTCTGTATGACAGTCTCTAGGTCCATCCACCTCACTATAAATAACTCAGTTTTGTTTCTTTTTATGGCAGAGTAATATTCCATTGTATATATGTGCCACATCTTCTTAATCTATTCGTCTGTCAATGTACACATAGGTTGTTTCCATGTCCTGGCTATTGTAAACAGTCCTTCAATGAACACTGTGGTACATGACTCTTTTTGAATTATGGTTTTCTCAGGGTATACGCCCAGTAATGGGATTGCTGGGTCATATGGTAGTTCTATTTCTAGTTTTTTAAGGAATCTCCATACTGTTCTTTATAGTGGCTGTATCAATTTACATTCCCACCAACAGTGCAAGATGGTTTCCTTTTCTCCACACCCTCTTCAGCATTTATTGTTTGTAGATATTTTGATGATGGCCATTCTGACTGGTGTGAGGTGATACCTCATTGTAGTTTTGATTTGCATTTCTCTAATGATTAGTGATGTTGAGCATACTTTCATGTGTTTGTTGGCAATCTGTATATCTTTTTTGGAGAAATGTCTATTTAGGTCTTCTGTCCATTTTTGGATTGGGTTGTTTGTTTTTTTGATATTGAGCTGCATGAGTTGCTTGTAAATTTTGGAGATTAATCCTTTGTCAGTTGCTTCATTTGCAGATATTTTCTCCCATTCTGAGGGTTGTCTTTTCATCTTTTTTATGTTTTCCTTTGCTGTGCAAAAGCTTTTAAGTTTTATTAGGTCTCATTTGTTTATTTTTGTTTTTATTTCCATTTCTCTAGGAGGTGGGTCAAAAAGGATATTGCTGTGATTAATGTATTAGAATGTACTGTCTATGATTTCCTCTAAGAGTTTTATAGTGTCTGGCCTTACATTTAGGGTTTTAATCCATTTCAAGTTTATTTTTGTGTATGGCGTTAGGGAGTGTTCTAATTTCATTCTTTTACATGTTGCTGTCCAGTTTTCCCAGCACCACTTATTGAAGAGGCTGTCTTTTTCCATTGTATATTCTTACATCCTTTATCAAAAGTAAGGTGACCAATGTGTGTGGATTTATCTCTGAGATTTCTATCCTGTTCCATTGATCTATATTTCTGATTTTGTGCCAGTATCATACTGACTTGGTTACTGTAGCTTTGTAGTATAGTCTGAAGTCAGGGAGCCTGATTCCTCCAGCTCCTTTTTTCTGTCTCAAGACTGCTTTGGCTATTTGGGGTATTTTGTGTTTCCATACAAATTGTGAAATTTTTTGTTCTAGTTCTGTAAAAAATGCCATTGGTAGTTTGACAGGGATTACATTGAATCTGTGGATTGCTTTGGGTAGTATAGTCATTTTCACAATGTTGATTCTTCCACTCCAGGAACATGGTATATCTCTCCATCTGTTTGTATCATCTTTAATTTCTTTCATCTCTGTCTTATAATTTTCTGCATACAGGTCTTTTGTCTCCTTAGGTAGGTTTATTCCTAGGTATTTTATCCTTTTTGTTGCAGTGGTAAATGGGAGTGTTTCCTAATTTCTCTTTCAGATTTTTCATCATTATTTATAGGAATGCAAGAGATTTCTGTGCATTAATTTTATATCCTGCTACTTTACCAAATACATTGATTAACTCTAGTAGTTTTCTGGGAGCATCTTTAGGATCCTCTATGTATAGTATCATGTCATCTGCAAACAGTGGCAGCTTTACTTCTTTTCTGATATGGATTCCTTTTATTTCTTTTTCTTCTCTGATGGCTGTGGCTAAAACTTGCAAAACTATGTTGAATAATAGTGGTGAAGTGGACAACCTTGTCTTCTTCCTGATCTTAGAGGAAATGGTTTCAGTTTTTCACCATTGAGAATGATGTTGACTGTGGGTGTGTCCTACATGGCCTTTATTAAGTTGAGGTAAGTTCCCTCTATGCCTACTTTCTGGAGGGTTTTTATCATAACTGGGTGTTGAATTTTGTCAGAAGGTTTTTCTGCATCTATTGAGATGATCATATGGTTTTTATCCTTCAGTTTGTTAATATGGTTTATCACATTGATTGATTTGCATATATTGAAGAATCCTTGCATTCCTGGGATAAACCACACTTAATCATGGTGTAAGACCTTCTAATGTGCTGTTGGATTCTGTTTGCTAGTATTTTGTTGAGGATTTTTGCATCTATGTTCATCCGTGATACTGGCCAGTAGTTTTCTTTCTTTCTTTTTGTGTGGTTTTGGTATCAGGGCGATGGTGTCCTCGTAGAATGAGTTTGGGAGTGTTCTTCCCTCTGCTATATTTTGGAAGAGTTTGAGAAGGTTAGGTCTTAGCTCTTCTCTAAATGTTTGATAGAATTCTCCTGTGAAGCCATCTGGTCCTGAGCTTTTGTTTGTTGGAAGATTTTAAATCACAGTCTCAATTGCAGTGCTTGTGATTGGTCTGTTTATATTTTCTATTTCTTCTTGGTTTAGTCTTGGAAGGTTGTGCTTTTCTAAGAATTTGTCCATTTCTTCCAGGTTGTCCATTTTATTGGCATATAGTTGCTTGTAGTTATCTCTCATGATCCATTGTATTTCTGCAGTGTCAGTTGTTACTTCTCCTTTTTCATTTTCAATTCTATGGATTTGAGTCTTCTGCCTTTTTTTCTTGATGAGTTTGTTTAATGATTTATCAATTTTTTTTTATCTTCTCAATGAATCAGCTTTTAGTTTTATTGATCTTTGCTATTGTTTCCTTCATTCCTTTTTCATTTATTTCTGATCTGATCTTTATGATTTCTTTCCGTCTTCTAACTTTGGGTTTTTTTGTTCTTCTTTCTCTAATTGCTTTAGGTGTAAGTTTAGGTTGTTTATTTGAGATGTTTCTTGGTTTTGGAGGAAGGATTTTATTGCTTCAAACTTCCCTCTTAGAACTGCTTTTGCTCCATCCCATAGGTTTTGGGTCATTGTGTTTTCATTGTCATTTGTTTCTAGGTATTTTTTGATTTCTTCTTTGATTTCTTCAGTGATCTCTTGGTTATTTACTAGTGTATTGTCTACTCTCCATGTGTTTGTATTTCTTACGTTTTTTTCCCTGTAATTGATATCTAGTCTCATAGTGTTGTGATTGGGAAAGATATTTGATAAGATTTCAATTTTCTTAAATTTACCAAGCCTTGATTTGTGACCCAAGGTATGCTCTATCCTGGAGACTGTTCCATAAGCACTTGAGAAGATAGTGTATTCTGTTGTTTTTGGATGCAATGTCCTGTAAATATCAATTTGGATGGAATGTCCAATAAGTATCAATTAAGTCCATCTTGTTTAATGTATCATTAAAGTTTATGTTTCCTTATTTATTTTCATTTTGGATGAACTGTCCATTGGTGAAAGTGGGGAGTTAAAATCCCCTACTATGATTTTGTTACTTTTGATTTCCCCTTTGATGGCTGTTAGCATTTGCCTTATGTATTGATGTGCTCCTATGTTGGGTGCATAAATATTTACAATTGTTATATCTTCTTCTTGGTTTGATCCCTTGATCATTATGTGGTATCCTTCTTTGTCTTTTGTAATAGTCTTTATTTTAGAATCTATTTTTTCTGATATGAGAATTGCTACTCTGGGTTTCTTTTGATTTCCATTTGCATGGAATATCTTCTTCCATGCTCTCACTTTCAGTCTTTATGTGTCTCTAGGTCTGAAGTGGGTCTCTTGTAGACAGCATATATATGGGTCTTGTTTTACTATCCATTCAGCCAGTCTATGTCTTTTGGTTGGAGCATTTAATCCATTTACATTTAAGGTAATTATTGATATGTGTGCTCCTATTACCATTTTCTTATTTTTGGGAGTTTGTTATTGTAGGTCTTTTCCTTCTCTTGTGTTTCCTGCCTAGAGAAATTCCTTTAGCATTTGTTGTAAAGCTGGTTTGGTGGTACTGTATTCACTCAGCTTTTGCCTGCCTGTAAAGGTCTTAATTTCTCTGTCGAATCTGAATGAGATCCTTGCTGGGTAGAGTAATCTTGGTTGTAGGTTTTTTCCTTTCATCACTTTAAATATGTCCTGCCACTCCCTTCTGCCTTACAGAGTTTCTGCTGAAAAATCAGCTGTTAACCTTATGGAGATTCATTTGTATGTTATTTGTTGTTTTTCCCTTGCTGCTTTTAATATTTTTTCTTTGTATTTAATTTTTGGTAGTTTGATTAATATGTGTCTTGCCTTGTTTCTCCTTGGATTTATCCTGTATGGGACTCTCTGACCTTCCTCAACTTGATTGACTATTTTATTTCCCATATTAGGAAAGTTTTCAACTATAAATCTTCAAATATTTTCTCAGTTCCTTTCTTTTTCTCTTCTTCTTCTGGGACCCCTATAATTCAAATGTTGGTGCATTTAATGTTGTCCTAGAAGTCTGAGACTGTCCTAAACTCTTTTCATTCATTTTTTTTTTCTCTTCTGCTCTGTGGTAGTTATTTCCACTATTTTATCTTCCAGGTTACTTATCCATTCTTATGCCTCAATTATTCTGCTATTGATTCCTTCTAGAGAATTTTAAATTTCATTTATTGTGTTGTCCATTGTTGTTGGTTGGCTCTTTAATTCTTCTCCGTCTCTGTTAAACATTTCTTGTATTTTCTCCTTTCTATTTCCAAGATATCAGATCATTGTTACTATCATTACTCTGAATTTTTTTTCAGGTAGACTGCCTATTTCCTCTTCATTTATTTCATCTGATGGGTTTTTACCTTATTCCTTCATCTGCTGTGTGTTTCTCTGTTTTCTCATTTTTCTTAACTTACTGTGTTTGAGGTCTCCTTTTTGCAGGCTGCAGGTTTGTTGTTCCCATTGTTTTTGGTGTCGCCCCCCAGTGGCTAAGCCTGGTTTAGTGGGCTGTGTAGGCTTCCTGGTGGAGGGGACTGGTGCCTGTGTTCTGGTGGATGAGGCTGGATCTTGTCTTTCTGGTGGGCAGGACTACATCCTGTGGTGTGTTTGCAGTGCCTGTGACCTTATTGTGATTTTAGGCAGACTCTCTGTTAATGGGTGGGGTTGTGTTCCTGGCTTGCTAGTTGTTTGCATAGGGTGTCCAGCACTGTAGCTGGTCATTGAGTGGAGCTGGGTCTTAGTGGTGAGATGGAGACCTCTGGGAGAGCTTTTTCCATTTGATATTACTTGGAACTAGGAGCTCTCTGGTGGACCAATGTCCTGAACTCAGCTCTCCCACATCAGAGGCACAGGCCTGACACCTGGTGGGAGCATGAAGACCCTGTCAGCCACACAGCTCAGAGGAAAAGGGAGAAAGAAAAAGAGAGAGAGAGAGAGAGAGAGAGAGAGAGAGAGAAGAAAGAAAGAAAAAGAAAGAAAGAAAATATAGTTTTTAAAAGAAAAAATTTAAAAATTTACTAAAAATTAAAAAGAAATTTAAAGTATTTAAAAAGAATTAAAAAGGACAGACAAAACCTTAGGACAAATGGTAAAAGCAAAGCTATATAGACAAAATCACAGAAAGAAGCATACACATCCACACTCACAAAAAGCGAAAAAGGAAAAAGAAAAAATATATATATATATATATAAAAGGAAGAGAGCAACCAAATCAATAAACAAATCTACCAATGATAATAAGTGCTAAATAGTAAACTAAGATAAACATAAAACCAGAAACAAATTAAATGCAGAAAGCAAACCACAAGTCTACAGTTGCTCCCAAAGTCCACTGTCTCAATTTTGGGAGGATTTGTTGTCTATTCAGGTATTCCACAGATACAGGGTACATCAAGTTGATTGTGGAGATTTAATCCGCTGCTCCTGAAGCTGCTGGGAGAAATTTCCCTTTCTCTTCTTTGTTCGCACAGCTCCCAGGGTTCAGCTTTGGATTTGGCCCAGTCTCTGCATGTAGGTCACCTGAGGGCGTCTGTTCCCACCCAGAGAGGAGGGGGCTAAAGGAGCAGCTGATTCGGTGGCTCTGGCTCACTCAGGCCAGGGGGAGGGAGGGGTTCGGAAGTGGGACAAGCCTGTGGCAGCAGAGGTCCACATGATGTTGCAACAGCCTGAGGCGCACTGTGTGTTTTCCTGGAGAAGTTGTCCCTGGATCACAGGACCCTGGAAGTGGCGGGCTGCACAGGCTCCCAGGAGGGGAGGTGCATAGACAGTGACCTGTGCTTGCACACAGGCTTCTTGGTGGCTGCAGCAGCAGCCTTAGCGTCTCATGCCCGTCTCTGGTGTCCACACTGATATCCGCGGCTTGTGCCTGTCTCTGGACCTCCTTTAGGCGGTGCTCTGAATCCCCTTTCCTCCCGCACCCCGAAACAATGGTCTGTTGCCTCTAAGGTAGTTCCAGACTTTTTCCCAGACTACCTCCTGGCAAGCTGTGGCCCACAAGCTTCAGGCTGTGTTCATGCAGTCAACCCCAGTCCTCTCCCTGGGATCTGACCTCTGAAGCTGGAGCCTCAGCTCCCAGCCCCTGCCCACCCGGGCAGGTGAGCAGATAAGCCTCTCAGGCTAGTGAGTGCTGGTCAGCACTTATCCTTTGTGCAGGAATGTCTCCACTTTGCCTTCTACACCTCTATTGCTGCACTCTCTTCCATGGCTCCGATGCTTCCCCCACCCCACAACGCCCTGTCCCCACCAGTGAAGGGGCTTCCTAGTATGTGGAAACCTTTCCTCCTTCACAGCTCCTTCCCAGAGGTGCAGGTCCTGTCCCTATTCTTTTGTCTCTGTTTTTTCTTTTGTCCTACCCAGGTACATGGGGAGTTTCTTGCCTTTGGGGAAGTCTGAGGTCTTCTGCCAGTGTTCAGTAGGTGTTCTGTAGGAGTTGTTCCACATGTAGGTGTATTTCTGATGTATTTGTGGGGAGGAAGGTGATCTCCATGTCTTACTCCTCCACATCTTGAAAGTCTCCCCCTAGATTTTCACTTTCAATGTATCATTCTGGCTGCAACATGGGAAATGAACAGAAAGGATAGAAGACCTGTGGCCCAGGTGGCCTATGATGATGGCTTTCAAAGAAATAGAAATGAAGCCAGAAGTATATTGGAGATGAGATTTATAGAATCTGGTGTTGGGATGCTTATTGGAAATAAAAGAGAAAAAGATGAAAAGAAGATTACCAAGTCTCCTGCTGGTACAAGGGGCTACATGGTGGTGACATTTGCCACAATGGAACATTGGAAGGGGATCAGCATTGGGAGCAAATATTGCAAAGTATGTGTTAGCCACACTGAATGTGTGCTGCCTTTGATATTCACAAATGAAGAGGTCAAGCAGGAAGTTAAATGTAGAGATCCACAAATGAGAGAACTATCTTGGATTAGAGATCAAAATGTGTAAGTCACAGACATAGGTCTGTGCCTCTGGCATAAATGAGGGTAAAAGAAGGGGTAGACAAGGTAAGGGGTTAAGCCTTACTTGAGTCTAACTCTGTGGACACCTAAAATGGGTTTGTTTCTTTTTATTTTATAGTGGAGTATAGTTGATTAACAATGTTGTATTAGTTTCAGGTGTACAGCAAAATGATTCAGTTATACATATACATGTATCTATTCTTTTCAAATTCTTTTCCCACTTAGGTGATTACACTAGTGTTAATAAAATAATGACATGGCAGCCTGAAACCCCACAGTGGGTCCAGGAAAATACATGTGGGTTGGTATTACTAAAATACAAAGTGAGAGAAAAGGAGTGGAAATAGATGTAGGTAAGTAGATTAATGAGTTACTGTTAAAGCGAATTTGCTCTCAAACCAACTTGCATGGGAGTCTGAATGCCATCTGGCAGGAGGAGTGGAGCAGTTGAAGAATATTGGCAGAGAAGATGCATGACTATGTTTGTGTTTTAGGTGGGACACACTGACTGGAACTTAGAGGGTGAATTTAAGAGCAAACAGACAGGAATGAGGAAAACCGAGAAGTGGCTCTTGCATTTGTCTGGACAAGGTGCTGAGAGACGGGATAATTGAAATACGAAGAAAGCAGACTGAAAAATATTTAAGGCACAGCATGCTCATTTGTCAGAAATGGAGAGTGAAAAGGAAGAGTCTGTGGCATGACTTGCAGGCTTCTAGTTTTGAAGATGAAACAGATTACAGTGCCATTTATGGAGGGTGGCACATTTGGGGAGGAGTTTCCATGTTGGACATGTTGAATGACTATGGGATAATCAAAAGACATGATTAGGCAACATTTAATACATGAGTGAGAAAACTTAGGACGTGATTTGAGCAGGAAATAAATACTTATGGGTCATCAGCTTATAAGCAGTTGTCAAAAGTAGGAGAGTTGATGAAATTGCATAATTAGTCTCAACAAAGCAGTGGTGCCAAGAAAGTTTACGAGGGAACATGGATTTTAAGCGTTAGGCTGAGAAAGAGATGGCCAAGATAAAAAACAAAACAAAACCAAGATCAGAGTTGTTGAGGAGAACCATGAGAAATCAACACTTTCAGGAGCATGAGGTCAAGAATGTCAGACGCAGAAGAGGAGCTTTGGATCTGAAAGTGTGGTGCATAAGACACTAACATCTTTTTTGGATGTTTCTAAGTCCCTTTATGATGATGTTATTGTATGAAATCAATAATAGGGAGTTCTAGTATGCTATAGTGGTGTAAACCCACTATACCTCATCCCTCCTGCTTGTTACAACTAATAAAGAAAAATCTATAAAAATAAATAAATTTAAACAAAAAACCTGAAACACCTACTACCTGGGTATTCCAAATAGTAAATAAGAACAGGTAAATTGTAGAAGGAAGTCAACATTTGGAAGAGCAACTGACAAGAGAGTGAGTTTTCCATTTTCTTTTCTTTTGGGGCTTTATCCCAAGAGCAGGCACAAGTCACAGAGTGCCTTAGCAGCCAGGTGGCTAAAACCTCAATAGAAACTCCAGTTTCTGCACAGAGGAACCAGGAAGTGAACCCCTGTGGATGGAGAGAGTGTAGAGAATAATTATGACATGTTCAATTGCTCTCTCATTAAAAAGAACACTTCTGAGATTTAGGTGACTGATTCTAACCCCTGGTTTGCTAATTTAGATCTGTTTGATTCAAACTATTTGAGCATTTATGTTATCTTGTGGATAAAAATGGCTATCACAACACTTTCATGTTTCTCAAAACTGTGATGAATATCAACTATAGCAGTTTATTCAAGTGCTTTAATAGATCATAAATTTTTACTTAAATATGAATTATTGGTACTACTCAAATTTACATTTCTGTTGGTTTATCAACTCTGACACTTTTACAACGTGAGTCTATATTCCAGATATCATTTGAACAGTGTCCAAGTTCAAATAATTATCATGACTTGGCTTATCTCCGTACCTTAAATGCAATTGTTATTTGATCAGCTGACATCATACTGTAAGTATAGTTTTTTCCTTGATTCTTTTATATGCAATTATAGATGTAGTATCCCAGTCTCAGCTGTCAGATGTTTTATTTAAAGCCCAGTGTCTTAGGAACAAGGAAAGCCCATTTATTGATGATGGAAATTTGCCTCCGTGGACTGTGACATCTTCATACTTTCCTTTTTCCACATAATTGTAGTTCTGAGAGGTGTGTGAACCAACCTAATCACTTGGAACTCATATCATTTAGATGGTTAGTACCTTCTGTTATTATGACTTTTGAGTAATGGTTTCTGAATCAGTGCCACTGGAATAAGAGCTTGATTTTTTCTCTTTATAGTACTATTCAGAATAATCACTGTTTTTGATATAATCATTGGGAACCAGATGCCCAGGTATAATTGAATAAATCTCTATGAGTTTCCTTTCAGATCAATTGTATTCTGGATATTTCATAAAGCAATAACTCCAACTGTAACCACAAATTGATGGTTCTCTTCCCCTCTCTCCTTCTCCTCCCCCTCCTCCTCCCCCTCCTCCTCCTCCCCTCCTTCTTCTTCTTCTTCTTTCTCTCTCTCTCTCATCTCCCCCTTAAAAGGAAAACCGCTTTCAATTTATTTTTTTATTTTATTTTATTTGCAGTACGCGAGCCCCTCACTGTTGTGGCCTCTCCCGTTGCGGAGCACAGGCTCCAGATGTGCAGGCTCAGCGGCCATGGCTCACAGGCACAGCCGCTCCGCGGCATGTGGGATCCTCCCAGACCGGGGCACGAACCCATGTCCCCTGCATCGGCAGACGGACTCTCAACCACTGCACCACCAGGGAAGCCCTCAATTTTTTTAAATAAAGGACCAAATATTAAAGAATATTTATTCTCCATAATTAAATCTAAACACATCAAAGCATTTTCAAGTTTATGCAGATGCAAAATTAGTGAGATTTAAAGGAAATAATTTGCATTAACAAAATAATTTAAGTCCCATATGTACCAGCAAGCTATATAATTTATTTAATCTGTTTTACCTACCATTTCCTACAAATAAATAACCTTTTCATTCAAATGATCAATTCTGGAGGAGGAAAGTTTTTCAATCTTCATGTGTTACTCTATTTCTTTTCAAAAATCAGTAAACTTTTACACAACACACATGTTGACAATATTTTCTAAAAGTTAAAAAAATGTAAATACATCTTGAGACAAAAAATTATATGCATAGGTGATTTACTTTGTTATAAAGCAGAAACTAACACAGCATTGTAAAGCAATTATACTCCAATAAAGATGTTAAAAAAAAGTAAATGCTACTTTAAACTAGAAAATTAACTTGGATTAAAAAATTTTGATTATCTGAGACATTTTGAAGCCCTATGGGAAATAAGCATAGATAATTTAATACATTCCTCATGCATACCTCACAGAAACAATCATTATAAGCCAGAAATAAAAGAGATATAGAAATTGAAAACTTAACTATACATATTTAAATTTGAATTTAGGGTAACCTCAGATCAATATCTATTTATTACTTATGTTTCATTCTCTCTTATTTCAACTATTATCTTTTTCAGATTAAGCAACTGCTGAGATATCTATATATCTACTAAAATCTAATGTAAATTAGTTGACACATCAATTCCTTTCCATTTAACTTAACAAAGATTATAAAATAATAATAACACCAACAAAAATGGTAGCTACCATTTTAGAAAGTATGCTTGACATGATTCCAAGCAATTCAACTACTATACTCAAACACACACACACACACACACACACACACACACACACACACACACACAATTTCAGCAACTGCAATGAACCTGATGTTACTATCTTTATGCTACAGGTAACTAAGTCGAGTTTGGAAAAGTAATTAAATTGCGGGATTTTATATAACTATTGTAGCAGTGGTGGGATATGAACACTGGCCTGATTACTCTTTTAAATAAAATGTTTCTATTTTGTATTAGGAGCTAAGAAGATAGACATGATGAACAACCAGGTTCTGTGCTCAAGCCATTCACAATCAAAATTGAGCCGGTAGGGGGCTTCCCTGGTGGCGCAGTGGTTGAGAGTCCGCCTGCCGATGCAGGGGACACAGGTTCGTGCACCGGTCTGGGAAGATCCCACATGCCGCGGAGCGGCTGGCCCCGTGAGCCATGGCCGCTGAGCCTGCGCATCCAGAGCCTGTGCTCCGCAACGGGAGAGGCCACAACAGTGAGAGGCCCGTGTACTGCAAAAAAAAAAAAAAAAAAAAAATTGAGCAGGTAGGTTGTGAACTCATAAGCCAATAAAATCAGTAGAATAGACATAGATAAATGCAGCATGGAAATAGTTACATGATAAGGTACAGAGCTACAAGGGAGAAATAAGTACACTGGGATGGGAAACCTTAGCTCTGCAGGCACTTTGGAGAATTCTCACCCACAGCTCTGCCTTCTGCCACTTGGCTACTGTTCCAAGACCTTGGTTTGCCCATTTCCAACTTTTCTGACCGTCCACCTCTGAAAAATGCAGCATTTTTATTGGAAAAAAGACGTTAGTACTGTGAAAGACTTACTGCTCCTCATCCACCCACTCACTGATCATCAACTAGGATTTGACCCCTGCACTCCATGCTCTGCAGGGGCTATCTCCACTCCCTGCAGAGATTTTTTGTTATATTAGACAACCAGTCCAAATAAAACTATTCTACAGGTCAAAGTGTGAAGAGAGCCGCTTTCTCTTATTGGGATGTGGAGTCTTCCTCATAACATCACCGCTTGACCATCATCATTTGCAGATTTTGGAAAATACATTATAAATTATTTTAAAGGTTTTGTTTTATGCACAGCAAAACCAGTTGTATTTTCCTTTTCCATATCAATTTTCTTCTGTTTGTACGTGAATGTAGAGAGTAAGAATGTGGACTGGATTCTAAGTGTTGGGTAATCTGGTTTGCTGAAGTTTGGTGGAGACATTGTCATTTATCTATAGTCAAGTCAGAGTGAGCAAGAGTGGGGCTGCTAATAGTGCCAGAGAGCAGGACAGATGTGAGGTCATCAGAGCAGAAAAGAGGGGTTTACAAGTGTGCGAGGGAGTCCTTGGAACACACGTAGCTGGTTGGTTATTTTGTTTTGTTTGGCGTTTTTTTTTTTTTTTTTTGTAAGCTAACTTTATCACCATATGAAGCAATTAAAAAAAAATGTCTCTTACAGAATAAAACTACCATAAAGTGGTTTGATTTCATGTAGCAATTTTGCTCAAATCATATTCCTAAAAATGTAACATCTACTTTCCCCTTTCATCATCATAAATTTCTTGATAATAATTCAAGTGTGAACATCAATCTATTTTTTAGTGTTATTTAGTGTTTATATTCTAGGCATCATTATTTAAAATTATAGTTTCAACCAAAAATATGGATAGGTGGTTGAAATTAGGAAATTTAGTGATAGATTTGAAATAAATGCAAACACACACAAAAGTCATAAGGGATATTCAGAAAAAGTCATGGAGTGTTGCAACAGCCAATGAATTTTTACAGAGGCCAACCAGGTGCATAATAAAAAGATGGAAATAAATACTTATCTAACCACAATGAGTAGTAGGCGGTGGGAAAAATCAGCAGTAAATTTATAAAGTCAAGGACATACTGAAATGGATATTTGAAATATTGGTCTCATTGTTGTGAAGTTCAACTGCACATAAAACTTGATATCTTAAAGGAGCAACCTGAAATGAAACAAACATTTTTTGAAACTATCCCTCTTGCAATAATACTAATTTATAAATTTATTTTTAATATTAAGCCATTTAAGTATCTTGCTAAGTAAATAAAGTGAAGAGAGAAATAGTGTATGGTATACATGCTAAGATATCTTTTAAAGAAAATAAGGAGGAATAAATATAGTAATGCAGCTTATGTATCTATCTATTTATCTACTACATCTATCCCTTCTATGTATGGAAAGAGAGAGACAGAGGGAGACATCTATATATTCATATATGTATAGATTACCTTTTAAACAAAATCCAAGCTGGTAACAGTAGTTGCTTTAGAGACATAACTGGAATAGAAGTCGTGGTGGGATCGAGACTTCCTTTGCATCTATTCTTTTATAGTGTTTGAACATTTTAGCAAGCAGGCTAGTTTCCATTTCAAAATAATGACAAGAAGTAAAACCATATAAATAAACAACTAAAAAACACAATTTTAAAGAACAATCACCAGAAGTAGTTTTGCACCTACAGAAAAGACATCCCTATTTAAAACAAGGTATTGACAAATACAAGTAACCAGCAATCAATAATTTTCTTAAGTGCCCTTTTCAGTCACTGGCAGAATCACCTTGGGAGGAAAAACTAGCATAATAAAAGGTGCTTGGATTACTTCTTGAGCCATGGAAAGAGTCAAATCTGTTTTGGATTGAACAAAAAATTGAATTTTTGTAATAGCAAACTAAACACAGGTGCTTTTACTGCCTTAATGAAAGATGCTAGCGAAAGAAGCACCAAGATACAGGCAAGGGACCTGTGTGAAATACTAGTAGATTGGCTGAATTTAACCCAGTGTTTTGTTGGCTCTTGCTTGATGATTTTATCATGATGATGTCTGAGAAAAATTGAACTTGCAAAATGCTTGCTTGTTGACAACAATTTAAATAAGTAATCAAAATTAATATTAAATCAAGTTCTTTAATACATTATCTTTCAGAAATCAGAATATTCCTTAGAATAATTTTTAAAATATAGCATTTGTTCAATAAATATTTGCCAAATTGACTTTTTATCAAACACAGAAAAATACATAGAAAATGAATTCAAGTAAATGTGTCTTCTGAACGTTCAGACTATACCACTTGCTGATAATACCACACTTCAACATGTTCACCTCTTGATTTTTTTTTTCAGAGAGTCAAAAGGAATGGTTAAAACAGTACTTTTTTTTTTATATTTAATGAGCTTTTTGGAATTACGTGAGCAGCAAACTTGAGATCCCGCTTTGTGACGGCTTGGCAAGAGAAAGTGCTGGTAAGAGTTTTAAACTCAGCAAAAGGGGGTAAGGGCTGTATGAGGTGAGAAACTCCATACATTTTAAGGATGAAGAGTGGCTCAGAATTGATGAACTCGGCAGATATTTTTTTTGGGGGGGGGAGGGGTACTGAATTTCCATCAACACTGCAAGGCACTATAATATATTTTTATTTCTTCTTTTCTTAAATCTACACTTATCAAGATCATTCCAATGAGAATACAACTTTAGTTTCAGATCTAGAATGCTCTTTGTGGTGCTGTATGTAATTTGTTTAAAATCACACATTAAAAGACAGCATAATTAGTAATCTGAGTTAGCTGAGAAAAATACTTGGACAGGGATTTCCTTGCACCAATAGGAATGCTAACTGACTCCGAGGCTATTTTTCATATACATGTGACTCTACTCTCAAGAGAAGGGCATTTTTAATGAAATTTTCAGCAGTAGCCTAAAAACATTGCTTTACCCCATCCTTTGGTACATGCCATTCTGAACACTTCTCTTCAGTGATTACTATGATACATTCATAGACCAGTGAAAAAGATGATATTATTTGTATCCATAATTTACGTGCATCAAAATTCTTAAAATACAAGCATAGCTTGTTTTATTGAGCTTCACAGATATAATGTTTTTTACAAATTGAGGGTTTGTGGCAACCCTGCATCAATGCCATTTTCCAACAGCCTTTGCTCACTTCTTGTCTCTATGTCACATTCTGGTGATTCTGACAATATTTCAAATGTTTCATTATTTTTTATGATGATTTTTGATCAGTGATCTTGGATGATACTATTGTAATTGTTTTGGGGAACCATGAACCACGCTCCTATAAGACAGCAAACTTAATCAATAAAATGTTGTGTGTGTTCTGACTGCTCCACTGACTGGCTGCTCCATCACTCTCTCTCCCTCTCCTCAGGCCTCCCTATTCCCTGAGACACATCAATGTTGAATTTAGGCCGATTAATAACTCTACAGTGGCTTCTCAGTGTTCAAGTGGAAGAAAAAGGCAACCAATGCAGCAAAATTCACTGTTGTCTTATTTTAAGAAACTGCCACAGCCACCCCAGCCTTCAGCAACCCCCAGCCCGATCCGTCAGCAGCCACCAACATGGAGGAAAGACCCTCTACCAGCAAAAAGTTTATGACTTGCTGGGACTTCCCTGGTGGCGCAGTGGTTAAGAATCCGCCTGCCAGTGCAGGGGACACGGTTTCAAGCCTTGGTCCAGGAGGAACCCACATGCTGCAGAGCAACTAAACCCATGAGCCACAACCACTGAGCCTGCGCTGTAGAGCCCACGAGCCACAACGACTGAGCCCACGTGCCACAACTACTGAAGTCCGCGCTCCTAGAGCCCGTGCTCTTCAACAAGAGAAGCCACCGCAATGAAAAGCCGGCACACTGCAACAAAGAGTAGCTCCCGCTCGCCGCAACTAGAAAAAGCCCACGTGCAGCAACGAAGACCCAATGCAGCCAAAAATAAATAAATAAATTGATTTAAAAAAAGTTTATGACTTGCTGAAGGGTCAGGTGACAGTTTGAATTTTTTAGCAATGAAGTATTTTTTAATTAAGGTATGTACATTATTTTTCAGACATAATGCTATTGCACACTTAATACACTACAGTATGGTGTAAACATAACTTTTATATGCACTGGGAAACCAAAAAACTCATGTGACTTGCTTTATTGTGATATTCACTTTACTGTGGTGGTCCAGAATGGAACCTGCACTATTTCTGAGGTCTGCCTGAACTTTGATACCAAAATAGATAATAGGGATTTCCAAGAGGCAGCATATGTTCTGTGATGAAGCCTCAGTGGGTGTTCCACCACGTGCTAGGCAGTGTGCTAGGTGTTTCATGTATGGCATTCCATTGAAACAGCAGAACAACACCTACTATGTAGCATGTGCTCTTTTCCTCCCAATTATATAAGCCAGAGCATCCCTATTAGTAATGCTATTTTATTACCAATTGTGTTAGTAGCTTACCTAAGATGGTAAATGATCAAGCTGAATTTGAACCCCAGAAGTTTGACTACCTGTTCTAACCACTAAAACCCTGTAACACTGTAAACCCCTGAGTCGGTAGGAAAAACTCTTGTTTTGATGATAAGTAATTTGAGACAATAAAGGGTCCTTGGGAGCACTCCCAATCACTTCTGGTTTGGTGCTGCCTGATTGGAATCAACTTCTGCTCAAATAAACTCTTAAGAAAACTTTAATATGCCTCAGTTTACCTCTTAACCTTTCTAGCATCAGAGGACGGAATGGAAGGAGCCCCCCAACAGCCTCCAGGAGCAACCAGCACCCAGGTGTCGGTACCAGCTGAGCCTCTTAGATGGATGCTTTCTCAGTGCCTCAGGAGGTGGGGGAAAGTCTCTCTCAGATCCTTGATTCTAGCTTTGCAGCTTTTGCGTATGAGCTTTCAGACTTTATTTGAGCATCTCTTTCTCCAGACTGGGTCCAGAAACTGGCCAGAGTCAGACTACATCCAGGGTCTGACTGGGTCTGACTTAGAAACCAGACTGGGGCCCTTGTAAGGTCTCAGGTGAATAAAATTGTGTTTTAAGGCTGAACAAGTAGGTTAAACTTACCAAAGACAATCTTGAATTTCAGTGGCCACAGTGGAGAAATTTTAACCATCTTAAATCAGCTTATCCATTTACAAAGTGTCCTAGAGAAAAGGGGGTCTCAGCCAGACAGTCACTACCAATGCTGGAGGGGAAACTATTTTTTCTCCTCTAAGATTTCTGTTGACCAAGATGAGAACTGCTGGGACACCCCACTCTGGAGCCTATGGACAGCATCCCGGGAAAATTTGCAGAAGCTGATGAAGAGTGAGAATTCTTACCCTGTCAGATTTCCCAGATCTCTATCTGTGGTGCCTGGTGGAGAGAGGAAGGTAAAATTTCACATTGTCCCTTCTTTTCCAATTCAGATGGGCAGGGAAAAGCATTAGTTATTGATACTTTTGTTCCCAGGGACAGCCATTGCCTCTTGCATCTTCCCATACATAGAAAAGCACTAAATTTCTTAACTTGAGATGTCTTGTTTTCTTTATTTAACAATAATCTTTTGACGTTCCCAATTACCTGCTCTTTGTTGCAAAAACTTCTGTATATCCTGGCTCCTCCCCTCACCTCCTCGGAGCAGTTTCTCAGAGTTATCTGAAACGATCTCTCCCGGGCTGCAGTCCTCATTTTGCCCCAAATAAAACTTACCTTGCAACTCTCATGTTGTTAGTATTTTTTTTAAGTCAATACCAGCTCTCAAGGGAATTGCCTGAATCTTTGTTTCTTTTGATTATCTTTGAGAGTGGCTCTGGATCTTGGGAGGGTAGTATCTTCTGCACCCTCTTTGAGGACCCCTCTTGTATCTAAGGGGTTGTTCAATACTGCCAGGAATATTTACTGTTTGTCCTGGTTGAAATCTGACAAGATATTGAAACCGAGCAGGACCCTGTGGAGCTCCTCGGCACAACAGCCTTTCTATGTCCCCCATATCTTGATTACAGTAAATAGGCTTCATTCAGCTTCCATGACCTTCCCTGAGGTCCAAGAAGCAGGTTCAAACATTGCTAATTAGGAAAAGGAGGGAATGCAGAGAAAAGGGAGGAAGAGTTAAGAGAAACAATAGTGCAGCCTTGGGGCCGGGTCCTGGTTCCCCCTCAAGGGATACACATAACAATAACTTTGAGCTGCTTTGCAGATACTGAAACCCCCACCAGGTGGGAGAAGTTAACTTATGCTGCTCACAAGCATGTAGACCCCAGACTGGTTGGAACCAGAAGGTTGTTGATGCTGACTCCCACTTACCTCACCAATGTCCACGAGCTGATCATGCCTTCCTCTTTGAACCATTACTATAAAACTCCTCACTCGACCCTCCAGTTTGGGACACACAGTTTTGAGGGCATTAGCCCACTGTGGTCCCATTTGCCTGGCAAAGCAATAAAGCTATTCTTTTCTATTTCACCTAAAACTCGATCTCCAAGATTTAATTCAATGTCAGAACACAGAGGCTAGATTCAGCTTCAATATTTGAAAGATCTTTTTTTTTTTTTCAAAGTAGCTTAATGGTCAAATTGGAAGCTGATGTTCAGAGCCTGATAGGAACTTTTTTTTAGGCCTTCTATCTTAAGCTAAAATGCAACTTTGTACCCAGAGGGAGAGAAAAACGTTCTGAAACCATTGTGGATGGGTTTACTAAAACATTCTGAAGAAACACAGTTCTAAATCTAGAACATAGGAATCTTTTGCTGTACATCTTAGTTGAAGATCTTCTCCCTGACATAAAGCAGCAAATTGAGGATTATGTAGTTTGATGGCTGTGTCAGAGTCTTGCTATCATTCAGGTTGCCATCCAATTCCCTGAGGAATTAAAAACAAGTGTACTTGTCTTACAAATCATTACAAGAACAGAAATGGAGCTCTAGAAAAAATTTAAAGCACACCTATCGTTTTTACCAATCCTCAAACCTTCCCTATTTACCTTGAAAGATGTGCAGATATTGTAAAAGGTCTGGATTTAGGAAACAAAAGCCCTTCCTGGAGAAACTCACATTCCTTCTCTGTGACTTTGAGAAGTAAATGTTCTACTTAGTCTTCTCTAGGAACCCAGAGACATCTCTAGAAATGTAAACTTCAAAGTGGTAATTCTCATAAGACAAAACCTGAATGAGCATAAAAAGATGTTTTAGAAAGTTTATGGAAAAGGAATCTTGGAAAAGAAATTTTATGAGTGGTCAAGCTTACTATAAATTGGAATGAATTTATTTAAGTTTTTAAATACTGAGCTTTTTAATATCAAAATTACATGGTACAAAATTAGAATTTGGTTTTCTTCCTGTTGATAAAACAAAGTTTTATTGGACTGTTGGTCTTCTCTTGATGAGAGACTGTGAAAGGCTTTATTTCTTTACCTCTTGGGTAATCTACCTGAAAAACAAAGGTTTTGTGTCTTACCAACATACAGGTTTCTGATAATTTTAAGATCATAAAACTAAATTAGATAAGAATATTCAGAACTAATGGAAAAACTGGATTCAAGCAGAATAAGAATTAATAATATAGTATTGAATAAACTAATGAGAAAGATTATCTTTTTTTTTTTTACTTTTTCTTTGAAACATTGCTGGTAGCTTAATGTTTCATTTTTTCCAGATGTTTTTGAAATTTTTTTTTTTGCTTATGTTATCTATGATTTACAGTAAGTTTGTAAAGTATACATCTGTAAACAGAATTAAAACATTTACTTTTTCTATGTACCTGATCCCTCCAGAATTCAAAACCTTATTTAGTATTCTTATTTTCATGGCAATATAGTTATTTGCATAAGTTCAGTAAGAATCTGTTCTACTTGTAACAGGATACAATTGGAAACATTCATTATATTATCAAGGCTTTGACTGGAATGTCATATTTGAGAATATGCATAAAATCAGATATGCCCAGACAGTTTTAAGGAACTAAGGTAGACTTTATGGAGCCATTAACAGTTCCTTGGAAAAACAGGCCTGGTTTCTTGCTTATAGGGTTCCCAGCAGCCTTAACTGATGAGTAAGGAAGGTCACTTCTTAACAGGCCCAGGAACCTCAAGGTATCTTGGGGATCTCAAAAAGAGAGAAATTCACCAAAATCTGTAATTGTTTCAGGCGAAGTCTGATGGTGAGTTATTGGCTTGTCTTCTTAGCCTGGAGAGACTTTTAAAAGTCCAACCTAAGATTCCTTATGAAAAGTTCCAGCAAAACAGTTTTTTAAAAGAACAATCACTATTCTTGCTGCACTTAGGTAAACAGTCAGGCCAAGTTTAATGAGACTAGACTTATTTTACAAACAAAAGTCTTACTGAGTTCATATTTGATAGAAAGGAGGGTGATTATAAAGAAAAAAAACTATGTTTCAGTATAAAATTATAACACAACCATGTGGATATCATATTCTTGTCTGTGCATCATCTTTGAGTTTTGTTATTTATCTGTAAACTAAATTAGACCCTGAATTCTTCTAGTTCTGTTACTGAAAGCTCAGCTTCTCTGTACACCAGTGCCAAATCCAATCTCAAGGACACGAGTTTTGGGTGAAGTAGGAAAGGATAGCTTTATTACTTTGCCAGGCAAAGGGGAATGCAGCAGGCTCCTGACTTGAAAAATTGTGTCCCAACCCCAGAGGATTTGATGAGAAGTTTTACAGCAATGGTTCAAGGGTGGGGTCTCTGACAATATTAGTGTGTGTGTGCAGGGCTTGCACTCCCTTAATCTCTTCTCAGGTGGTTGGTCTCCTAATCCTGATGAGTTTCTCTGAGTTTCCCTTCAGTCTTGCCTCAGGTGGTTTCTTGGCTGCTCTTCCCTTGATTAGCAACTGTTCTTTGAATCTTCTCTTTGGAACTCAGGGCAGGTCATGGAGGCTGGAGTCTTGGTTACAAGAAACGGGACAAAAAAAGCCTCCAGGCCCGGGAGCCCCACAGGGCCCCACTTAACTTCAGTTTCTTCAAATATCTGGCTATAACTCTCCAGACAAATGTTTCCAATTTTCTGCCACCCTTCTGATTTGGAATCACTAAGAAAAAGATTGGCCTTGAAGCTCCTTGGAAGGGACCATACCAGGTCCTACTCACTCCCCAGATGGCAGCCAAACTTCAGGGACTTGACTCTTGGGTCCACACCTTCCAGTTAAAAAGGGTTCCTCCAGGTTCTTGGAACTGCATACCAACTGGAGATCTAAAATTTAAATTGACTATGGAAGTTTCTCTTCAGAAGCAGAGAGCACCTTGAGGTGGAGAGCTCTGCCAAGGTCACACATCAAGATCTTCATCTCCATAAAGAAAACTTTACTCCGTTTGCCTTTTTGCTACTTGCTATTTCTCTTTGTAAATGTGCAGGAAGGTAATCTTCCTTAACTCTGGCAACTATTGCTGAATCTAGTGCTAAAGCCATTGCTGTACAACAAAAGTCCCTAGGCTTTTTTTCTAAGGTGGTTTTAGAAAATAGAATTGCTTTAGATTCCCTGTTGGTTCAAAAAGGAAGTGTCTGTGCCATAGAAAATATCTTTTGGTGTACCCCGATCAACACTTCTGGTATTGCAGCAAATAGAGGAAATTAACAAAAAATCCACTTGGCTAAAACAGTTTGATCTCCCTCCAGGTACATTCTTTGACTTATTTGATACCAACTGGTTTGGTTCCTAGGGGCTCTGGCTATGGAATATACTTCAGTCTCTTGGCATTATCCTCCTATTAACTATCATTGCAGTCTCTCTCATGCACATGTCCTCTCAAAGGTCTTAAATTCATGTTCACAGCCATCATCAGTATATCAAATGGTCTCACTGCACTAGGAGAGATAGAAACAAGATGGACAATGAGATGAGATGAACAACAAAAACAATTCTCCAGGTCTGACATCGTAGCCCACTAGCTTCACAATGAGACAAGAACAACTTAGCTATGATGACTGAGAGTGCTGTTAATACTCAATTTGGGGTCAATGTCTCATGAGTGAGAGGATGACCAAAATGGGGAATTGTTAGCCTAATTAAACAAGGAGGCCATTAGACTGAGGTGGTTCTAATACTGTGGCAGCCTATGTAAGCAAACCAAAACCTCAGCCTGTAAATGCCTCGAGGTTATGAAATCAAAATGTTAATGATGACCGATCGATCACAAACAGCCAACTGGGCTTTACATTATAGCCAATCAATTACTTTCTTACTTTAGCCTTTTCTCTATAAAAATCTCTCCCTGAGCTCCTGAGAGAGGAGTATTCCTAACCACTTCCAGTTCAGTACTGCCCAATTCCTACTGATTTTTGCTCAAATAAACTCTTAAAATTAAAAAAATATATATATTATGTAATGGATTACAAAATACTACAAGTTTTGTTATGAGTCTTGAAATTTTAAAGATATTTTGAAGGATATGCATTCTTTCTTCTCTTCAGTCTAGCATCTTGATAAAAAGATTGAGAAGCACTGCTACTGGCAGAATTATTGCTATTGTTTATCTTCCTCTCTGACCCATCCCAAGTTTGGGGGAGAGTATCAAAATATGGATAATTTTTCCCATCCCATGAAAACATGTGTCTCAGTGAGCCTACCATGTGAATCCAGAATTTGGGCTGCATTTAAAAGGTATAAAGTATTCAAGAGCATTTTATAAGAACATAGAGTAAAACCATTATGCCTAAATATGGACTTAAAATGAAAAGAAATACAGCCTCAAATGCAAGACTTTCAGATTTATCATTGATACAGAAAAGTAAGAAGCCATTTCTTTTAATACACAAACCACATGGCCTTTTCATCCTCCTTTCTGTGAAATAAATGTTTGCTTAATAAAGATAGATTGTGGGGGTTTTTCCTGAGAACATGCTATAATTTATTTCTACTTAAATATGAACAACATAGCATTTCTTATACACCTTGGGATTTGCATTTTAGGGCAATTGAAGAGAATGCATGCACTAAATGTATATGGCAGATCAACACAAAGCATATATAACAAAGCTCTTACTGAACTTGTATGAAAAATATGGAAAAAAGAGATATCTCAGTGCCTTAGGTTGTATAATATATTCCACTTGAGCTTGTGCACAAAGGCTTGGAAAACCACTCAAAAGTGCAATATATTTTAAGACTTCAAAGGACAAGAAAAAAGCATGTAAATGGTTTTGTTTTCCTTTGTTCTTGCTCTCCTGAGGTGTGAAATAGGACTCACTGAGTCCCATCAGGAGCCATGCCTGAAAACCATAATACTAATTGGAGCACCATAGAATCCTAAAGAAAAGGTTGTATTCTCTATGCCAGACATTATTAACTGTTTCCCAAAGCTTACATGAAGCCTATGGAAATATCTTATTTGGACCACACAGTGTTGACTTTTTTAAAAATGGAATTATTTACCAACATTTAAAATGAGGACATTTAAAATTTTTTAGATTCTCTTGGCAAAGTAAGTTATCTGGGAACGTTGATCCGCCAGTGGCTAGAGCTGAATAACAACTGCCCTTCTTAGCTTCCCATCGTGCATTCCACTCCTGCTCCCCAGCCTACTTTAGTTCTTCCTACTTCTTGCTCATTTTCTGCAAGGCTTTGAGTTTACAACCCTTGCCTTTACCCAAGTTCTACCCTCGAATTTTCACAGGTATGTTCCTGGCACACCTATTTCTACAGTTTAAGCTCAAAGAATTTTGTCATCCCAAAGCAGATGATAGAGACAAAGCAGAAATAGAGACACAGACTTAAGAGAACAAATGTATAGACACCAAGGGGGGACGGTGGGTGTGGGATGAATTGGGAGATTGGGATTGACATATATATACTATTATGTACAAAATAGGTAACTAATGAGAACCTACTGTATAGCACAGGGAACTCTACTCAGTGCTCTGTGGTGACCTAAATGAGAAGGAAATCCAAAAAAGAGGGGATACATGTATACGTATAGCTGATTCACTTTGCTGTATAGCAGAAGCTAACACAACATTGTAAAGCAACTATATTCCAATAAAAATTAATTTTAAAAAAATTGCCTACCCTAAGCACCCTGAAAGCTCAGAGTTACAAATCAAGTTCTATACTAGACATATGAAATTTACATTTTTTGCACACACACACAAAAAGACTTGACCATCCATTTACTTTAACCCTCTGAGTTTAGGTCACGTGTTTAAATCTTCTTCCAATACTTTAAGGAGCATGATGATTCTATAAAATTCTCAGGTGTTACTGGGTTAAACCACTTTTGTCGCCAACCTGACTAGTATACTTAGATGTCTTTTTGGTTAGGCACCTGGGTTTCAGATCTCAGAATGTTAAGAAAGTCAGCTCACATCTCTAAGCCACATTGTATTCTTTATAAAGCAACCAGACTAGGGCTGTTAAAATGTAAAACGGTCATGTCCTTCCTTTGCCCAGAACCCTCCTACGGCTCCCCACTTCCTTCAGAATCAAATCCTCAGGGCCTTTGCTCCTGCGGTCCTGTCTGGAATGCTGATTCCTGACAGCCACAGGGCTGGTTTCTCACCTCCTCAAGTCTTTATTCAAAAGACATCTCCTCAGAGAAGCTGCCTCTACCTATTCCATGAAGTTTAACCCCCTGGACATTTCATAGTCCCTTTCCTACTTTATGTATTCCCCTTGTTAGCAGTTATCTCTATCTAATGTGAAATATATTTTATGTATTTATTGTTTAAGTTCCATCATAGCAGAGAGTTTTATGTGTTTGCTTATAACTATTTGTCTATCTATATTGTCTGTTGTTAATTATTGCCATTGATATTAAGAAACTAGATCCCAAATAAGTGGATAAAAGGAAGAAGGCAGTTCATAACCACCAGGTGGCAGCGCAGGTAGAGGGTGGGAGAGGAACCCAGGAGAAAGGACTTCAACAGTAGGAACAGAACCGAATTCCTGAAAAAGGAAGTTCCCAATCTCTGGGCCCTGCACTTGGGTTGAGGAGAGATGGGTGGGTGCACTGCCCTTGTAGGGGAGAAAGGAGGAATGCCAAGAGGGTCCATGGGTCCAGGCAGGAGAGGTCATTGAGTGGCCTTTTCACATTTTTAAAGCAAAGTCTTGGAGAAGAAATTCAGAAATGGAAAGAATACTGCAGAATTGGAAGCTGCTTGAATACCAAAGACTAAACGTGGTTTCAGGATGGTTCCACTCAGAAACCCAAGGGCTGACAGATAAAGGGGAGAGGGAAAAAAAAGAACAACAATGGGGCACTGGTGTAGAAAATCCTAAATAACCTCAAGTTATGGGAGAAATAAAATAGACTCCAAAAAGGAGCCAAACTGAAGGGAAACAAATGTGAAATCAGTTGGTGGCCACCTGGAAGCATTTAAATATTGACCCAGGACTCCTGTTTCCGCCTCTTTGGGTACTGAGGACTCCGCCACCACCCGTCTTGTGTTTTGGGTGGATCCTGACACTCTTGCCTGAGGACAGTCTGATTTCTCCTCACCTCCTTCATCCCAGAAGGCTTTTCTTCTTTCCCACAGGAAAGACTCCATGGCTTGGCCTTAGACTGTTTCCTTTACTTTTCTGTACTTCCTCTTGCCTCCTTCCTATTTCAGGTCACTGCTTCCAATTCTTTAGCTTTCTCTCTCCTTAGTTTCCTTAGCTATCTTTGCAAAGTCTCTGAATAATGGAATCACCTGCATGGAGCCCAGGAGAAGGTCCCTAACACTGCCCTAGAAGCTGGAAATTTTTGTGCCTATTATGATGAGTTTCTGTTATCAGTACTACTATCTGTCTGAACATCAGCAGCAATTACACTTGTAAAATGTGAAAGACCCCATGTTTATGTTTTCACATCCACACCACCGGGATTCTAGTGGAGGCATACACCCCAGATTCATTTTCACCCCTAGAGAATCGCACACTGCTTTCATTCCTTCCTTCTGGCATGGTATGCAATGAACCACCCGATCTTTATAGCAAAGCACTTTTTTTCTACATACAGACCACCTTTCACTGAGAATTTTGATCCTTGTTCCATGGAACATTATGTTCTCAGTTGCATTTCTAAATTAGGGAATTGGACTGTTAAACCCTCCTCTATTACCACGTTCAATGTCACCTTTCAGACTGCTTTTCAGCATGGAAGGTTTCTGCCACCTGTTCTCTTGCCTGCTGCCAAGTCTAGACTATGAGGTGTTGCTTTCTGCCTGACTCTCTTCCTTGTCTGACCATTGAGATTGTTCATGGGCTGACCTGCAGCATTTGGCCAAAAGCCATGACCACTACCTCCTCAAATGTGGTTTGAATCGAATGTTACAAGTACAAATGTAACTAAAGAGCCAGTGAGTAAGTTAATGTGCTTGTCAAATTAAATGACTATGTATTTGTCTTTGATGAATGGCTTTGACCTTGAGTATAATCACTGCCCAAACTACCTTTAGGAACAGAGTAAACGAAACCGCCTACACACACACACACACACACACACACACACACACACACACAAATCCATAGAGGTACTGAAGGGGTTGATTTCTTTTTTCAGGTTGAGGTCTTAGAGGCCCTTTCCACATTATTTGTCTCAGGACCCTCTATTTACTTTTTGACACAACTTGTGTTGGTTCTTTGTAAAGCTCTAGCTCTCTGTGATTTAAAATTTTCACCCCACTCAAATTTAGTCTCTCTATCTCTATTTCTCTTATGACAACACAGTTTCCATGACTGTCACTCAACAGCAGTTCATTAAATGGAGCCTCAGTGTTTGTATATAACATCATTTCCATCTACTCTTTTTTGGATTTTTCCACCCTAGTTATGCCTACAGCCGGTTTGTTGTCATTCCTCTTCCCCATAAGAGCAGCACTGTGAATCCAAGGTCCAGTGAGCCCACCTTAGATGCCAGTGAACAGATTGACAGCTCCAGGACCTCATTATCTGACACTTTGTCCAGTCATCTGATGCTAAGTATAGCAGGCCAGAGCGCTGGTAAAACACATTTGGGAACTTAATACAATGTCCTATATCCATATGGTAGACTGAGAGGAAGCACTGCTTAGTGATTCTAAAATAGAAAATTCTCAGAAAGAAATGTATTTTTGGAAAACTTTTCTAAATTACGAATATATTTTGACTCAAATACTTAACTCTTCTACGTGACCAGTGAATGACAACTCCTTTGGAGCCAGGGACTGAAAGGGAATATGGAAGGATTTGAAGACAAATCCCACAAATAAAAATTTGGGATTGACATATACACACTACAATAGTGTGTATTTAAAATAGATAACCATCAAGGAACTAATGTATAGCGCAGGAAACTCTGCTCAGTATTCTGTGTAACCTAAATAGGAAAAGGATTTGAAAAAGAATAGATACATGTATATGTATAAATGAATCACTTTGCTGTACCTGCAACTAACACTACATTGTTAATCAACTATAATCTGATATAAAATAAATTTTTTTTTAGATGTGCTAGAAAACTAATGGATTTCCTCAAGTCACTTAATTTATTTATTTTTATTTTTTATTTTTTTGCGGTACACGAGCCTCTCACTGTTGTAGCCTCTCCTGTTGCGGAGCACAGGCTCCGGACGCGCAGATCCAGCGGCCATGGCCCACGGGCCCAGCTGTTCCGCGGCATGTGGGATCCTCCTGGACCGGGGCACGAACCCACGTCCCCTGCATCGGCAAGCGGACTCCCAACCACTGCGCCCAGGGAAGCCCCCTCGAGTCATTTTAAATGTCCACAATGTGATGAAGCAGACACACCTTAAGAAATATGAAAAACATGGTTCTGCTTATCTGATTTCCTAGAAAGTTCAAATATTTACAATAAAAATATTCAGAGCAGCTAGGAAGTTCAAAGTGATAGCACTCTGCTAGTAGTAGCTGCTGTGTGCACAAAAGGAAGTTTTATCTGCACATGAGAAAATCATCAGCAAAGAATCAGACTCATACTCCATGTTTCTCTGTTGGCTTCAGAAAAATGTGAACAATAAGTGTGAAGAAAGGAGTTATTTGCTTTTCTATGCAAAGAGATAAATAGAGGGAAGGACTCATTCCAGAGAGATATAAAATAAAACCGTGTCTTAAAAACACAGCAACTAGGAAAACATCCTGCTGGTGATTAGTGGAATCAGCTAAGGAAGAAAGCTGAAGAGGAAGATATTCATGTCCTGCACAGCAACTTGAGAGAGACTATTCCAGAAGAGAGCCGTATGGAAAAAGGGAGTCATCCCAAATTTGGACCAAAAGGGGTCGAAATGGATGAAACTTTGTTAAGGCTGAGAGGGGTTTGGATAATGACATAAAATAAGTTTCTATTTCTCTTGGGGTGAAGAATCTAAATACTTAATTCTATACCTGATGTATAGTATTCCTCAATAAATATTTGTGGAACAAAGGAAAGAGGGAAGACATAGAGTGGTACCAAGAAAGTATCTCCTCAAGGATACACAAATCTTCAGTGAAATTCCTGGCATTTTAAGTAAGTCTGGGCCCCACCCCCCTGCATTTCTCAGGCAGAGAAGTATGGAATAGAAAATAAATATAAATGTAAGCTGTTTTGCTAGTTGTTTCATAACCCCACAAATGGAACATAGAATGCCTGGTACAAAATGACACAATAAAGGCTCAACAATGAAGGTGTTCAGTTAGCTGAAGCTTTCAGTCTCTGGTGTTTGGACCGGAGGCTGCAGTTCTTGTTTTTGGATGGACCCCTGGGTATGTGGCACATCCCTGCTTTTAACCAGACCTAAACAGAAGAATGATCTCTTGGTCCAGGTGGAAGTAGATGAAGCATTTAGTTTTATGTGTCACATAACTACTGAAGCTCCTCCCCAGGATGCAGGGCCAAAGGGGGTTGTACATCTTGTCCAACTCTTCTTAATAAGGGAGTGAGGGAGGGGGAAGAAAGGGGGGAAGGAGAAGGGATTAATAAATACAGTAGGATGAGATTAGGGAATGAAGACCAAGAGACCAGCCAGGTTGGGGCTGAGTTTCTCTCATGAATTTGTGCTATGCTTTAAAGATTCAATTTGACCCAGACCCTCTGAGGATACCTTAGAAGGCTTGGAGGAGACTCAGTTGTGCAGGGACACCCCAGGTTATGTGGGGAACCCCTAGGAGAATTCTGGAGTGCATCAGGCCAAAAGCTGGTCCAGCGACCGTCCTGCCTCCCCAGCTCATGATGGTGCTATTACCTGTCCCCTTTTCCCTAATCTAAGCCTACAGAAAATAGTTAGCTTTATTTAGAAGATTAATTTTTTACTTTTGGATATGTTTCCAGCTGGAAAATAAGGTAAATTGTAGTAATTATCCATTTCAATAGTGAAACAATGTCCTAGTGACTAATTGAAAATTATTTTATAATGTTAGTGAACAATCCAAAAATCAGATGTTAAATTCCTTATACCTTGTTCTCTAAGATATATTTTTGTTAACATTCAGTAATGAATTTGAGTTGCTGATGTCCAGTCCTGTTACTGCCCTTTTCTGTGGCTATTTTATTTTATTTTTATTTTATTTTATTTTTTTAACATCTTTATTGGAGTATAATTGCTTTACAATGATGTGTTAGTTTCTGCTTTATAACAAAGTGAATCAGTTATACGTATACATATGTTCCCATATCTCTTCCCTCTTGCTTCTCCCTCCCTCCCACCCTTCTTATCCCACCCCTCTAGGTGGTCACAAAGCACTGAGCTGATCTCCCTGTGCTATGCGGCTGCTTCCCACTAGCTATCTATTTTATGTTTGGTAGTGTATATATGTCCATGCCTCTCTCTCACTTTGTCACAGCTTACCCTTCCCCCTCCCCATATCCTCAAGTCCATTCTCTAGTAGGTCTGTGTCTTTATTCCCATCTTACCCCTAGGTTCTTCATGACCTTTTTTCTTTCTTTCTTAGATTCCATATATATGTGTTAGCATACGGTATTTGTTTTTCTCTTTCTGACGTACTTCACTCTGTGTGACAGACTCCAAGTCCAACAACCTTACTACAAATAACTCAATTTCTTGTCTTTTCATGGCTGCGTAATATTCCATTGTATATATGTGCTGTGGCTATTTTATATTTATCTATATCCTCATATTTCTTTAGGGGGATTAAATGAAATATATGAAAATAATTTATAAATCATAATATAATCTAAAAATAAAATTTATTGTTATGATTGTTATTGTTATTATTAGAATGTTTTATGAACTATAAGCCACACAAGAAATGTGTCTTCATTTTATAGCGCTCTCTATATTAGGTAGCCTGATACTTTGAATATAATTTCAATCATGAATTTCTGTTCTTGTTGAACAGATGATTCTCAGTTATTATCATTGGTATTTAAATTTCTATTATAGTAACTACTCTGTACATAATAAGTGCTTAAAACCAGAGGTAGAACTGTACACTTTTATCAGTTCTCTCCTTCCCTGTGCCTCACGGGAGGATCACATCTGTCTGGGGATCAGTGAAGAGCAGAGAGGAAATCACACAGTGACCAGCCCAGCACAAGAACAAAGAAGCCAAGTGTGGATGTAGCAGTTGAAATCAAGATTTTTAAATTGCACTTACTTTAAAAATTTTCAAAGATATAAAAATGAATGCAGGGACTTCCCTGGTGGTCCAGTGGGTAAGACTCTGCACTCCCAATGCAGGGAGCCTGGGTTTGATCCCTGGTCAGGGAACTAGATCCCACATGCATGCCACAACTAAGAGTTTGCTTGCCATAACTAAAGATCCTGTGTGCTGCAATGAAGACCCTGCATGCCACAACTAAGACCCGATGCAGCCAAATAAATAAATAAATAAATATTTTAAAAAAAGAAAAGTGCTAAACTTGATAATGTGCTTAAAAAAAAAAAAAAAAGGGACTTCCCTGACGGTCCAGTGGTTAAGACTTCACCTTCCAATTCAGGGGGTGTGGGTTCGATCTCTAGTCGGGGAGCTAAGATTCCACATGCCTAAGGGCCAAAAAAACAAAACATAAAACAGAAGCAATATTGTAACAAACTCAACGGTCCCCATCAAAAACATCTTAAAAAAAAACAGATTGCAATCTAATTTGACTTCATGTTTAGCCTCATTACATTACTGATTATGACTTAAAAAATAAGATTCATGAATCTGAATGTGAGAATAGCAAGATCTTTGCACACAGTATAAGATTTATTGAGGTCCTATTGTGTAAAAAGACTTGTTCTAAGTGCTCTACATATGTTAACTGGCTCAATCTATAAGATTGTCATAAGAAGGAATACCATTTCCATCACCAGTTTAAAGGTGAAAAATAAAAGACAATAAAAGACAGTTTAGCTAATGTCACATAGCTAGTAGATGACCATCTTGGGCTTCAAACTCCCATTCACACAGTTTGGCTCCACAGTTCACACTCTTAGCCATTCAACTATATTACTTTTTTTTTTTTTTTAAGGGAACTGACTTTTAAAGGAAAACAGTCATCCAGTTGACCAAGGGTCCTGTATATACTCCCCAAACTTCCATTGGAAACTTCAGAGGAGAAAGAAGAGACATTGCACTGTGTATACATTGTCCATTGTATCCTGAAATACATGCTGCCATTTGATCATTCTCTCAAATGACATTTCCACAAGTGTTTCTGAAATAAAACAAATGCATCTACATGCATAGCTGAGTCACTCATGTTAGAAATGATTAGTAAAACCTGGTGATTTTCATCACCTGAAAGAAAGAAGCATTACAAGTAGAGCCATGGACAACTGAAAAGAATATATATATATATATATATATATATATATATATATATATATATATATATACACTCATCCTTTGTTCATACTCTCTAATTTATATATACTATGCTATACTATAATATATATATAATTATACATATACATATACATGTATATATATATATATATAAATTAGAGAGTATGAACAAAGACAAAGGATGTGAAAGCTGACAGTCACCTCTAAGAGGAAAATAATGTCACAGAATACCACACACTGTGGTGTAATTTACTATTTTAAGTAAAAATGTAGAAGGATGAATCATTTTATCTAGTGCCAGATTTCCTAGAAAGAAAATAGAATATAACTGAAAAGTGACTCCCTATAGTTCAGAAAGCCACAAAGCCACTGTGTGAGAAAACTTATTAATGCATTTGAACTCAGACACCAAGAATAGACTCTACACTGAGTCACTTCAGTCTGGAATGGAAAAAGACAGCAGAAAGAAGGAATTCTGAAGACCTGTGACATTTGCTGCCACCTTTCTTGTTTTGGTTTGCAAGACATTACATGACATTTCAAAGAGCTACTTTCTGCATAGTTTTGGCAACAATATTGTTTCCAAAGTGGGAGGGGCAGGGTGGGGGGAGTTTGGCTTGTTTAGAGTTGTGTGGGTAGAGGAAGATCTGATTACCCTTTCAGTACTTACAGTGATCTAGGGGGCCAGCGCCATTGAGTTGACACGGTCCCTGGAGACCCAAATCTTCCTTTAGCCAATGATTCTCAACCCTTGTCATACACTAGAAAAAAGTCAGGAGATTTGAAAAATTTCAATGCCCAGGCTGCACCCAAGAACAATTAAATCAAAATTTCTGAGGGTGGGACCTATGAATCAGTGTTTGTTTAAGGTTGTCAAGGTTGAAACCTCTTTCTGTGTAGTTGTTTCTCAAAGTTTAACTTCCGTCAGAACAACCTGGCGGGTTTGTTAAAACACCGACTGCTGGGCCCTGAAGCCCAGATTTTCTGACTCAGATCTGGGTTGGGTCCCAAGGGTTTGTGTTTCTAAGAAGTGCCATGGAGCTGCTGCTGCTGATTGGGTGACCTCCAAGATAAGAATTTGACTTCTGATATCAGGGAAACAGAGGTACTATAAGAAGTTGTTACACTGAAATTGATATGGATTTGCTCCGGCCTAATTTGTTACCAAAGTGCTTAGGGAGCCCTGCAGAGCTTGGGACTCTGTACAGAGTATGCTCGAACTATGGCTAAACTGTTAACACCTTCCATTATCCACCTTGACGTGTGACTGGCTATCCTGTTATGAGGCTGATCTTCCAAACTCATTGTCAACCCAGTGACATCTGCACCATGTTGGTAGTCCTACTGGAAATCACAGTCAACACAGCTCTGCAATGCTTTACCTTTCCATGACCTTGGAAAAGCCTTGGAGAGTAATGACCTTGGAGAGTAATGACAAAGTATGAAGTTGTAACCTTAGAGCTTTAGAGAAGGTTGGTATAAAAAGCCTTTCCTCTGCTTCAGGCTTTTACTACCCCTAACCCCCCAACAAACAACCCTCAGCAAAGAGCTATAGGTGCCTTCCAAAAATGGATCAAGAGAAAAGCTATTTAATCTGTTCCTTCAAATTCTCTGTTTTCCGGCTCTTTTGTAAAAATATCATTTTGTTTTTTATTTTGTAGCCAAGATTAAAATGAAGGAGAGGAAGAATGCACTATAGCTTGATCACATCTGTCTTTATGAAAATTTGAATAATTATTTCTGCAATCAGTATCAAGTTTTTTTTTTCCCTTTTCTTGACTTCTCCCCCAAATTATTTCTGGTATTTGAGATATGCACCAGGCTTTCAAAAGTAAACACCTATTTCTCTGCCATTTTTAAATCTCTTGCATCTTCAACTGCTCTATATTATGGCTCAAGTTTCATAGAAAATGAATTAAGAATAAATTTAAAATAAAAATAAAAAATAAAATTTCAGGGCTTCCCTGGTGGCGCAGTGGTTGAGAGTCCGCCTGCCGATGCAGGGGACACGGGTTTGTGCCCCGGTCTGGGAAGATCCCACATGCCGCGGAGCGGCTGGGCCCGTGAGCCATGGCCGCTGAGCCTGCGCGTCCGGAGTCTGTGCTCCGCAACGAGAGAGGCCACAGTAGTGAGAGGCCCGCGTACCGCAAAAATAAAAAAAAGTAATTTCAATAAAATATCCATTAAAAAAAAAATTATTTATTTATTTTTGGCTGCGTTGTGTCTTCTTTGCTTCGTGCCGCTTTCTCTAGTTGCAGCGAGTGGGGGCTACTCTTTGTTGCAGTGCGCTGGCTTCTCATTGTGGCGACTTCTCTTGTTGTGGCACACCGGCTGTAGGTGTGCGGGCTTCAGTAGTTGTGGCTCACAGGCTCTAGAGCACAGGTTCAGTATTTGTGGCACATAGGCTTAGTTGATCCGGGGCATGTGGGATCTTCCCAGACCAGGGCTCAAACCTGTGTCCCCTGCATTGTCAGGTGGATTCTTAACCACTGTGCCACCAGGGAAATTCATCCATTTTTAAAAAGAAAGACATCAACTACATTCTCCATGGTTTTAGACATATGAGAAGAATCATACAAAGTCTGGATAAATAGCGTTCATGGTGTTCTCAGATTTCTATGGAGATAATCTCCCTTGGAAATGGGTAAAAGTTAAATTTGAATACACAACTAAAAAGAGCAGCAACAGTTATTTTTGTTCCGCCTATTCCACATCTTTCTTAGATGAAGATGTTTCCTTTTTATTTTCTTTCAAAGATGGAGAGAAACGAGTGAATTAATAATTCATTATTGTCAGACTTTGATAGAAGTAAAATGCCTGAACAAAGAAGCTGAAATGCAGTTTTCTTGACTAAGTAAACCTTTTTCTCTATAGTGTTTGACTTAGGTACTTTGTTAACTCAAGTGAAATCTAAAGTAAGTCGATAAGGAATATTATTTCTCATCATAATACAACAGCATGGACCTAAGCTTTTAATAATGTTTAAACTAATTAGGAACACACTTGAAATCCAAGAAGAAATTTTTAGTAATGACTCTGTTTATAGAGACAATATGACTTTGTCTGGGGTGCTGTGCTGGATGAATGATGTAAATAAACTCTAAAGTTGTTAGCATGTTTCTTTTTTACCAGTGAAAAAAAACTAAGTAGCATTCTAAAGCTTTGCTTATTTTTTTTAATAGAGAGAGTTTCTGTTCAGCATTCATTTCCTTTTTGACTAATTGGATGTATCCTTATTTCTCAGTTGTATATTGAATTATATTCTTTATGTTTGAAGAGGTTTTGAATGTAAGCAAATAACAATTGAGAACCAAGGCACTGGGAATAGTAAATAGTGCTTTCATTTATTTGGAAAGATTCCAAAAGAACAAGGAACTGGAGAGACAAGCAAATTATGGGAATCTTCAGAGGAAGATTTTGCAACTCCTAATGTAATTTTATTTCCCATATCTAATTAGTCACTAAGTCCTTTGAATACTATCTCCAAAAATGGTTCGATCCATTACTTACCTCTACCTTCATTTCCTCCATGTAATCATTTTTTTCTTTAGAATATTTCTGGAACCTTCTAACCAGTCTCCTTTCCTGCACTCATTCTATTCATTCACCACACAGAAAGCAGAGTACCCTTTCTGAAATACTATTTTCCTTTGCATAAAGTCCTTAGTTGGCTTTTCATTGCACTTAGCAAGAAATCCTACAAGGACTATTAAGATCTTTCTCCCTGTCTCTATAATTTTATTTCAAACCACCTGTGCTCTTACTAAGCTCGAGCCACCTCGTCCTGTCCTTTTCTCAGTCCCTAATCCTGTTTTCTAACTCGGGACGTTTGCTAGGAACCCTCTTTCTCCCACTCTTTTCTTGGAGGGCTTCCTCTTTTCATTGAAGTTTCAATGTAATTATCACCTCAGATTTTTCTTGACCATGCTGTCTTTAAAGTATTCTCCTTTGTATTTTTATAAACCACTATCGTATTTTCTTTATAGTCATTCTCTCATGAAATTGTTTCATAGTAGCAATTGTATTTTTATTATTTGAACTTAGAAATCACATTAGTAATATCATGTCAATGATAGAGCTTACCACAAGTTCTGATTGTATGTTTATTTGTTCACTTGTTACTGTCTCTTCCATTAGATTATAAGCTCCATGAGGCAGGTAGCCATACCTGTTTGGTTTGCCTGTTTATCTCTGGGGCAGGGCTTAAAACAGTCATGTATAAAAACATGTCAAGTGAAAGGATAAACTTGAAGATAGATTAATAACATCTGATAATAATAATAAATTAATAACACAACCTTGTCCCTCCCTTAAATATCAATAAGTTCTCAGTTTGTATCCATCTCTTGAGTTAACTATAATCTCTAAGAAAAAGAGTTAAAAGTAAACCAAAGAACTGCTCCTTTTTATCAGTCACAACTTGTATTAACCAAAACTTCACTCTTTAGATTGGTAGTCAGATGCCCTAAATAATTAACTGTTATAACATAATGTACAGTTAAGTCAACTGGGTTATAGAAAACTTCCATATTCCAGTAGATAATGTTTGCATCCTTTTGAAAAGCTATACCTCTAAAATAATGCCTGTATGTCTTGCTATAAAACAGTATACGAATCGGTTTCACTAGTAATTTAATTTATGCAAACAATTCTTCAGTTGAAAATTATTTCATGTACTGTCTTATGTTCTGAGTAAATCCATTATGGTATCAAATGAAAATGCAAATAACTCGGAAAAAGTTGTTAGTGCTTTACAGTATGTAAAATTTTAGAGGCAGGTCCTTAGATTATATCACTGATGGAGTTGCTGTCCTACACATATATCTATAAAAGCATATCAGACCAAAAAAAAAAAAAGCATATCATGGAGATAAAGCATTTGGAGAGATTTCTGAGCCAGACAGCAAGGAACTTCTCAAGGTACCTTAAGAGATCACTCCATTATAATTTGTGCTTTAGATTTGCAGACTTGGAAACTGGATTCAATCCTTTATTTATTCAAAATAGATATAGTAAGCGGATCCGATGTGCCTTCTTCTGTGCATATATACATTCAAAAAAGATGAATTTGTTTCAATTCCTCACTCCCATTCTCACTTACACCTATTACAACCAAACTTTCACCTCCTCCTCAATTGTATCTCAATGACATGACCAGTGATCACCACGTTGCTAAACAAAATGGTCAGTTCTCAACCCTCAATAGACTGGACTCATCAGGAGTATTTAAAATAACTGATTATTCCTTTTTATAGGAAATAATTACTTGTTTGGGTTTCCAGGCTATCATACTCTCTTAATTTCCTGACTGGTCACGCTTTCAGTCTCTTTTGCTGAGACTCTTTTGTTCCTCTTATCTTATCCCCCACCTTTAAAGGTGGGATTTTCTCGGACTTGTTTTTTGGATCTCTTCTACTCTTTATCTGCAGTCATGTTTTTGGTGATCTCACACAGTTTAATATCTTTAAAAACCATCAGCATGACAATGGCTGCCAAGTTTATATCTCTCCTATCCATTTCTTGCAAGAATTAAATCTCTACTTGGATGTTTAATAGACATCTCAAAACTTAACATCTGTATTAATTTGCTAGGGCTGTGATAACAAACAACAGAAATTTATTTTCTCACAATTCTAGAAGCTAGAGGTCTGAAATCAAGATGTTAGAAGAATTGGTTTCTACTGAGGTTCCTCTCCTTGGTTTGTAGACAGCCATGTTCTCCTTGTGTCTTCACATGGTCGTCCCTCTGTGTGTGTGTCTGTGTCTTAATTTCCTCTTCTTATAAGGACACCAGTCATATTGGATTAGGGCCCACCTTAATATTCTTATTTCAATCAGTTACTTTTTTAAAGGCCCTATCTCCAATTATAGTCACCCCCTGAGGTACTGAGAGTTACAGCTGTAATATAAGAATTTTGAGGGGACACAATTTAGCCCATCACAACGTCCAAAACTCAATTACTCAGATTTCTCCACCAGCCTGTACTATGTATGGCAGCCTTTACCAATTAGGAAGTGCTAATTTCACCCTTCTAGTTGCTGTGGAATCAACCCTGACTCTTCTTTCTCTTTTATTTCCATATCCAGTTCATTAGTCAATCCCCTTGTCTTCACCTACAAAGTATATCCAGAATCCAATCTTTTCTTACTATCTCTACTGCTATCATGTGCCCGAGCTAACGTCTTTTGCCTTGATGATTTTGACAGCTTCTTAACTGGCCAGCTTGCTCCCTAGACTGTCCTCCTCCTCTTGTCTCTTGCCAACACAGCACCTAGGAAATCAGGTAACATCACTTCTCTTCTCAAATTCTCCCAGTGTCTCACTTGTCACTGAGAGTAACATCAAATCCTTAAAATGGACAATAAGGCGCTCCACAATGTGGCCTCTTGCCTCTGTCACATTATGTCCCACTACACTCTTTTCACTCACTTAGCTTCAGCCTCACTGAGCTACTTGTCATTTAAAAATTCCAGGTGCTTTCCTGCCTGGGCTACAAGAAGTCTCCATACAAAAACCAACAACAAAACCTACTGATCATACGAAGCTGGATTCATTAAACTTGGTGAAGGTGAGAGTGTGCTGCTTTGGCAGAATCTCGGGAGTGTCTCAACACGGGAGACTCAAGGGATTTGAAGCCTGGATTAGTCATAAATTTGTTTTAGGGCAAAAGCCGGAGATTGGTGAGAATTTGTAAACTAGGCAAGTTTCTCAGCCAGTCAGTGGTCTTTGGAACCCATGAATCCTGTTAAATCAGTTTGTCTGTGATTTTATCTTGGAGTATACAAGTCTGAACTAGTTGATGTTCAAACGATCAGAACTTAGGTTTGTGCTGTATGCCAGTTTCATAATGTTCTTCCGTTTCCCAAGTCAGTATGAGTTTGCAAATTGTGATTTCTTGTTCATTCCTGAGTCTTTGTGTAAACTTTTTCTTCCTCTGTAACCATCTTCTTCCAGATATTTTCATGGCTCAGTCCCTCATCTACAGGATTTCCTCAAATGTCAGCATCTCAGTGCAGATTAACCCAATCACCCTATTTAAAAATCCAACTCTCCCCACCACCTCTGCTCCCAATTCCTTTTATTCTGCTTCATTGTTCCAATAGCACTTACCACCTTCTAAACTTTAACAATTTTATTTGATTATTCTGTTCATTGTCTGTCTACCTGCATTATGATGTAAGCTCAGTGAAGGACTAGGAACGGTTTTTACCTCTGTTCATTTATATCTCAATTAAATGCTGCCTGATACATAGAAGTGCTTAATAAATATGTGTTGAATGAATTATTGAATGAATAAATGAATGAATGAGACCTACTCAGTATTTTTTAAATGACTTGTAACAGAATTCCTTTAAGATGATTCAGGCCAGAGGAACGGATTCAAACTTTCCAAACTCATGAGAGTTGTTGTTAAACTAGGAGGCTGATGTATTAAATACAATAAGAAATGAACACACATTGGGATACCTAGTGTGTACTTAGTACTAAACTATTAACTTCATATATGTTACCTGATATGAAACTCCAGAAAAGACAAATCTAATATTAAGTGACAGAAAGAAGGTCAATTGTTGCCTGAGGCTGGGTCTGGCAGTGGGGACTGACTGGAAAGGTCACAGTGGAACCTTTTAGGATGATGGGAATGTTCTACATCCTGATTGTGGTCCTAATTACAGGGGTGCATATAATACTCAAGACTCATCAAATTCTATACTTAAAATCAGGGCACTATATTGAGTGAAAACTATACCTCTATAAAATTGATTCAAAAACAAAACAAACTAACCAAAAAAATCAAATCTCTAACACTTATGTCTACTAAGTGCTACTACTTTGCCCTGCTCATGTAAGACCTACACACTGTATATCTTAGGTGAATTTCTCAGGGTACCTGCTCTCTCACAGTCTTAGAAATAAAGCCAACAGTTGAAAAATTGAATTCTTGTTACCTTGCCTCTCTACAGAAAACCGCAAAACTCTGTTTTTCAGCAAGGCAGGGTATATAAAAGTCAATTCATGTACAGCTATCTCAAGTTCTCCTTTTGTACTGACCTTATAATGAATCTAACTTGATCAGGCACAGTGATCATTTCTTAAGTCTCTGTGGCAATGCACTAAATAACCATCTCCATCCAACAGATAACTGGTTTTTACTTTAGAGAATGTTCCATTCTCTGAAAGTGATATTTTTCTGATCTGGAGCCAAGTTTCCCAAACAACTTGGTGTTTCCACCTATGTAGTAATTCTAGAAAGCAAAAAATAAAGGTAAGGCTTCCCTGGTGGCGCAGTGGTTGATAGTCCTCCTGCCAATGCAGGGGACATGGGTTTGTGCCCCGGTCCGGGAAGATCCCACATGCCACGGAGCAGCTGGGCCCGTGAGCCATGGCCACTGAGCCTGCGTGTCCGGAGCCTGTGCTCCGCAACGGGAGAGGCCAAAACAATGAGAAGCCCGCGTACCACAAAAAATAAAGTAAAAAAATAAAAAATAAATAAAGGTAATGCTGAAAATGCATGAAGTCTATGTTGTGGTTGTAGATCCAAGCAGTCATCCTTGGTTCCCATGCTGTCAAACGATCTAGATTAACCAGCATCTGATTGTGCCATTCCTTAATCTAAACTGTGACCCTATTTTCTTCCCAATATCTAACAACTTTACCCCTGTTGAAGCTGCCTTTATAGAATCCACTTTGGTAGGAACCATTTGTGGTCACTTTACTGTATCTGGTTCAGTAATGGCTGCTGGGGCTGCCAATTTCTTACTCTCATCCGTCCTTCACCCTCCAGACTGCGGAACTCTGTGGCATCATTCACTGTGTCAATGGTTATAGGATGACTGCCTCAAAGGACTTCACTGTTACTAATTCTAATTACCTAGTTCTGTCATTCTCTTGTGTCTCTAGTATGACTCCTAAGTGATGAGAAAGGGCTGGATGTGATGGAACCAAGAATAACAGTATTACAAACATTTGAAATCATCTGCTTCTACAGAGCTTAGCCTGGAACCAGCTATTGGTTAACTCTGTCTTACACTACACGGATATATGTTAAAATGAAGACTGAGAATTAACTCTTGGATTTGGCAAAATGGAGATCATTAATACACTTTGAAAGAGGCATTTTAATGGAAAGTTAAGGAGAAAAGCCTGATTCCAGTGGGATAAAGGGAGAGTGAGAGACTCCATTCAAACGTGGGACTACCCTCATGTGTGTTTTTCTCTCACTCCTCAAAGCTCACAGCCGTGGCAAATGACAAAAAAGAAACAATACTGTTAACTCTTAAGGACAAAGAAATGTAAGGAGGGACACAGAGGAGAAGAGAATTCAACAAATATTTGAAAGAGAGAAAGTGGAAAGGCTGGGTGTAGCTGATTTGCTAGAACTGGTGGCACCCACTCATCTCCTCCATTATCCTTAGGAAAGTGCTTGCTGTAAGTATTTTTTTTAAAATTGCTAATGTTCATTAAACCATATACCACCAAACCATTCCACACTGGGGAGCCAGCCCACATAAAATCAATGGTATATTGCATCATTATATATTATATATGATGATAAAAAGTTGAAACCAACCTGAATATCTATCAATAGAAAATAGTCCAAAACTATGTTGCATACATCCTCAAGAAAATTAGGATGATTTCTGAAAAGCAAAATGGACCTATATTTACTGTCATGATGAGATATCCAAGGTAGTTTTTTTAATAAAAAAATAAAGCTACTTGCAGATAAGATGACATTTTAAGAAAAAAATCAAAGCATAAGTAAGCCCTATATATGGGTATTTATGTGTCTATAAATTTGCATGAACATAGCAATATTTTCAGATGGACACACAAAGAAATGGAAAAATAAATTAATTTGGGTGGGGTGGAATAGAAACAATTGCTAATTTACACCTTATAAATGTCCACGTTAGTTTACTACAGAAAGTTTGCACTGATTTTTTTTTTTTTTTAATTAAAAAGAGCTAAGCTAGAGAGATTAATGGAAAGGGGGAGAGAGAGGGAGAAAGAGAGAGATTCAACTATGACTTAATGGCAAAGCCAGGATTAGAATGTGGGCCCCTGTGCATTGTTCTTTGCATGTACCTCCCCAGGTCTTCTTCCAATAGACAGGGAAACAAATCAAATCAAACACAGGAGGCCAGGTCAAGATAGAGCTCAGTCATTCAGCCTTCTGTATTAAATGGAAGAGAAATGAACAGTTCATGTAACGATGTGTGAAGTGATCATACCTAAAATGAGGGATGCCAGTGGAGTATCAGAAATAACAGAAAAAAATAGGTATCAAATGAAAATTAAGAAGATTGGAGAAAATGCAGGCACTAGTTACATGCTTAAAAGTTTTCATTTTGAAGCATACGCAGAACAAAAAGGCAAACATAAAAAGCCAGTTTAAAAAAAAAAGTCAGTTATGAGGGCAAGAAGAGTAGAGGAAGGCCAAGATGGTCATATGAGGAAGGCCTGATAAGGAAGCAGAGGCTGGAGGAACTTCAGAGAGAGAAAATGATGGCAACAGCTAGAAAGAAATTTTGGACTAAAGCAGGACTCAGTAAATGAAGAAAATGAGAAAGAAGCATGAAAGGGGATTACTTTTTTTCTTTTTTTTTTTTTTTGCAGTACACAGGCCTCTCACTGTTGTGGCCCCTCCCGTTGCGGAGCACAGGCTCTGGATGCGCAGGCTCAGCGGCCATGGCTCACGGGCCCAGCCGCTCCGCAGCATGTGGGATCTTCCCGGACCGGGGCACGAACCCGCGTCCCCTGTATCAGCAGGCGGACTCTCAACCACTGCGCCACCAGGGAAGCCCAAAAGGTAATTACTTTAACTGTTACTTTGGTACAGACTGATAGAAGTTGAGTTTTAAGATAGTAAACATTCTCCACTCCTTCTCCCCACCAAGGAATAATCTGTTCCAGCTAAAGTGACCAGAAGGTCATATTTACAAAGTGTTTTGACTTCCTCACACACGTTTGTTTTGCAAACTAAGCTGTAAAAAATTTTTAAAGCTGACACCATATCTTCATCATATTTAAGTTACCAACTTCTAGAAATACCCATGCACATAATAGGTGCTCATTAATTCTCACTGTTAAAGGGATTTGTGTTTTATTCTAGACTCCCATTATATTAATTTGCATATTTCTCTTTTTAAAAGAAAAAAAACTCTAAAAGCTTAAGATGCATCTTTGTAGAGAAGGAATTCAGGAAACAAGTCTATAGTAAGGCAGATATTACTGTATTTGGAATTTTTAAAAAGTCTTGCAGAACTTTATAGAATTTAAATATTTCTTAGCTCTCTCATTTATTTTTCATCATTCATGCCTCCACTTCATTTTTCTCAACAGTTTTTAGATCAATGGAATATGTCTTCTCAAGGATTTTGTTTTCTCACACTCACAAATCTGAGATCTCATTTCTGCATTTGGCATAGGTAATTTCATTTGTTAATAGGGTTAGAGTGTGACCTCACCTTGTATTAGCAGGTGCCAGTACGTACTCTTCCTTTTAAAAATACACATGTATTTAATATACAATATATTTATTTATGCATAAATGTATCCATTGGAAATACATACCTATATGTACATTTGTGTTCAAATGCTATCATATACCAATATATAAAATGGAACTACATTTTGTCAATAAAAAAGTTGAAAATTCTCTATATAAGTAAGAGTACAGTTGACCCCTGAACAAGTTTGAACTGTGTGGATTCACTTATACGTTAATTTTTTTCAACAAATATGGACTACAGTACTACACAATCCACAGCTGGTTGAATCTCCAGATGTTATTTGTGGATTTTTGACCATGCAGAGCATTAATGCTGTGTAAAAGGAAAGAAATCTTAATTTATTAAAAGATATAGGAAAAGTATTTTTTATTTTTTTGGTTTTGTATCTGTCTCTTGACCCATTTACCCAAATGCATTTATTAACTAAGAAAGAGGGAAGTGATCTCACCACTGCTCCTGTGTTTCTTTGCTTCTCCTTTGCCCTTCCTGTTCATCCTCATACAACCACATTTCTATCACCATTAAGATTTTACAAGACCAGAGAACAGAAATTAAAGAACCTAGTGTATGGTGGTCAATACACTCAAAGAAACAGAATCTCTTAATGTATAGTATTGAGCCACAGAATTAAGTGGTATAATTAGAAAAATATCCCACTTGCCACAGAAAAGATGTACTAAATCAGCATTTTCAAACTGTGCTCTTCAGAACCCTTAAGACCAAATTAGAATAATGCACAGAATCATTTTAATGAGAAAAAACTTATGAAATATCAGATTAAATGATTTTACTTTATCATAACTAAAACAAGTAAGCATGGGAATGTGTGTGTGTGTATATATAAATTCCACATGCTTATAGCACACAAACAACTATGAAAACACAAAGCATCATCTATCCCCTCCTTTGGGACATGGCTACACCCACCTGAGTTCAAACTCTGCCTCTGTCAATGAGACTAGACCTTTAAACAACACCTCTGTTGGAAGTTTCTGTTCGCTGCAGGTTCCACTTTACCTGTGAAACTCAAATATCAATAAGTAGCCTCAGAGGCAAGAGTACCCAGCCCAACTTACAAGAATTCACTATGTTCCAGAATGTGAAAAAGAAGATGTTTCTGCTTCCTTACAGTCACACACAACAGTGAGACAAAGACAAAATTAATATCTCAAATAAAATATATCCAAAATATCACAAACCCAATCTGTTAGCAAAATCAGTCTAAATATTTCTTGCCTGGTTAGAGACTGGATAAGGGAATAAACTACATTGGAGTTCAGATACTATGTTCTACAAAATGTGGGTAATTTACCAATAGTGTGAAGATTCATAGAAAGGGCACGAAAATAAACATGATCTGCCAAGGGACATGATTAATGGAGGAAATAAAAATATGGCAAAAGCCCCAAAACCAAGCAAAGTTAAGTGCACATTTTTGAAAAGGTGAAAAATTGAAAATAAAAATAGACACTTCCTAACTATGACATGAACTTAAAGTAAATGAAAACTATAGTTCACATGACAAAATATAGAAAATAATGGAAAAGTTTGAATATAGCAATTACTACGTAAAAATAAAGTGAAAAAGATACCTTTTAATTGCTGTCAATTATGCTATAGCTTACACTTTAAAGGCAAAAAAAAGATCTTAATATCCAATGTGAGATACCTATAATAAATTATAAATTTTAATTCATAAATATTAATAAATGGCTTAATAAATTGAAAAATACACCCCACTAGACTGTAAGCTTCATGCTGCAAAAACTATGTCTATGATGTTAACTGATGTGTTCTCTATGCATCCTAACACAGCAGGGACTCAGTAAAAATGTGTTATGTGAATGAACAAACCAATATACAAAAAGTCAATTCTTACCAAAGTTTAAAATATGCATTTCTAGTTAGGATATCAATAAGAAACATCTTAGAAGATGATTGTAAGTTTCTTCTGTATTCATCTACATGAACAAATAGATAAGAATGCTAAAATATATCAAAGGAAGAATAGTAATGGGAATCTTTACCTATATGTATTAAATATATATATCATCTTATGAAATTATAATATATCATGGTAGTAATATGAGAATTAACAGGCAAATTAATGAAATAGAGCAAATGGGAATACACATTTGGGTACACATGCATACAAATGCACACATGTGTTTAACTTGAGTGAGTTATTCCATAGATATTGCTCAGATACTAGGCTACGTATTACTTAAAAATATTTTAACAACAAGGTCCTACTGTATAGCACAGGGAACTATATACAATATCCTGTGATAAACCATAATGGAAAAGACTATGAAAAAGTATATGTATAACTGATTCACTTTGCTGTACAGCAGAAATTAATATAACATTGTAAATTAACTATACGTCAATAAAATTTTTTAAAAAGATTTTAATCTTCACCTTAAAATAAATTTTGATTTAAAATATAAAAATCAGGCTACTTTTTTAAAGAGATGAAAATACAAGTGATGTTTAACTGGTGAAATCATCTTAAGCTTAAAATTAGTGAAAGGTGTAGAAGACTTTACAGGGGAAATGACTGACATAATTAAATGTATTGTTAAACGGTCATAAATTTAAAAGGCAAGTAACAAAATGAGAAACACATTCATACCAACTATGAAATAAGTTCTTAAAATCCTTAATAAAAACCTCATGAAAATTTAGAAAGTCATGGTATTGGTGATTAGTTTCTATATATGACACTGAATGCATGGTACAAGAAAGAAAAATTGATAAACTGGACTTAATTAAAATTAAAATATTTGAACTGCAAAAGACACTTTCAGGACAACAAAAAGACAAGTCAGACTGGGAGAAAATATTTGCAAATCACATATATGATAAAAAAACTTGTATCCAAAATATACAAAGAGCACTTACCTGGGAAAACAAATCAATTTAGAAGGTGGGCAAAAAATCAGAACAGGCACCTCACAGAAGAAGATAAACAGATGGCAAATAAGCACATGAAAAGATGAACAAAGTCATATGTGATTAGGGAAATGTAAATTAAAACAAGATACCACCACACACCTATTATATAGAATGGCTAAGATCTAAAAACCTGACTGGCATGGGAGTAGAGCAAGAGGAATTCTCATTCATTGCTGATGGGAATACAAAATGCCACAGCCAATTTGGAAGACCATTTGGTGGTTTCTTTCCAAATTAAAAATAGTGTCACAATATGATCAAGTAATCATACTGCTAGATATTTATCCAACTTATATGAAAACATATCCACACAAAATATGCATAGCAATGCTCATAGCAGCTTTCTTCATAATCACTCAAAACTCGAGGTAACATTTTTTTTTAGATGTGAGTAGGCAAAGGGTGGTACACCCATACAATGGAATACTATTCAGAGATAAAAATTAATGGGCCATTACACTATGAGAAGATATGGATAAATATCAAATGTATATTGCTCAATAAATAAAGTGTGGATTTGGCTAAATATACATGATTCCATTTATGTGACATTCTGGAAAGGGGAAAACTATGGTAATAGTAATGGTAACTTGATCAGTGGTTGCCAGAGATTTGGGGAGGATGTAACGTGAGACACATGACGGTGTGTATTTGTCCAAACCAGTAGAAATTTACAGCACAAAGAGTAGACTGTGAAGTATACAAATTAAAATAATAATAGTAACACTGTATCAACACACATTGATTGTAACAAGTGTACCATAGCAATACAATATGTTAACAATAGGGGAAACAATGTGTGTGAGGGGGAGGGGTAAATGGGATCTCTTTGTGCTAAATTCCCACTGTAGGAGAGGCAATACCTATGTATTGTAATAGGTAATTTGCAGGTAATAGGTAATTTGTAATAGGTAATTTGTAATACCTATGCTGATTTTCAAGAAACTTGGCATTTACTCCAAGTGATATGGAAGCTATTGGAGGGTTTTGAGTTGAAGTACGGCATAATCAAATAGATATTTTTAAAGAATTACTCTGCCTGCTGTGTTGAGAAAAGACTGCTGGGGTGGGCAGCAATGATGGAAAAAATAAGAACAGTTAGGAAGCTATCACAATAATCTCACTGAGAGACAATGATGCCAAGAGAATGCCTGATGGACTAGGTGGGCCGTATGAGAGAAAGTGAGAGGTCATGGATGATGCCAAAGTTCTTGGCTTGAGCCAGCTGGAAGGATGGAGTTGCCATCAACCAGCATGGGGAAGCCTAAGGGTGAAGAAGATTTGGGAGAGGATATGAAGACATTAATTAGGGCTATTACACACTGGAGTGTCAAGTAGATAGCTGGATACTGAGTCTAGAGTTTAGGGAAGATATCCAGACTGCAGACATTAATTTGAGAGTGCTTAACACAAAGGCATGGTGCAAAAAGGTGAGAGAGACACTGTGTCTACCAATAGACTTTAACTTCTTGAATGCAAAATGTATGTTTCACTTATTTTGTAATTATTGGTCTATATTGTGTATAGAAAATGCACATCAGACTGAATTAATGGTGTGGTTCACAACAATTCCTCAAACAAAGTTGTTTCAATGACAATACTTCTGTTTTGAATTTTATTTTTCCATCTTAGTCACCAGAGAGTGTTCCTATCTTCAATGTACACTGACCTTTGTACATGTGAATATTTACTAGTTCTGAGTGTGGTATGTACCAGGGAGCTAGAAAGATGTTCTCCAAATTTGTTTAGCTCTGGACCAAGGAAGAAGAATTTATCACCCGGACTCTAGTTTTATATGCAGGGAACATAAATGACATTGCCATAATTTCTGAGAATTCTGGTTTTATCCTTCAGATTTTTATCACTGCAGAGGAAAGTTTTTAAAGATATAATGTATTTTATAGAAATAACATCAACACTTGATTTCTCCCATTATTAAACAAAAGGGCAAACTCCTAACAATTACCCAATGACTTTTTGTAAATATATATATGTGTATATAAAATTTATAGGTGAGCCAAGATTCAATTTATAGTCAAATATTTTATTGTGTATATAGAAAATATTCTTCCTTGCAATTTAGAGATTCAGTTATATGAGATTTAGTCATGATCTGGCTTCAAGAAAAAAGGTGGAGGTTTTAATATAAATGTCATTGAAAAAGGGAGAGTACAAACCACATAAAAAGTGAATTTTAAAAATGTATAGAACAAATGTAAGAAAACGTAACACTTTGGGATTGTTTTTTCAGTCAATAAACTGTGTCCACAAATCTGTTGCTGGTTAAAATGCAACACATTTTTCAATGTATTAACATCTGCAATTTTTAGAGTATAAAGGCAGTGGGTGCCCATCTGTCAACACACAATCATCTCACACCCTCAGACAAATATCACCAAGGGATACTTAATTTGCTGTATAATTGAATGTTACTCTATTTATTTAAATTTAGTATAAAATATTTATTTAAATAAATATATTTAAGTCTATTATTTAATCTATTTAAATAAATTAAATATAATAATAGCTATCTATTTAAATAAACACCTTACATTTAATTTATTAGATATCTATTAAATTAGACATTTGTTAAATATATGTCTATTTAAATAAAGTCCTATTTAATTTACACAAATTAAATGTTTAATTTTAAATATTTAAGTATAAATATTTATTTATTTAAGTAGTGATCCTAATGTTAAGACTGAGGTTTTGATAGATGTTATAGTGAATATTTAGGGGAGCACATCTTGAAAATAAAACAAAAGCCAACTTTTCCTCGGCAGTAACTATCTTTAATACAGCGAGTTCTTTCAATGAGTCTACACACACTCATGCTTTAAACAAAGAACCTCTCAGCTTTAACATGTATAAAGCACTTAAGGCCCTTTTCTCTATGTATTTTCAGTACTAACCAAAAAAAGTCTACGAAACACTTTTTTTTTTTTTTGACGGTGCACAGACCCCTCACTGCTGTGGCCTCTCCCATTGCAGATCACAGGCTCCGGACGTACAGGCTCAGCGGCCATGGTTCACGGGCCCAGTCGCTCCGCGGCATGTGGGATCTTCCCGGACCGGGGCACGAACCCGTGTCCCCTGCATCGGCAGGTGGACTCTCAACCACTGCAACACCAGGGCAGCCTGGTCTATACATTTTTAATGTTAAATCCCTACAATCTCTCCTGAACCAATCAATACCAGTAATGCTCCACCTTGACCCATCAGGACCAATATTCTCCACCAGTGGAATAAGTTTTACTGCTGTAAACTTGGCAGGCAGGGTACATTGTTGAGCACTGGAAACTCAAATATGTATCGTCATAGCCAACATCAGTCTCTGTCCTCTTTGTCTAATACTTCATTTTTGAGCTTAAGCATGTAAATTCCCACTGGATTTGCATCCTTGCTGTAAATCTCTGCTCACTAGACTAATTCTGAATGTACTCATAATGAGGAAACTTTGTATTGATGACTTACTGACTTGGACACTTCTTGATGTGTGTGACCCCTGTTACCTTGTTCAACCCACTAAACTGGATTTCCTCAGCATTGTTGCTGACCTGTCTGAAACCTGGAATTAGCCAAGCACTATAGCACCAACGGGCTGGCTACCAAGCTAAGCCACGTGATTTCATATGATGCATTTGTGCTCTCCTTCCTGCTGGCTACTGCTGCCAAGTTCTCAGCAAGTAGGAGGGTCTAATGCAGCCTCTTAAGCCACTTCTCAAAGAGGTACACAAAACCATTCTGAGTAACAACAGGGTTGAAAAATATACATTAACTCTCAGGATGACTAGTTTCTACAAACCATACTTACTCAAATAAAAATTGTAAAGGCCAAAATAGTACAAAGAACTTTACCTTCATTATCTCTCTTATTCTTCATCAGAATTCCATAAGGGAGCTAGTAAAATTATTCCCATTTTATAGATCAGGATTTGGCAAAATATGGCCCATGGGTCTGGCCTGCCATCTGTTTTCGTGTGGCCCATGAACTAAGGATGGCTTTTAAATTTTTAAGTGGTTGAAACATAATAAAATTAATAATAATATTTTGTGACATGTGAAAGTTACATGAAATTCAAATTGCATACCCATAAGTGAAATTTCATTGGAACAGAGCAACATCCATTTGTTTGCATTCTGTCTATGAGTAATTTTGCTCTACAAGGCAAAGTTGACTAGTTTCAACAGAGACCCTATGGCCAGCAAAGCCTGAAATATTTACTAGCTGACCCCTTATAAAGAAACTTTACTGACCCTATTTACAGGTAATGAAGCTAAAGACCAGAGCATTCAGTAACTTATCCAAGCTTACTCTAAAAGAAAGTAGTGATTAGATAAAATCTGGGTCTGATTGATCCAAGAGATCATATCTTAACAACTCTACAATATTGTTATAATTTTCATTGTTATGGAATTTAGTGAATCTCACACACAGAAAGGAAATTACATTTTAATGACTCTATAGTCATACTTTCTATCTTGACCACTGCAGATAGGTTTGGCAGAAGATGACTGCTACCACTTCTGTAAAATGGTATGCTGCCGAATTTATAAGGAGAACATTTCGCTTTGCTGACATCTGCATGGCACAGTGAAGTTCTGGTCCTATTACAAGTGGAATAATTGCCAATCCCCATATTATAAACACTTCTACTTCTAACCTAACTGAAAAGCACAGCACATATGCTAGGCTTTTGGAATTGGATGAAAGTTATGGGACCATGCCCAAGAAATAATTACAAATGATTATTCAAAATTGTACATTCAGTTAATTGCCAGTAAAGAGAGAATATACTCCCTTCCTGATTTCAGAAGCCAGAAATAGTGGCAAAAGATTCAATCCATTAAATAAACGAAAAAAATTACATCATCATAATCGTTATCTCAGAGCAACATTTTAATATCCAATATTCATTTTAAGGTCAACTTTGAAATATATTTATAATTTTATTTTATTTGCACCTTGACAACTACTAAATTTTAGATATATAATGCTAAGTTTCAAGGCTGCTATTTTGTACATGCTAGAGAGCAAAAGGAAGGGCATCAAGGATTAAGGGATACTGTTTTTAGGTCTTTGCAGAGATGCGTAGACTGCATCTCTCCATATACTGGGGCACAGTGGCACACTGATAATTAGTATTGTGATGATACATTGACTTATGAATTAACGCATTCATAATCAGTATTACATGCTATTATCATTGTCAATGGTATTAGGATCTTTGGACTGAAACACTTAATCTGCATTTGTGCCACAGCTGCCTATTCTGGAACACTTCATCTTCCAATTATTATGTTGCATCTTAAGATATCTATTTTTGTGACTTGGCTGTAAAGGTAAATGGCACATCTTGGAAGATCACTGCTTTTAATAGGCTAGTGTCTACCTTAAGTAGGGAAGTAAAAAAGACAAGGCCTCTTTTTTTCTAGGTAAGAAGAAAAGACATATGTATTAGAAAATTATAATGGCTAAAGTAATATTATAAAAATTAAAGCTGTGCATCCTACTTCCAATTTCATTTGCAAGGAGCTTAGAAGTTGCCACTCCATCCTAAAAACAGATAAAAATCTTCATTGATTGATGGGGGTGAGATGGGGAGGGATTAAATTAGGCGATTAAGACTGACATATACACACTACTATATATAAAATAGATAGCCAACATGGACATACTGTATAGCACAGGGAACTCTACTCAATACTCTGTAATGACCTATATGGGAAAAGTATCTAAAACAGAGTGGATATATGTATAACTGATTCACTTTGTTGTATAGCAGAAACTAACACAACATTGTAAATCAACTCTACTCCAATAAAAAATTTAAAAAATAAATAACTTTTTAAAAAAGGATAAAGTCACAAACTCTCTTGAACAGTAAGGGGAAGATGCTGGAAAAAACACTGCCCCTAAGGTTAGAGACACACACAGGTGCACACCATGTGAAGAAGCCATGCCTCAGGGGAGCAGAGATCACCATGGCAACTAGGGCCTGAGTAGGAAAACTTGAACTGGAATTGAAGACTTCCTGAAGCCTCAGTGTGGACACCTGTGAGAGTTAAAAATTCCAGGGGCACCCAGTCACAGGGGAGACCTGACAATATTGGAAGATTTTCCTAGAGGAACTCAGCCAGATTCCCACAGGGAGAGTGGAAAATGAACCATTTAGAAATACTACAGAGCACTCTGTTCTTCTTAACAAGGTTGCCCTCAGGGCAAATGAGGTCAGAAGCCCAACCTCCTGGGGTATTATCAGAGCCTAAAAAACTTGTGTAAGGGATTTACCCAAATCCAGCCCACTCTAGCCATCCTGTCTCACCTTCGGGGGAGAAAAAAACTGAGAATCACTTATGAAGTTTACAGTCCCGAGGTACAGTTTAACTAACACACTCAGACCTGATCACAGGACTATAGAATATTTCCCTTCCCTACAACTTAACACCATGTTACTGAAGGTCTATTTAGAGCACTTCCTTTTACCCAGTACATTATGTCCCTTATCAAGAAAAAAAAAAAAAAATTGGCAAGGCATACAAAGGGCAAAAAACACAGCTTGAAGAAACTGAGTAAGCATCATAACCAGACATGACAGGGATGCTGGAACAATTAGACTGAGCATTTAAAATAACCATGATTAATTTGCTCAGGGCTCTAATGGATAAAGTGCATAACATGCAAGAACAGATGGGCAATGTAAACAGGGAGATGGAAATCCTAAAAAAGAATCCAAAAGAAATGCTAGAAATAAAAAAAAAAACACTAACAGAAGAGAAGAATGCCTCTGATGGGCTTATTAGCAGAGAGGACACAGCTGAGGAAGGTATCTCTGAGCTAGAAGATCTATCAATAGAATCCTAGAAAGCTGAAAAGCAAAGAAAATAAAGATTATAAAAAAGAAAGCAAAATATCCAAGGACTGTGGAACAACTACAAAAAGTATAACATATGCATAATGAGATTACCAGAAGGAGAATAATGAGAGGAAGACACAGAAGAAATATTTGAAACAATAATTACTGGGGATTTGCCAAAATTAATGTCAGAAACCCAACCATAGATCCAGGAAGCTCAGAAAAAACACCAAGCAGGAGAAATACCAATAAAACTACACCTCAGCATATCATTTTCAAACTAGAGAAAATCAAAGTTAAAGAAAAAATTCTGATGAAATGTCAGAAAAAAAAAAAAAACCTTATCTACAGAGGAATAAAGATAAGAATTACATCCAATTTTACCTCAGAAACTATGCAAACAAGAAGAGAGTGGACTGAAATGATTAAAGTGTTGAGAGGAAAAACCTCAGGAGACTAGAATTCTGTTCCCTGTGAAATTATCCTTTAAAAGTGAAGAGAATAAAGATTTCCTCAAACAAACAAACAAAAAAACCTTGAGGGAATCTGTTGCCAGTAGGCCTGCCTTGCCTTGCAAACCTTAAAAGAAATTCTTCAGAGAGAAGAAAAAATAATAAGTCAGAAACTTTGGTCTACATAAAAAAGGAAGAGTATCAAAGAAGGAATAAGTAAAAGTACAATAAAAATATTTTTCTTATTCTTAATTGATCTAACAGATAGCAGTTTGTTCAAAATAATAGCAACAATGTATTCAATTACAGATGCACATATATGTCTATATATATGTGAAATGAATGACAACAATGGTACAAAGGACAAGAGGAAGGAATTAGAATTATTTTTTTATTATAAGGTATTCACACTGCATGTGAAGTGATATAGCATTGTTTGAAAGTGGGTTTGAACTAGTTAGTTGTAAAGGCATTTTATAAACTCTAGGGCAACCACTGAAAAAAAAGGAAGAAAAGAAGTATAATTGATATGCTAAGAAATGAGAGAAAATGCAATAATATAAAATGCTACATTAAAACCACAAAATAGAGGGGAATTCCCTGGAAGTACAGTGGTTAGGACTTGGTGCTTTTACTGCCAGGCCCAGGTTCAATCCCTGGTTGGGGAACTAAGATCCTGCAAGCCATGCAACACAGCTGAATAAAAAGAAAAAAGAGTGAAAGACAAAAATAGGAACAAAGAATAAGGGCAACAAAGAGAAAATCGTGGTAAATATGGTAGATATTAGTCCAACTGTATCAATAACCACTTTGAATATAAATGCTCTAAGTGATTCAATTAAAAGACAGAGATTGTCAGAGCGAATCAAAAAAAAAATGACCCAACTGTATGTTATCTACTAGAAACTCCCTTTAAATACCAAGAAACATATAGATTAGAAATAAATGCATGGAGAGAAATACACCATGTTAACACTAATCAAAAGAAAGTAGAAGTAGCTATATTAATTTTAGGAGAGAACAGACTTCAAAGTAAGGAACGTTATCAGGGATAAAGAAAGGCATTACATGATTTAAAGAAGTCAGTTATCCAAGAAAACAAATTCTTAGTGTGTATGCACCTAACAACAGAGAATCAAACTACACCAGGCAATAACTGATAGGGGACTTCCCTGGTGGTCCCGGGGTTGAGAATCTGCCTTCCAATGCAGGGGACATGGGTTTGATCCCTGGTAGGAGAACTAAGATCCCACATGCCGCAGGGCTACTAAGTCCACATGCTGCAACTACTGAGAACGTGGGCCACAACTAGAGAGCCCGCATGCCGCAACTAGAGAGAAGCCTGCACACTTCAGTGGAGAATCCCACATACGGCAACAAAGATCCCAATGAAGATCCCACATGCCAGAGCTGGGACCCTACACAACCAAAAATAAAATAAATAAATAAGTAAATATTTTTAAAAACTGGTAGAATTGCAAGGATAAATAGATGAATCCCCTATCATAACTTGAGACTTCAACACCGATCAGAAACAGGCAGATCCAGCAGGCAGAAAATCAGTAAGGACATAGGTAAACAACGACATCATAGATTAACTGAATATAATTGACATTTATAGATTACTTTATCCAACAACAGCAGAATACACATTTTTATCAAGCTCACATGAAACATTCACCAAGATAGACCACATTCTGGGCTGTAAACCACACCTTAACAAATTTAAAAGAGAAATTGTACAATGTCTGCTCTCAGACCACAATGAACTAAACTAGAAATCAATAACAGAAAGATAATTGGAAAATCCCCAAACATTTCAAGATTAAACAGACCAGTTCTAAATAACACATGCATCAGAGAAGAAATCCTAGGAGAAATTTTAAAATATTTAAACTAAAATAAAATGAAAAACAGAACTTATCAAAATTTGTGGGATACAGCAAAAACAGTGCTTAGAGGGAAATTTATAACATTAAATGCATATATTATTAGAGAAGAAAAAAGATCAAAAATCAATCATCTAGTTTCCATCATTGGAAACCAAAGAAAGAAGAACAAATTAAATGCAAAGTAAGCTGAAGACAAGAAATCATAAGAATGAGAGCAGAAATCAATGAAATTGAAAACAGGAAATCAATAGAGAAAATCAACAAGACCAAAGCTGGTTCTTTGAAAAGATCAATAAAACTGATAAGTAAATTAAAACAAAATGCTGTACCACTACGCTCCTGTTAGAAAGGGCAAAATCCAGAACACTGGAAAAAACAAATGCTGATGAGTATACAAAATGGTACAGTCACTTTGGAAGACAGTTTGGAATTTTCTTACAAAATTAAACTTACTTTCTCCATATAATCCAGGCTTTGCACCCCTTGGTGTTTACCCAGAGGAGTTGCAAACTTATGTCTGTACAAAAACTTGCACATGAATGTTTATAGAAGCTTTATTCATCGTTGCCGAAACTTGGAGGTTACCAAGATATCCTTCAGTTTGTGAATGGTTAAGTTAAATAAACTACAGTACATCCAGGAAATTGAATTTTATTTAGTGCTAAAATGAAATGAACTGTCAAAATCATGAAAAAACACAGAGGAAGCTTAAATGTTTATTATCAAGTGAAAGAAGCCAAACTGAAGAATCTACATACTGTATAATTCCAACTAAATGGCATTCTGGGAAAGTCAAAACTATGGAGACAGTAAAAAAGATTAGTGTTTGCAGTGATGGTGGTGAGACAGTAGAGATGAATAGGTAAAGGACAAAGGATATTTAGGACAGTAACATACTCTGATGATATTATAATATTTGATATATATCATTATTCTTTCATCCAATCCCATAGAGTGTGCAACACCAAGAGTGAACCCTAATGGGATGGAATTTTGGTGGATGTCAATGTAGGTTCATCCTTGGTAAAAAAAAAAAAAACTGGTGAGTGATGTTGATAATGGGGGAGGATATGCACGTGTGAGGGCAGGGAGTATGTGAGAAATCTCTGTAACTTTTGTATGCACTACTATATTTAAAATAGATAACTAACTAGATATACCCACTGTATAGCGCAGGAACTCTACTCAATACACTGTAATAACCTAAATGGGAAAAGAATTTGAAAAAGAATAGATACATACATATGTATAACTGAATCACTTTGCTGTACACCTGAAAATAACACCACATTGTTAATCAACTATCCTGCAATATAAAATAAAAATTAAATCCCTGTAAGTTTTAATGTTATAAACCTAAAACTACTCTAAAAAACTAAAGTTTTTTTTTAAATAAGAAAAAATAAAATAAATACATATTCCTAAACTGTGCTTACTTTTAGTATCTTTAACTCATTTTCTGGACAAAACTTGTTTCAATATTAAGCTATCTTTATATAGTAAGTAAAGCATGTGAGTCTTTGCCTCATTATACTTCCCCTGTCTTCTGAGTCTTAATACGTTTCTGCATGCCTCTTTTGTGCTTTTGGGCTTTTATTATCACTCTGTTTACCTGAGTCATTCTGCTGGTTCCATATATTGTAAACTCTTTGAAGTCAGGTACTGAATCTTAAAAAGGTATTTGCATTTACTGCTATAGGGGATTAATGAAAAATCATTGACTTAAATTGAATAAAATATGTACTTGTGGAAAAGTACATTATGAGGAAATATGTGTGTTTTTGTTTGACAGACAGAGAGATTTTTATGTGCTACACAGTTTCTTGAGTTAAACTAATGAAAACGGGTCCACTTTTAATGTCTGATTTGCTTTCATCATTTGCAAAGACAAATATTAGATAAATATGAAGTGGAGAGGAGAATTTATTTTTATGAGAGGGTAAATAAGAAGAAGGGTGAACTCCAGAGAGAAGGAAGATTAGACCTGAAAAGGACTTGCAATTCCCACACAAGGAAGGTACAAGGTACCATATTAGGAGCATTGAAGAGAGTGCCCAATCTGAGTAAAGTTTTTAGTATTATCTTCCTTCTAGGTCCAATCACAGCATCCAAGCCTGTTCATCTCTTTCTTCTTTGTCTCTAATACTTACTAAACATTTAGTATAGGTAGAGCACTATTCTAGAAACCATAATATTTTGTATTCTAAGTGCCCTGAATTAATTTTCCTGAAGCATGATTCTTTAATCTAATTTATGATACTAAATCTGGCCTGAACAGACTTTGTGGTTCAGACACTAATGAACATGCAATGAGTTTTGAACCATAATCAATTCATCTAGTGACAGATGAGTCAGCTCTAAAACATAGTATTTTTTTCTTTCATAGGCTTTGAAAGCTAATTGTTTCCGTTCAAATTCTGATTCTATCATTTACTAGCTTCTTGTCCTTTGAGATCATTAAGAAAGTCCTGTAAGCTTCAGTTTCCACATTGGGTAAAGAGGGATGACAGTAGAATTTAGCACAAAAATTTCTGTGAGGATCAGTTGAAATAATGCATTCAAAATCCCCACACATTATAAGCACTCAATAAATACTAGCTATTACTACTATTAGAATTAGTGTTGATCTATTGCGCAGCTGTCCCTATTATGGATCTCTTGACCTCTGGGGCAGACATTTTTGAATGGATAATTACTGTTGATAAGATTTGAATTAACTGGACTTCAGTAAGCTAGTATTTCTCCATTCAGAATGCATTAAATAAAGAGAACTCTGCCAAGCTCATGAGTCTCCAGTACTCTCTCTTCATACTTAACAAAGCATAGAATCACCAATTTTATGGTTTTTCTACTTTTATTTTAATTTTTTATCTAGCTCTAAATAGCAAGGTGTATTCAAGTGTATTTGATATCAATAATTCATTCCTTATTTAAATTTAACCTGAATAGAATATATAAACCAACGATACATTTTAAAAACCTAATTCTTATCTAGTGCTAAGTCTTATAATGTCTTATAATGGTGTCAACACACCATTATATATAATATTTATTTATTTATTTATATAGACAACTAGGCTATTTAATGATGTCTTTCTTTCTGTAAGGTAGTCAGATCAAAATGATCACAGTTACAGGACTCCAGAGCAATAGCAAATGAGCTCCCTTGTTATTGAATATAGTGAAACAGAAAAAGTTTTCTTTCTCAAATGGCAAAATAAATTATATTTTGATGATCTATAAATTATATGGATTACATAATTCCAAATTTTTTATTAAAAATAATATACAAATAACATTTGTCCCAATAAAGCAAAGTAGTGTAGATCCGATTCCTCTCCTCTGCTAATATATACAGATAAAAATATCTCTTAACAGCTGAGCAAGCAAACCTACAAATTTGGCTTAGGTGGATATTAACTAACTTTCAACAGGTTGAAGAAAGAACCATTTTAGTGGAAAATTATTTAAGCTTAAAGATGGAGCAAGCACGATTTATCTCTAACATAATGTCATTCATCAAACATAGGTCCTAGGAAGCGTGTGAGCGTGTGCGTGCACCGAGCTAAAGGAGTCAAATCAATCCTAAAGAAACAAGTTTTAATATTTTATTTTGGTAGAATATACTATAGTTAAATGTTGTGATTTCAACGTTAAATTCTGGCAGTGTAAATGTCCCTGAAATTATTGAGGCTTAAGAATCTTCTTAGAAACACAGAAATTTAACTTCAGTGGCTCTCATATTTCTATCCCTAGGCTAGCAGCATGAACATCATCTGGGGACTCAGAAAACGCACATTTTAGGCCCCCCTCCAGACCTACTAATGTAGAAACTCTAGGGGTAAAATCCAGACATCTATGTTTTCACGAGCTCTCTAAGAGATTTAGATGCACACGAACACTTGAGCATCTCTTGTCTAAATCAATTCCTCACAAACAAGAGCAATTTGACGTATGTGCCAAGAAGTCTGGAGCAAACAAAAATCAAGTAGAATGTTTGCCATTGATGCCTTTTCTAGATCCTTTCAAGTCCTGTCTAGTTATGTTACTCTTTTGACTCAATTAGAGAACATTTTGTACACCACCATACCTCCTCCCCGTTCTCTCTTTAACAAGCTCAAGCTCAGCTTCATTTTGGTCTTTAAGATGGATCTTGATTCTGGTCAGTGATATTCAGCTAACTCCAGACCCTCCCTTTGAGGGTCAGTGTCATGACGCTCATCGACAATCTGACTCACCCTATTGACTAGTTCTACTTTATCTGGTTATCAAATCATTTCCCTATTTCTGGAAATGCACCCCTTATATTTCCACCTCTTATCCCAGAGGACAGAATGTCCACCCTAGCATGTTCTTCTGACCCCCCTTCTTATTAGCTGCTGTTCAAGGCTGCATTGATTAGTAAGAAGACTAATCAGAGATGAAGCCAATAAACAGGCCACTTTTCACCAGCATGCAAAAAACTGTGTGCTTGTATGAGGATGAAACATAGTGGGGCAGGAAAGGGGGGGAAAGAGAGGCAGGAGGACAGTAGGAAGCAAACAACATCCCCCTGGGTATAAGCCTTAGCCCTGCTTCTCAGCCAAGTCCTGAGTGTGGTACAGAACCAAGGCCAGCATGTCAGGTACTTCCTTATCAAAGAACCCTAGAAGGCACAAGGAATAAAATACAGAATACAAACACTAAAATTTCACTCCCCTAAATCCTAAATTTCTCAGACCCAGCCAGTGTTTTCCTATTTTGTTCTCTGAATCCAGAGTTTTGCTTGGATACCCACCAAAGGTCTCCAGTTTTAGAGGAATTTAGTTGTTTTAATAAGTCCCAAAGTTGCTGGAAATTTCTATGGAGGAGCCCCCTTAGCTAACCATAACTCTCTATGCCAACTACTCCCAGTTAAATCATCAGTTTATGTGCTTTATATGGTTCACATACCAACCTTTGGGGGCCTCATCATATTCCTTGTTAGTACCATAAAATATTGAGTTCTGTGTTGGACTATCTGTTGTGGTCCCTTGTTACACCTCCAATATTCTAAGTTCTACCTTCCTCTCCTCTTTCCAGCTGGAGTAGCTACAGTCTCCTCATGCCTCATTAGAAGTGATTCTAGTTTATAGCTCTAGGCAGATCTTTCTTTGACAATTCTGCTATAGTTACTCAGTTCATGTCTGATTATATTTTGAAATATAATAACTTTACTTGGCAAATAATATCGGGACAGAAGAGATCCTTTGTGAAAATGCTTCACTACTGAGTTTGTGTTTCTATCATGAAAAACCATCTGGATAAAGAGAAATTCAAGAGATGACATACTTAGGAAGTCATCAAAGCCTTCCTTTGTTGTTACATTTAGCCTAAGGCAGTTTTCTGGTTGCTACAATCGAGAAATTTTGGTGTGTATTATACACATTTATATCCTCATCATAAATGTGGAGGAAGTATTTAAGATACACAGCCAGCATCTTGGATTTAAATACATGGTTTCCAGGAAAGTGCTCAGGAAAACTCTCATTGACTATTTAAAACATGCAATAAACAGCAAAATAAACATATTTTCAGCAGGGGAGATTCATTGGTTTTGTGGTCACTGGTGAAAAATAATAAGGCTAAAATCACTGACATTTGCTCTTCTTTCCTCTCTCTCTTCTCTTGATTTCTTTTCTCTTCTCTTTTCTAGCTGTCCCTGGACAATCTTACTCAGTGTAATTATCCACTTTGATTATCCACTTCAATGCAGATTACTTCCACAACTATCTCACTCTTCTCCCCTGAGCCCCAGATATACACCATTAATGACTGCCTACAACCTAGTATCTGAAATATAACAACTACAAATGACTCAGCATCCTTCCCTCCACACACCACGCCTGCCCCTTCTTCTATATACCTTACCTCAGGTAAGGAAACTCTGCAGCCTTCCAAGCTAAAAAACTCATATGATCAAAACTCATCCCTTTCCTTTAAGAAAAATCATATTTTTGGTTATCAACTATTCTATTCTAATTCCAAAACCTCTTCAATTTTGTTCCCTCTTCTTCATCCCCCAAGGCCACTGCATTTGTTCATCACTCATTAAAAATTTCTTAGATTTCCACAGTAGCTTCCCAGTTGGACTCTGGATCTCCACATTTCCTCCTCATCCATTTTTAGTAGCACTTCCTAAGATTAATTTTTACAAAAAAAATTTTAAAGGTCATTCCAAGCTCAAGAGCCTTCAAAGATTTCTCACTGCTTCCAAGATACAGTCTAGACTTTAGCTTGGCACATAGGATGCCTTATAATTTGGTTCTAAAGCTTCTTTTCTGACATTTACTGTTCCTTCTTTGCACCCCCATAAACGCTAAGATCAAACCACACAAACCTCTCCATTGTTTTAGAAAAACACCACACCTTTTATACATTTCTATCTTTGTATATGCTTTTCCTCTGCCTAGAGTAGATCCTCCACTTTATCTTACTAGCATACAGAGACTCCACTGTGGCTTTTCACATGGGGTATTAATTGTTTATTTGTGACTCGATCACTAAATTATGCTTCTGGAAAGAGGAGATTGTGCGTACACCATAGGTATCCAGCAAATAATAGACATTTAATTTCAGTGAATGAATACTTAAATAAATCCAAGGCAACATCCATAGTAATTACATCCATAAATAATGATCTTAGTGATGTTAGGATAAGGTCAACAAATCAGTGAGTAGTAAATTGTTCAGGAGATACACATTTTAGGGAGGATGAAAAATCTGGAAAGATACCATTTTCTCTTCTCTTTTTACTTTCAGAATGAAGTAAAATTTGACTCCACATTTAAAAGCAGCCTGGTGAATTCTACTTTACATCCCTATCAAAATCTAACTCAGAAATGATGTCATAAATTTCCCACACCTAATACTGAGTCAATTCCCCATGTGTAGTGTTAGGGGCATTACTTCTTCTAAGGGAAATGCAGATGGTGATCATGAATGACACAAAGAAACACATTTTGGATCTTTGATGATATTAAGGAATAATTGATAAAGGTATTATAGAAAATATCCTTAAATATTAAGGATATTTAGAAAATATCCTTAACTTTTAGTGATACATAATGAAAACACAGAAGTGACATCTGATATTGCTTCAAAATAATATGAAATGGTGAAACAGTTAAGAGTGTGGATGATACATTTACCCATGAGTTAATGGGTGATGGGTATTTATTAAAATATTTGTCCAGGTGTCTATATGTTTGAAATTTTCTCAATAAGTTAAAAAAATACATTTTCCATCGTGACCAATGCCTCCACAATTGTGAACAATTAAAGTGACATCAAATATTTGTTCTTGCTATTTGTGAGGCACTCTGATATTTTCTATTCTAGTCTCTCCCATTCTATTTTTAAAATATAATTATGGACCACTAAATTTATTTGTTTTGATAGTGGGTAATGGCAAACACTCTGTTATACAGTGGAATAATTTTTCATATGTTAGTCTCCCCCTGTCCAATGCTCCCTCTAAGAGTTTTCTATATTACACATTAATTAGTAACCACCTCATAAATCGGCCAACCTCTTAAACATCATATCTTCTTGATGTTGCTCTAATTCTGACAAATGGCTCTTGCCACGAAGTCTGCTGTAGAAAATTTTTCTAGAATTGGACTAAACAGATGAAGATTAAGGCAGGCCATGGATAAAGCTAAGGCAACCTAGGAAAGACAATTCATGACATCATAAAATCATTTTCCTGACTCAGAACAGGCATAACTCTTTGTGTGTGTGTGTGTGTGTGTGTGTGTGATATATGGCCTTTATTATGTTGAGGTAAGTTCCTTCTATGCCTACTTTCTGACGAGTTTTTATCATAAATGGGTGTTGAATTTTGTCAAAAGCTTTTTCTGCGTCTACTGAGATGATCATATGACTTTTATTCTTTAATTAGTTAATGTGGTGTATCACATTGATTGATTTGTGTATATTGAAGAATCCTTGCATCCCTGGGATAAATCCCACTTGATCATTGTGTACGATCCTATTAATGTGCTGTTGGACTCTGTTTGCTAGTATTTTGTTGAGGATTTTTGCATCTATGTTCATCAGTGATATTGGCCTGTAGTTTTTTTGTTTGTTTGTTTGTTTTAAGTTATTTATTTATTTATGACTGTGTTGGGTCTTCGTTTCTGTGCGAGGGCTTTCTCTAGTTGTGTCAAGTGGGGGCCACTCTTCATCCTGGTGTGCGGCCCTCTCACTATCACAGCCTCTCGTTGTGGAGCACAGGCTCCAGACATGCATGCTCAGTAATTGTGGCTCAGGGGCCCAGCTGCTCCACGGCACGTGAGATCTTCCCAGACCAGGGCTCGAACCTGTGTGCCCTGCATTGGCAGGCAGATTCTCAACCACTGCGCCACCAGGGAAGCCTGGCCTGTAGTTTTCTTTTTCTCTGACATCTTGGTCTGGTTTGGGTATCAGGGTGATCGTGGCCTCAGAGAATGAGTTTGGGAGTGTTCCTCCCTCTGCTATATTTTGGAAGAGTTTGAGAAGGATAGGTGTTAGCTCTTCTCTAAACGTTTGATAGAATTCTCCTCTGAAGCCATCTGCTCCTGGGCTTTTGTTTCTTGGAAGATTTTTAATCACAGTTTCAATTTCAGTGCTTGTGATTGTAGACAGGCATAACTCATTTTATTGGACTTTGTCAAATTTGGGGTTCACTGGAGAGAACCACTAAGAAATTAAAAGTTATTACTGACATTATCCAAGTAAAAAGTATTCAAAGCAATGCTAGTGGAATGATAATCGTATTATGCTAATATTTACCTGTGCTCTTCTTTCGAGGGGACCAAATTACAAAGTAGATGTGTTTGATATTTACATACTCTTATGAAGTACAAAATATTACCATTTTCATTTAATATAAAAGAAATCAAGCACAAACAGTGTTTCTTAAAACACTCATGAAAACTTGCTGCACCTCCTGATGATCCATTCTTTCTTCTTACATCAATAGTCTACTGCAGAGATGGCGGATGAGTAAGACACGGAGATCACCTTCCTCCCCACAGATACACCAGAAATACATCTACACGTGGAACAACTCCTTCAGATCACCTACTGAATGCTGGCAGAAGACCTCAGACCTCCCAAAAGGCAAGAAACTCCCCACGTACCTGGGTAGGGCAAAAGAAAAAAGAATAAACAGAGACAAAAGAATAGGGATGGGACCTGCACCAGTGGGAGGGAGCTGTGGAGGAAAGGTTTCCACACACTAGGAAGCCCCTTCGGGGTGGAGACTGCGGGTGGCGGAGGTGGGGAGCGTCGGAGTCACAGAGGAGAGCACAGCCACAGGGGTGCGGAGGGCAAAGCGGAGAGGTTCCCACACAGAGGATCGGTGCCGACCAGCACACACCAGCCCGACAGGCTTGTTTGCTCATGCGCCGGGGCGGGCGGGCCTGGGAGCTGAGGCTCCGTCTTCGGTCGGACCGCAGGGAGAGGACTGGGGTTGGCGGCGTGAACACAGCGTGCAGGGGGTTAGTGCACCACGGCTAGCCGGGAGGGAGTCCGGGGAAAAGTCTGGACCTGCCGAAGAGGCAAGAGACTTTTTCTTCCCTCTTTGTTTCCTGGTGAGCGAGGAGAAGGGATAAAGAGTGCTGCTTAAAGGAGCTCCAGAGACGGGCACGAGCCGCAGCTAACAGTGCGGACCCCAGAGATGGGCATGAGACGCTAAGGATGCTGCTGCCGCCACCAAGAAGCCTGTGTGTGAGCACAGGTCACTATCCACGCCTCCCTTCCAGGGAGGCTGTGCAGCCTGCCACAGCCAGGGTCCCGGGATCCAGGGACAACTTCCCCGGGAGAATGCACAGCGCGCCTCAGGCTGGTGCAACGTCCCGCCGGCCTCTGCCACTGCAGGCTTGCCCCACATCCACATCCCTCCCTCCCCCCGGCCTGAGTGAGGCAGAGCCCCCGAGTCAGCTGCTCCTTTAACCCTGTCCTGTCTGAGCAAAGAACAGACGCCCTCCGGTGACCTACACGCAGAGGCGGGGACAAATCCAAAGCTGAGCCATCGGAGCTGTGCAAACAAAGAAGATAAAGGGAAATCTCTCCCTGCAGACTCAGGGGCAGCAGATTAAATCTCCACAATCAACTTGATGTACCCTGCATCTGTAGAATACCGGAATAGACAACGAATCATCCCAAATTCAGGAGATGGATTTTGATAGCAAGATTTATGAATTTTTCCACTTTTCCTGTTTTTGAGACTGTGTATGTATATGCTTCTGTGTAAGATTTTGTCTGTATAGCTTTGTTTTCACCATTTGTCCTAGGGTTCTATCCGTCTGATTTTTTTTTTTTTTTTTACTTTTTAAAAATATTTTTTTCTTAATAATTAATTTTTATTGTAATAACTTTATTGTATTTTCTTTTATCCTCTTTCTTTCTTTCCAATTTTTCTCCATTTTATTCTGAGCCATGTGGATGAAAGGCTCTTGGTGCTGCAGCCAGGAGTCAGTGTTATGCCTTTGAGGTGGGAGAGCCAAATTCAGGACACTGGTCCACAAGAGGACTGCCAGCTCCACATAATACCAAATGGTGAAAATCTCCCAGAGATCTCCATCTCAACACCAGCACCCAGCTTCACTCAATGACCAGAAAGCTACAGTGCTGGACACCCTATGCCAAACAACTAGTAAGACAGGAACACAAACCCGCCCATTAGCAGAGAGGCTGCCTAAAATCATAATAAGTCCACAGACACCCCAAAACACACCATTAGACTTAGACCTGCCGACAAGGACAAGATCCAGCCTCATCCACCAGAACACAGGCACTAGTCCCCTCCACCAGGAAGCCTACACAACCCACTGAACCAACTTTAGCCACTGGAGACAGACACCACAAACAACGGGAACTACGAACCTGCAGCCTGCAAAAAGGAGACCCCAAACACAGTAAGATAAGCAAAATGAGAAGACAGAAAAACACACAGCAGATGAAGGAGCAAGATAAAAACCCACCAGACCTAAGAAATGAAGAGGAAATAGGCAGTCTACCTGAAAAAGAATTCAGAATAATGATAGTAAAGATGATCCAAAATCTTGGAAATACAACAGAGAAAATGCAAGAAACATTTAACAAGGACCTAGAAGAACGAAAGATGAAACAAGCAACAATGAACAATACAACAAATGAAATTAAAAATACTCTAGAAGGGATCAATAGCAGAATTGATCAATAGCAGAACTGAAGCAGAAGAATGAATAAGTGACCTGGAAGATAAAATAGTGGAAATAACTATTGCAGAGCAAAATAAAGAAAAAAGAATGAAGAGAACTGAGGACAGTCTCAGAGACCTCTGGAACAACATTAAACACACCAACATTCGAATTATAGGGGTTCCAGAAGAAGAAGAGAAAACAAAAGGGACAGAGAAAATATTTGAAGAGATTATAGATGAAAACTTCCCTAATATGGGAAATAGTTAATCAAGTCCAGGAAGCACAGAGAGTTCCATACAGGATAAATCCAAAGAGAAACATGCCAAGACACATATTAATCAAACTGTCAAAAATTAAATACAAAGAAAACATATTAAAAGCAGCAAGGGAAAAACAACAAATAACACACACGGGAATCCCCATAAATTTAACAGCTGATCTTTCAGCAGAAACTCTGCAACCCAGAAGGGACTGGAAGGACATATTTAAAGTGATGAAGGAGAAAAACCTACAACCAAGTTTACTCTACCCAGCAAGGATTGCATTCAGATTTGATGGAGAAATTAAAACCTTTACAGACAAGCAAAAGCTGAGAGAGTTCAGCACCACCAAACCAGCTTTACAACAAATGCTAAAGGATCTTCTCCAGGCAAGAAACACAAGAGAAGGAAAAGGGCTACAATAACAAACCCAAAACAATTTAGAAAATGGGAATAGGAACATACATATCGATAATTATCTTAAATGTAAATGGATTAAAGGCTCCCACCAAAAGACACAGACTGGATGAATGGATACAGAAACAAGAACCATATATATGCTGTCTACAAGAGACCCACTTCAAACCTAGAGACACATACAGACTGAAAGTGAGGGGATGGAAAAGGATATTCCATGCAAATGGAAACCAAAAGAAAGCTGGAGTAGCAATTCTCATATCAGACAAAATAGATTTTAAAATAAAGACTACTAGAAGACACAAAGAAGGACACTACTAATGATCAAGGGCTCGATCCAAGAAGAAGATATAACAATTGTAAATATTTATGCACCGGATGTAGGGGCACCTCAATACATCAGGCAACTACTAACAGCCATAAAAGGGGAAATCGACAGTAACACATTCATAGTAGGGGACTTTAACACCCCACTTTCACCCATGGACAAATCATCCAAAATGAAAATAAATAAGGAAACACAAGCTTTAAATGATACATTAAACAAGATGGACTTAATTGATATTTTTAGGACATTCCATCCAAAAACAACAGAATACGCATTTTTCTTAAGTGCTCATAGAACATTTTCCAGGATACATCATATCTTGGGTCACAAATCAAGCCTTGGTAAATTTAAGAAAATTGAAATTGTATCAAGTATCTTTTCCAATCACAATGCTATGAGACTAGATACCAATTACAGGAAAAGATCTGTGAAAAATACAAACATATGGAGGCTAAACAATACACTACTTAATAACGAAGTGATCACTGAAGAAATCAAAGAGGATATCAAAAAATACCTAGAAACAAATGACAGTGGAGACACGATGACCCAAAACCTATAGGATGCAGCAAAAGCAGTTCTAAGAGGGAAGTTTATAGCAATACAATCCTACCTTAAGAAACAGGACACATCTCGAATAAACAACCTAACCTTGCACCTAAAGCAATTAGAGAAAGAACAACAAAAAAATCCAAAGTTAGCAGAAGGAAAGAAATCATAAAAATCAGATCAGAAATAAATGAAAAAGATAAGAATGAAACAATAGCAAAGATCAATAAAATTAAAAGCTGATTCTTTGAGAAGATAAACAAAATTGACGAACCATTAGCCAGATTCATCAAGAAGAAAAGGGAGAAGACTCAGATCAATAGAATTAGAAATGAAGAAGGAGGAGTAACACCTGACACTGCAGAAATACAGAAGATCATGAGAGATTACTACAAGCACCTCTATGCCAATAAAATGGACAACCTGAAAGAGATGGACAAATTCTTTGAAATGCACAACCTGCCAAGACTGAATCAGGAAGAAATAGAAAATATGAACAGACCAATCACAAGCACTGAAATTGTAACTGTGATTAAAAATCTTCCAACAAACAAAAGCTCAGGACCAGATGGCTTCAAAAGTGAATTCTATCAAACATTTAGAGAAGAGCTAACACCTATCCTTCTCAAACTCTTCCAAAATATAGCAGAGGGAGGAACACTCGCAAACCCATTCTACGAGGACACCATCACTCTGATAAAAAACCAGACAAGGATGTCACAAAGAAAGAAAACTACAGGCCAATATCACTGATGAACATAGATGCAAAAATGCTCAACAAAATACTAGCAAACAGAATCAAAGAGCACATTAAAAAGATGATACAACATGATCAAGTGGGGTTTATTCCAGGAATGCAAGGATTCTTCCATATAGGGAAATCAATCAACGTGATACACCATATTAACAAATTGAAGGAAAAAACATATGGTCATCTCAATAGATGCAGAGAAAGCTTTCAACAAAATTCACACCCATTTATGATAAAAACCCTGCAGAAAGTAGGCATAGAGGGAACTTTCCTCAACATAATAAAGGCCATATATGACAAACCAACAGCCAACACCATCCTCAATGGTGAAAATCTGAAACCATTTCCACTAAGATCAGGAAGAAGACAAGGTTGCCCACTCTCACTACTCTTATTCTATATAGTTTTGGAAGTTTTAGCCACAGCAATCAGAGAAGAAAAGGAAATAAAAGGAATCAAAATTGGAAAAGAAGAAGTAAAGCTTTCACTGTTCACAGATGATATGATACAATACATAGAGAATCCTAAAGATGCTACCAGAAAACTACTAGAGCTAATCAATGAATTTGGTAGAGTAGCAGGATACAAAATTAATGCACAGAAGTCTGGCATTCCTAGACACTAATGATGAAAAATCTGAAAGTGAAATCAAGAAAACACTCCATTTACCATTGCAACAAAAAGAATAAGATATCTAGGAATAAACCTATCTAAGGAGACAAAAGACCTGTATGCAGAAAATTTTAAGACAAAGATGAAAGAAATTAAAGGTGATACAAACAGATGGAGAGATATACCATGTTCTTGGATTGGAAGAATCAACACTGTGAAAATGACTATACTATCCAAAGCAATCCACAGATTCAATGCAATCCCTATCAAACTACCACTAGCATTTTTCACAGAAGTACAAAAAAAAAATTCACAATTTGTATCAAAACACAAAAGACCCCAAATAGCCAAAGCAATCTTGAGAATGACAAACGGAGCTGGAGGAATCAGGACCCTGACTTCAGACTATACTACAAAGCTACAGGAATCAAGACAGTATGGTACTTGTACAAGAACAGAAATATAGATCAATGGTACAAGATAGAATGCACAGAGATAAACCCACACACATATGGGCACCTTATCTTTGATAAAGGAGGCAGGAATATACAGTGGAGAAAGGACAGCCTCTTCAATAACTGGTGTTGGGAAAATTGGACAGGTACATGTAAAAGTATGAGATTAGAACAGTCCCTAACACCATACAGAAAAATAAGCTCAAAATAAATTAAAGACCTAAATGTAAGGCCAGAAACTATCAAACTCTTAGAGGAAAACATAGGCAGAACACTCTGTGACATAAATCACAACAAGATCCTTTTTGACCCACCTCCTAGAGAAATGAAATAAAAACAAAAATAAACAAATGGGACCTAATGAAACTTCAAAGCTTTTGCACAGCAAAGGAAACCATAAACAAGACCAAAAGACAACCTTCAGAATGGGAGAAAATATTTGCAAATGAGGCAACTGACAAAGATTAATCTCCAAAATTTACAAGCGCCTCATGCAGCTGAATAACAAAAAAACAAACAACCCAATCCAAAAATGGGCAGAAGACCTAAGTAGACATTTCTCCAAAGAAGATATACAGATTGTCAACAAACACATGAAAGAATGCTCAACATCATTAATCATTAGAGGAATGCAAATCAAAACTACAATGAGATATCATCTCCCACCAGTCAGAATGGCCATCATCAAAAAATCTAGAAACAATAAATGCTGGAGAGGGTGTGGAGAAAAGGGAACACTCTTGCACTGCTGGTGAGAATGTGAATTGGTACAGCCACTGTGGAGAATAGTATGGAGTTTCCTTAAAAAACTACAAATAGAACTATTACATGACCCAGCAATCCCACTACTGAGCATATACCCTGAGAAAACCATAATTCAAAAAGAGTCATGTACCAAAATATTCATTGAAGCTCTATTTACAATAGCCCAGAGATGGAAACTCTGCCATAAAAAGAAACAAAATTGAGCTATTTGTAATGAGGTGGATAGACCTAGAGTCTGTCATACAGAATGAAGTAAGTCAGAAAGAGAAAGACAAATACCATATGCTAACACATATATTTGGAATTTAAGGGAAAAAATGTCATGAAGAACCTAGGGGTAATACAGGAATAAAGACACAGACCTACTAGAGAATGGACTTGAGGATATGGGGAGGGGAAGGGTAAGCTCTGACAAAGTGAGAGATAGGCATGGACATATATACACTACCAAATGTAAGGTAGATAGCTAGTGGGAAGCAGCCGCATAGCATAGGGAGATCAGCTCGGTGCTTTGTCACTCCCTAGAAGGGTGGGATAGGGAGGGTGGGAGGGAGTGAGATGCAAGAGGGAAGAGATATGGGAACATATGTATATGTATAACTAATTCACTTTGTTATAAAGCAGAAACTAACACACGATTGTAAAGCCATTATAATCCAATAAAGATGTAAAAAAAAAAAAAACAAAAAACTACAAATAGAACTACCATATGACCCAGCAATCCCCCTACTGGGCATATACCCTGAGAAAACCATAATTCAAAAAGAGTCATGTACCAAAATGTTCATTGCAGCTCTATGTACAATAGCCAGGAGATGGAAACAACCTAAGTGTCCATCATTGGATGAATGGATAAAGATGTAGCACATATATACAATGGAATATTACTCATCCATAAAAAGAAACGAAGTTGAGCTATTTGTAGTGAGGTGGATGGACCTAGAGTCTGTCATACAGAGTGAAGTAAGTCAGAAAGAGAAAGACACATACCGTATGCTAACATATATATATATATGGAATCTAAGGGGAAAAAAATGTCATGAAGAACCTAGAGGTAATACAGGAATAAAGACACAGACCTACTAAAGAATGTACTTGAATATATGGGGAGGGGGAAGGGTAAGCTGTGACAAAGTGAGAGAGTGGCATGGACTTATATACACTACCAAAAAAAAAAAAAATTCTACTGCAGGGCTTCCCTGGTGGCGCAGTGATTGTGAGTACGCCTGTCGATTCAGGGGACGCGGGTTCGTGCCCCGGTTCAGGAGGATCCCACATGCCGCGTAGCGGCTGGGCCCGTGAGCCATGGCCGCTGAGCTTGCACGTCTGGAGCCTGTGCTCTGCAACGGGAGAGGCCACAACAGTGAGAGGCCCGCGTATTTCAAAAAAAAAATAAAAAAGTCTACTGTAACCTGCACACCTTGAACAAAGTAGGTTCCCAGTATGAGTGGTGAATAAATAAATGAGCTAGATTATTGAAACAGTTATGGGAGAAATGTCCAATCAGACGTGTTATACTTTTCTTTGTTAACTCAAGAGTATTCCTCTGTATATTTCTTTTTTCTGTTTTTAATGCTTTCAGCTCAGGTAATCCTACCTCAGGTAATTCTTTTCCTAAATCAGGATACAAACTTACGTCTTTTAAGGCCGTCCTATTTTTTTCTAGTTCAATTACCTCAGGATGGTCTATGACTCCTTAAGTTAATTGAGCCTATTCATAAGTTTCCTTTAGGATGGCCATAAAAGTAAAACCTCATCTATGTCCCATACTATCCCATTGAACCAGAATTTTCTTAAACATCGACATTTATGGTGAATGTAAAAAAAGTCAAAGTTTGTTTTTACTTAACTATTTAAAATTTTTGTTACCTACTTAAAAATCACATTTGCCTTTAAAAGATCACTATTTAATTCAATGGCATCTTAATCTGTGATATAAGGGACATTTTTTTCCCCTAAGGAAAATGCATTTTGAGTTATAAGTAACTTTCAGATTCCAGGTTGTATAATGTCACTAACTGATGTAATACAAATGCACATTCAGAATATCTTACTCAAACTAAATGCTACAAAATTCTACAAAAATCAGCTATCAATATTTTAACAAAATAGTCTTTATTTTTCAAAGTCACAAGTTATTTAAAATAACTACTATATTCCAGTAGAAATAGAAAGAGAATGAGTGTATGTGATACTGTTAAGGGAAGAATACTGTCACTGGATATCAAATGTGGATAAATTATTAAATGAAACGGTTAATTCAAAAAAAATTAAGCATTTAAGAGATTATTTCAAAATTTATGGAGAAATATTTTAAAATGTGTAAAAATCTAAATTCATTACATAATAACTAAGTGAAAAACATCAGTGTCAGTGGCAAAATCCAGGGTATGAAGATAAAAAATAAACAACTTGATGCATAGATTTTGTACAAAATTATTTAATATTCACTTATTAAATCTAATAACAAAAGTTAATTTGGAAGAATATTTGCTAACATTGCACATATATAAAAAGTTGACTCTCTGGTTTATAATTTCATCTTTTTCTTTTTAAATATTCTAGAACCAAATGAATCTTATGATAAACTTTTTTTAAAAAAAAAACAGCATCACACATAGGTCACACATTATGTAAAACAATGATTCTAATTTATACTTCTTAGCCATAGGCACATTAAGAATCAACAGATATCCACAAAAGACAAATATCTGTGGGATAGTAGTTGCATAATTGGAAAATCTTGAGTAAAGTTATAGTTGAGTGCAGCCATAGTTCAACCTTATCTGGGTCACACTAGATGTCATCTAGATTAAATAAGATATTTGTTTCCACAAATGTAGATGGCCACCATATACCCAGACCTCAACACATTGCATCAGAATTGTGGCCAATCCCAATCCCTGAAGCAGAGGGATAGCAGTGTGTTCAGGATACAGGCACTTAAACTATTCTGAAACTGTCAATAGCTACTTTGAAATCGTACCTAATTTTCTGAGTTTCTGCTTACAAACTAATGTCCTATGTAGAGAGTAAAAATTGCCTCACCAAACTTTAATATAAAATTGCATCTAAGTGACATTATCTTTCCACCAAAATTAATATGGGGAGAAAAAAAATATATTGCTTGAAATGATTACCTCCATGAAGCTTGGGTGTGTCTGTTGAAAATTCAAAACCCTGAGTAAATTATCTGAAGCATTGTATGCTTGCTCAGTCTTAACCCTGTGGAGTTTCTCAGCCTCAGAAACTTTGGAAAGTTACTGTGTATAGATGCTGACATATAGATATTTCTGGAGGAAAAAAATAGAATGATAATAAGAAAAGAGGCAGAGGGGAATATATCTGCCATGAAAAAGCCCAAGCTACCCGTCACAGGTGGATGGAATGAAACCCTGGGCTTCCAACCCTACCAGGGAGAGGAGGAACTTAGGAACTACTTAAAAGCTATCTGTGTTTCCAGAAATGATGGCAGCTGCTGTACAAAAAGGCAACAGGCTTTTGCATATAATTAAACTGATTAAAACTCTATAGTCTTTATGTAATTTCAGCTTTGTGCAGTTTCAGTTGCATTGCTGTAAATTTCAGGACTTCCAATTTCAGAGCTGCCTAACGACAGCCCATTAGCCCCTTCACTCTGAAAGATGCCCTATCTCACTATAACAAAGAATGGGTAATATTAAACTCAATCTGGTTTGGTTAACTCCAGATTCTCCTTTGATAAATCAGTAAATGACTATGGTCCAGAATCACAGAAGTGAATTTTTCTAAGAGCAAAATGAAAAACCTCTCTCACTCATTAAACCTCAATTCTAATGCTTTTTAATAATCTGATACTAATCTGTGAAGATCATACAATTGCCAGATGACTCTAAAATTTAAAACGCTAACAGTTAGAAACACTTTTCTTATTGTGACTGAATTCCTTATTTGATTATAAGGAACTACACATTCCAAAGGCCATTTTCTTAAAAAATACATTTTTTTTTTTGTAAATATACTTGGCTACTTTTCCTGTGAAAAATGACTGTTCACTCTTAATGTTTACATTTATGCTGTTAAATTATTAGGAAGTGTGCAAATTTTCCAATCTTTTATACTCAGCTTTCCAAAACAAGCAACTCCCACATCGTAGTACTTGGAAATTCCCTATGTTATAGCAGGAGTTTTAAAATCTACTTTTATGAATGATGTGACATTGAGTACCATATTCTGGATTTGTGTATATAAAATGCTATTGTTGTACAGTTAGATATATATTTCTGCAACTCTTAAAGAGAGCAAAAGAGAAAGACAACGAAACCTTTGCTAGCTGATCGTTGTTGAGTCAGGAAATATAAACGTTCTCTCATTTAATTCTCAACAGTTTGGGTGAGGCAGGTGTTGAACACATTGGGGAGGTAATAGGATGTGATAATGTTATAGACACTTTAGTACCATGACTCACTGGTGATGTGGTTTGGGGCATTACTTCTCTGAGTCTCAGTGTCGCAATTATCACCTGTAAATAATGAGGACAATGGTAGCTGCAAAATAGTGCCGCGGGGACTTTAGATTCTATCTGAGGACCTGGTCTATGAATGTTAGGTTTTCTTCTGCTGCTGTCATGTATTTTCCTGACATGTTTCTTATCATGGTTTTAAAATACTGTGGAAATTTTTTTTAATGACATAGATATTTCAATATCGTTATTTTAATTACTTAGTATTGACGTAGATATTAATATTTGACTGAATCTTGAATTTTGAAAACAACATGCTGCCTCATATAGCAACTTAGAAGGTGTTAAACCATATATTTAAAGTGTCATAGGGGATTTCCTTGGTGGTCCAGTGGTTAAGACTCCGCTGCAGGGGGCATGGGCTCAATCCCGGGTCGGGTAACGAAAAAAAAAAAAGTTTCATAGAAACACTTTCCACTTCTCAAATGATGCATTGTTTCTTGAATTCTGTTCTTTGTGGATGAAATAAAGCCAAGTTAAAGTCTCTGTAATGGATATAGAGCTTTTATTTCATTACTCTAAGAAAGGCAAAGTGTATCTTATGAACTGCATATCATCATCAAATTAAGATATAGAAAGATTTAAAACTTTCAATGAGGCCCCAAGGTCATGGAAGAAACAAGCCAGATAGCACTTCTCCTCATTTTCATCAGGGTTCTCTCAAGAAAATACTATGCAGTCAGAGTGTATTTGGCACAGTATAGAAAAGAACAAAGACTTTTGCAAGCAAAACACCTAAGCACTGTCGTACTAATCCAAGATAAAAATTTATGTAGAAGTTTACATTTCTAAAACCTTCTTTGTATTAGAAAAAAGAGAGGAATAATTCAGGTTTTCCAAATTCCTGTTGGCTTGCTATAAGTTTGAAGGAAAGAATGACAATAAAAGTTCAGCAGCTGATGGGTGGAGTGCAGTACAGGCTCCCTTTGTCCAGAGTGGAAATAAGCACATCCTGAAAATAAATTTCTATGGTGTACTTGAACTACCTGAGGTTGATACTTTGCAAACACCTCAGATAAAATAAAAAATGTGCTGTGCTATATGGTTTAAATTGTACTGTTGTTGCCCAACCAGTTCCACAGAAAAGTTAATAAAACATTAATAAAATACAAGTTATCTCATAGAATTTAAAGGTAATTAAAAACCACAAAGGCTTTGTCCTATTTTCTCATAATTTGAAGTTATGAAAACCCCACAAAGATGTACTATAAAGGACCATTGACAGCGTTATGATCCATGATCCATTTTAATAAGGAAAGCATTTGCAATGAATGGTTAAAATCCATATACCATCTCTCCACCAAAGTTTCCATTTAAGACTTAAGAAGATCTTCAGTCTGAAGAAAACAATTTCATTACATTTGTCTTACTATTACCATTTAAAAATCATGTATTTATGGACATTCCATCTATAGTGTAATTAAGCACAACTAAATTTATCACACAGAACAATAACTTTACTATACATTAGTAAGTTGGTAAACATATACTTCACACCCAAAATTCCACCCCCATAGAAATCTATTAGGATATTACAAAAAAAAAAATCTACAATGTTCTTTGGACAAATATTTATAGCCATATTTATTTTGTATTTTAAAGTCTATTTGTAGTTACAGTATTTCATTTATTTTTGTTTATGAAGTTTCCAAACTTCTGTATAAGTCCTCGAAGCTTGTTTTCATTTGGCTGATATGAGTGGTAAACACCAGTGTTGTAATTAAGCATTGGGCTGGACCTGCCATAACTATTGCCCATAGTTGAGGATTTCATTTCTGGGTGGTGTGTACTGGTATTTGGCATGTTGCTTGTTGGCTGAATAGAGCTTTCAATACTACAAAATGGTTCAAAACGACTGTAAACACGCCGGTCAATTGAATGAGTTCTTATAAGCTCATCATTGGGCTTTGGTCTTGGAGAAGAAGCTGGTTTTCTTTCAGGAACAACAATTGTTTTAATCTCCTTCGAATCTCGGTACTGGATCTGCTCAGTGTTGAATCTCGGGGCAGAGGCATCTCCTGCTTTTTCCAAGAACTTGCTTTCAACTGGACCTGAAGAAGGTATAGTTTTGTTACTTTCATCAGATGAAGAATGTATCCCCTGAGATGAACGAACTGCTACATCTTCCTTACCCTTGTGGATGCTGCCTGGAGAGCTGGATGAAGAAGAATGTTTTCTTCTAGGAGATGAATCAATTTTGGGTTCTGATTTTTTTTGTTTTTGATTCTCTTCAGCCTCAGAAACTAAAGTGTCAGAACTACTACACATTCTATAAAAGGCAGGTGCTTTATTTTTGGATAGATTTTCTTTCTTTTCTGGGGTAAGGCTAAGTAATGACCTTAACTTCAGAGAGCCCTTTTTCAAAAAACTTGGGGAACCCTTCACTTCTTTCTTGAAAGTGAGTTCTTTGTTGGGTTCTTCTTTATTCTCATCAAGCAAAGCAGCAATGGAAATTGATCTGATAGCAGTGCCACTTGGAGGGTCTCTCTTGGTAACCTCTTCCTCATCCTCTTCCATGGCATGGGTCACATTATGAACACTTCTAGAACTTTTTAACAAATCCTCTTTAGTTTTTTCTGGTTGTCTAATTTGATTCCTGGTAAGTGTACTATACACATAATGCTTACTATTTCCATGATTTAAATTGGCTTTTGAGTGGTCAGTGAATGGGAAACTTCGCCTTTTAAGCAGATTCTCATTTTGTTGATTCTTTAGGTTTTCTGTCTGCTTATTTACAGACAAGGTTGTACATAAATGTTTGTTTGAGTCCGTAGGGCCATTTGTAGTTGGGATTAAAACTGCCAGGTTCCTTTCGGGAACCTGTAGGGTGTGCGTTTTTGGTGCCTCTGACTGCAACGGGAGCTTGGGGGTTGATTCCTGTGAGGGTTTGTCTGTCGGATGCTGTGCGCCTGTTGGGGTGTCTGGGATCTTTTTAGGAGTGTCATTTCCCTGGGAACCAATGACTGTTGAATTTGAGGAATCAGTTGTACAACTGTTAACTTCCTGTTGCTCAGGTAAAGTGGGTTTAAACACAAAAGAAGAACGAAGCCGAGAGTGAGTATAAACGGTATTGGCTTTCAAATTCTCAGGACCGTCGTAGCCCTCAAACCGGTCACCTAGAACCGATCCATTGGAATCACAAGAAGCTTCTGAATGATCATTTAAGTAGGATTCAATTCTCCAGTTACGCAAGAATGACTTGGTGGTATGTTCAAGGTTTGGCATGTGTTGTTGCAAAAAGCGAATATGATTATCTGTCCCGTTAAAAGACTTCCGCACGTTGGAATTCCTTTCTGGAAGGTTTGTCGTCTTCCTCTGGGCAAGTCGGTCAGCAAAACTCTGGGCAGGTGTGTTCTGGTGGCCTGCATAGCCTCCCTGTGATGAGGATGCCACACTGAGACTATCTGAAGGCCTTTTCCAATTATAGGGAGCATTAACGGTTCGATTCAGAGCCCTGTGAAGCAGCAGGTATGGTGCTGTTTCTGGCTGTTCCCCAGCATAACTATGCCTCTTCCAATTTTCATTTATCTGACTGTGTTGATGCTGACGGATTGGATCATTAAAGTTGGAAACAAAATGAGGTCTGTATGCATGATTTCTTATGTTATATCTGTCACGTTCATTGAGAGTATATATCCCTCTGTTTTTGAAGTAGCTAGAATCTAGTTTATGAATTTTGTCTTGTGTACCAAAAAGGTTTCTTTGGCTGGAAATGGAAGCTAAGGAAGACACTGAATGCTGGTAAATGCCATTCTCCCAGAGTGCTTTGCTGTGCTTCACCCTTGCTGACTCTTCCCATGCAAATGAGCTGGGGACAGAGGACCTGGCATAGAGAGTCCTAAATTCTTCATCAAAGGACTCAACAAGTTGTCCTGTGATTATCTGAACCATGCTGAGGTGTGCTTTTTCAAATGACCACATGTAGCTGGGAAAAAAAAAATCAAAATAGGCAAATTTTAATTGTGCTGACAATATTTAGCTCTATTAAGAAAAGTGTCATTTAATGTTGACAAAAGAGTATTTTTGTTTATTTTCCTTAACTACCATAATTTAGAACATTTTCAGTCATTATATGCTTGCAGTACATGTCTCCCCACTCCCATATTCATATGTTAAATAACAAAGCAACACAAGTTCTGGCTTTCAATCCATCCATAATTTCAAGAAGTACAAAGAAAAGCCTGGTGTGCATTTTTCATCTCTGCCTACTAAGATTTTATGGAGTAAAATATGACATTATATTCCTTATACAACATCCTGGCAGGGTGCAGGCAAGCTGGTATTGGAGGAAAAGTTGAGAGCCTCTGCCAAGCTGTCTATTCCACATGAACTTGGACCTCAGTTTCCTCCCAGCCAGAATGAGGATAAGGACAGCATAATTCACTACAATTCCTTATGGTCCTAGCATGTCATGATGCAAGATCATCTGTGCTAATGCGTGTATTTCATCTCTGTGGCTTAAGTGTAAATGTAATTTAGGTGCCAGGGTTTGGAAACAGACAGGATTTGTGGCAGCAGCTTCAGCCACTAAGGGCATCCTTCACTTCACTAAGTATATACAGTAAATTCAGTACTTACAAACCATGCCAATCAGAATGCCAGTTAAGACCTTTCCATGTAGAATACAACTGCTAGGGGATTGAAGTTATAAATTACTTTATAGTACTTTGTGGAACTTCAAATCTCTCTCCTGAAGTTTAGAGGCAACAGTTATCTTGAAGTTTCATATATAATTTAAAATCTTATTTTAGAAAATCTTGATAATGTAACATAGAGAGTAACTGAGCTGAAAAGGCCATTGCTAATATGCTATGTCTCAAAAAATGTACATGATATAATGGGGTTTATACGAAAGAAAGAGGAGACAGAGCCATTCTCCACAATAAAGGAGCTTAGTGTTTATACAGGGAAGATAATAACAGAGGGCAGATGGAAATATTAAAAGAATGTGCAGAACAATAATCTAAAATACATAAAATATCATAAACAGCAGTGTATAACTTCCAGGTTTTCCTATGACAATTTCAAATGAGGTATCCAATTCAAAATCTGATTTACAAACATTGATAAAAAATTATGTGTTTTATCTCTTCATTGTTAGTATCAAGATGTAGCAAAACACCTGTTGTGTTTTCCTGATAAAACTGTCCTTGTCACATGTGAGCTGTCACACAGTGTGTGACATGGTGAGTACAGATGCCAGACCTCTCTAGAAATGTTGGGCATTTAGCATTTCAAGAAGTTTTATGGCTAAGAAATTTGAATTAAAGAAGAAGGCATTCTGAATTTGCCTACAAGGAAAACAATGGCAATACTAGAACAGCAGAGATAAAGGCTGCTTTTACCTAAAAGGGAGAGTACATTTTTAACCAGTTTCTACAAAGACTGGTTCATAACAGTTCCACCAGATCCTCTTATATTTGGTAACAATAAGAAAAATCCATAATTATTAGTCAGAAAAAAACAAAAATGACAAGGGCTGAAAACCATCAATTTTTTTTAAAAGAAGTATATTTAAAATTAACATGAAATAATAAAGAGAGTAGCGTTGTTAGATAATTGTTTTGATGAATTTTAATAATCTGTGGTCCTATGTATTCCATATTCACTTACACAAACAGCAACTTAAATTTTGCCTCTGGCTTATGATATAGATAAGAAGATAAAGAGTTTCTGTTGCTGTTTGTTTGTTTGTTTTTTCCAACACCAATTTTAAAGTAGCTCATTTACAGTCATCTCAACAGATATCACCTGTTAATACCTAGTAAGACAAAATTGATGTGAATTTATTGTTGAAGATAATCTTCAAAGTCAAGTTAAATAATAAAAATAGAAAGTACTCATTATGATGAGAATAATAAACACCATTTTATAAGTCAAGTGAACTCCTATTTTAATTAAAATTTCAATTAAAACCCCTCTAAAAACAAGTGGGTCTGACTAAATAGAAACACAAATAATGAGTCTTTAAAAGAATTCATTAATTTCAAGCACTAGTTGTAACTTCTGCTCTTAACACATTTTCTTTTAAAATTCCAAAAAGGATTTTCAATATAGGGTCCCTGAGCTCAAAGAGAAATTTAGCAAATATTAACAGTTAAAACAGGCCTAAAATAGCAGTTGACATTAGGGGCTTTGGATGAATTAACTCATTTAATTCTTACGACAAAAAGTAGGTTCTATTATTATCCTCCTTTTAGAGAGGAGGAAACTAAAGGGCAACCAAGTTAAGTAACTTGTCCACGGCCACCCTATTCAACGAGTTGCCTCCTTCTTGTGGACTTTTTAAGTTCTTAAGAGGCAAAATTTGCCCTCACATTATCCTGTTGACATCCACAGCTCTCCTGGCTGCTTCCTGCAGGCTTTAGTATTGAGTGACCTAGGACTTCACGTGTTCTTTTTTTTTTTTTTTTCCTGGTCTGTTATCATGATGAATTATATTGATTGATTTTTTTTTACATCATTATTGCAGTATAATTGCTTTACAATGGTTTGTTAGTTTCCACTTTATAAAAAAGTGAATCAGTTATACATATACATATGTTCCCATATCTCTTCCCTCTTGCTTCTCCCTCCCTACTACCCTCCCTATCCCAACCCTCTAGGTGGTCACAAGCACGGAGTTGATCTCCCTGTGCTATGCGGCTGCTTCCCACTAGCTATCTATTCTACGTTTGGTAGTGTATATATGTCCATGCCACTCTCTCACTTTGTCACAGCTTACCCTACCCCCTCCCTGTATCCTCAAGGGCATTCTCTAGTAGGTATGTGTCTTTATTCCCGTCTTACCCATAGGTTCTTCATGACATTTTTTCTTTTTTCTTAGATTCCATATATATGTGTTAGCATACGGTATTTGTCTTTCTCTTTCTGACTTACTTCACTCTGTATGACAGACTCTAGGTCCATCCAAATCACTACAAATAACTCAATTTCGTTTCTTTTTATGGCTGAATAATATTCCATTGTATATATGTGCCACATCTTCTTTACCCGTTCATCTGATGATGGACACTTAGGTTGTTTCCATCTCTTGGCTATTGTAAATAGAGCTTCAATGAACATTTTGGTACATGACACTTTTTGAATTATGGTTTTCTCAGGGTATATGCTCAGTAGTGGGATTCCTGGGTCATATGGTAGTTCTATTTGTAGTTTTTTTAAGGAACCTCCATATTGTTCTCCATAGTGGCTGTACCAATTCACATTCCCACCAGCAGTGCAAGAGTGTTCCGTTTTCTCCACACCCTCTCCAGCATTTATTGTTTCTAGATTTTTTGATGATGGCCATTCTGACTGATGTGAGATGATATCTCATTGTAGTTTTGATTTGCATTTCTCTAATGATTAATGATATTGAGCATTCTTTCATGTGTTTGTTGGCAATCTGTATATCTTTGGAGAAATGTCTATTTAGGTTTTCTGCCCATTTTTGGATTAGGTTGTTTGTATTTTTTGTTATTGAGCTGCATGAGCGGCTTGTAAATTTTGGAGATTAATCCTTTGTCAGTTGCCTCATTTGCAAATATTTTCTCCCATTCTGAGGGTTGTCTTTTGGTCTTGTTTATGGTTTCCTTTGCTGTGCAAAAGCTTTGAGGTTTCATTAGATCCCATTTGTTTATTTTTATTTCCATTTCTCTAGGAAGTGGGTTAAAAAGGATCTTGTTGTGATTTATGTCACAGAGTGTTCTGCCTATGTTTTCCTCTAAGAGTTTGATAGTTTCTGGCCTTATATTTAAGTTTTTAATCCATTTTGAGCTTATTTTTGGGTATGGGGTTAGGGAGTGTTCTAATCTCATACTTTTACATCTACCTGTCCAGTTTTCCCAGCACCACTTATTGAAGAGGCTGTCCTTTCTCCACTGTACATTCCTGCCTCCTTGATCAAAGATAAGGTGACCATATGTGTGTGGGTTTATCTCTGGGCTTTCTATCCTGTTCCATAGATCTATCTTTCTGGTTTTTTGCCAGTACCATGCTGTCTTGATTACTGTAGCTTTGTAGTATAGTCTGAAGTCAGGGAGCCTGATTCCTCCAGCTCTGTTTTTCATTCTAAAGATTGCTTTGGCTATTTGGGTTCTTATGTGTTTCGATACAAATTGTGAAATTTTTTGTTGTATTTTGGTGAAAAATGCCAGTGTTAGTTTGATAGGGATTGCATTGAATCTGTGGATTGCTTTGGATAGTATAGTCATTTTCACAACGTTGATTCTTCCAATCCAAGAACATGGTCTACCTCCCCATCTATTTGTATCATCTTTAATTTCTTTCAGCAGTGTCTTATAATTTTCTGCATACAGGTCTTTTGTCTCCTTCAGTAGGTTTATTCCTAAATATTTTATTCTTTTTGTTGCAGTGGTAAATGGGAGTGTTTTCTTGATTTCACTTTCAGATTTTTCATCATTAGTGTATAGGAATGCCAGAGACTTCTGTGCATTAATTTTGTATCCTGCTACTCTACCAAATTCATTGATTAGCTCTAGTAGTTTTCTGGTAGCATCTTTAGGATGCTCTATGTATAGTAGTATCATGTCATCTGCAAACAGTGACAGCTTTACTTCTTCTTTTCCGATTTGGATTCCTTTTATTTCTTTTTCTTCTCTGATTGCTGTGGCTAAAACTTCCACAACTATGTTAAATAAGAGTGGTGAGCGTGGGCAAACTTTTCTTGTTCCTGATCTTAGTGGAAATGCTTTCAGTTTTTCACCACTGAGGACGATGTTGGCTGTGGGTTTGTCATATATGGCCTTTATTATGTTGAGGAAAGTTCCCTCTATGCCTACTTTCTGCAGGGTTTTTATCATAAATAGGTGTTGAATTTTGTCGAAAGCTTTCTCTGCATCTATTGAGATGATCATATGGTTTTTCTCCTTCAATTTGTTAATATGGTGTATCACTTTGATTGATTTGCATATATTGAAGAATCCTTGCATTCCTGGAATAAATCCCACTTGATCATGGTGTATGATCCTTTTAATGTGCTGTTGGATTCTGTTTGCTAGTATTTTGTTGAGGATTTTTGCATCTATGTTCATCAGTGATATTGTCCTGTAGTTTTCTTTCTTTGTGGCATCCTTGTGTGATTTTGATATCAGGGTTATGGTGGCCTCGAAGAATGAGTTTGGGAGTGATCCTCCCTCTGCTATATCTTGGAAGAGTTTGAGAAGGGTAGGTGTTAGCTCTTCTCTTAATGTTTGATAGAATTCGCCTGTGAAGCCATCTGGTCCTGGGCTTTTGTTTGTTGGAAGATTTTTAATCACAGTTTCAATTTCAGTGCTTGTGATTGTTCCGTTCATATTTTCTATTTCTTCCTGATTCAGTCTTGGCAGGTTGTGCATTTCTAAGAATTTGTCCATTTCTTCTAGGTTGTCCATTTTATTGGCATAGAGGTGCTTGTAGTAATCTCTCATGATCTTCTGTATTTCTGCAGTGTCAGGTGTTACTTCTTCTTCATTTCTAACACAATTGATTTGAGTCTTTACCCTTTTTTTCTTGATGAGTCTGGCTAATGGTTTATCAATTTTGTTTATCTTCTCAAAGAATCATCTTTTAGTTTTATTGATCTTTGCTATCATTTCCTTCATGTCTTTTTCATTTATTTCTGATCTGATTTTTATGATTTCTTTCCTTCTGCTAACTTTGGGGGTTTTTTTTTTGTTGTTGTTCTTCTTTCTCTAATTGCTTTAGGTGCAAGGTTAGGTTGTTTATTCAAGATGTGTCCTGTTTCTTAAGGTAGGATTGTATTGCTATAAACTTCCCTCTTAGAACTGCTTTTGCTGCATCCCATACGTTTTGGGTCGTCGTGTCTACATTGTCATTTGTTTCTAGGTACTTTTTGATTTCCTCTTTGATTTCTTCAGTGATCACTTCGTTATTAAGTAGTGTATTGTTTAGCCTCCATATGTTTGTATTTTTCACAGATCTTTTCCTGTAATTGGTATCTAGTCTCATAGTGTTGTGGTTGGAAAAGATACTTGATACAATTTCGGTCTTCTTAAATTTACCAAGGCTTGATTTGTGACCCAAGATATGATGTATCCTGGAGAATGTTCCATGAGCACTTGAGAAAAATGAGTATTCTGTTGTTTTTGGATGGAATGTCCTAAAAATATCAATTAAGTCCATCTTGTTTAATGTATCATTTAAAGCTTGTGTTTCCTTATTTATTTTCATTTTGGATGATTTGTCCATTGGTGAAAGTGGGGTGTTAAAGTCCCCTACTATGAATGTGTTACTGTCGATTTCCCCTTTTATGGCTGTTAGTAGTTGCCTGATGTATTGAGGTGCCCCTACATCCGGTGCATAAATATTTACAATTGTTATATCTTCTTCTTGGATCGATCCCTTGATCATTAGTAGTGTCCTTCTTTGTGTCTTCTAGTAGTCTTTATTTTAAAGTCTATTTTGTCTGATATGAGAATTGCTACTCCAGCTTTCTTTTGGTTTCCATTTGCATGGAATATCTTTTTCCATCCCCTCACTTTCAGTCTGTATGTGTCTCTAGGTCTGAAGTGGGTCTCTTGTAGACAGCATATATATGGTTCTTGTTTTTGTATCTATTCATCCAGTCTGTGTCTTTTGGTGGGAGCATTTAATCCATTTACATTTAAGGTAATTATCGATATGTATGTTCCTATTCCCATTTTCTAAATTGTTTTGGGTTTGTTATTGTAGCCCTTTTCCTTCTCTTGTGTTTCTTGCCTGGAGAAGATCCTTTAGCATTTGTTGTAAAGCTGGTTTGGTGGTGCTGAACTCTCTCAGCTTTTGCTTGTCTGTAAAGGTTTAATTTCTCTATCAAATCTGAATGCAATCCTTGCTGGGTAAACTTGGTTGTAGGTTTTTCTCCTTCATCACTTTAAATATGTCCTGCCAGTCCCTCTGGGTTGCAGAGTTTCTGCTGAAAGATCAGCTCTTAACCTTATGGGGATTCCCGTGTGTGTTATTTGTTGTTTTTCCCTTGCTGCTTTTAATATGTTTTCTTTGTATTTAATTTTTGACAGTTTGATTAATATGTGTCTTGGCGTGTTTCTCCTTGGATTTATCCTGTATGGGACTCTGTGTGTTTCCTGGACTTGATTAAATATTTCCTTTCCCATATTAGGGAAGTTTCCATCTATAATCTCTTCAAATATTTTCTCATTCCCTTTCTTTTTCTCTTCTTCTTCTGGAACCCCTATAATTCAAATGTTGGTGTGTTTAATGTTGTCCCAGAGGTCTCTGAGACTGTCCTCAGTTCTCTTCATTCTTTTTTCTTTATTCTGTTCTGCAGTAGTCATTTCCACTATTTTATCTTCCAGGTCACTTATCCATTCTTCTGCTTCAGTTATTCTGCCATTGATCCCTTCCAGAGTATTTTTTAATTTCATTTTTTGTGTTGTTCATCATTGCTTGTTTCATCTTTTGTTCTTCTAGGTCCTTGTTAAATGTTTCTTGCATTTTCTCTGTTGTATTTCCAAGATTTTGGATCATCTTTAGTATCATTATTATGAATTCTTTTTCAGGTAGACTGCCTATTTCCTCTTCATTTCTTAGGTCTGGTGGGTTTTTATCTTGCTCCTTCATCTGCTGTGTGTTTTTCTGTCTTCTCATTTTGCTTATCTTACTGTGTTTGGGGTCTCCTTTTTGCAGGCTGCAGGTTCGTAGTTTCCGTTGTTTTTGGGTGTCTGTCTCCACTGGCTAAATTTGGGTCAGTGGGTTGTGTAGGCTTCCTGGTGGAGGGGACTAGTGCCTGTGTTCTGGTGGATGAGGCTGGATCTTGTCTTTCTGGTGGCCAGGTCCATGTCTAGTGGTGTGTTTTGGGGTGTCTGTGGACTTATCATGATTTTAGGCAGCCCTCTGCTAATGGGTGGGTTTGTGTTCCTGTCTTGCTAGTTTTTTGGCATAGGGTGTCCAGCACTGTAGCTTGCTGGTCATTGAGTGAAGCTGAGTGCTGGTATTGAGATGGAGATCTCTGGGAGATTTTTGCTGTTTGATATTACGTGGAGCTGGGAGGTCTGTTGTGGACCAGTGTCCTGAAGTTGGCTCTCCCACCTCAGAGGCACAGCACTGACTCCTGGCTGCAGCACCAAGAGCCTTTCATCCACACGGCTCAGAATAAAAGGGAGAAAAAGTAGAAAGAAAGAAGAAAGAAAGAAAGAAAGAAAGAAATTAGAGGATAAAATAAAATAAAGTAAGATAAAATAAAGTTATTAAAATAAAAAATAATTATTAAGAAAAACTTTTTTTAAAAAATTAGAAAACAAACAAACAAACAAACAAAAAACCCGATGGATAGAACTCTAGGATAAATGGTGAAAGGAAAGCTATACAGACACAATGTCACACAGAAGCGTATGCATACACACTCACAAAAAGGGGAAAAGGCGAAAAAATAATAAATCTTGCTCTCAAAGTCCACCTCCTCAATTCGGGATGATTCGTTGTCTATTCATGTATTCCACAGATGCAGGGTACATCAAGTTGATTGTGGAGCTTTAATCCGCTGCTTCTGAGGCTGCTGGGAGAGATTTCCCTTTCTCTTCTTTGTTCGCACAGCTCCCGGGTTTCAGCTTTGGATTTGGCCTCGCCTCTGCATGTAGGTCGCCGGCGGGCGTCTGTTTTTCACTCAGACAGGATGGGGTTAAAGGAGCCGTTGATTCGGTGCCTCTGGCTCACTCAGGCCGGGTGGAGGGAGGGGTACGATGCGGGGCGAGCCTGCGGCGTCAGAGGCCAGTGGGACGTTGCACCAGCCTGAGGCACGCCGTGCGTTCTCCCGTGTAAGTTGTCCCTGGATTCCGGGACCCTGGTTGTGGCGGGCTGCACAGCCTCCCCGGAAGGGGTGTGTGGATAGTGACCTGTGCTCGCACACAGGTTTCCTGGTGGTGGCAGCAGCAGCCTTAGCGTCTCATGCCCATTTCTGGGGTCCGCACTGTTAGCCATGGCTCGCGCCCGTCTCTGGAGTTCCTTTAAGCATTGTTCTTAATCGCCTCTCCTCGCGCACCAGGAAACAAAGAGGGAAGTAAAAGTCTCTTGCCTCTTTGGCATGTCCAGACATTTTCCCGGACTCCCTCCCGGCTAGCCGTGGTGCACTAACCCCTTCAGGCTGTGTTCATGCCGCCAGTCCTCTCCCTGCGCTCCAACGGAAGCCCAAGCCTCAGCTCCCAGCCCCGCCCGCCCCAGTGCGTGAGCAGACAAGTCTCGGGCCGTTGGGTGCCGGTTGGCACCGATCCTCTGTGCGGGAACCTCTCTGCTTTACCCTCCGCACCCCTGTTACTGTGCCCTCCTCCGTGGCTCCGAAGCTTCCCCCCTCCACCATCCGCAGTCTCTGCGAAGGGGCTTCTAGTGCGTGGAAACATTTCCTGCTTCACAGCTCCCTCCCACTGGTGTAGGTCCTGTCCCTGTTCTTTTGTCTCTGTTTATTCTTTTTTCTTTTGCCCTACCCTGGTACGTGGGGACTTTCTTGCCTTTTGGTAGGTCTGAGGTCTTCTGCCAGCGTTCAGGATGTGTTCTGTAGGAGTTGTTCCATGTGTAGATGTATTTCTGATGTATCTGTGGGGAGGAAGGTGATCTCCGAGTCTTACTCTTCCACCATCTTCCCCCTCTCCAGTTCACGTGTTTTTGGTGTTTTTATCTGCCTATTGATGTAGCCTTACTGTGTTATCCCATTCAGGACCAATGCCTGGAATTTATAAGGGAGTTTGAAGGCAGCACTTAAACTCTGGAATCAGCTGGACCTAGACTGGGTTGCCAGACCTGAACTGTCTTTTGGCCCTTAACTGTGATGTTTTGGGCAAGTCACTGAACCTTCTAGAACTTCCATTTCATCATTTATCAAATGTAGATAAAAACAACTGCCTTGCAGAGAAGTTTTAAGGACTGTGAGTGAAACATAAGAGCCCAGCTAGAATAGAAGTAGATATATTCCAGCAGTGGTACCCTAGAAAGATGCCAGAGAGTAGATCTGGGGCTGAAAAACCTTGCCTAGTGTCTACCATGGCATTTTTACAGCCAGACTCTTCAATGATTTTTCAGTAGTCCTATGATGACAACATGATAATCATTAGAGTCTCAATAATACTAAAATAAGAGCAATCCATTAGGCAGGTTCTTCAATGTGATAGCTTCTATTTTTATGAACAATTATTATGATTCATACTGTTTTCATAAGGAACAAAAACACTTTTAGCATATAGAGCTTTAGGAAACCTGAGATATAAGTCAATGCTCTCATTTTGGGGAGGAAGAACTTGAAGCCCAAGGAAGTTATGTGACTTGCACAATGACTTCACAGCCAGAACTGAAATTCAAGTTTCCAAGCTTTTCATGCAAGGGTTCTTCTTTTATTTTTAAGAAATAACTAAACAAATTACATTAAAACTTTAAACTCATAAATTCTGTAAATGATTGATAATACTGGAGGTAAACACAATGATCTTACCTGTAGGAACCATACATAACTTTCTGGCAGTCAATTAACAAAAATTTTTGTTCCATTTTTCCATGAAATTTTGCTCCTGTTTTGGAAAGATAATCTTGGCCTTTTACTGTCCGCACTCGAATATTCTAGAATTGCATGTAAATATAAAGTAAAAATTATGGCTAGAAAGGGGATATCTTGAAAAGTAAAATATGTCATCGTAAAAACTTAGTAACCAAAAAAGTACACATGAAATAATTTTTTAAAACATATAACAACAAAAACAAATATAGTGAAAAGCACATTTTAAAACACCACCCAAAAAAGAAGGAACATGGTCACTTAAAATAATATATTTTAACATAACTTACATCATTTACACAGGATGGTTCTATAAGTCACTTAGGGTCCTACTGCAAGAGCCCCTTTCAGGTTATAGTAGCATGATAACAAAATAACTAAGAGTAAAATCCACCTGTCTTTTAATAAGTCAAACATCACTGAAAACACTATGCTAAATGATTGTGACAAGCAATATCTGCTGAATGAAAGATTATCACTCATGCCAGTCATTTCAAGGTTGTAAATTAATTATGACTGGCAGCAAAGTTAACTCAAAAGCTTAAGTGCCCCACCATCAAGAAAAGCATCCTATAAAACCATCACGAAGATGGTGAAGTCACAGTCTGAAGAGTACAAGGGACCCCTTCTGTGGTCAGCATCTTAAATATATGGTGTACATTTAGAGTAATATAACTTAACATGCCTTACATTCAATGACTGAGATAAAGATAAAATAGTTGAAGAAAACAAAACAAAGCATGAAATATTTACTCTGAGACGTTGAACTTGACAGCCCTGTTTCTCAGTCATACTTAGGAAATGATTAAAGTTTGACTCATCAAGCAGAATGTACACAGATATCCCTCGAGTTGATGCCTCCACTATTTCTTTGAAAATGTCCACGTCTGTAAATATATCCATCACTAAAGCAATGACCTGTTAAAGATAAGAATATGAAACAATTTTAGATACCCAATAGAGAAAGATCTAGAAATTGCTTGCTTTCAGGAAAAACTGGACAAAATAGAAAATAGTTCAATGCATAATAAATATATATATATACATATATATAAATGTATACACAAATATTTTTGCAGTTTTCTAAAATAGAAGATAGAAAAGTATATTGAAAATAAACAAACTATATACATATTTGTAACACTAAGTAATTTCATATTAGCTTTAAGTCAAAGGGAATCTTCATTTCAGTAGAATGTTGAGTGAAGGGCAGATCCAAACCATGGCAATCTAGGTTGCCTGTAGGGTGAATGGAGGGGACATTAGAGGGACAGATAGAGGGTAGAAATTGGTGCTACAGTTTTCATGGGAAATATTTCAAGGGAAAAGCAAGATTTCTGTAACTAGTTAAGAATAAAAGTATTGGAGAACTAGGACAGAGAAAAAAAATCTTCTAGAAATAGAAATATAGCTAAGAAACGACCAAAGATAAGAAAGGGGATAAGAAGACTTGAAGACCAGAAAATTAAATACATATGCTTAAAATTAGCTTAGCAGACAGAACAAGTAAAAGAAAACAAAATGGACAAAAAGATATGATTAAAAAGGTAAATGCAGAGAGAAATATCCTAAGGAACAGGCCCCTAAAATGGAGAGAGTCCAAGTTAACTGTTGGAAACAGAACCATTATTCCCTTTGAGAAGCAGCAGGAGTGAAATGATGCTGAAAGAAAGGGAAATCATTTGACTGACTATATGCCAGATGAGAAGGACAGAATCCCTGCCCTTTGTGAAGCTTACAAAGTGGGGGAAGAAACCACAAGCAATACAGAGAAGAGGTAAATTATGTGATAAGCTATAAGATGATGTTTTTTGGGAAAAAATTAGAGCAGGATAAGGGGAAATCACAGTTCCCTGGAAATTGAGAAGTAGGGGTTTGGGGTTTTCAGGGTAAGCCTCTCTGAGAAAATGTCCTTTGAGGAAGTCCTCAAGATGGATATCCTGAGGAAGCATGTCCCAGGCAGGGGGACCCAGCAATGCAAAGGTCCTATATCAGGTTCAAGAAACTGAAAGGGCAGAAATGAAACAAGAAAGGGAGAAACTAATCACAACACCTTGAAGGCATTAAAAAGCCTTCAGTGGTTTTTCCTGAATAAGAGTGTAAGCTGTTGAGGGTTATTATTGAAGTAATAATATGGTCTCATTTATGTTAGAAAAGGATTTTTCAGGCTTTTCTTTGTTTAAGAACAGACTTTAAGGCTGGAAGGCAGGGTGGAAGCAGGGAGGCCAGTTAGAACTATTGGAGCAATTCCAGTGGGAGGTGATGGTGGCCAGGACCAGACAGTCCTGGTACCAGCCACTATCAGTGATGAGGAGAAATCGTCAGCGCTGGATATTTTGAGCCAAAAGGACTTCTAGATGGACTGAATATGGGATGTGGGAGAAAGAGGGGGAAAAAGAGGATGATTCTAAGATTTTTCAGCTCACCAACCTGAAGGACAGAGCTGAGATAGGGGAGGGTACAGCTACACTAAATTTTAGGTAAAAAACTGAAAAGGCAAGTTAAGTTTGAGGGACTTGGATATTCAAGTGGAATACTGAGTAGGGAGGTCTAGGCCAGAGCTGTCAACTGGGTGTTGTAGTGTAGAGATGACAATTAAATCCAAGTCATCCAGTCATCCAGGGAGACTGGATGAATAGTTAGGAGATCTAGTTAGGAGATCTAGTACAAGAGGGGCTAGGACATCCTGAGAGGCAAGTTAAGACAGGGTATCAAGAAGAAGGGTGTCCTCAAGAGTGTCATACCCTACTGCAAGGCCAAGTAACATGAGGATTAAGCATTCATCGGATTTAGTAATATACAGGTAATTGATGACTTCACAGTGTAGTTTTAGTGGAGTGGTGAGAGCAAAAGCTTTCTTGGGAGGGGTTTAATAGGGTTTGAGAGGACAAAGTATATTAAAAGAGCCTAGGAGTGCTATATAGAATGCTAACTTTAAACGACAGTTATAAACACACTTATTTATCCTCCTTGTGTAAACTTTCCCTGCAACCTTTATGTGTATTGTCTTTATCAATCTTTGTGGTTTTCCAAACTGGTATACAGTCAGTATAATTATTAGAAAGCAGACTTCTTTTTAATTAAACATATTTCATTACAATAATTAGTCTGTGTACTCATTAAGTAGAATTATCTATCATTTTCTTCTAAACACTGGATTTGTTTCACAGCCTCAAACTGTCTCAGGGATCCTCCCACACCAAGTATTTATTAACCTCAGATACTGAAAGTTATCTGCAGGTATAGGTAACTCTTTTTGAGTAATCTGACTACAATGAGAAGCAGAAAAATAGAGCAGTAGCTGTGGGTAAAGCTGGGTCAAGAGAAGTTGTATTTTTTGTTTTGTTTTAAGGTGAGAGAAATAACAGCAGGTCTGTGTGCTAATGAAATGCTCCAGTAAAGAGTAAAAATCAGTGATGCAAGAGATGGTGGGAGGTGGGATGGGGAAACAAGGGATTTCTGGAGGAAGGCCTTTGAGCAGGAAATAAAAGACAGGATCTAGTGCAAAAAATAATTAGAGCACAGGGAATAAGGATCTTCAAAAGATCATTGTACTACCAAGCCAGAAGGCTAGGTACAAGGTGCAGGTGCTGGTGGAAGTACAGATGTGGTGGAGGGGCTATGGATGTTCTCCTCGGAATAAAGCCACTTTCTCAGTGAAATGGGAGGCAAGGTCTTCAACTGAGAAGACCTTGGATTATGGAAGACACGTTAGCGGTATGAGGAAAGGCGGTTAAGTAGTCAGCTAGGAGGGTAGAAGAGGGAACGGACTACAGAATATAGTGTGACTACAGAGTGGCATTAAGGACCCACCAAGTCATAAATTTAAAATCAGACCAGTCAATGTGGTTGAGAGCTATTCTCTCTCACCAAGGAACAAAAATTGTCAAGAAATGAGAAGGAAAGAAATGCCCTGGGAATAGACACATGGCAACAACAGCTAGGATAATATACTGGATACATTGCAAGTATGTTAGAACATGAAGAAGGTCATGGATAATATATTATTTAATCCAATAAGATGTTAGAACAAAATACTGGGCCATGTTCAATTTATACAAGATGATGACGTTCTTTAAGCTACCAGTGAAATATACTTCAATCAGATTTTCTTTAGGAAGAACAATTTCAATCACTCTAATGGCCTCATGTGATCCTTTCCTTATAAATGGTATGATGTGGCAGGAGAAGCGAGAAGCTAGTTAGAATAGCCTCACCTGTATCTTGTGCATATTCTCTATAAAATAGAACATGTGAAAAACTTTCAGTCACATCCACAATTATTAATGAATGCATTTATATACAATAATGAGTGATGTGATAGTGTATGGACATTGAGATAAAGAAATGAAAATGTCCATTTTATAAACTTATTTTACAAAATAACTTTTAAAAACATATGTCTGGAGCAGTCTAGCACTATTTTTTTTTTAACTAGAAAGGAATTTTTTAAAATAAAGAAACATTATTATACTACATGGTATTCTTTGTAAAAAAATAATCAGTATATCTAAAGAATTTATTTTTAATTTGTCTGATAGTCTCCTGTAACAAATTACTTGAGACTTTGGAAATGAACAAAAACTCTTGACCAGATAAATAAAGGGTTTTGTTTCTAAAAAGTAATTGAAGTCACTCAGTCAATGGAAGATTCTAGCACATAAAAGGTAGAACAAATGACAGTCCCTCTTGTATGACAGATAATGCAATGCATCAGGATCTGGGAGACCAGATTACACATCTTTGACAAATTTATGTGATGTCAATGGAGTCAGGTACCTTATCAGGATTTCTGGTTCCCAGCACCCAGTAGATATCTTGAAAACTTATATAAAGTCTACAGAAAATTTCAGCTGTGCCAAGAAAGGCAAAATAAAATGTAGCCTTTTTTTTTTTAATTTAATGGTGGGTTACATTCATGGAAAGGAATGATAACTAGAAATGAGGTATGCCAAACCTGATCTGAAGGTGTTACACTCCCAGCTAGTTAACTAAATCACACTGTGCTGTAGAAATAACCACAATGACTATATATAATGAAATAAAAATGATATACCTGATTAGTACAAGGCTTTTCAAAAGGTATATTAATTGATTTCATAAGTCAATACAGAAACCAGTTACATTAAATGGCATTCATTAAACTACCATGTTATATAATTTTAAACTTCTTCTCTTGCTTCTTCATTAATTACTGTTTTATTCTTGTTTGATAAATTGAAAAAGTAAACAAGGAAATGCATTCATCAGCAACATGAGACTTAGAAAACTTTCAGGAAGATATTCTGAGTGACTTTTAAGATTTGAGTGAAACTTTGCATCTTTTAGTAGTTTCAGAGAAACTGATTCAAGGATATGAGTTTCCACTTATTTTTCTCAGAGTAGTAAATTTTCCTGAAGTGACCTAGACACACTGAATTAAAATAATATTAAAATTAAATATTAAAATAATATAAACAGTGACAATAAATTTATGATAACTTCATATTCATGATACAATTTAAGCTCATTTAGGAAAGTAAATAATGAGTTGTTATGTAATTCAGAGAAAAGGGAGAAAAACCTCTAAATGTACATGGTTGTCAGGGTGGGTTCCCAGTAGAATGAAATACACTACCAGGGCTTCATGAATAAGCCTTAAATAATGAATAAAGATTATTTTTAGCCATCCAAGCTGGAAGACTAGCATTACAGAAATAGAGGCAAAAATTAGAATGATGGCAACAGTAATATTTTAATAAATGTTTATTGAATTAACCTAAAGTTAAACACAAAGATTAACACACTTATGAATATGGAACAAATTTACTTAGGATTTATCTGCATAACTGCTATGAAGGATCTTGAAAATCTGACATATGTTTAGATTTGATCTTGAGAGCAATATAAATCCTGAAGAGGAAAATATGTGCACAAAATAGTGTCTTGGGAAAATGTATCTGATAGCAACATTCATATTGAAAGTATCTAAATTCTAATGAATCATATTGACTAACGAGGATCATGAAGCCCTCTTTTTATGGTAATGTTATAAGTGCAGTGAAATATTTTTTAAAATGTGAGGTAGAAATCAATGACAAGAAAAATGAAAAGTATGATAGATTTGATAGAAAATGTTCATCACAATGTTGACACTGAATTACTTGCATTTCCTTAGAAATATGCCTCACCATCTTCAGAATTTTAATTTTGAAACCCATACTGTATTTTCCACTATAATCCATTAAGATAGAACACTATTAGCAGTATGCTTTTATACGACCTAAATACTTAAAGAAATGTAAGTACACCTTGGGTTAATGATCTGTAGTCACAGAACTGTCAGTATTACCCTCAAAATTGAAAAAGTGAATATTATACCTTTTATGCTTCAAAATACTAAGCACCATTTGAAAGGATTCGGACTTCCTTGGTAATTGCCTGCATATATACAGGAGGATTTCCTTTTTCCAACAGAAGGAACACTAATAAGGAGTTCAAATTAAAAAAAAAATCAACAAAACTTTTTAATAACCGTATCTATAATAAAATTCAACACAACTAGAAGACCTTAAGAATTGAGTAATAGAAATCTAGGGAAATGATCACTTAGGAATTATATATCTCTGAGTCTGTAATGCCTATTAAAAGCAATGTGCTAAATGGATTTCAGAAAAAAGAGAGCCCGATATTAAGAATAAGTGCTTTTGGTCCTTATCCTTCTGCAGCCTAAATAAAAGTATCAATTTTCATATATAATATATTGTATGCACTATAATATTGTTTAGTAAGTTTAAGCTTTACATTATGAATGCCATAACTTTTGTACATATATAAGCATCTATACTAGTATCTAAATTGATATCAATTGGTTTGGTCTGCCATAAATTGTGTAACCTTTGGAAAGTCAGTGAAGTGATTCTGAGTCTCACTGACCTCTATTATATATTAAGTAAATCACAGACGATCGTGTGTGTACCAAGTTCTAAAATTCTATGTTTCAGTAACTATTCATTCACTCCCAATTACCCAAAAATTGGATTAAAACATGCATTGTACTTAGATTGTAAAAATCTCACCAACCACTACCTGGTGAAAGTGAAAAACAAACAAGCAAAAATCCTGGGTATTGTACTAAAATTCAACAGAAGATGTAAGGGGGAATGTTTGGGCTGTGTTATGGCTACAACATAAATCTGTAGAAGTAGTACATATGTTTGACAACTCAGAAGCGTTGCATAATTTTGATATTTCCCTCCCTTTCTGCATTGTGCTACATGATTGAAAGTACTTATACACCAGTATTATGGACTGAATGTTTGCGTCTTCCAAAAATGCATATTTTGAAATCCTGAGCAGGCTTAAAAAAAAACAGCAAGAAGAGCCATAGTCCTTTTACTGATTTCACAGTTCAGCCCTCGTACAAGCTCTCATTTCCCCAGCACTTCCAAAAAGTAACTTCTCCTGAAACTTGACCTGACAAGGGTCCTGAGCATGGGCCCCCAAGCCAAGGTATCAGAATCTAGATCTTGGCAAACTGACCAAAGTAACTTGTTTTCCTGACACTCTTAGGAGATCTCCTTTAACCTGTAGCATAACTATCCATTGGCTTGGAATACCTATTATCTTATTTAAATTTTTCCAATATTAAGGGATGTCTGTCAGGAAGAAAGGAGTGAAGGGCACTGCAGGTGGAAAGACAAAGAGGGAAGAAAGGAATAAGAATCTATTACTAGTTGTGTTGGGAAAATTGTAGAGTAGCACTTAAAGGGGAGGAAACGTTTGGGTAACAGGAGCTGAAGCATTAGGAATACTCACCAGGAATAGCATTAGAACCCATTTTTCTGGGTCATGGAAATCTGCTGAGGAGGAGTTAGCCATAAGGCTAGAAAGATTAGAAAGGTCAATTTGGCCAAGATTGTAGAGGGCAGCCCTTGCACGCCAGGCTAACTACAGATTCCATAAGGCACAATGGGGAAGCATGTAAAGCTTTTCGCCAAAGCGTTATGTGATTGGAAAAATACTTAAGAAGATTAACATTTTAGTATACATGGGATGAATGAGAAACTGGAACATCTACCAGCAAGTAGAGGAGTTAGGAGGTTTCAATCCTAATGCAGCATAAATGTGTAAGATCCCAATGTGAATGAAGGCAGCAGGAATAGAAGGAAGGGATGGAGGTAAAGCTGCAAAGGATGACTTGACAAGACTCAGTGGCTGAGTGCTTGAGAAAGACAACAGAGAGAGGCTAGTCAGGGCTCATCAGGTATTAGAGACCTAAATTACATGGAAAATTATTGTACCATTATAAGAAAATTTAAAATTTGAAAGGAGTATTTGTATATAAGGAAATTCAAAACAACGTGATAAACACCATGCTAAAAAGTTGTACTCTGTTTTTCCCATCTACCTATTTATCTATTCATCCATCCTTTCATCTATGCTTTTTTTTAAATTAGCCATTGAAACTTAAGTGTTTTTAGGCATACAGGAAAAGTTGGGTGGACATCAAAGGAATAAAATAGGAAAGAGGTATACAGTTGATGGCATACAATCTCGGTGGAGTCAGAATGGGATGGCATGAGCAGAGGAGGGTTTGCCTTAGAATTAGGTTCTACAGATGTGCTAAGACTACAGGGAAGAAGAGAATGAGTACTAACTGCAAGAAACGTTTTGATGGTGTATAGGGTATTGTGAGAGGAGGAAAGGGAAACAGATTAGGTGACTGTCACTGGATGCCCTCAGCATACACTTCATGGTTGGGGGTAAAGCCTACCTCTGGGGCTGTGGTCAGTGAAGGCTCAGACTGTGGGCTTGCATGGGAATGAAGAAGGTCCAGAACAGTTGCTCTGAGGAATACAGTACAGAGTTAACAGGAAATTAAAAGTTATTCAGTATAACAGTGAGAGGCCAACTGAACTTTTTCTTTTAATGTAAACTTGAAATTGACTTTTTAGCAAGTTTTTGAGAAATTTTCCATCAACATTCAACAAATGTCAAAAGACATTTAGGTAACAGAGAAATTTCAATACTGACTAGGTATTTAATAGTAATGCTTTTTTTAGGTTTGATAATTTATGCTTTTTAAAAAGCCCTTATTTTTTAGAGAATTATATGGAAGCAATTACAGATGAAATGAAATAATCTGTTACATGTGATCTTCTTCAACTTAATTCAGCAGCAGTGGAGGATACGGAGGAAACAAAGTTGAACACAAGTTGATAATTAATGAAACAGGGTGGTGGTACATGAGGAATCATTATCATATTCTCTCTTCTTTTATATACGTTTGAAAGTTTCCAAAGCAAGATGATAAGTAATCAAGAAACTATCTAAACTTTCACTCTATCCATTGTATTCCTTCTTCTCACTCTTTTCTATTTTTATCTTTTTAGTTCAGATATCATCCTTGCTAAATTTCCCCTTTAATTTTGTACTCCTTCTTCCTAAGTCACTCTTCAGTGTTTCCTTTACTTCCACAAATATCTGTTCCTACATCTCTCTCTGATTCTGTCATTTTTCTAGCGAGGTGAACTAAGAGAAGAACATAACTTTTTTGAGCCTCAAATTTTTCATCTATAAAATCAAGTGAATAACTCCCATTCTGTAGGATTATTGGGAAAATTGAGATGCTGTATATCAAGTCTATAATAAGTGGCCCATGGTATAAGATGTTACATAGTATAAGCACGTGGCAAAGGATCACTGAATAGTTGCTACTATTAATAAAAGTGTGGGTGATAACAGAGCTTGAAGAATAGATATTTTGTTATATTTGAGCAAAATTTTATAGTCCCTAGTTTAAAGAGATGAGTAAAGTGTTTCACATGTTTCAAGCCATCATTTTCTTAATTTATAGCATTGGCCTTAACCAAATATTCCCCAATAATTAAAACAACAATTACAACAAAACAGAACAAAATTTTCTATTCATGTTTTAAGAGGGTGCATTCTTTACTTGAGCAATAACTGTGTTACTTTAATGTCAACTATTAATTAACCTGACATAAAAAAATCAAACATACCACATGGCAAAAATACCACAGGTCCTATTTATTCAATAGTAATTTCTATCTGGATAAGAAACTTGAATATCAAGGTATACATCAAAGGAATAAAATAGGAAAGAGGTAATACAGTTGATGGCATACAATCTCGGTGGAGCCAGAATGGGATGGCATGAGCAGAGGAGGAAGAGGTATCAAGGTATCAAGGAGTTACACAAAAGTTATGAAATATTGCAGAAGCATTTTTGCATTTAGTATAAGTCTTTCCTATGTCTTTATAGTCAAGTTACATGCACCTAATCCTCTGTTTATTTAACTCTACTACTCTCTTTTCTCTCTTGGATAATTTTTTTCACCGCTAGCCTCTGAGAATTGTGTATTATTTTTCACTTTGATGCCTGAAAGTTGAAAGGCCACATACCTTTGGTGGTAGGGAAGAGTCATTCTAAAAGCTAAGAGACAGGGGAAATAATTATCAGGGGCTCATCAAGCTAAATTGAAAAATGTTAACCGCATTACCTAGAATATTTCCTGAATAATCCCTCTCCCACACACTCCAGGTTTCTTAAGTATTTTGAACACCTAATGATACTCATTCTCTTCAGATAAACAATATACAGACATAAAACAGCAAATGTTTTTCAGTTGGGCTACAGAAACAAGACACAGATTTCCTATTTTACTAGCAACTATGTTATTTTCAAGTCTTAATTAATATGATTAAAATCTCATTGTGAGAATCTTCCCTTTCTCTGCTGAGAAAATTCTAAAGTATAATTTATTTATTTTCCTTATATAGGTTCAGAAGAAGGAACTTGTCAGAATTCTAGGTTGAAAGTCTGTTTCACTTTATTACATATTTTACATCTGAAATTTGAGGTTTTATCAAAAGGAAACGGTCTTTATCAAAAGCTGAAATAGCCACATTTATTCCAAACATTTTTATTAACTTAAACCAAATTGTTTTATCTGTAAAATTAAGGAAGGTCCATGTCCTTACATATCACCCTTGATTAATATTCTACATAAATATGTTATTGAAAAATAAAATATGTTTCATATAACTATATCCTCAAGCAGCTAGTAAAGTTATAGATTTTGGCAAAATGGAAATTAATGATTAAAGAAGAGGAATAGAATGAGATGAGGACAAAAGAGGAGAAAAACTATATAAAAATTCTCTTGGAGTAATACATTAAATTTCGTTCTTATACCAAATTTGTAAAATGACATTTGAAAAGTCATTTAAACTCTAAGTATTTCCAAAGGCCAAATAATTTCATCTTTTACATATAAGGACACAAATAATATTAAAAAGGTACTTCCATTCTAACAAAATTCAAGTTGGAGTTTCAATCTGGGCCAGTGAAATATTTTTGAAACAACTTAAATATGCCTGTAATTTAGATTTCTTGAGACTTAATTTTTGAAAATAGATCAAATGGCAAAAGAAAAGTACACTGGATAAGCATTAAAACATTCAGATAAAGAAAAAAACATATCCAAATCATTAAAATGTGAAGCAGTTCAGTAAGAAATCTAAACTTAAGCTTTTATTATTGAGCTGATCAAAGGCAACAGAAAGCCTGCCGATTGATAAGGAGACCAAAGGAATCTGTCCTCTGAGAGGAGTGTAGAAAAGGGGTATGCAGAATGCTCTCGTGAATTTAATGATCTGACAGGAGGGAACATGTCAATGACATATTTAGTTTCAAATTAAATTAAAGAAATTAAAGTTTCACGAGCATCTAGAAAAGATTTCCAACCATACTTTCTCAGATAGGCTAATTATTCAGTTAAAAGATCATCTCACAGTTCTTTTAGAAATAATGTTAGATTACTCTTTTTTACTTTCAAATCAAACTTCCTCAGTAAAATTTAGGAGCATTTCTTTCAATTCTAGTATCTGGATCAGAAAGTAAACAAACAAGTGGTTAGCAACATTCTTATGACATGAAAAAAATGTATAAAATATTTTTCATAATTAGACACACACACATGGGGAGGGGAGAGGGAGACGAGAGAGAGAGAGAGAGAGATTGATTATCTGTCTCGTTCTCTCTACCTTCAGGGGAAAAATTACAAAAAACAGACTAAGAAAGGAAAAATTGCAACAATTTCACAATTATGCCAGGGACAATGGCATTTTCTTTTCTTCTTGGTATATACGTAGTTTTACAAAACTGACATTATTTATGTAATGTGTATGCCATATATTTGTCATTCTAGAATATTCTCCTATTAACAAACTGTCATAACATCACATGTTCAGAAAAGACAGTTCTCCAAAGCAGTGTGAAGAATGTAGTCTGAACACAGAAGGACCGACTAGGAATCTGCTGCAAAGGTCCAGAACCTGATCGGCAAAGTAGGTTACATCATCCAGAGGTCTGCCAAGAAAACATGTTTCCCTAAGAGTTTTCGTTGTTGAGAAATTAATGAAAATATTTACAGAAGTGTGGGTACAGTTAACGGAACTGACTATAGAGACAAGCAGGGAGAGAGCAAGAGAAAAACAAACAGAACATAAACTTCTCTCCAGCTGGTGTTCACTCTCCTGCTGGCACCTCCCACTGAGCACCCTTTCCTGATCAGGGAGGAGGTGGCAAGGACACCCAGGTGATGCAGTCTATGGCATCAGCGTTTGAAAAGCAAAGAGGGGCAGAGAAAGGTGGAAAACAGATCTGGGATGGGTGGGGATAGAGGATAATGTGCTCAGGGATGCAGAATGGAGGCTAGGTTTCAGAGATATTTAGGAAGTAGGTGGCAAAAATGCAATGTGACCGGCAGCTGGATGGTGGGGTCACGAGTAGAACATACTTCCGGATAACTTCCAGATTTCTGGATTGAATGACTGACTGGTTGGTGTCGTCAATGACAGACACAGGCAGTTGGGAGGTTGGAAAGGAGGAGGATGGCCTTGGGTCTATTGAGTGTCAGTCATCTATGACACATGGAAACCCTTACAGGCTGTGGGTTGTCAGGGTCTGGGATTCAGGAGAAAGCTTCTGGCCTCCAATGTTACAAATTTCCAGCCATGATTTAGACTATTTAAAAATATGTAATTTATAGAATCAAATGTAAATTCTTTACAATGGCATGCAAGGTCTATCACAATCTGAATGCCTTTTCTTCTTCGTTTCATGCTTCGCTGCATCTTCCATGCATCCCACTCTGATGGCCACGTGCTTTCACATCATGCTTGTGCAGTTCCTTTTGTCTAAAATCCCATGCTCTCCTTCTTTATGAAAATCCAATTCATCTCTCAAGGCCTAGCTTACCTGAAGACCTCTTTCACAAAGCCTCTGCTAATTCTCTGAGCCTAAATAAATGGCATCCTAACTTATGCTCCATCCATGGTGTTTAATACATTTAGCATAGCACTTATTTCATCAGCCTTGTGGCTCACTCGTTAGTTTCAAGGGAGTAATAAACTAGTGGAGGGTGGGGAAAATATACCTCAGTCATTTTGTATCCCCATCAACTTAACAATACAACTCAATAAAATTTATTAAATTATTCATGCTTTCTCCAAAGCATCAAAGACAGCTATTTTCAAATAGTAAACAAGCAAATTTTTTAAATGAATATTTACAGTTCTAATTTGAATTCCTAAAGATTCCTATCATTTTCTAAATAAAGCACTGTCTCAGATATCTCTCATGGTACTTTTCATTTACAATTTACCAAGTCTGGGAAGGAGGTGGGTTGGAACACATGGACTGATGTTATTATTGTGTTTACTGGTCTTCTGTTTCTGGGCAATATTTTATGTATGTACACCTGTATGAAATAGCAAGAAGACTCCTGAAGGTCATCTGCCTGCTATTCAAATGAACTATGTCCTGAAATCTATCCTAAATGGCACAGGTAATAAAGGTAGAAAACATGGGTCCTAGTAAGTGGGGAATAATAACACTTGCACTGTGGAAGGTGTTAGTAAGAATCATCTTTCTCAAAATGGCTCACTTTAGTTGGGCTGGATAAGTTGTATTTCACACGAGTGACATCAGCAACAAAAAGCTAAAGATCATGGAAATTAAAGTATTTAAGATCACACAGTAAATGATGAAACTATGGCTAGAACTGATTTTCTTCTAGTTCAGTACTCTGCCATCAGGCCATATGCCCCCAGACCCTGCCTGAAGCAGGGGAAAATGTGTATACCTGAGGAGGTTCCAGAACTTGGTTCCAGACCATCTCTTTTGGTAGAATCCAGTTTGGTCACAGAGGTGTGGTTAATGCTTCATCAATAGTGAGAGGCAAAGAATAGTTTGATGCAGAGTTCTGTTCTTGAAATACAACTGTACCCCATGTTCTGAATCTTGTCTAAAAGTTCTGAAAAATCTCCACAATATTACCATTGGGTTAAGCTAGTATTAAATTCTACATTTTCTCTACAGTCTATCTAGAGCTATATCTGAGCCACTATGGGATAGAATCTTATTTTGAGAGGTTCTATTCCAAATGTATATAAAACCCACCTCACACCTGTCAGAATGGCTATCATCAAAAAAACAAGTTAGGGGGCTTCCCTGGTGGCGCAGTGGTTGAGAGTCCGCCTGCCGATGCAGGGGACATGGGTTCGTGCCCCGGTCCGGGAAGATCCCACATGCCACGGAGCGGCTAGACCCGTGAGCCATGGCTGCTGAGCCTGCGCGTCCGGAGCCTGTGCTCCACAACAGGAGAGGCCACAACAGTGAGAGGCCCGCATACCGCAAAAAAAAAAAAAAAAAAAAAAAAAAAAAAAAAAAAAAAAAAAAAAAAAGTTAATAAGTGTTAGTGAAGATGTGGAGAAAAGGAAACCCTTGTGCACCATTGGTGGGAATGTAAATTAGTGCAACCACTATGGAAAACAGTATGGAGACTCCTCAAAAAATTAAAAATAGAACTACCATATAATCTAACAATTCCACGCCTGGTTATTTACCTGAAGAATACAGAAAGAATAACTCAGAAGGATATATGCATCCCTATGTTCCTTGCAGCACAATTTACAATAGACAAGACATGGAAACAACCTAAATGTCCATCAACAGAAGGTGTGATATACATGTACAATGGAATATTACTCAGCCATAAAAATAGAATTAAATCTTGCCATTTATGATAACATAGATGAACCTAGAGGGTATTAGGCTAAGTGAAATAAGTCAGACAAAGACAAATACCATATGATATCATTTAACATGTGGACTCCAAGAAACAAAATAAATGAACAAACATAACCAAACAGAAAGAGAGTCATAGATACAAAGAACAAACACATGGTTGCCAGAGAGGAGCGGGTTGAGGGGAGGGACATAGATGAGGGGGATTAAGAGGTAAAAACTTTAAGTTAAAAAATAAATGAGTCACAGATATGAAATGTACAGTGTGGGGAATATAGCCAATAACTATGTAACATCTTTGTATGGTGACAGATGGTAACTAGACTTATCATGGTGATCATTTTGAAATGTATAGAAATATCAAATCACTATGCTGTGTACCAGGAACTAACATAGTAGTGTAGGTCAGTTATACTTCAAAAACAAACTCATAGAAAAAGAGATGAGATTTGTGGTTACCAGAGGCGGAAGATGGGGTGTGAAGAGGGAAGGAGGAATTGGATGAAGGTAGTCAAAAGATACAAACTTCTAGTTGTAAGATAAAAAATATAAGGGATTCAATGTACAACATGATAAATATAATTAAGACTGCTGTATGTTGTATATGAAAGTTGTTGAGAGTAAATCCTCAGAGTTCTCATTACAAGGAAAACCTTTTTTTTCCTATTTAATTTTGTATCTATATGAGATGATGGGTGTTCACTAAACCTATAGTGGTCATCATTGCATGATGTATGTTAACTCAAATCGTTATGCTTACACCTTAAACTTATACAGTGCTGTATATCAATTCTACCTCAGTAAAACTGAAAGGAAAATGTATATAAGCCACTATGGATGACTTCAATACATGCATAAATTATATGAGATATGAAAATTATGCCTAGATTTTTTTTCTTAAAAAGTATAGCCGAAAAGTGGTTATTTGAAAAATCTATTTCATTAATTTAAAAATTAAAAATCAAGTAATCAAAATAAATCATATGTTCATCCATAATAAAATATATAGAATATTTTAAATAAGACAGGTTTCACAGCATTTAAAGGAGTTCTTGGTGGCAGAACTGTGCTCTAGGGATATTTCTCAAAATGGAAGAATCTCGCCAGGTAAGGAAAAGTAAAAGTAGAATGGCTGCAAAAGTAAAAGTAGAATGGCTCATGAAAGAAATTGCTTAGTTTCTACTAAAGAAATGGAAGAAAAAATAAAGTGGGATGAGGGTGTAAGGGGTTTGAAGGTCAATGAAATCACTGACTACAATTCTATTAGTAGACTATCTTTTACCAGAATCTTTGCCAGCATTTGCCAGGCTTTTTTTTTTTTTTCTTTTCTCATGAAATGCCAAGAAGGCAGAGATTTCCATTTGGTCAATAAATGAAGTAGCAACAGCTGCCTCATATTTCACAAGTGTCAAAGTCCATTAATTTTTTCTTCCTCCAAATTTTGGTAAAGGAGAGCCTTAAATAAGTAATGGTAATTTTTTTTTTTTTTTTAATCCCTCGAGTGGATTTTCTTTCATGACAGGTTCTATGTCATATCTGTTCAATGCCATTCCCTTGATAAAAATCATATGGTGACTCAAGCTAAATATGTCATCATAACATTTATGTCATTAGGTCTCTTTTCTGAGATTCCTTCAAATCTTAATACATTCTCTGAAGTTTGGTCCTATGTTTAACCAAAAAAAAAAAAAAAAATTCATTTGTTGAGCAAAGGCATGAATTAAATCAACTCTGACCTCTGAAGTGCTTTCAAACTCTGAGATACTATGCTTCTTAAAAAAAACACAACAAAAAATCTTCATAAAAGATTCCCTATGAAAATATCACTGAGAATTCTCCCCTACTTCTTCTGTCTCAGGCCATCGGCTCCTCATGCTGCAAGCTTATGAGATGTTAGACACAGAAGTTGAAAATGACTATCAAATGGGAGTAAAGAGAATAAGGAACTGAAGAGAACTTCACTGGGCTATGACATCACCCAGAAATGTCAGCCACCCTGGTGTCTTCTACTTGTATATTTCAGTAACATTGAACAATACTTTGGAGTCATTTGGTTGTCTTCCATGGTAATGTTTCCAAATGATTGAGATCAGTAAATAAAATTACACTATCTAAGAAAAATAACACATTCTTAAATAGCATTTGACTGAATAAAACAATGATGGGGATAATCTTCTTCAGTTTAATTAAAAATATAATAAGACTAATCTAGATAATGGCTTTACTACTCAGAAGAAACAACAAAAAAAAGGCTGGAATATGTTTCTAACATTTGTGGGTTTTTACCATTAACCAGCATTCAAGAAAAGGCACTGCCTGAAAAGAGATGCATAGCACATATTAAAAAGTAAGCTTTCTCCACATAACTGTAATGAGCTTTATATTTGATGCTCCTGTTTACCCTAAACACATTACAATAATAGAATATAATGGAAATGGGCACTTCATAAAACAGGATGAATTTTAATATAACCAGAAAAGAATGTCTAATAAAAAAGGTTCATACATATACATTGAATGAAAGAGATTGCATGATACTTGCCATACCTGTGAATGGATATTACAGTATGTGGTTATTTAGTTATAACATTTTACCAGGTCTTAGAGATAATTCTTAGCAACATTATATCAAATCACCATATATATAAAATCACCTATTAACTGTGGGAATAATCAATAACTTCTTTTGCTTTGACTCTATACTAGATTGAATTCTAAGTCTAGAAAAAAGTTGATTTTTTTCTTAATTTAAATTTAGATGATAAAATCATATAAAATAGATAAGGAAGTATAAGCAGCTTCTGGCAGGAAAGAGCTCTCTACAGGGGCCCCTTTTGTCTTGTCACTAACCTTACACCAGGCACTCCCATGCTCTACTCATCTCTGGCCCTAGCACACCTTTCAAACCTTAATCACACAATACCTTGCCCAATCTGTTGGTTCTTTCCATAGATCAAAGGAGTAGAAATGAAGAATAAGTAATTAACAGATGACCAGATCTCTTCCCTAACTTCCCCTTTAGTAATCTCGAGAGCGAACAGTGTGAACAAGATAGCATCTAAAGAAAAGTCACAAGAAGGCAATAAGCCTGCATACATGCCTGTGCACAGTGGGGTATGGTGACCAATCTGATGCCCTATCCCAGTGATTAACTGAGATTACTTCCTGTTTCTCTTTAAAACTTTCAAGGTTGAGCAGAATCTTTGGAGTTGGTTTTTGGGGAACACAAGTCCACCTTCTCCCCAGACTGATGGCATTCTGATTAAAAGAAACTTTCCTTTCTACCAACATTTCTCTGTCTCTCTCTCTCTCCCCTACACGCCCACTGATTTTTGAGCAGTGGGAAGCTGAACCTGATTCGGTAACAAAATCACCAGCTTAATTCAGCCCATGTACGTTACTTATATGGGATCATTGTCACAGGTTCTGGGACTTTTTTCTGCTCTTAATAGAATAAATGACCTAGCTTACTTCTAAATTGAACCAGACATTCTGTACTTTGTGAACTTTTGAAAATTCCATTTAAATGGAATTTCAGTTCTCCATAGAGATAAAACAGGAACGTCAGTTGAAACAAGTCTCAGATTTTCAGTTTAGTCCTTTCAGCACAAAGACACACCCACGGAGAGCTTCATCTTAGAACAAGGGAGGGAAGCTGTTTTCTGAGGCGAGAATCCCAGGCACCTGGTCATCGTGGCACAAGCTGGGAGAGGTACAGCTGGAGCCCACAGTGATTTCAATCTGCTTCACAGCCTTCCATTTTGTCTGTGGCCAATAACCTGTCCTTTTCTCCACCTCTCTCACTTTGGGTGGAAGCACAGAACTTTATTCCGAAGCAGTTGACCTTTGGAGCATGGCTGGCAGCCACTCCCCAGCTCTGCCACTCCTGCTTCCCATGTGGTTGCTGCCTCTGGGGGTCTTTTCCAGGCTTCCCCAGGATGTCCTTCATTCTCCTTACAGGTCACTAATGTCCCCTCCTCCACCCTCCCCTTCCTCTTTTCTTTTCCTCCCTCTCATTTTCTTGTTTTCAATTGAAGTATAGTTGATTTACAGTGTTGTGTTAGTTTCAGGTGTCAGCAAAGTGATTCAGATATATATATTTTTTTTTTTCAGATTCTTTTCCATTTTAGGTTATTATAAGATATTGAATATAGTTCCCTGTGCTATACAGTAGGTTCTTATTGTTTATCTATTTTATATATAGTAGTGTGCATATGTTTATCCCAAACTCCTAATTTATTACTTCTTCCCTTTCCCTTTTGGTAACCATAAGTTTGTTTTCTATGTCTGTGGGTCTATTTCTGTTTTGTATATAAATTCATTTGTATCCCGCAATCCCTCTCCTGGGCATGTATCTGGAGAAAACCATAATTCGAAAAGAGACATGCACCCCAATGTTCATTGCAGCACTGTTTACAAAAGCCAAGCAACCTAAGTGTCCATCCACAGATGAATGGATAAAGAAGATGTGGCACATGTATACAATGGAATATTGCTCAGCCATAAAAAGGAATAAAATAATGCCATTTGCAGCAACATGGATGGACCTAGAGATTACCATACTAGGTGAATAAAGTCAGAAAGAGAAAGACAAATATCATATGACATTGCTTGTATGTGGAACCTCTCATTTTCTCTTGGTCTCTTTTTCCCTCTTTCTCTATTTCCCTGGATATACATTTTCTTTGCTTCTTTTTACTGCTTGGCTTCCCCAAAAGTCAGTTTTTGCCTCCCATGGCCACTCTGCCAACGTTGGATTGCATGAGGCTCCTGGAGCCAGAGCTACACTCTGGTTCTCACTCTTTCCTGGCACCATGGCTCTAGTGCTAAAGGTGTCTACTGACTCCGTCTCTGAACCCCAGTCTAATGTCTTAACAGCCAGAATCTCTTTGGCCCACCCATGGAACAAACACTGAAGTCTGAAATCAGCAGAGATGGGGTCTCATCCGTCTGCTTATTTTTAATTTTAAAAAAGTGCATTGAGCTCTCATTCTTTGCCAGACCCCAAGAGGCATTAAATCCAGGGTGGAGGAAGTGGGCAGTGTCCAGTGGAGAAGTGTTTATCTTATCTTAGAAAGGAGTGGGGAGGCAATAATCAAGATTAGAACAAGATGTAACTTTTGGACAACAGTACTTCTAGGTAGAGATGGTAATAGCTGTGAATTCACTCAACAGGGTCCCTTAGGACTTTTGGAAGATAATGCTACTCACTGCTTTGGGACAAGTTTTGTTTGCTCAGCTGGACTTGTTGATAACTGTCTGCGTATCAGCATATGTACTGACCATCACTCCCTAACACCATTAAATATCTGAGAAGACCAGCTAATTATAGACATTTTAGAAGAGAGAGAAATAGTCTTTTACTTATGATTTTTTAAGAGCACTGACTTATTACTTAACAATTGGACATTGAACAATATGTAAACAAAGACTTTAAACTTTGTGATTAGTCATAGGAGCCTTAAAATAGAAGCAAATATCTTTGCCAAATGGAGTGAGACAATAACCATCCAGGGTGCCCAGGACAGTTTCAGTCTAACAAAGAACTCTTCCCCTGTCATACAGGATAAGGGTTGACACTAATTCCTCAGTGAGGAGCTGGGAAGTGACATTAGAACCTACTCTATATATGCATGATCCATAAGCATATAGAGCAACGATTCTAATATTCACCTGGAAAATAAAATGTGAGTACATAGAAAAATTCAAAGAAAAGGGTAATTGAAAGTGTACTCTTACGCTAGAATAAATAGTATGCTACTGGCATATAAAAACTAGACCAGTAGAAAGAAATGGAGGAAAAATAAAGAAGAATGAGTTAAAAAATATACTGTAATCAAGATTCTGTTAAAGATGATTTTCAAACAGTTAAGAAAGAACAATGTTATTACATTAATAGGGTTAGAAAATAAGAAAATAAAGACTAATACCCCAATAGAAAAATGACTGAAGCCAAGACACGTGGCCAATAAACATATGAAATGTAGCACAAAATCTCAGTAACAGAGAGTATTACAAATTAAACTGTCGTGTTTTACCTATCAGCCTGTCAAAAAAACTGAGGTGACTGACAGCACTCCATTTCGGCAGGTGGTGAGAGAAAATCTCAGCAGTTGTGTAAATTGAGACAATTTTCCTAGGTGACAATGTGGTAACGTTCTTAACAGTGAATAGGTACCAAACCACATCCTTTTTCCCACCAGGGCAATTCCCTGGACTCATCCCAAGAGAAACGGTACTCAAAGGTAGAGATGTACACCTTCATGTTCAACCCTGCACTCACTATGACTACACATATTTGTAAGCAGCCTACATGCCCAATAGATAATATGGCATTATAGTACATCCATATAATGGAAAACAGTGGTGACAATAAGCCAGGTTCAAAGCAGTTTGTAGGATATAAACCCATTGACTGAAATATAGAGGAATATATACGTAGAAAAAAATCTACAATTATAATCACCAAATTTATTTCAGGTTATTTTTATTGTCTTCTATCTTCCTCTTATTCTTGTACTGTATTATTATAAGTGAGACTAGTTCTATTTTTTTGATTATCAAAATGCATTTGTTTTAAATATTTATGAAATCAAACTATATAATTTTCACCTTACGTAGGTGAGAGTTCAGTCATTCTGAACAAATCGTCTTGTTTTATCCTAAAGGCTGAAGTTAAAGAGCCCTTCAAGACACTTGTGTACAGAGACAACAAATATAGTAACCAGCACTCCTTGAAAAATTCTGTCCTAATGAGACTTATTTCTGCCTGAGTGTGTGAGCTACAGGTTATACATAGATAAGATTTTGGACATCACTAGTAGACAACTAGAAATAAAATGAAAGGACAATTTGACTCTTGTACAAAGTAAAGGAGGTTTGCCCAGAATTCTATGGTTCTTTTATCTTAGAACCCATACAAAAGTTTTGGAAATTGTCAAAAACAAGATAACTGTAATGATTAAGAAGGGCATGTAGCCTCCCCAATAATAATGACAAACTGACAGAATTCTCAGAGAGGCTAAGATCATAGTAGAGCTGAAGACTAAATCATGGCAGTCAATTCCTACTAATGAATCCCCAGGTAAGAAGAAATTCCGTATGATAGATATTGGACTTAGGAAATGTCTACCTCTGGAAGTTGGCAGAGTCAAAACAATGGAAATATGATCCAGGATTCCGAAAAGTGAATTCATGAGTTGTAGATTCAGAGCTCTGAAATAGAAGGTGGGGGGCACTTGGGGACATTGTCTTCCATTTTGGGGAACAGGATTATTTTAGCTCACATCATGCACTTGGATGTCAATGTCAGGGACAAGACACAGACACAGGACACAATGTTTGACCCAATAAGGCAACCCCTTTGCTAGGAGGTGGATGAAAGAAGAAACACAAAAACAAATGTATGGTTACCAAAGGGGAAACATAGGGAGAGGGATAAATTGGGAGACTGGGATTAACAGATACACTCTACTATATATAAAATAGATGATCAACAAGGACCTACTGTATAGCATAGGGAACTCTATTCAATACTCTGTAATAACCTACATGGGAAAAGAATCTGAAAAAGAAGGGATATAGGTATATGTAAAACTGAATCACTTTGCTGTACATCTGAAACTAACACAACATTGTAAATCAACCATACTCCAATATTTTTAAAAAAAAGATATAAGAAAAAATAATGGTAATAAACTACGAAGAGAATTTTTTGCACCAAAAAAAAAAAAAACATTTTACACCAAAAAAACCAAAACCAAAACCAAAACCAAAACCAAAAAAAACTGTGCTGAAAGTGATTCAAGCAAATGGTGGCAAATTCACGAATCATGAATGAAAATGAAGTCAGTCTTAACCTCCTTAAATAAGAAAGACCCAGGGCTGGGAAGACAGCTGGCTTCTAAGACTTGAAAAGGAGGCCGAGGAGGGATGACTCCTGGACTGAAATATAGTCTGTCAAATCAGGTGGCTTGCCTCACCAATTACACACCTGTCACTAAACAGCATCAGCCTGTCAGAGCTAAAGTGCTTAATTACCTTAAATAATTTCTTTATAAATCTGGCTAATAAAAATGAGCTGAATGTAAAATGCTGACTTCTCTTCAAAGTCATTCCAAGGTAGAACTTAGTGCCTCAACAGCCTAACTTCAGCAGCAACTGTTATTTCTTTCCTTTATGTTCAATATTAAAGGACTGAATAAAGAAAGCAATGTTATTTTTATGAGAACCTACATAAGTCATTTTATTAACTTTCTATATCATGGCAATGCTGTGTCACCACATTTTTAAAAACTTCTTCAGTTGAGTATATGATGCGTTATATATTCTTTCCTATGACAGGAAATTCTTTAACATAACAGTTACAGGGGATAAGACGATTGATCATCTACTTGCTTTATTGTAACAGGCTTTCACCATATTTGTTTCAAGAGCATAACAATACACATTTTTTTTATAACAGTGAGCAACGTTGTAAACCTGATACAGTATTACTGACTGAGATTCTAAATTGAGCTACATGGTTACCCAATTCCCCAGTCCCGGTGGTATTTCCAGTCTAGGAAAACGTGGTAAATATATCAAGAGGAGAGCAACAGAACTCGAGGAGGATACCGTAAAAAGCAGGATCAATATAAATTGAGTTCTGAGACGTGTCATCTTTAAGCTTCAGGCTTCTTCTTTGTAGACTATTCAAAAATACTGATTTGGTGAGATATATAGGCAGATTCTCAATTCTTTTCACACGTGTCAACGATAGCTTTTGTTGCTAGCAACTCAGTAAATTAGTGAAGTTGACAAGTGCCAAAGAAGTGTCATGATCTATTGAAAAATTTAAATTTTGACCTATGATTGCCCTTTAATATCCTAATACACAATTAGAGATGCTTTGAGTGTTGAGTATGCCAGTGCAGTTACACGTGTGGTCTTGCACACACATTTCCCAGCCATTCTTACAAGGTCAATGGGATGGCCCATCATGCTCATCAGTTTCGGCATCTCTCAGTTTCTTGCTTTTTAAAAGGACTTATTTGAGGCATGCTGCCATTTAGCTGCAAGCAGAGTCAATTCAGCCTCCACAATCAAGCATTTTATTCGCTATGTATATTTGTTATACACATGTATAAATATACACATATATATACATATGTTGTCAGTGACATGTGCTTTTTCTCCCCTGAGTCATCAACATTTACTTGATTAACAGCAAAGACAGAATCTGTGGCACCGAAACTATTATTTTTATGAATGCTTCACTTGAATATGTAAAAATACAAAAACTTTTATTTTTGGTGCTTTTGAAGTATGAAACAGAAATCATACCAACTGCTGACTTCGTTCTTCAATAGCACTCTCACTTTTTCTGCCTCAATATTCTTCAAGAATACCACACTCCCAACAAGTGAAAATTTTCTTTACACATGGAGATTCCTCCCTCCCCAGGCTGTGAATGATCACTTTGAAAAGGCCCCCCCCAGATTCTACTCTGTTGCCGCAGGGGTGGGATGCGGCTGGGGATGCCTCACTCTCTTCCCATCTCTCCATCCACCGAAAGGCAACGATCTAAAGAGAGGTAAGTTCTTTGCTCCTGCTTTCAAGTTGTGCCTTGTATTTACATGAAGATGCTAAAAGCTGTAAGCCCCACCATTAAGGTGAAGTATGTTACAATATTCATTACATGAATAACTTTGTGTACATAATTGCATTGTACACATCAAATGTGCATTTTCACAAAATCTTGGTTGATTTTAAATGTGATACTGCATTTTGTAAACATTTATAAACTATCATGGGATAAACTCTTTTAACCTGCTTTATATACCAGGTTTGATTTTTGTTTGTTTTAACCCAAATCGTTTCATTTCATTATGATTAAAAAGTGTGCTCTGGGTCATTTGGGCCCTGGAGCTCAATTTGTCTTCAGTCACCAAAATCTGAGCATGAACATTTGAACAACATTCAGTTTGGCAATTTCCCTGAGCTTTTGAACAGAACACTGACAGACCCAAGTAAAGAGGGCACTGGAATTATTGGGTATGACAAAGGATAAAATGTGTATTTTGAATCAGGCTTCCAGTTGCTGCACTTACTACTACATCCTAAAATCTCAGTGCAAGTTGTCCTTGCATGCAACTTCTAAAATGCTGAAAAAAGGAAATGTTTGGAAAAACCTTGAACCTATTCTCTCATTCACACAAATGCTATATGTAATATCTATTTAAAATATAATAATAAGGCTTTCCTAATTTCTACTTTATCAATTTATACCGCTGATTTTGGATTTCATGGCAAATCAGAACTCACTTTTCTATTTCTCATTTTTGTTTAAGAAGTATGCTGCACATTCACTATGTGCTAGGTATTTTAAAGTATACAAGGTAAAGTTCCTTTCTCAAGGACTTTAACGTTTAGTTGGAGAAACAGAGGCATAAACAAAGATTTGAATCACAGCAGGATTAAGGGCTAAAAAGATGTGCATGGGAGCATGGAAAGTAATACTAAGAGAACCTGGGAAGTTCAGGAAATGCTTAGCAAAGATGTGTTAACTAAAACATGAAGGTAAAGAAGAAATCGACAGGAGAGACGACTGTAAAAGAACAGAAGAGAGGTTCCCAAATCAGTCCAGATAAGAGACCATGCAAACCTGAAGTTGAGCAGATGACACTGGGCACTTGAACATCTTGGTGAAAGAACCAACAGGTCTTGATAAAAGTTTGGATGGGGGTAGGGAAAGATACATGAGAGAAGGAGTTAAAATGATTTCAAGGTTACTATTCTGAGTATTTTGGGGTTTTTAAAATTTTTATTTTATATTGGAGTATAGTTGAGTTACTGTTTTGAATGCATGTTAAGATGGTGATACAGTCAGAAAATATAAATGCAACATCTGATTTGGAAGTGGGGTAGAGATAGGAGTTCAGCTGAGGAAGTACTAAGTTTGGGGTGCACGGGACACTCAGGTGGCAATGTCTGGAGACGCTGGTGTGAACTGGTGATGGGCAGCATGTCATTCTTTCTGGCCTTTTTCCCAGTTCTCCACAAGTAACAAATGACCTACAAAGACCAGCCATCTCTGTGTCTGAGTCTCTGCCAAGTGTAGAGCATATACGAGCCTGCTTCACACCTGAACAGAGCTAGCGATGAGCCTCCCAAGGACTCCTGTTCTTCCTACACGGCTGTGGGGCTGGCAGAGAATTCTCTGAGCTAGAGACAGCCGGGGAGGAAAGAGCACCAGACAGAAGCAATAGGCAGGTTTAACTATGTCAGAAGCTTCTGGTTCATTTCAGGTTTAATTACCAGGGGATATACAGAGAATGTCATATTGGATCCTTGGAAACCCTTTGTAAGACAAAAACATTTCGCTAAATATCCAGAGGGGGAGGAAGAAAATAACATTAGCCTCTCTAAGAAAGGCCACCCTGAGTAGAGGAAGGAAGGATGTTTTCCTTATTCTGGTCTTCTCTCGGGCCCAAATAATTGATTATTTTCCTTGAGTATACTGTAAGTACAACACCAAAATTCCTTAACTTTAAAGGTTGCTAATTAGGAAAATAGTACAGGTACTATTTCTATTTTATGCGGGTCTAATCCCTACCTGCTAGCCAAAATCATTGCTGGCTGTGAACTGGTAGGCATGTGACCTGCTTAATTCTTCTTCTGGCAGATGCCTTAGTGTTACTTGCATGTCTTTTTTTTTTTTTTTCCTGTTACATTATCCTACTAGTTCAGACAAAAAGAGAGTGACTAGAAGTTCCAGAATATTCACCAATCGACAGCTTAAACACTTCGACCTGAATTTGACAGCTAACTTAACAGTTAGGTTTTCATGTTCTTTTGTCTTTTTCCAGACATCTGCAGAATTTTTTAACATGAAAATTCTTATTAGAATTTCTGTCAAAAGCTGTAAGAAAATTTCTGAGTCCTCTGTCCCTATATTCTATTTGTAGGGAACACAATAATACATAAGTACATGTCATAAATTTTAATCTCATCTAGGGGCTTTCCTATTTATAACATTTAAGCTACTCAGAATACACAACTATGCAATCAAGGCTTTCATTATCAGCAAGAAGACTACAAATATTATTTCAGATTAATCATGGTACCCACAGCTGTTTCCCATCTGTGGTTTCCCTACTTTCCAGGTGCTGTTGTTGTTTTCTATTATCAGGTCATGTGATGGGTTACTCCACACCAGTGCAGCAGCAGTATTGGCTGGTAAAGCTGTCCCAGGTCTGCTGAAGGTACTAAGTAGCCTAAAGGGTCTCAAAGAGAGGACCTGGGAAGGAATGTAGCAGTGGTGACTAGGAAAATAATAACAATAAAAACAAGAACAGCAAAGACTCAAGTGAAGGAAACAGAGAGACAACATCTAACTAAATACTAACAGGATGATGTCAAATGTAATTGTATACTATTTTGCTTTTGTACTGTTTCCACACGACCTCTTAGAATCTAGACTTGACTATAATATTATTATGTTTAATTCTTAACAAATGCAGTTGATTTTTATTAAAGAAGATCCTTCCAAGGATTTGGGGTAACATGTATAAATTCAAACCAGGTAAATTTTCCTGATAGTTGTTGAAATGTGACTAAATACCAAAACATTTTGTTGTTTTTATCCTATCAATTTTAAATTGACAGCATTCTTAAATACAGAATAATCTTCCCTGATATACACACTACTATATATAAAATAGATAAACAATAAGGACCTACTGTATAGCACAGAGAACTATATTCAATATCTTGTAATAATCTATAATGGAGAAGAATATATATATATATAACATTATATATATATATGGAAAGAATTTGAAAAAGAATATATATATATATAAAACTGAATCACTTTGCCATACATCTGAAACTAACACAACATTGTAAATTAACTCTACTTCAATTTTAAAAATAGTTAAGAGGATAAATCCTCCCTGACTTCTCAAGCATAGTATACTGAATATAATTTAAATCCGATATTATTTAAATGTACTCTAAGACAATGACAATTTTAAAGGCTGTTGGCAGAGACACTTGCTACATGCTAAGGCCTTATGAGGCTATGCTTATGGTATTCGTTTGTATGCTTCTTACTGTTTCTCTCTTGCTATCAGGATGTCAAGCTAACACTTTCTTTTCTTGTCAGTGTGGCTCCTTGTATTCTAACTTGATATTTGTAATTTGATCTGGGTTTGGAAAGAGCTAATTTGAATTTTGTATACTATAAGGGACTAGGAGGTCTGTCCAAACAAAAAGCTATCGTTTTTGCCATGTCTATTTTGGCTGTTCTAGGGCTGATTTGTTTATTTCTTGGTTCTCTGCGTCATTCTAGATGGTGGTATAAACAGGCGGTCACATCTGGAAAGGTAACATGTTGGTGTATACTTTAGGTTTAAGCAATTGATAAAGTATAAAGTATTTTAACCAGTGATTTTTTTTTTTTTAGTCTTTGCAACTGGTTATTGGTTTCAGAACCCATTTTTCCCTAATTTTGATGAAGCCTCTCTCAACAGAAACAACCATTATACACTACATTTACAACACACACAAGTAAAAACCATGAACGTGAACTTCACATGTTTATTTTCAGAATATATGATGCCTTGATATGTGAGTGTGTGTTAAAATTCTCTGCTGCAACAATCGTGTTTGAACACAAACCGCCTGAGAAGGTAAAAGCCAGAACCACAAACTGGTACGTCTACCTGAGGATAGGAAAAAAACACGCGTGTATTATAAAAAGATATGTACAAATCTCAAGGAAGTATTTTACGCAAGGCTAAAATGATAAAAACTGAAGGGATCTTGATGTGGTATCGCATCTCTCCATTCCCAGGTCTGTTCCCAAGAAAACACACCTGCCCCAGGCAAACCAAAGCTTGTCCTGTCCAGGCTCCATCATGATCATCTCTTCAATATCCCTTTGTAATGCGCATTCTCACTCACCCACATTTTGGATGTTACTGTTGTTGTTTTCCCACACCCCTTCTGAGTTACAGAGTCCGTGGCAATAAAGTATTTGTAAATGCCCTGGCAATAATTAGGTTCCAGGCTTGGAACTACCATGCTAGCCGTGGTCAAATTACTTCACTTCTTGAAATCTCAGTTTCTTTATCTGAAAAATGTGAAAATAAAGCATACCCAACAGTCTTTTCAAGGATGAAATAAAATAGTCTTTTAGGCATGTAGCATCATATCTAACACATGGGAGAGGCTGCGTGGTCGAGCTGAGGTTCAAAGCCAGGCAGTCGGGATCCAGGGTTCACGTCCATGTTCATCATCCCTGCCCTAAGCTGCCGGATACATTTGCATATTCTGAAGTTTCTTTCTGAAAAGTATCACATCAGATTTGTCCCTGCTTATTTCTAATAGTTTTCTGGCCAAACAAAGCCATTCTTCATGAGCAGCCTAAATTCCAAGGGTCTACTACCATTTCTAATATGTCTACTGAAAACTGAAGAAACAGGTTTTGTATTCTATTCCAGTAAAAAACAAAAACGTTAATTGAAACACCAGATGGCTGAGGCACACCCCTGTAGAGTTCTGTTTCTTAGCTTCCCTAAGATGACACATATTCTTAATTAAAATCTCTTCAGTTATGTTCTCTCAAATATAAGACATGACACTTGCATAAACTATATTGTATTTGTACCATTTTTGGCATATGTGTGTTTTTTTATTGGCAGACATCACACACATATGTTAAGAGAACTATATTCAATATCTTATAATAATCTATAATGGAGATTATGTTACAGAAAGTACATTATATTTCCCTAATTTACCTATAACTATCATCCTAAACAAAATCAAGAGACTCATCAGTATCCAAATAGACTATATACACCATCTATCAGGAAAAAAAAAAGTGCTTCTAGGACTTGGAGTTTGTAAATTCTGGGCAGATCCATTGCTTCCTGAATTTAGATATGGAACACTGGGAGAGCCGTTTAAATCACTGGACACCACAGTCACCGAAGGCCATTGGCTACATACGCCACAACACTTACGGGATTCAAGTGCAAAAGACATGCAGTTAAATATGAGCCTGGAAAGAACTCTTCTCTCTCACCCTTAAATTAACCCCCTAAATTAACAGACAAATATAAACGTCCAAATGGAAAAGAACAGTTTTCTTCATGGAATAATTAAAGACTGCTGTTCTCCGACGACCATAAAACACACTGATTCAGATTTGAGTAAGGTGACAAGAAACCAATTATCTTTTAGCACTTGACACACTTAAAGTAATTAGAATGTCAAATCACTTCCAGAATGGAGAGGAGTAGAATGGCTACAGGAATAAACATTGAGGCCTCACGTATATGCACATGTGCACAAGAAAGGACTCCTTGGAGGTTCCTTTTATAGTTCTCTTCATATAAATATTATCAAAGGAGAATCTTAGGTGCTAAACTTTTAGAAGGTTTTTATCAAGTCACATTCCATCTACATCACTTTGTTCAGATATTTGACCTTCGATTTAATTTAGAAATTGGTTCTGTATGTAACTTGATTTAGTAGAAGCAGAATATTTTAATTGGTCCATACATATTGGGCATATATCAAAGCTGGAACTGTGAAACTTGTGATGCTGAGAATGTCTTTTAAGAACCACCAGTTGATGGCAAACACCATCTCTAGAACCAAGATATGAGGTGTTAAGTGGCTGAACTGATATCAGAAATTTTGTTCATATTATAAGTGCTGATGTATTTTACATAGTTTATTAAACAGTTTAGACTTGTAAAAATTTGCCCTAATACACCAACTATAAAATATTATTAACAAATAACCATGATACGAAGAGTGTGTGTCAAGGAACAAGTCAGTGGTATAAATTGAAAGGGTTCTCAGGATTAATCTCATCTTGTTAGTTCAGATCAGGCTTCCTATAATAGTTATCTATCGCTGCTTAGCAAAGTATCCCTAAAATGTAGTGGCTTCACACAACAAACGTTTATTATCTCACAGTCTACATGGGTGAAGAATTTGAGAGCAGCTTAGCTGGGTGGTTCTGACTCAGAGCTAAGGTTGTCGTCATCTGAGCCTGGCTGAAAAGGAGTATCTGCTCCCAAGAGGGTTCTTGGTTCCTGACCCCCACGAACCTCTGTATAAATCGCTGGGGGACCTCATGACAGAGCTTACCCCAGAGCAAGAAATCAAAAGAGAGTGAGAGGCAAGCAAGATATCTTTTAAAACCTGATCTTACTTCTGCCATGTTCTATTCATTAGAGGGAGTCACTAAATCTAGTCCACACTCAAGGAGAAGGGAATTCAGCTCCACTTTTGGAGGGAGGACTGTTGAAGAGTTGTGGACATATTTTAAAATTAGCACACATAACAGTAAGATATGTTGCCGAAAATTACACAATATTAGTAGGTAGAGATGGAGAAGAGTATTTCTGGAAGAGGGAAGGACAAAAGCAAACATTTAAAGGCAGAAAATGGCAGATGTCAAATCTAGAAGGCAGATTCTGGATGTGGTCAGTGCTTCTGTGGCACTTGAAGAAAGCAAAGACACAAAGGTTTGTAATCAGAAAAGGATGATATTGATCCTTCTGGCAAGAAACTGTAGGGATACTGGAGAAAGCAGAATTGTTAGGGAGTAAGAGGAGTTAAAGGGACTGTTGCAATTAACCGTGAAAAGTTGGGAGCAGAACTTGGGCGGTAGCAATGGAGAGAATTAGGAGGAGGGAGACGTGGCCGAGGTCCAAACCTCAGGGCCCGATGACAAAACTGGAAGCGTAACATGAGAGAGGGATGAATCATATGTGATTCCAAGGTACTGTGGCCTTGGTATCTAAGAAAGTGATGATGCCTTTCACAGAGAGAGAAGACAGGAGAAAACACTTAGGGAGCTTCATAAACTTCTAGCTACTCTTTTGGACATAATTGCATTTGAAAGTCCAGTGAGCCATGTAGGTAAAGATGTCGGACAGTCAGCTAGAATTAAAGGGCACCGTTCAGAAGACAGTTCACACCAGAGTTGTAAAGAGCAGGAGGTGTGGAAGTGGAAAGGGACACCAAGGAATAAAATGCAGAGAACAGACCCAAGGGCTAAAACCTTTAAAACGTTCACTTTCAGAAGATGGAAACAGAGCTACCAAAGGACATAAAGAAACACTAGAAGTACAGGAAAAGAATGAAGAGAGAGAAATATCATAGAAACCAATGGTAAGAGATGAAAGGTGACCAGTGCCTACAGAGAAGTGGAGGAGGCTGAGGATTGTTAAAAAGTGGCTGGCGTGTCTTGATCATGTGGACAACAGTGGCCTCTGAGGCACTGGGTTAGAGAGGAATGGAAGACAGACCCAGACTGCAGAGATTAGAGGAAAGAGCAATAAAGAAACAGAGACGCTTGATGGAAAATACTCCCTAAGAAAGTATAATGATTAAAAAGTAAGAGAGAGAATGGTAACAGGGTGGAGGCAAGCAACTCACTGAGTATGTTGTACTGGAAAGCAGAGGGAAATAACTATAAACACAAAATAGAGATATAGAAATCAAAGTAATAGAACTGCAGGGGACAGTTAAGATCACAGATTTTTTTTTTTTTTTTTTGTCTGAAGAAAACAGGAGTTTAGGAGAGAGGACAGCCGATACTAAGCTTTTGAGGGGGAAAAGCTGGAGGTTGAAAGGGATTCACTTAGAAAGTCTTCACATCAGGGATTTATCCAGGGAAGCAGCTCTTGGCCTCTGAGTAGTAAAGATGTTCAATACAGTTTTAAATGCTAAGCCCCATAATAAACGTGTAATTTTAAAAATTCTCTTGTCACTGTTTCTTCTTAATATGAGATTACATGAGTTGAATATACTGTGACATAGGTTACAGCAATCTGAAGCAGTTTCTTCAGCAGTAACCAGGAAACAAAAAAAAAAAAAAAAAAAGAAAGAAAGAAAGAAAGAAAAAGAGGAAAGAAAAAAAGGACTTTTTCTACTTCCAGGCTGAAAGGAGAATTTCACATGTGTAATCAATGAGTGCACTCTTTGGGTCACATTTCCTGAAGTGGTATTTTTAAATAATTGGGCTCTCAACTTCTTTGATCTTACCCTGAAAAATAAAACTGTGTGGACACACATGTTAAACGTGAAAATAAGCTCTGGGAAATCTGTGACTCTGAGCTCCAGGGACTTTGCTACTGTGAAACTATGCAAATAAATCTTAAAAGCCCTGATGACTGAATCAGAATGGGTCTACTTCTACAAACACATAAAAAGGCAGCTGACATGACAACCTTTTATTTTAGAAGTTAGCTTCATGGTTTTCCAAATTGGATTGTTAACGGAAATAAATTATTTGGAATGTAACTTAGAAAGAGAAAAGACTGGTGTACTTGGCTCAATGAATACATTTATTTTTTGAATGTGGCAGATGTTTTTTGAAAAAAGGTGAAATGAACATACATCTGAAAAAATTAACACTACATTTTCCCAAACCTTATGCTTTCTAAAATACAACTTTGACAAATATAATGCTATAAAATTCTTGTATTTGGTTTCACTCAGGGCCATTCATTTCCCTCTTGATGTTTTGAATAGAATCTGACATTATATACTTCTGTTTAAAAAATTAGGTTTAGGGAGTTCCCTGGCGGTGGTTAGGACTCGGTGCTTTCACTGCTGTGGCACCAGGTTCAATCCCTGGTCTGGGAACTGAGATCCTGCAAGCCACGCGGCACAGCCATAAAAAAAGAGGGAAAGAGAGAATATTACTAAAAAATTAAGTTTAACAGAAATTGTTAAAATATAAAAGTTATATGTACAAAATTTATACGTAAACTTCACTACTTAATATATCTAAATAATATATTGCTATACATGATATTTATAATATTTATAAAGCCATTTTAAAAAGATACACAGTTATTTTTTTTAAGGCTTTAAACCTAGGAGCACTTAAACCCTATTAAATTTCCCATGGAGTTAAACATTTATAAGTGTGCTTTAAGAAGTCTCTACGATTTTAAACATGATGAAAAGCATGTACATATAAAACATATGTAAATATGAACATCTATCCTTACACAGATAGAACATCTATACATAAATGTATTCTCACATGTATACTATTTTTAAGTAGTATTTTAAACACAAGACTATCACTTGCAGCTCAGATAGACAAAACTCCATGAAGATAATGGTTGTAATAATGAGTTTGATGATGTGTACTGCATGGAAAATGTTGGAAAAGTAAGGCATGAGGAGGAAAAATAAAATATAGGATGGTCTCCATTCATAAACATGTTAGAAATTCTTAAAATAAGAGTAAAATAAAAATAGTCTTTAACTGATTCATTGAATGAGTAATATCTATATTTCAGTACTAGACATAAATTTTAAACAATTTTTCTCAACTTTAAAATAGTGATAGCTTACCCTTTATTTTTATTTTTAATTCCATTAATATATATCTAAGAGATGTGTAATTTTTTTCTCACATGAAGATTTTGTGATATTTAATCATACTAATTCATCCTAAATTAAATGAAAGGGAGTCCTCTAATACAAGACTATGATAGCTTATATTAGACCAACATTCTTTCTGAAAACAATAAAGGCTATAAAACAAAAATAAAGGCAGCCAGAATTTGTGGAGCCAAGATCATAGATAAAGGAGAAGCAATGAGGAAAGCCAAGTGTTTCCTGCCACTTTTTCACCTAATATTTTTTCACATTTGCCAGTTCACACAGCAAGGCACTGAGGCCAAAGCAGTAAGCTGTGGTGAAGAGTTTTTAGCAATTTCAGAGGGATGAAGAAAACAGAAACTGGATTCCAGTACCATCAATGCAAAAAGGACTTACAGACACCTGATCACAGAGAAGGGGGAATCATGATAAACTGAACTCAGGATTCCATGCAATTATTGCCCTAAAGACATTTGGCAAATCTTAAATTGCACACTGAGTAAAAGGATGAAAAACAAAAGAGAAGAAAGTTGATAAGAGGGTAAAGAGCTTAAGAAAGCTTTTGAAAATCACATTAGGAAGATAAAAATTGGAGTTGAGATTCTTCCAAGAAAGAGAGGCTCCTCTATATACCTCCAGTGAAATCCCAGAAGAGTTACCCTAGAAGTAGATGAAAACTGGAGATAGCCCACTATTCTGTAAGACTAAATGTCATCCTTATACCTCAATCCCTGTATGGAATAGGTTGATTTACCCTTACCTTAACTGTCAACTTAAAGAAAACTAAATCCTCTTTAGTGGAGATTACTTCTGCACCTTTTCATACTAAATATTCAGCATTCAATCAAAAGTTCCAAGCATGTAAGAGGACAGGGCCAAATGACCAAACACCAAGTGGAAAAACAAAACACAGATAATAGAAACAGATTTATAGGTGATCCAGATACTGGTGCCACCAGAAACAGACTTTAAAATAACTATTATTAAGGCATTCAAGAATTATCTGGCTGTTATACCCTGAGAAAACCATAATTCAAAAAGAGTCATATACCACAATGTTCATTGCAGCTCTATTTACAGTAGCCGGGACATGGAAGCAACCTAAGTATCCATCAACAGATGAATGGATAAAAAAGATGTGGCACATATATACAATGCAATATTACTCAGCCATTAAAAGAAATGAAATTGAGTTACTTTTACTGAGGTGGATGGACATAGAGACTGTCATACAGAGTGAAGTAAGTCAGAAAGAGAAAAACAAATACCGTATGCTAATACATATATATATGGAATCTAAAAAGAAAAAAAAATAGTTCTGAAGAACCTAGGGGCATGACAGGAATAAAGACGCAGACATAGAGAATGGAATTGAGGACACGGGGAGGGGGAAGGGTAAGCTGGGACAAAGTGAGAGAATGTCATGGACATATATACACTACCAACTGTAAAATAGATAGCTAGTGGAAAGCAGCTTCATAGCACAGGGAGATTAGCTCAGTGCTTTGTGTCCACCTAGAGGGGTGGGATAGGGAGGGTGGGAGGGAGACGCAAGAGGGAGGAGGTATGGGGATATATGTTTATGTACAGCTGATTCACTTTGCTATAAAGCAGAAACTAACACACCATTGTAAAGCAATTATACTCCAATAAAGGTGTTAAAAATAAATAAATAAATAAAAATCCCAAACCTAAAAAAAAAAAAAAAATTAAATGGCTGAAAAATACCATCCGAATTAAGAATTCAACAGTTGAGTTTAATAATAAATAATACTCAAAGAAAGGATTGGTTAAGACTTAAAGATACCTATGTAGAAAATATCCAGAATGAAATATACAGGGAAAAAATTATGGAAGATACAAAAATGAATATGAATTATATGGGATGTGTTTAAGTAAAAATAAACAAAGATGTATACACCAGCAATTAGAATTCTTAGGACAGGAGCAGAAATAGAACAGGAGGATCAACACTTGAAGAGATGCTAGCTGAGATATTTCTAAAGCAACAGAAAGACAAGACAGATTCAAGAAGCTCTACTATGTCAAGGAAAAAAAAAATTAAAAAATAAGTCCTCATCCAGTTACATCATATTAAAGCTCCTGAAAATGAGACATGAAAAGGAAGCCTTAAAAGCAGATGTAGAAAAAAATACATTATCTCTAAACAAGCAACAATAAAAGTCTTTACAACTGCAATGGTAGCTTGTTTAAAAAAAAATTCACAGCAAGTACTGTTTGTATTTCATGCTATATTCAACATTGTAATGGAAGACCTAGCAATGTAGTAAGGTAAATCAAAAATATAAAGAGTTACATGGATTGCAAAAGGGAAAATAAAACTAGCATTAGTTACAGATATGATGATATATCTAGAAAATTCCAAATAGTCTATACATAAACTATTGGAATTAATAAATGAATTTATCAAGTCATTGAATCCAAGGTCAAAATATGAAAAATATATTGTATTTCTACACACTAGCAAAGAAGAAAAATTAGAACAAAAATATTCAAATATTATTTCTAATATCAGAAAAAAACAAATAACCATTAATAAATCAAACAAGTGATATGTAAGACCTATATACAGAAAACTACAAAATCTCACTGAAAGAAAGTATTTATAACTATAAATGTAGGAACATATGTCATTCATGGATTGGAAGATTCAATATTGTAACATTTAATTCTGTTCAAATAGTCTACAGATGCAATATAATACCAATCAAAAGCTCAGATTTTTTTTTTTAATTGACAAGATGATTCTAAAATTCCTACAGAAAAGCCAAGGATTTAGAATAGCCAAGGCAATACTGAAGAAGAGCAAAACTAGAATACTTATGCTACCAAATAGAGAGGCTTACTATAAAGCTATAAAAACTAAAACACTGTGGTCTTGGAACAGGGTTAAGAAATAGATCAAAGGAACAGAATACAGTGAGAAATATATTAATATCAAAGTGGTCACTTAAGTTATGACAATAGTGTCACTGCAGTACAGCATAGAAGGGATGATCTTTTCAATAAATGGTGCTAGGTCAACTAGATAGTAACTCTACAAAAATTAAAATGGACCCTGACCTTATATGACACACACAAATCAATACCAGAAGGATTTGTAAACCTAAATATGAAAGACAAAATAAAACTAAAAGCTAACAAAGGAGAACATCTTCTTGATCGTAGGTAGAAAAATATTTCTTCCATGAAACTCCAAAATAGCTAATCCTAAAATAAAAAATAAAAAATTGAGCTACATTAAAAGTAAGAACCTCTGTTTATCAAACAAATATACCATATCAGGGTGAAAAAGTAAGCCACAGAGATTTGCAAGACATGTATCTGACAAATAATTAATATATGGCATAAAAAATTCTTAGAAATCAATCTTAGACAAATAACCTAGTTTAAAAAATAAGAAAAGAATGGGTAGAGAACCCTGAGCCCTATGACAGAATGCAAAACATATCTCATCTAAAATCCAAAGCACAAGTATAAAGGTGACAATATCATAAGAGCAACTAATCAACATCTGGCAAGAAAACTGATCAGGGCTCAATGTAGCAAGTAAAATTGAACATGGATTTTAAAAGATGAATGGGAGGCAAAGAATATGGAAAAGGATGTTCCAAGGAGGGGAATAATCATGTAGAAAATTAGGAAGCAATAAGCTGTCATGAAAGGCCCACAGAATGGCAGTAAGTAACACTGCAGGGTCAAGTGACAGGAGGGAGGTGGAAGGAGATAAAGCACAAAGGTGAGGATGCAGCGGGAGCCACCTTTAACAGGAGGAGCCTCATATACGCCATGCTTGTTGACCTGGACTCTATCTGGTACATCATCAGGAACCCGAATGTAATAGGACCTGTACAAAAGTGTCCTGAGAATTCAGTGGTTTGCCTGGTACCAGCATGGAAGGTCTATCAGGTGCTCTGTTTGGACTCAAGTACCAGCATTGCCTACTTCACATCCTAGTATAAATTATTTAACCTCTTTGTTCTTCACCCATGAAAGGAGGCAACAGAGGTACCTACCTGAGAGAGCTGTTGTGAATATAAATATTAATACATATAAAGAGCTTAGCACACAGCCTGGCACATACCAGCCAATAAATGCTAGATAGTATTAATGTCATGAACAAATTTAGTTCTCCTTCACAGTAGAGAAGCGACGTGATATGAGTCTGGGAATGGAAAACCCCTGAATATGATCTGTACTGAGAGTTATTAATCAGTTGGGTGACTTTGCACTTTTGGACTTTCTCAATTTCCAACTGCTCTTTAGTAAAAAGACCACATGGTCACTAACCCGAGATTCTTTTCTGTTTTTAAGTAACTGCTCCCAAATTTCAGCAGGCTTGAGTATGACTATGTACTGTGACTCAGATACTGATTTTTTCTCATGATTATGGATTTTCCAGTAGCACATATTGGATTGATATTTAGCCAAATGGCAATGTTTTTGCATTTTCACATTTATTTACTTATTTAAAATATTTGTTTGACTTCTTAGGGGGAAAATTGATAGGTGATGATTAATAAGACATTAATACAGCCCAAAGGAAAGAAAATGTACACTTACTGATTTTTCTGCTTTTAAAGCTTTGAGATTAATTATTGAGTAGCTAATAATTATGCAAAAATAGTTATGAGGCTTTCTTCATTTCTAAATTCTAAAGGCTTTCTAAAGGAATATTACTGGGAGATGCTCATCATATCAGTACTGGTGTGCCGAGGGGTGGGAGGAGGGTAGGTACGGGTCCAGGTAGCAGGGATCCGCCCTGTCTGCAGCAGAGGCTGCCCTGGTGAAAGAGCACATTATCCCTGATATTATTCACACGGTCTCTGCCAGCACACGGTGTCATAAAAAAAGCACACTGCCTTTTAGTCAGACTTATTGTTGTTTTCAAATTCCCAAGAGACAATGAACTTCCTTATTACCTGCACCCAAGCAGCCTCCCCTGCCCCTGTTCTATATGCCTTTGCTTATCAGCACAGGAAATCAAGCATTTTATTACGGGAAAAATCCTAAGTGGAAAAAGCAGGAGGCAAATTGTTATACATAATTTCAAATATGATCTCAACTATTTTACATGCGAACATTCTATTTCAGCGATCTAATATTGGGTGTTCAGAGATCTCTCTCTCACACACACACACACACACACACAGTTGTGTGCACATGTACTTCTCTATCCATCTATTTATATCTTAGAGGGAAGAAAATTTCTAAAGTTTATTTTCTTAACCCCTTCCTGTATTTTCCCCCATATTTTCTATAAGGAATAGGTATACTCTGATAATAAGAAAAAATAAACCTTTATTCTATGCAATCATTGAACTAGTAATCTGTCTCTGCCAGCAAATATTTTGAAGGCATTTCAACTACATCAAAACTTTTCTACTTTGAAACTTCAGGAAATATCTCTATAACACTCTGATACACAGAGTAAAAAGGTGGGAAAAAAATCCAGCCCCTTTGTAATACATAGGTCACTCACATAATGTCCATACACCCTCAACCTCTTATCTGTACAACTCCCAGAAATCTTTGAGCACATCCCCCAAATATTAGACTCTAAACCACTTGAAGTGTTTATTTTTCTACTTGTATGACCTAACAGATTGTCTTGAACATAGCAGGGATTCAATAAAGACATATAAACTATATATAATATAGTATGTAGTTGAGACTTTTTATACAGAAATAAATTTTATTGACTTAAAATATTAAGACATTTTTAAATAGCTTTAAGACCTACCCCCTAAATCATCTTCTTTAGGGCACAGAATTAAGTAGTTATAGTTTTCTATTCCTGCAGGAAATTGAAGGTATATTCTCATTTCAAGAAGACGTCGTCAGCTCCAGGCCATTATCAGTCTGCTGGTGAGCATTATCCCAACATATGTTACAAACTGTTTTATATTTCCCTCTACATTTTAGCTAACCAACAAAATGTTAATATATCCAGGATCGGATGTAATGGTATTACTCAGAAACATTTCATGACCTCTCACTGTCCATACCCACAAAGCTGGACTGAAGGACCTTCACAATTTGATCTCAACACACACCCCCCACCGCCTTCCTTTTTACAGCCCCACTCTACTCCCCCCACATTCCCTGTTGTCTAAAATGTCAAGCTCTCCACAGTACATCTCCTACTCCTCAACATGTATGACCCAAGGTGACCTCTGAAGAAAGTGAGGTCCCAAAGGCACCCTCCCAGTTCTTGTTTTTCCCCTCACCTGACCAGCACATGGGGTTGCTTAACACTTGCCTTTGGGAGACTCTGTTTCTCAGCAGGTTATATAACCTCCTGCCTTATCAGGTCCCGGGTCATCATCCAGACAGTCTTCTTATCTCACATGTTTTTTTTTACCTACTTCGTTGTATCTGAGGCTTATCCAGGTACTTCCTAGGCCGCCTCTCACCTAAGAGCTCAGGACCAGAACTATTTCCAAGTCCAGCCACGCTGGATGTAGATTCTAATCTGAACCCTAATCTCTATTTAGACACATGTTGCTCTTGGTGGCTGCCATCACCAGTCAACTATCTCAGGGCTCTGGTGAAAATGATAACTTAAAAGCCTCTGTGCCTTGGTCTCTGCCTGCTTTCTGATTCCAACTCTCTCATGACTCTGAGGCCAACCTCAAAGGACAATGCCATAATCCTAGTTGCTCAGGCCAAAAATTTTGGGGTCATCTTATATTATTAAACTTATTTCATACCCCACATTTTACTGCCTTCAAAATATATCCAAAATCTGACCAGCACTGCTACCATCCTGGTGATCTAAGACAATATCATCTCACATTTGAATTATTGTAATAGCCTCTGCTATGCTTATTCTTAAGCCCCTATAGTCAATTTTCAATACTGCAGCCAGATATGTCCTTTTAAAATAAAGCATATTTCAAATTGATCATGTCTCTCTTTTGCCCAAAATTCTCCAGTGGCTCCCCATTTTACATGGAGCATAAGCCAATGTCTTTGTGATGGTCCATGAGGACCTCCATGATACCTCTCTGAACTCACCTAACTCATCTCCCCTTTGCTTTCTTGGGTCCAGGAACTGGCATCCATACTGTTCCTCTAACAAACAAGAAGGCATGTCCCTGCCCTAAAGTTTACCCTATGTCTAGTCTGCTCTGCCCTCAAAGAGATGCAGGGCTCATTCCTTCTTACCTCAAATCTTGACTCCAATGTCACCTTCTTGATGAGGCCTCTTCTGAACAACCAATTTAAAATCGCAAACTAACCCCTGCCACCGCTCTTAATCAGCACTCCTTACCCAGCCATATTTGTGTTTTGTTTTTTTCCATAGCACTCCTAATTTATTACGCTTATTAATATCTAAATCTCCCTATTTGTCAGTAAGCTCCATTCAAAGATAGAGTTTCTTTGGTACTTTATTCTCTTCCGTATCCTCAGAATTTAGAACTCTACTTGACACACAGCAGACATTAAATAAATATTTGCTGAATGAATGAGTAGCTTGCCATACTTGTCACCTGTTAAGACTGGCCAAAGGCTGGCTGACCCAGTCATAGTTGAACCAAGAAGAGGCCAGAGGACAACCTCATTGACTGCCCTTCTCTTACTTCTTTGAATGTCCCCTTTATTTGAAACTCAGAGAACCCGTTTCTGTTCAGTACATTCTGATTTAGTCTGCATTCTAGGTGCTACATCTCATCTACGTATCATAACCTTCTGTCATTTCCAGTAGGTCACTTCTGACTTCTAATAGTAACCCCACAATGGCTTTGTACCTGACCCATTTAGAAACCAGTGCTTCCACATCCCCACCAACTGGTCTCCATCCCAGACCCTCTCAACCAGGTCTTCTAAAACCTCCATTTGGGAATATGCAGCTATTAATAGTTTCCAGTTATGACCCTTTTAGATCATTACCACTGACTTAGTCACACCTATCACAAGAAAGCAGATTATTCATCAGTAAAGTATGGATAATAAAAGTACCTATTTCACAGGAAGGTATGAAGGTCAGTTTAAAGTACTGCATGCAAAATACTGACCAGTACATGACACATAAGTGCTCAATAAATTACGTGTTCCTGTTACTAGATAACATAAGATAAATCTTTTACTCAAAATCAGATGCTAGTTCCAGTCCTGATAATAAAAGCAACGTTTTTCAAGATAATTTGAAGAGCGACTAGTTAAAAGACATGAATGATTGATATAAAAGTATATGCCACATGATGAATCTGTGGCAACTACAGGAGAATAGGCAGAATCCTTGGAATACAAACATCCGTCTGGTGTGAGAGCCACCCTCATCTCAAAAGGGTCCCCATAGCAACCCCCCATTACATTTCACATCTCATTAGGAGGACAGATAAGCAAAAGAAAGTTATATCCCTTTATTCTCATGGAAGTTAACATTTGATAAGATACTTCAATGTGTACCTGAGGTCCTAAGCTTATCATCCCATTCAGCTGCAAACTACATTTTATGTATAACATTTTAAACAAAGATGCCTACAGAGTTCTCTTCATCCATGTTCCTTCCGCTTCCTATTAGAATACTACTTGCCCCGTTCTCCTGTGCAGGGTTATTTTTCTGGCTTGGCTCTAAAGGCATTTGAGTTTGCAAAACTGCTAAATTCTATCCCTATGAACTTTAAGTATTATTTAGACATTAGGAAAACTGAATGTTTTATGATCATAATGTTTTATGATTAGCTTTGCCATTCCAACAAACTACTAAAGGTGTATTATCAGAAAAATATTACACACTTCAATAAATAAATAAGTTTTTAAAAATTTAATCCTATGACAGGAAGGAAAATGAGTAAACAAATTATCATAAAAAATAAACTGTCTATTTCAGAGAACCCAGAATACAAAGAACTAAATTTTGTCCCATGGTCAATAACAGGCTCTCTCAAAGTTCAAGAGAAAGATTGTACACACCACATGCAGTCCCTATAGGAATTGCTTCTCACAGCTTATTTTGGAAAAAGAAAAGAAAAAGAATTAAAGAGTACCAAAGGGTAAAAACTGAGAACAGAAAATGGTCTTAAAAACATTTCCCTTAATCAGATAAATCATGCTCACTCTGAAATAATTCAAATTCAATAATAATAATTCAAATCGGTTAAAAATGAAAATCATGGGTGATTTAAGACTTTACCTGATAAGACATAGCCTGGTAAAGCATCTGAAACTCATAAATCACACATGACTTTAGTATACAAACCAAGCTGGAGGTCTTATATAACAATTTTTTTTATTTTTTCGTACACCAGATTTTTTGCTTCCACAGAGCAGAAAAACAGCCACTCTATCAGGAAAGCAAAGTCTTTTAATCTAAGACTAATTATGGTAGACCTTAAATAATATACCTAATATTACTTTTTGAATTACATCAGAATATTTAGTAAGTAATAATAGTTCATAAACTCAGAGTTACTTAAACCAACTTTTGACCCTAAATGGCAGGTCTATAATAAATATGAACTTTAAAAACTTACAAAAACTTGCTCTTCTTTTTTATAAATATGGAACCCTTGTATAATGTCTTTATTTAAAAATCTAATAAAATTATCACTTTTAAAATTCAAGATGAAAATGGAATGACTACCGTTTTTCCTCTTGGTCTACAGAATGTTCCCCTACCTCCACCTTAGCTTTTCACCAGAACTCTGTATCTTTTCAGATCTTTGGATCTTTATGTAAGAAAGCAGGTTTATAATTTTTTCTTCAACTCTGAATACCTGTCCATAAAAGAGATGCCTTTTCTGCACATCCAGAGTATAAAATTCATACATCTAAGCTGTCTTCACAGTGGGTCTTATTTTCAAATATACAAACTTATGTTGAATCAAAATTTTCCCATTTTGAACTTTCTAAGCAGTAATACTGGGAAAATGCTATGTAGATTGCTAATGCAGTGTACATAATCACCACGATACTTCAGAAATGGGTTTGAGTCATTTCAACAACAGCTAATAACCCTGGCTGGCATTCCTGGTAAGATGCTGTCTTGTTACATACTGGACCTGGTCATTCATTGCTCTCACTTTTAAAGAAGAAATGCCAAATCACAGTGATGCAAAAATACAGGCTGATAAAACAAATACTGTATATTAATGCATGTATGTGGAATCTAGAAAAAATGGTATAGATGATCTTATTTGTAAAGCAGAAATAGAGACACATGTAGAGAACAAATGTATGGATACCAAGGGGGAAGCGGGGGTGTGAGAGGAGTTGGGAGATTGGGATTGACACATATATGCTATTGATACTACGTATAAAACAGACAACTAATGAGAACATACCACATAGCACAGGTAACTCTACTTAATACACTGTAGGGACCTAAATCGGATGGAAATCCAAAAAAGAGCGGATATATGTATATGTATAGCTGATTCATTTTGCTGTACAGTAGAAACTAACAACATTGTAAAGCAACTACACTCCAATAAAAATTAATTTTAAAAATACAGGCTGATGGATTCTTTGACAAAATAAAGGTCTGGAGTAATGTAGTAAGAGGAAAAGTAGAAGAAGGAGAAGAAGGGGTCACCATCATCTCAACACCACACGCAGGGTATTAAACATGTGGAGGTGTCATGGTAGATAGGTCAGCCAATTCATTCCACTCTCTCAAGGATCCTATGGAGTATTAGCATCTCCGTTTTACAGACGAGAAAACTAAAGCTCAGAGAGTTTGTAGTATAATGTCTAGTGCAAACAGCTGTTTGAGTTGGGATTCAACCCAGCCCTAACTGACTCTGAGATTCAGAGCCTTCATGTCATTCCAAGAAGTCTCTTTGAAAAAGAGCATTATTTGAAATTGGCAATTAAAAGAGGCTGCAGCTTTCTGTGTAACTGTGTTAAAGGAACTATGTTAAAGTAACTGTGTTAAAATCATCAGGGTTATTGTTAGTAGTGGAGGATAGGAGTAGAGAACCAGGAGTTTGGCATATAGAGAGTATTCCCATGCAGACACAGTGAGAGTTAACATTGTAAAGTCAGTACAATTTTAAAAAGATTTTTAACAAGATCTCTCGCTCTCTTTCTCTCTCTGTCTCTTTCTCTCTCTGTCTCTGTCTCTGTCTCTCTCTGTCTCTCTCTGTCTCTCTCTGTCTCTCTCTCTCTCTCTCTCACACACACACACACACACGTATATACACACACATAAAATGCATTTTATTCAAAGAAAAGCTGTTCAAATTAATGTCACAGGATACTAATGTCATTAAATCTTACTAAGTAAAAGCTATTTTTTGGAAGAAACTAATTTTGACTCAAATTTAAACAAAGAAATATTCTTTGTGTTGGAATGGGAGGGTGCAGAGAGGAAATTCTTAATAAAAATTGGGAATATCAGGAGAGAGATAACCCTAGTCTAATAAAGGCACTGACAAACACATAAATATCACTTAGCTGGGCAGGATATGGCTGCAAAGTAATAGTGATGAAAGTGACACACTATGACACAATTATTATTATTCATATAATGAACTAATTCAGTATAACATATTGAAATAATCTTGAGGTGGTAAGTGCTATTAGAGATTTGGATAAGAACATTCGATTTAAAAAACCCTAAAATGCTTTGCTTCATGTCTTTCATTAAACAAGTGAAGATACCTGTGGTGTACAATGACTTGTTCAATCCATAACTAGTTAGCTATCAAGCCTCTAGTCCAGTGCTACTTTTATAACACCCATCAAATCCCAGAAGCCCCCATCATTAGTCCACCTTCCCTTTTGTGGCAATGGGCCACCTGGTAGTAAATGTTTCTCTGTATTACTAAGAATTCTGAGGCTGTAACAGACACACCTAGGAACAGTGACTCAGGGAGCAACCAAGATCTGAACTCAGGAGATGCAGGACAGAGCACCTCAGGAATCACTTCTGCCCTAATTCTCACTAGACTTTTGCTTATGTATCTTCTCGACCCCATATTTCACAAGAGTAAGAGTCACATCTTATGGAAGATGCTAGCCTAGAATTAGGAAACAGAGGCCAACAGCATTCTGGTTAAACATTTACATATTCAAGACTACCAGAAATGGTTACTTTAGGGATATTTATCACGAGTGGACAGAAGAAAAATGACTTTAGTGAAAGATGACTTTTTAAAGTAATTAGAGGGGACATTTTCATAACACAAAGTAGAAGTAATTAGGAATAAATGCATATATCATCTTGGGAACACCTCTTGACAGACAGATAATTACCTGGGAAAAGTCTTGCTAGATGCTATCAGACTTTATAAAGTTGAACCAAATTTAATTATGTCAACCACACAGTGAAAAATAGAAGGAAGTTAGGAAAGAGCCAGTAAATAAAAATAAGACCATTTTAGGGCACAGGGTATTACCTGTAATTAGATTTTCCCAAAGGAAAATTGTCAAATAGCCAAATAAGCAAATATACAAAAGAAAAGAAAAAAAGAAATGGAAACAAAAGAAGAAAAAAAAAATCTCTCTGAATAACCTGTGACAACTGACATAAATGAAATGAACAAATACAAACAAATCTATGGATTTTTGAAATACTATAAAGATTATATTCTGCTTATAAAAACAGAATGATTCAGAGATAATAAAACTAATGCATATAAATTAATGAAATTCAAAAACAAAGTATTTTCAGTGGTTATGATCAGACTTCAAATGATTGGACCTCTAAGAAAACTGCTTTTGGCTCCTTTCTATTATTTTAAGATTTTTTTTTCCATTATATGACATTTATTTTCATAAGCACCTTATCTTAATTGCAAACAGAGCAGTGAAAACGAATTTAAGTTCTTCTCTGAGATCATTTCCTGGATTCTGCTTTGCTGGTTCCTAGCTCTACTTGTTATGGCCTCATAGCTCCACAGAGTTTCGTAATGTTGATTAACAAAATAATTTCACAGAGGCAAAAAACTTTATTCTATTCACTAAAATAAACATTATTCAAATACTTTATGAAAAAAAAGATCATCCTCTTCATACATTTCATCCTGTCATGACAATTCATTGAGAGTTACCAATAAAGAGAATTTGTCCTCTGAAAATAGTTCAGAAAAAAGAAGTTTATCATAATAACTAACAGGCTTGATTCTGAAGGTTTACAAGAGCCTAACTTACCTGCTGAATAAATGATAGTCATGAAAAGCAGGCAGAATATTTAAAAGGCAACGTGTTTCAACAAGCTGGTATTTCATAATAATATTTGCTCTTCTTATTTTAACATTTTTCACAGGACCTTGTTCAGTTATGGGCTAAATAGTCTAAAATTTTGTAAAAATGTGATCAATAACTTTTTCTTCTCTGGAGTATTGGATCCTTCAAAAATCTTTAAACTAACATAGTGACATATGAAGAAATTTCCAAAATATTCGCAAAATATACATCCCATGCATTTATAGCCCATTTAACCTCAATATTTATTGCATCTGACTAGAAACAAACACATTCTCCAATGCTTTCGGGAAAAAAAAAAGGAAAGAAAACCACTAAGTAATCTATTATGATTTATATTCAATTTCAATATACTCAACTTATAAAATTCAAATAATTCTCTTTCTTTGAATTCAGCTTGGCTATGTATATACAAGGTAATATACATACCTTGGGTATGTATAAAGGTAGAATTCTTTCTTATTTTATGCCACTTAGATTTGGTGAAAGAGAAGCAAAGCATTACATTATTGTTTTACAGTTTGGACTTTGAGTTCCTCAGCTTGTTAATTCAAGTAGGAATTCTAAGCAGACGATGACCAGGCAGAGGATATTACTTTTAGAGGCTCACTAAATAAATAGCTGCCACATTAGAAAGAAAAATACATCAGATGGTCATGACTAATGTTCAGTTTCCAGTAAGTGCTAGCCCAAGAACTCATGCTAGCTCCTGAATTTCATTTTGTGCCACAGAAATGCAATGCCCCGTAGGAGATTAGCTGTGGTGCAGGCTGATGAACTCATAACTACTAAGTTTACCATAATAACAAATATTAAGCTTCACTGATGTATTTTTCAATTTTCAGTTAACACTGTAGTTCAAAAACATATTGTCTCCCCAAGAAGAAATTCACAAATGTTCGTACTTGATATTTGTTGTTTTACCTTTACAAGGACTCATATATTTTCTTGACTTCTGTTGTTTCACAAAATACAATTGTATACTTTGTTCTCAGAGCACAGGATAGTCCAGTTTTAAAAATCCTCATGGTTCAATTCAGAAAATTGAACTGACAGTTCAATTCATTCAATGAAAGTTTGGACACCTACCATGTACCTGATTCTATAGCTAATGTTTAACAACTGGAATAGATTAGTGCTCCCTTGATGTAACCCTGCTAAAGGAGTTAATATGGTTACAAGGTCAGGTTATTTGAGTTTAAAAGGTCCAGGGAAAAAAAAAATCACCTTACTTTTGCAAAGCCTGAGTTTGACAGTAGCCTTGGAACACTGTGTCTTCCTAATGTGAACGGGAGGCTCTTAGTTGCCTGTCTTCTAAACTACCAAGTCCCTGTGGGTTTCAAGGGTCTAATATGTCTGTACTTCATAAAAGCATGCTTTCCCAAGCATCTCTGTGTCTTGTTGACATGAAAGAAAGCTATGCCGTGTATGTGTGCATCACAAGGCCCCTTTTAGGTCTAAATTTCTATACTGTATAGTATCCATAACTAAGAAATAGACACTTCATAGTTAACAATCATAACTTTTTGATCATATACTTTAAAACTCAATAAACAGCCTGGGAAATTTTGTTGTAGTTTCCAAAGCATCCATCATGGTGGTGAGTACATAGAAAACTCCCAAGAAGCTTTATTAGATTGATTAAAAGAACATTTCTACAGTTTTATCTGAGCTTTAAAATAGAATTTCTGAGATTTATAAACCAATATAAATATTTAAGAGAGAGTACAGAGGCCCTAAAATGCTAAGCACCTCAGGACTTTACTTTAGAATTTTACATTATCAAGCCTGATTTTTCACCATTTTCACACAACTTAGGAAATAAATAAGAAAATCTATGCTTTATTTAATAGGATAAACTATATCCAGAACAAGAATTAGGGCTCAGTCCTGTTAAGAACAAAGAAAAATTCACCAGATTTGCCAACCACATATTTCCTTTCAGAGATTAAGGAAAATGTAAGTGATTTAGGCTATGAATACATCAAATCATCTCTTTTCCGGTCCATACACCTCAGCCTTCATGGGTGAAGATCTCTCATGTACGTGATGAAGAGAAGGAAATCTCCACCTGTAGTAGGAACCCAACACCACTCTCTCAGATATTTACAAGGTATGGGAAGTTACAACCTTTCTACGTATCCATATATATATTTCCTGACATAGGCATGGTCTATACATATGGAGACTCTTTCATTAACATATATGTCTGTTATACTACTCTGGTGATTTTCCACATTTCAAATTTTTCATTTATAAATAGAAATATTACCTTTCTTGCTTCTTTTATCATCTTCCGAATGGTTTCCTTAATTGTAAATAGTTGTGCTCTTGGTGGATGAAAGAGGAGGTCAATTTGGGTACCCCTTACGAGTCCAGGCATCACATATGGCCAGCCCAATTCAAGATTTGGAGCTTCCACATCAGACTCAACGGGCCAATAAGTCCCTGAAGATGAGGTATCATCGCAGGAATTATCAGTACCATATGCTGTGCTTTGTGCCACTTTTTGAACATTTTTCAAAATATAATTAATTTCTTCCTCGGCTAGAAAGTCTGACACTCGTTCCTTGGCAAGAAATTCTTGGTATGCATCTAACCCCTGTTCAATCAGTGTGTCCACAGCTACTCGATACCATTCCTTGTAGTGAGGTTCAATGTAATTGTCTAATTTACATTCGTCATTCAAGGAGGAAAGCATTGATGAGTTCTCCATGCTTGCAAACCTTTGACAATGGCACTTTCAAATGCCCATTCGTGCAGGGATGAGAGGTATCTGGGTATTTAAAAAGAAGGAAATCAAGATCAGTTAGAATTCTGTAATCAAATGTTTCATAATCCGTGTCAACTGTTATTTTTACATTTACTCATAAAAATGAGTACCAGTAGCTCAATATGACATACATTTCATATCCAAAGTGGCAATAATAATACCATAATTCACATATCTATCACAAATAAACTAAACAGAATCCTATTCACAGACTGCTAGCTGATATTCCTTTTCCAGGTTACCTCTAACTTTAGTTTCTCATCTAAGGAAATACATCTTCCTTTTCTGATATCCAGAAAGTCCACCCTCCTTACCTTTAATCTGGGATTACACATGGTGTGATCAGTTTCTTTTTGGTTTTAAAATATTCTAAAATAGAATTAGAAGAAAACCAATGCCTGGCCAGCCATTTATATAAATCTTACTGATTACTTGTTATACATATATCCTGATGAAATATAAAAAGCACAGAACACTTGTTTTCCAGGAACTTATTAATTAGATGAAGAGGCAAAAAGTACACACAAAACTGTTTGTTATCCACTTTGAACAAAGACATATATTGCTAAGGGCCAAAATGAGTACTGTCTGTAGTCAATGCTTTCAGAATAAAAGCAAGTAGAGATCAATATGGAATAAAAGAGTTACGGATAGCCTTGCACAGGAGGGGGGCTTCAGGTGAACCTGGGGCAATGAGTAAGAATATCATCAGGTGGAAAGAAGGAATATTTTCATCCCACATAAAAATGTAAAGCATAAGAAAAGCACAGAACAGGTATGCACTTGGTGCATTCAGGAGTTAATTTAAAAAAAAAAAATAATAAAAAATAAAAACCTTGGTCTGCTGGAAATTAGGATCCTTGTATTAGGGGTAGGAGATAAAGTTGAATAGACAAAATGGAGCCAGGTGTGGAGGGCCACTGGAGACTGTTGTGATTCAGCAAAACTTGTGTTTAAAACAATTAGTCTGGCAGTATCAGGGGAGTGGAGGAGAGACAAGTAGCTAGGAGAGTCTTTCAGAGTTCAAAGTCTCAGTGAGGACGTGACAAGAATATTCAAGTGATGGTTCAAAGCATGAACTCCTGAAATTTGATGGCTTGACAACATACAGGTGATAAAAAACTTCAGGACATCAAAGACAATTCAGATTTCTCATAGGAATTAAAATCTGCCTATCTGAGCTCATGCCCCATCCCTCATGCCCACAAAATGTTATCTGTTCCATAATTCCCTGCATGAGATACTGGACTGGACCTTATCTCAATCAAATAAGGGACTTTCTAGGCTTTTGAAATCAGGATCTTCATTGTGTGGATTCAAACAAAGTACAACCCTATGATGTGCTACAAGCACAAAAGGGCTTATTTGACCAAAAACATCTTTGTCAGTGGCCGTGCCCTAGTTTACAATTTTCCACTTCACTCAGACTTTTTGGTCTCAGGTTTACCAAAAATTGAATCTGATTTGGGAGGGTAACCCAGGAAGCCATTACCATTTATTAACTCCTTACCTGAAAATATGTAACAAGAGTCACTACTCATAGACAGAAGTCGTGAAGGAATGGACAATAAATAGGGTCATAAGTTCTGCTGGGGGAGAAAAGATCAGAAAAAGATCCAGCATATAGGAAGGCAGAGATGAGGAGTGAGGAAGATACAGGGTACCTTACGTTACTATTTTAGTGCAGATAAGCCTACGTCCATCCCTAGGCTCAGAGTTTTTACAGAGAAAATCTAGCAGTAATGAAAGCCTAAAGAGTAAATCTGATACAAAAATAAAAACAGAACATGTCCCTTTTGGTCTCCTAGAGGGTCCTCAGCTTGAGCCATAACTTGATCCAGGCCAAGGAGACTGAACCTGTCCCTGGGTCCCAAGACCGTCAGGCTGTGCAATGTGGCATCTGAGTTCTGGGCAATACCGTCTTCCTGCCCCACATGGTATTATGGTGGAGCTTTGGGTAACACACTCTCACTCCTCCATGCGCAGAAGGAGGAATAAATACCAAGCTCTCTGCTCATGTGAGAGATACGGTATGAAGAAGTAAAATTTGTTTCTTTTATTACCTAATTACATTTAACTTAATCTATTGACATGCACCAGGAAGCCAATGAGGAAACTTTCATAAATGTCTCAATCTTGTATAAGGTGCCATCTTCTTTCGAATGACATTTTATTTGAGTCCAGTGGTTCTCAACAGGGGAGATTTGACCCCACCCCCATCCCAAACAAGAACAATGTCTGGAGATGTTTTTAATTATAAGGATTTGTGGGGAGGGTGCTACTGGCATTCAGTGTGTAGGGGCCAGGGATGCACAGGACAGCCACCCACAGTAAGGAATTCTCTGGTCCAAAATGTCAACAGTGCCAAGGCTGAGAACTCTTCATCAAGTTGCGCACTTCCTACGCATGATATCATACTACTAATTGATGACTTTTTGGTGTTCATTACAGTTCTCTTTGGCACATAACACTCATTTTTAACAAAGAAATAAGGTTTTTATTTGCTTGAGAAGATCAATCCATTTGATGAAAGTATAGTTCCCTAAGGTTTAGTGAGGTGTGGTTCTCACTTGATAATTCCAGTCCATGAAGGGACAAATATTCAGGGATGACATGAAAATCACACAGATTATCTGTAATTGTTAAAAACAGTAGGTAACTTCTGATTGTTCATAACAATCCCAAGTTTTTTGAGCACTCATTTTTAAACTTTTAAAATTTAACTTTTGAATTCCTATAACTTATGATGTTAACTGCCTATGACTTATCTGGAAATTAAAATGCAAAAAGTGCTTTAAAAAACTATATTCATTTCTTAGCTTTACCTACGCATATATATACACTCTGCAACTATAAAAAATTTATTGTTGAACTATGTGTAAGCTGAGATATCATAAAGATCGGAGGGATTAGGAAAGTAAAATAAAACTAGGAGGATAAAGTGGAAAGTTAATTATGAAGGAAAAAACAATTGAAAATGAGAAAAAAGCAAAACACTACAGGACTAATCAAATAGCAAAGCCAGAAATGATGCAGAAAAACCAGAAATGATGCAGAAAAACACACCAAAGGAAAAATACAACAGCCATAAGCACTGAAGCTGAGATATGATTTATAAGGGTTAAGAAATAAATACACTTGATTTGTCCTGCTGGAGAGAGGCTATCTTTCAATGTCTAGAGATATCCATTTATTGCAAGAGGTGTTTACAAGGGATACTTATAAAGGAGCCATCTACAAACAAATTTTAATGGAGGAGAGCAAGGTAATGGCACCTACATAAACAGCTACTGCAATAAAATAGCAACAGTATTTAGTTATAGACTTAATATAATACTTTCAAAAGTTCAATTATTAAATATTGGAAGGGCTATAATTGAGGATAAAATGAATTGGGTGTACCTTTAAACATACAAAAAGCATTATTTAATTCATAACCATTAAAAACTCCTAGAAAGTATATTCTTTCAACATACAGGATAGAGTTAATAAGTAGAGAAAAATAAAATCTTGCCATGATATGAAAGCTGAGCAGAGTGCTAGGCTCGGCTGCTATTTAAGTGACTCAGTCCAGAAAAAGAGCCTTGGAAAATACATGATTCAAATCCAGGCCCCAAACCACTACACACTGCATTTGATATCAAACCTTTAGTGTGACTTGAGGGAAGTATAAATTCCAAATGTTAAATCTGTAAACACAAAAGCTATAAACAAGGTATAAAAGAATAGATTTCAGTGCATGGGCCACTCTGAAAAACAGTTTGGCAGGTTCATTTATAAAACTGCATATAAATACACAACTAACACATGAGGCAAAAATTGCACGCCTGGGGTTGATCCCAGAGAAATGAAAACTTATCTTCACACAAAAACTTGTATATGGGGCTTCCCTGGTGGCGCAGTGGTTGAGAGTCCGCCTGCCCATGCAGGGGACACGGGTTCGTGCCCCGGTCCGGAAGGGTCCCGCGTGCCGCAGAGCAGCTGGGCCCGTGGCCCATGGCCGCTGGGCCTGCGCGTCCGGAGCCTGTGCTCCGCAACGGGAGAGGCCGCGGCGGTGAGAGGCCTGCGTACCGCAAAAAAACAAACTTGTACATGAATGTTCATAGCAGCTTTATTAATAATAGCTCTAAACTGGAAACAGCTCAAATGTCCTTTGCAGGTGAATATTATACAAACCGTGGTAACCTCAGACCACGGAACATTAGTCAGCTATACAATAAACTAACTTCTGATGCCTGTAGCAACCTGGATGAACCTCACGAGGATTACGCTGGGTGAAAAAAGCCAACTCCCAAAGATTCCACACTGCATGATTTCATTTATAAAATAGTCTTGAAATGACAAAGTTATAAAAATGATCAGATTAGCGAATGCCAGGGGATAAAGAAGGGGTCGATGTGGCTATAAAAGGGCAACAAGGGGCATTTTTGTGGTGATGGAAACTTTCTGGATCTTGACAATATCCACGTCAATATACTGGGTGTGATACAGAATGACTTTTTTGCAAGATGTAACCACTGAGGGAAACTGGGTAAAAGATAACAACGAATCCCTCTGTATTATTTCTCTCAACTTCATGTGAATCTACAATTGCCTCAAAACAAATTATACTGATGAGCAATTTCATCTGCCTTGAATAGAAAGCAAAAACAAAAACAACACATAGCTGGGAGGGTGAGAGCTTGTGTGTAGGCTCACACCACCAGGTTCAAAGCCTGCTTCCCAAATTACAGTAAGTCCCCTACATAACAAACCTTCAAGTTGTGTCGAAGATGCAAACGTGGGTTCCATCAACGTCAGGCGTGAGTGAAATTGCAGCTTGCCCTCTGATTGTGTTAGCTGGGTACATAGGCTAACTTTGTTGGACTTAACGAACAAATTGGACTGAGGAATACACTCTCGGAACAGAACTCGTTCATATGTAGAGGACTTACTGTATTGCGAAGCTCTTGGACAAGTGACCTATGTCCACAAGCCTCAGTCTGTGTTTGTTACCGAATGCAAGTTCATGTTCCTGACCCCCAGTGAGGCCAATCAAACTGAAACATCAGAGTTTGGAGCAGGGAAAGGCTTACTGCAGGGCCCAGCAAGGAGAACTGGTGGCTTTGGTGGCTCACACTCAAAAACCCCGAGCTCCCCACAGGGTTCTAGCAAAGCATTTGTAAAGGCCAGGTGAGGGAGGGACATCTCAGGGAATGTGGTCATCTGAGGCACAGTTCTCTGATTGGTTGATGGTGAGGTACCAAGGTGGTGTCACAAGGGTTAACAATGTCAATCCTTAGGCTCCAATAGGTCTAGGGACTATGTGGTCATGGTCATCAAGTAGTTAATTTCTTCTATTTGGTGGTGGTTTTTAACATCTGAAAATCTCAGGAAATATGAGATGCTATTATTGGGGGGTACTTCAGAGAGGAGCTAAAGCAGAAGATAATGGGGCAGGGGTCTGTCCCAAGAAGGCCCAATAGGGTCCTACTCAGTTACATGTTAGTGGCATTAGGTCATTCTAAGGAATAAATGAGGTAATACCCTTAAAATATTTAGCTTTTATCATAATTATTATTATACTACTATTCGTATTTTACGTTTTAACAATCTGTTAGAGTATAAACACTATAAAGATACAAAAATTGTTTGTTCACAAGAGTCTTTTAGGATTCAAAAAAAGGTAGTGTTTTCTGTCATCCCATTAACAATGTTATGCACTGTTTTGTCAACTGCAGTATTAAGCAAACAGTCAAACCTAGTCTCCATTTGTTTATGGTTTCTGATCTAAGAAAACTCATTGAAAGACTTCTGAAATAAGAAGAGGTCAGTGGAAAAATGCTCCAAGGAGAAATTACAAGCTTCTTAAATGACAGATAGTCTGAGGTTATGATTATTTCATGTGCAAGCAGCTGGCCCCAAATCAGGACTTTGACTGAAAAATACCAAACAGATCAGAGTTGCCAGTGTCTTTGAGGTCCTTTTCCCAACTTCCATCTTAGGCTGTTCCTATTCAACTATTGAATGCTGTTATGAATTCAATTGTGTCCTCCAACAAAATATGTTTAAGTCCTAACCCTCAGTACCAGTGAATGTGATCTTATTTGGAAATAGGGTCTTCTTTGTAAGATACAGGACATAGACAAATACACAGGGAGAACTCCAAATGAGGACAGAATAAGAGATTGGAATGCTAAGGATTTCTGGCAACACCAGAGTTAAGAGAAAGCCACGGACAGACTAACCCCTAGAGCCTTCTAAGAAAATGAGGTTCTGAGGAAACCTTGATTTCAGAGTATTAGCCTCTAGAACTGTGAGAGAATAAACTCTATTGTTTCAGGACAAAATTTGTGGTAGTTATAGCAATACAAGGAAGCTAATATAAACACACATAGGATTGTCTTTATTTGTAAACCTTAAAGAACGTAAAATAAAGGAACTTAATAAAAAATTAATTTACCCTCCACAAGTAATTTCAAGTGTTTTTCTAGTTTATGTGGTATTATAAAACCAGTTCTCTGACATAACTTCAATGTTAGGCAAATTTCACTAAGGGACATTTTACAGTCTTTTAAATATTGAGGAAAAAATGCCTCATATCACTCTTTTTTTGGGGGGTGAGAACTGACTCTCTGATGTGTATCAAAATGTCTACTTACAGGGCTTCCCTGGTGGCGCAGTGGTTGAGAGTCCGCCTGCCGATGCAGTGGACACGGGTTCGTGCCCCGGTCCGGGAAGATCCCACATGCAGCGGAGCAGCTGGGCCCGTGAGCCATGGCCACTGAGCCTGCGCGTCCGGAGCCTGTGCTCCGCAACGGGAGAGGCCACAACAGTGAGAGGCCCGCGTACCACAAAAAAAAATATATATATATATATATATATATGTCTACTTATAGAAGATGAGAACATGTTTTATAAAGGATTGTTTCAGAACATCCCTGTCTTATAAAATCATAATCTATGGTGGACCACTGTTCAAACTCATATATCTCTTCTTCATTCAAATTTGTACCTGCCAAGATAAGTTTGACTTTGATTATCAGAAATTTAAGATGACAATTAAAACATTAAAGAAGTTACTGTTAAATTAAAAATTCACTATAATACTGAAGCTGCCAAGGACAATCTGATATCTAATTTTGGCATCCAAATGTATTAGGAGATTCTAAGCTGGCTTCATAATAACACTTAAAACAAAATGGTCCAGTATCCAAGAGCACAGGTCACAGGCTTCCACAGAGCAGGCCAAGGAATACATGCCTGCATGGCACACGCAATCAGAGTGTGGGTGTAGATGTCTCCATACATGAGTCACCTACAGAATCACCCATCTTATCAAACTCATGAAAAGCACAAAACTAAGCAGCTCCAACTCATTTTATAAATCCCAAATGAAAATTCCATTTGCTCAATATCTAATCATTTATTAGTTTCCTTAATCTCTTTTAATTGGGGATAGAATGATGATCACTTTCACATCAAAATAATTGCAGGGTTTGTTTATATTGGCTGCTCTTCAATATATTTGCACCCCCAGTCTAAACTATAGTTCAAATGTAAGAAAATAAAGGCCACCAATTTATGTTAATGACATTAAAACATAATCCTTCACTACCATTTGGAAGGATTTATTGAGTAATTCCTGTAAAGAAATTTGTGGGAAAAAGAATAAACACTTTACTGAGAGAACATATACTTAATAGTCAAACTGCAGAGGATTACTCTATGCATGGCTTAAAATGCAAGAGAAATTAGAGTAAAATTACTTTTTGACCAATATCTAACCTGTTCCTGAACTGTGTTTTATTATGATATTAGTACACCAGAAGCTCCAATGGATGAAACAAGGTCATCCTGATGGGTTGTAACTTGTGCCAAAATGATCCATCTCCACCTGATCCTGATAAATGTGTGTAACAACCATTTGGACCAATAAATAGAAAAACATTGATACAGTTTACAGAATTGAACAATAGCATATATATTAGATGCCAGAATCAATATTCAAAATGAATTCAAAATGATCTTAAGTAGTGAAATATAAATTTATTTAAATTTAATAAATCAACTGGATAGGATTAAACTCAATAAAATAAATTTTAAAGTTTGAATTTACATTTAAAACTAGCTATACAAGTATAGGATGGAGGAGGGTTTGGGAGCAGATTATGTCATAAAGAATAGTTGAATAATTGGAATGTTTAGTCCAAAGAGAACACAAAGATAGGGCATATTAGGGTAGTCTTTAGTTACAAGAAATGGTGAAGCAGAATTATTTTAAAGGCAAATGACAAATCACAAGTTGGCTCAGTGACCCAGAGTGGGAAAGATGGCCCAGGATTTGACTTCTGCTCTGCCACATACTGGTTGTTAAGACCTAGGTCTTCATTATTTCAGGGCTCCAAACCTCGTGTTCCTCACCAGGAAAATGGGTAAAATAACAGTACTGATAGCAAAGGGTTTCTATAAAGACTAAATGAGATTAAAGCTTTACTCTATATCAGCCATAAAAACTGCTAAAAATGGTGAGGTAGTCATATAGGAAGGAGTTTTATTTAGTAATAAGGCTCTATTTTTCTTTCTTACTGAGAATCCTCTCTCTGTATGTAATCACACAGAGGACATATTTTTGGATAGAGTCCTATAATGTGTCACATATTGGCTTCCTGGGGGACCCTTTGCTTTAAATTTTTAACATGATGTTTATTTGGCCTTCTGAAGAGACCTGGGATACCCACAAACTCACGAACTTTGTTTGGAAGCAAGGAAGTGGTGAGCAAAGCATTTCTTAGGTGTAACAAAGACCTGCCTACTATGCCCTGTCCTGGATTCTCCAGAGTCAGCCTTCACAGTTTAGCTTCATTCTTTTGAAGTTAAATAAACAACATTATACACAAATGCAAAACAAATGAACAAAAAAACCCAAGAAAGTCAGAAGGTGTCTCTAGTAGTTTTAATAGCAGGCAAAAATGCTTCTGTTATGATGCTATATGGACAAGAAGCAGGCTACCAAACTACAAAAGAGCAAAATTATAACTAAAGAAAATTCGTCCAAAACCAAAAGGAAACACACACATAAAAATGAGAGTGCTTGTCTTAGAGTGGTGGTTCTATGAGTGATGTTTTAAAACTTCTTTACACATTTCTGTATTTGCCAGATGTGTATCAATGAATATGTATTGTTGGCACTGGGGAAAAAGAAAGTTGATAAAAGAAGTATCCCAACAGTTATTTTTGACTTTAGAATGTCCTCCTCTTTTTTTCAGTCATGTGCTAAGTTAACTGTAATAGGTAATTTAAAACTCTGCATATAATAATTATTAGACTCTGCAATCTAATAATTATTACAAAGCAACACATGAAAAACTACAAAATGTCCAGAAAATAAAGCTATGGTCACAGGGACCACAAAGAAAAAAATAAAATTAAAATAACTCCATGTGGTTAACGAGGTCTTACTAAGTAGCTCAGAGATGCACAGTGTCATCCCCAACTCTCAGGGGTCAGGACCAGAACCAGGGCAAGGAGTGCCACAGCACTCGTGGCACCTGTTATCACATCTGATGCATCAATTAAAGGCCTTATTCACTATACCTCCTTCTCTAGACTAGGAGCTCTGGGATAGAGGAGACTCTCTGTTTAGCACACTCATTAATGCTCAGGATGGACATAATTGTTAAATAATAAGCTAATCACATACTGCCTTAATAACTCAAAGTAAGAGAATGAGAGTTGATTAAAGTATGATAGGTCAAAAATTGCCAAAATATAAATTTTTTTATAAAGCAATAATACCCATGCAGAACTTTTAAAGATAGAAGCAACTACTTGTTTATATTAACTAGAGGTTAATTTTTTGACAATACAAAATATTACCCATTTGTAAAGCACTTCTAAGAAAATAATTAGAAACCCAGTGACTGCTGTAAGTCATTAGATAAATCCAGATATCTCTATCAAAAAACACAAACACTTATTTCAAATGAGCACTTTGTCAGGAGAATGGAGATGTTATCAAGTGTCACTTGGGGATTCTAACAAAAATTTGTATTTGGAAATGTTTAATTATGTTGAAGTCATTCTGAAAACGGTTTCTGTGCATTTAACATCTTTACTAGAGTATAATTGCTTTACAATGGTGTGTTAGTTTCTGCTGTATAACAAAGTGAATCATCTATATATATACATATATCCCCATATCCCCTCCCTCTTGTGTCTCATTCCCACCCTCCCTATGCCACCCCTCTAGGTGGTCACAAAGCACCAAGCTGATCTCCCTGTGCTATGCAGCTGCTTCCCACTAGCTAGCTATTTTACACTTGGTAGTGTGTATATGTCAATGTGACTCTCTCACTTCGTTCCAGCTTACCCTTTCCCCTCCCCGTGTCCTCAAGTCCGTTCTCTATATCTGTGTCTTTATTCCATTCCTGCCCATAGGTTCATCAGAACCATTTCTTTTTTTTTTTTTAGATTCTATATATATGTGTTAGCATACACTATTTGTTTTCCTCTTTCTGACTTACTTCACTCTATATGACAGACTCTAGGCCCATCGACCTCACTACAAATAACTCAATTTTGTTTCTTTTTATGGCTGAGTAATATTCCATTGTATATATGTGCCACATCTTCTTGATCCATTCATCAGTCGATGGACACTTAGGTTGCTTCCATGTCCTGGCTATTGTAAATAGTGCTGCAGTGAACATTGTGGTACATGTCTCTTTTTGAACTATGGTTTTCTCAGGGTATATGCCCAGTAGTCGGATTGCTGGGTCATATGGTAGTTCTAGTTTTAGTTTTTTAAGGAACCTCCATACTGTTCTCCATAGTGGCTGTATCAATTTACATTCCCATCAACAGTGCAAGAGGGTTCCCTTTTCTCCACACCCTCTCCAACATTTATTCTTTGTAGATATTTTTTATACACCTGTTCCATTAGGAAGGAAAAGAACAAATTTTCAAATGTATAAGATGCTAGAAATGTATTGGGTTTTTCTTTTGTTGTTTTGTTTTGTTTTTTGCAGAACACGGGTCTCTCACTGTTGTGGCCTTTCCCGTTGCGGAGCACAGGCTCTGGACATGCAGGCTCAGCGGCCATGGCTCACAGGCTCAGCCGCTCCGCGGCATGTGGGATCTTCCCGGACAAGGGCACGAACCCGTGTCCCCTGCATCGGCAGGCAGACTCTCAACCACTGCGCCACCAGGGAAGCCCTCTTTGTAGATTTTTTGATATGGCCATTCTGACCAGTGTGAGGTGATAGATCATTGTAGTTTTGATTTGCATTTCTCTAATGATTAGTGATGTTGAGCATCCTTTCATGTGTTTATTGGCAATCTGTTATCTTCTTTGGAGAAATGTCTATTTAGGTCTTCTGCCCATTTTTGGATTGGGTTTCTGTTTTCTTGATATTGAGCTTCATGAGCTGCTTGTATATTTTGGAGATTAATCCTTTGTCAGTTGCTTTGTTTGCAAATATTTTCTCCCATTCTAAGGGTTGCCTTTTCGGCTTGTTTATGGTTTCCTTTGCTGTGCAAAAGCTTTGAAGTTTCATTAAGTCCCATTTGTTTATTTTTGTTTTCATTTCCATTTGTCTAGGAGGTGGGTCAAAAAGGATCTTGCTGTGATATGTCAAAGAGTGTTCTTCCTATGTTTTCCTCTAAGAGTTTTATAGTGTCTGGCCTTACAGTTAGGGCTTTAATCCATTTCGAGTTTATTTTTGTGTATGGTGTTAGGGAGTGTTCTAATTTCATTCTTTTACATGTAGCAGTCCAGTTTTCCCAGCACCACTTATTGAAGAGGCTGTCTTTTCTCCATTGTATATTCTTGCTTCCTTTATCAAAGATAAGGTGACCATATGTGTGTGGGTTTATCTCTGGGCTTTCTATCCTGTTCCATTGATCTATATTTCTGTTTTTGTGCCAGTACCCTATTGTCTTGACTACTGTAGCTTTGTAGTATGGTCTGAAGTCAGGGAGCCCGATTCCTCCAGCTCCATTTTTCTTTCTCAAGATTGCTTTGGCTATTCAGGATCTTTTGTGTTTCCATACAAATTGTGAAATTTTTTGTTCTAGTTCTGTGAAAAAATGCCATTGGTAGTTTGATAGGGATTGCATTGAATCTGTAGATTGCTTTGTGTAGTGTAGTCATTTTCACAATGTTGATTCTTCCAATCCCAGAACATGGTATATCTCTCCATCTGTTTATATCATCTTTAATTTTAAAGTCCTGTGTTTTTCAATGGAAATAGTGATACAAATTAGCTGTAAAGCATGACTCATTTCACCTCTGTTATTAATGTCAGTTATATTATTAAATGGATTTATTTCAGCAGGAAGGAATGATTCATTCTCTGTTTAAATGAATTATGATTACAGACGTTTGGTATATCATTAAGGTGAAACTGGCATCGACGATATATTCCAGAGCAGCCTGGAGAAGTTTAAAAGTCCACATTTTTTTTTTAACAGCGTGATAAAACACAGCAGTGTGAGGCTTCTGTTTGTCCAGTAAATTATCCTGTTACAAAGCCAGATTATGGTTTCGAGCAGTATGTAAATCTCTCCATTCTAAAGGTACGTAAAACTTGTGCGAGTCACTTGGTGGCCGTCTGGGTTATCAGACCAACTGGGGTGTCACAGGGCTTGTGCTCAAGTGACCCTTATTTTACTTAATAACGACCCCAAAGCAAGAGGAGTGAAGATGGCAATTCGGAAACGCCAGAGAGAGGATGTAAAATGCTTCCTTGGAGTGAAAAGGCGAAAGCTCTGTACTTTTCATCAGGAAAGAAAAAAAGGTGTGTGCTGAGGCTGCTGAGATCCACGGGCTTAGTAGTACAAGATGAGCACTTTCTTCTAGATACTTTGAAATATTTACGAGAATGCGTCCACTTTAGGAAGAAGCTAGAGCCATGTGGCTGACAGGGTCTTGGTGCTCCACCTGGGTGTCAGGCCTGAGCCTCTGAGGTGGGAGAGCCGAGTTCAGGACACTGGTCCAGCAGAGACCTCCCGGCCCCACGTAATATCAAACGGCCAAAGCTCTCTCAGAGATCTCCGTCTCAACACTAAGACCCAGCTCCGCTCAAAGACCAGCAAGCTACAGTGCTAGACACCCTATGCCAAACAACTGGCAAGACAGGAACACAGCCCCATCCAATAGCAGAGAGGCTGCCTAAAATCATAATAAGCTCACAGACACCCCAAAACACACCACCGGATGTGCTTAGCTAGCTATATCACAGTTGAAATAAAGTGATCCTCTTTTATTTTCTCCCAGAAATTCCCCCTAAAAACATGTGATTGGAAAACTAGCCCATAACTTCTTCATTGGCTCCTCTCACTTGTTTATAAAACAATTGCACACGTAGAAATTAGTTAATCAGGTCTAAATAAAGAAACACATTTTTTAAATGTGTAAAATGCTGCTGCATTTGTATAATGGATTCTAGGTCTTGTGGATTTCAGGGAAACAGTAACCTGAGTTCCCTGTGATCTCTCTTCGTAACTGTGCTTTAATCTCTCTGACCGTGGTTCTAACCCGGAAAACTGTAATGACAAGCAATCCCTACAACAATGTACATTTTCAAGTGGAAAGACCCTGGCACTGTTCTGAAGGTGTGTTATCACTGGTTACATTATCAAAAGCTATCTTCTCTGTGCTTCAGTTGTAACCATCCTCTGTACAAATCAAGAAAGTCATTCACATGTATGTATACATGTGAATACATGTATACAAAATAAACAACTATTGAGGGTCTCCCCCAGATAATGGTATTACTATGCTGTGATATTAAAATCAAAAGTAACAATTTGTTTCTTTAACTCAAATCATTAATGATTTTATCAAGTCACTTACTGTGCACACACCTACTAAGGATGATCTAGGGCTCCTGTCCCAAATTTCTGGGGAATCATATTTGGGATCCAATGGCCTTGAATAGATTTTATGCTCTTTTCCCTTTAGGTTTCTTGTCCTAACTCTTCTACATACAAGATGCAACCTGCTAACTGGGAGTAAGTCTACTCTATAAACAAAACACGGGATTTAATATAGTTTGAAGACACTGTCTTAATAACAGCGCTCTGAATTAAGGCTTTGAGGATGTACCAGATGTGACTGATTTCTCAGAGAATACCTTTAGATGCGAGTGTACAAGAACTGGCCAATTGCACAAACAAATGCTTTTGTAATAAAGCACTTTTCATGTTACTCTCAATGTTTAGAGGCTGATGTTTTTTGCCTCACATTAACAGACACGGAAATTGTAGACATAGGCTATCATTTCAATTTTCTTTAGTATCATTTTTCTATTGAGATTTTTTTAAAAAGAAAGATTCAATTATATGTTTAAGTGGTCCCTTACTTAGTCCTTTTGACCTGTGACTTTTTCTGCATTAGACACTGACACTCAAAGTAACTCTTCTGTGATAAATCCAGTCTTTAATCCATCAACTAAGAAACATTTCAATTTACTGCCCAGTAAGGCTGTCAGCATGTCAATATGCAGTTTCAAAACATCGTTATCCTCTTTTTACTGTCTTATTTGCACTCTTATTTGAATATTTTATTCCAACTTGAACTTATAAGTTTTTGAAAAATAGATAAATGAAAGTCTCCATGGTAGTGATAAAATGCTTATCTGATAAATAGAATATAATCAAGGCAAAGATGGAAATGATTGGATATGACAAATGAGGCAAATCTTTAGTTTTAAACAGATGATCATTATACACCTGTTCCATTAGGAAGGAAAATAAATTTTCAAATGCATAAGATGCTAGAAATGTATTTTTTTGTTGTTGTTGTTTTGTCTTGTTTTTTGCAGTACGCGCGCCTCTCACTGTTGTGGCCTCTCCCGTTGAGAAGCACAGGCTCCGGACGCGCAGGCTCAGCGGCCATAGATCACAGGCCCAGCCACTCTGCGGCATGTGGGATCTTCCCGGACCGGGGCACGAACCCGTGTCCCCTGCATCGGTAGGCGGACTCCCAACCACTGCGTCACCAGGGAAGCCCTAGAAATGTATTGTTAAATATTGTATTTAACATTAAAGTGTAACTGGCAATATTATTTATAGTTTGGCTATAGAGAATAAAACTTCTCTTGTAATGTGTTTTTTTAATACAATTTGATTTTACAGATTTTTAGAAACATATAATGTACCAAAGTAGAGACCTGTACTGATGGAGATGACAGATGGAAATGAAGAAAGATAAATAAATAAATAGGGGAACAAATGGAGAAACAGACAAACAGAAGTAGGGAATGGGAGGGCTGGACAGAGAAAAGATGACAGGTGAGGTAGCAAAAGAAGACGAGAGAAAGGATGAGATGGTGGAGCAAAGAAAGAAAGAGAAGACTGAGGAAAAGAAAGAAAAGGAAGAGAAGGAACGAGAAGGGACAAAGAGAGGCCAAAAAGGCTAAATGGACAGTAAGACTGGAAAGCAAAGGAACGGTTGAGACTGCAAAAAAACCCTGAAATCATTGGGAAACACTGTCAACAGTTCCTTACTCTAAAAACACCTTACCTTTTTTTCACTTTTCTCAAACCAATAATTCAGGAGTTACGTTTATTTGAGAAAAATACATTTTTTAAAAAACATCAGGAAACAGCTATTGAATGAGTCAGATGATACTGAGTATTTGGAGCAACACACTGTTTAGAAGTGAAGCCATCATTGCTTCTGCATGTATATAAAAGACAGCCCAGACAGACATCCCATGGTGAGCGACGCTATTACAGCCATTGAGGTGGAAGATGCCGCTTTTTAGTACTCTGAAAACTGCCTTTTCTTCCCCAAGTGAGTAATGCTTATACAATCTGAGAAGCAACGTGATAATAAACAGAGAACTAAAACCCTTTGAAGTGAAAGTTGGACAATAGAAGTGGAAATAATGAGATTCCAGTGATACCTTGGGGAGACCTTAGTTAACACTATTTTATGGTACCGTCAATTAAAAGCAATCACAGAGAATTTCAGAGCACAATGGGATACACCAGTGATCATGTATCCAAGCCCTTTCACACCAGTGAAAAACTTGAGAGGTTGAGAAAATTTAAATACTCCGTCCAAAATCACCACTAACTCAGGTCTGCTAATGTTCAATTTCACAAACGATTAATGAACATATACAATATCTGCTGAGATCTTCACAGTATGAAGGAAATACTGAGTAAAGGGACCTGATCATTAATATCTATTTGTACTTATTAGGTTCCTAACTGTGAGCTTCCTGAGATCCAAGAACAGGATCTTGTTACCCTTACATTCCTGGAGTAGAACACATTGCTTGGTGCATAACTGTCAATATATATATGTTGAATGAATAGATAGGGCACAAGAGCACAAAGTTATAACCTTTACATCATGACTGCACAGCTTTTGTATAAACTCTTTAAAATAGGCCACTGCCTACTGGCTGTCATTTATATACATGCACATGGAGGTTACACCAGACCCTATGCCAGTACGCAAGAGGCTGACCACTACCACCACCTCACCTTCCCCAAGGATGAGCAGAGTCTACAAATTATTTGACACATAAATGACACATGCCTCTAGGGGGCATCTGGGCTCACTCCAAAGGACAGTGTGAAAATAAAACAATATACAAACTGGGTAGTAATTAGATATCCCCCGAGGAAAAGTTCCACATAGAAGCCATGATCATGTGACTCAAGCACTTTGCAATGTAGATGTGTCCAATGGGTGAATATTCCTTATATTGGTATCATCTCTCCAACCCAGGCTCATCTTCCTCACAGCATCACAGCTGCTCAAAACATCTTTTACCTCCCTGATCCCCCACCCCTACCTCCTACGCATGCTAGCATCCTGGCTCCTTAAAAACCCTCCTTCCCAAATGGAAGCCAACTTACTCCCATTCAAGTTCACCTCCACACATACCCTTTCTACTGGAGCTCACCATCCCCACCAGCCCCCCCCCCACCCCGTCCTGTGTCAGCTGCCCACAGTACTCATCTCCCATGATTGGCAATGCCAACCCCCGTGGGTTCCCGACTCTACCTTGTGGGCTGGGATAGGTACCGCAAACAGTGTCAAAGCCCACTGGCCCACCTCAGGAGGAAGGAAGAGTCATCTGAAGGCTCCAGAAAATTTTCTCAGAGAAATTGGTAGTTGGTGGATTTAATTCTTGATGGAGCTTAGGTGCTATTTGTATAAAATTTAACCCATGAAACCCCTAAAATCCATCATTTAGAATTCTGTTTCCAGGGTTCTGGGGGTTGCGGAGTGTATTCTGATTTTCAAATGATAAATTCACCAACAAAGTTCTAAAATACACTTCACTTCTAGATTAGATATAATTAAGTGATCAAAAGGACATTTTTAACACTGTGTTTAACAGACGCTGTGAAATTGTGAAACATCCCTGGGACACACATACTCGGCAAGTTACAGAGGGAGACACATGAACTTACCTAACTAGCTAAACAAGGGCAACTTGTAACTTTACAAATAATTAGTTAAATTAAGCTAAGAGTGGGGCCTTTTCAAAAGGTCTCCTCCAACCAGATTTACATTACAGAAGAGGCCTGATTTACTGGAATCATAACTTCACTGCAAGATTCACAGGGCCCTGTTACATCTTGGAAACTCACAGGTGTATAATGTAATGGAACCGGAAGCAAGGAGGTGAGTTGTTTCTGGTCAGTAAGTCATGGCCAAGAAAAGCTCCACCATAAACTGTAAGGGGTCTGCTAGCAGGAGGGGATGTACTAGAAAGAATAACCATCCCCCAAAAGTTTAGTCAGTTACAGTTAAAGTAACAATCTCCAGAGAGTAACCACAAAAAACATCACTGAGCAAGAGGTGTGGTTTGTCTCCATGTACGCAACACCTTTCGGCAGTTGTTCAATGGGTGATGCTTCCCACATTACATTCTGAGCATCTGGGGTCTAAAACGTGCCAGCTTGAAAGGCAGGATCCACCCAGCCCCTCAGGCAGGCTCTGCAGGGTGCCGCCAGCATTCTACACAGGTATGTACACGACGTGTGCCGTAAACTCAAAAGCAAGGGGTGAAATTTGGACTGGATGGAGTGGGGGCCTCTATCATGCTAGGAACTGCAGGAAGACAGGGAGAAATCAAACAAAACCAAGACCCGCTTCACCCCCACCCCATCCGGATCCATGCCACACTTGTTCTTTTGTTATTTTGCAAAACTGAAAAGACCAGCTTCCTCTTCTGAGTCCCTTTCATCCCTGCTCCCTTTCGTATTTCTTGTCAGGACTGATTCAGCCTCAGTCATGGGTTTCCCTGGGGCTTCTGCCTGTGTTTGGGATGAGAAAGTGAAAGAGGGGAGGTGCCTGCTGGTAACCTAGCATTATGTCTATCAAGTGGGAATCTGGAAAGGAGCTGCTGGACATCAGCGTCTGGCCTTGACTGCTGGCTACTAGCACCACTCTTTCCTAGTGTCCTGGCCTCCTTAGCTCTTATCTCCACTGCTGGGGCTGAGACGCTATAATTTATAAGCACATTCCTAGGGGCACAGTCTCCATGCGGTCCTGTGTTCCCAAATCTCCAGTCTCTTCCCTATAAAGCACCACTGTCTCTTCACACACCCGTGATTCCAACTACTAACATACATACATTATCTTCCTCTTCACTGCCCGCCCGCCATATAGGTAATAATTCTCCCAACACGACACAAAGAACAGACCTCAAGTCTCCATGTGACTTTCCAGGAGCAATCCCCTCTCCTTTTAAGGCCACCACCACCCTGGAGCAGTGGTTCTCAAAATCTGATAGGAACCAGAATGACCGGGCGAGCTAATCAAGGTCACAGATCCAGGCTCAGGGGAACTAAAATTTGAAAAGCACAAGTCTGGATTAATGTGAGAGCAGAAGCGGGATCGGACCCAAATAGGAGAGTGTGTCAAGGTAAACTTTTACTTTCCCTTTTGAGTGCTGTTCCCCACGCAGGGTCTAAAGGACACCCACGCCCTGTGCAGCCGCGGTCCCCACCTTTTCCCAAGCTCCCCTCCTCCATCCAGCCGCCCTCCTCCCAAGGAGGCCTCCAGGACTCTCCCCACCGCCGACCCCAGAGCCAAGAGGAAAATGATCCAAAGTACACCGCGAGCGGGGCCTGTCCCTCGGGCACCCGAACCCAGCTCGCCTGAGCCTGAACTTTTCAAACTTTCCAACTCACTCTTACACACACGCTAACGAAAGAAAAGCAGATAAAAGCAAGAGACAACTCTGCACGCCGGCAACTGTCCGATCCCGCGCGCGCTGCCCAGGGAGGTTCGCGCCCTCCTCCTGGCCGGCCCCGGGGTGGCCGTGGTCCCCGCCCCTGTCGCCCCCCGCCCGCCGGGGAGAGGAGGGGAGGGGAGGGGAGCCAGGACCCCACTTACCGCCGGGAGCGTCCCGAGCCGCGCGCAGCCAGGCCCGCGCCAAAGGTTTGCGTCCCAGGAAGCGGAGGTTAGGAGTCACCTGCGCGTCAGGCGCTGAGGGCAGCTCGGTCCCGCCCGGGCCGCGCCTTCCGGGCCCAGGTGCCGAGCCAGCGAGGGCGGGGTGGGGACGGGCTGCAACAGGTTCCAAGCTGGGTCGTACCGAAGCCCGCTCAGCCAGCCAGCGCCCCGGAACCTGTCTAACTCAGACCTCCAACCCTCGGCCAGCAAAATAGAAAGCCTTTCTTTCCTGTCCGCCCTCAGGGCTACCAGCAACTACAAGTCGCGACATCCCGGCCGGGCGAGCAGAGCCCGAAGGGCGGCAGCGCTCACCTGGGCAGGGGCTGGGCTCACGGAGCGGCATTCAGCTCCCATCCCCCGTGCGTCCCGGGCTCAGGAATGCGCGGGGGCGGGGGGCGGCTGGGTGAAAGCCGGGGTGGTACCACCCCCAGGGAGCGGATGGACTCAGCTCCAGGGAGATAATTCCCATCGGCAGCCCGCAATGCAGACCCTACCCCACCGCCCGAGTGTGTCCGGGCTTGGAGGAGAGCAGGAGGTGGAAAGGTGGAAGACAAACTGCGTGTGAATTTATCTTTTTGTAAGAAAGAGTTTTACGTATCATCAAAGATGTGGGACTGACTTTGCATTGTCTTGATTACTGATTTGGATGAAAGGAATACCTGCGCGAAAAGCAGGTCACTAGGTGGGGTGATATGGAGCAATGTTATGGACATAGAGACACTATCATTTGGTTTTAATATAAAATAATTGCAGCAATTAATGAAATTAATTTTATATTTTTTCTTCTACATCTCAGTAAATCTGTTTCGAGTGTTGTTAATAATTGTATAATCACGTCGTCTTCAAGATCTAGCCATTTGCAGCAAATGTTAAAAATGCAGCCTAGTAGGGAAAGAATGAAACTTAGGAAAAATAGGCATATTTTAAACTTCTGGCATGATATGTCAATTATCATAAGCTGGAATTGACTTTTTAAATGACTTTTATGGCTATGTTGCCCTGAATAAAACACTTGAGGAAAATGCTAAACTGTTGAGATTTGAATTAAGTCCTGACTGATGAGTAGACACAGGAGAATGAAATGTACATATTCTAGATGTTGAAACAGGGCAAAAGACAAATGTGGAAAGTAAAAGTAAGTTCCAGCACATCACAAAGACAAATTTCCAGATTGTGGTATCTGCGATCTGTAGTTTCTTCAACAGCATGTGCAGAATATTCTTGTTTTACTCAGTTAACTTCTTTCTTCTGTTTCTGCTAATTTCCATGTCTCACCTTTTAATATTTTTGCAATTCTGGTCTTCATTTCTGGCATGAAATCTTCTGACTCACTCAGTCCATGTTCTCTGTGTGGATCTTCATTTGCTGGTGTTCAAAAATAATGCTGCATTAAGAGAACAATATTTATGAGCATTTTGAAACTATGTTCATAAATATATGCTTATCCTATTTAAAAAACAGCAAGAACATTTAGACTAAAATTAAAAGGGACCCGTGGGAAGTTGAATTTTATTAACATATGCATTCGTGCATAAATCAAGTGAAATCTATATCTACTAAAATGTTAATTATTCAAAGCAAAAGAGAGGAAAGTATCAGTAGAGAGGAAGAATCCATTAAGGGTGCTATGCTAAGGGCTTTCCATCCTTAGTGGGATGAGAGAATGTATAAAATTGACCTGACACCTTAAGTATCCTGCAAGCTAGGTGAGGAGAGAGGACACATGTACAGGAAAAGGAGCTACTAGACAAGGCAGTAGAACTTTTTTTTTTTTTTTAATTATTATTTATTTATTTATTTTATTTTTGGCTGTGTTGGGTCTTTGTTTCTGTGTGAGGGCTTTCTCTAGTTGCAGTGAGCGGGGGCCACTCTTCATCGCGGTGCGCGGGCCTCTCACTATTGCGGCCTCTCTTGTTGCGGAGCACAGGCTCCATACGCGCAGGCTCAGTAGTTGTGGCTCACGGGCCTAGCTGCTCCGCGGCATGTGGGATCTTCCCAGACCAGGGCTCGAACCCGTGTCCCCTGCATTAGCAGGCAGATTCTCAACCACTGCGCCACCAGGGACGCCCAAGGCAGTAGAACTTTAAGTGGAAAGGCTCTGTGTGCTTTACAGGTAAGAGGAAGAAATGATTAACTGCTTAGATTACTGGGGAATGCTGATAGAATAGAAATGTTGGAGTTTGAATTGGGTCCTGACTGATGAGCAGACTTGGCAGAAGATGGAAGTTGACGTATAACTAGATGTTGAAATCGCAGACGAAAGGTTAGAGGTGAGAAAGTAAAAGTGAGTTCTGGGACCCTACACAGCAATAGCCACATGTGGCCATGGGTATGGCAGGGCTGCACTGGAAGGTAAGTTTCGGAGAAAAGTTTCGAGATATTTCCTCAGCTGCAGAATGATATCAGTGTTATTTACTGCCTAGGATTGGTGTGAGAATTATGAATTAGAAATAGTACGTGTAAAACCCTTACCATAGCACTGATATGTGATACTAAGTGGCCACTATTATTATACTTGGGCTCAGGTTGTGAAGAGCCCTGATTGCAAAGCTGCAAAACACAGACTTGGTATTGACTGATGGTGAAATAATGACTAATCTAACAGTTGATGCCCTTTAGGATAAATTCTAGGGTGTGAGGAAGAGCAGTTAGGCCAGCTGTAGTGTCAAAAGGGTGACAAGGGTAGCAGCAGTGACAACAGAGAGACCAATTAGACAGCCAATGAGACTGAAAATCAATATCATTGGGGGTCAGAGTGGATGTGGAAGTTCAAGGGTTTGAAATAAGAAATAACTGGAGCTGCTAAAAGTTATCAGTGGAGGGAAGGAAAGAAATAAACTAGCCATGTATGTGAAAAGTAGGAAGAGGCAGGAACAGGGTCACGTGGAATTTATTTCTGAGATGTTGGGGACCTCTCTTAAGTCTATAGGCACTCAGGGAAAGATTGTGGAAAGGAAATAGCAAAGGATAGAAAGAATAGTGGTAAGGAAAAAGAGCCAGATAGTGTGAGAAAGCACACATAACCCTCAGTCTTTCCATATGAAAACCGTGCCTAATACATTCTCACCTCTATGATTTTTTTTAAACAGGTTAGATTGAAAACAGGAACTAAAATTTTACAAATAATACTTTAAAAGTAACTAAAAAGATGAGTGAGAAGATGGCATGCTTGACTAAGAGGCTCCCAAGACAATATTTATTGATCAGACAGCAAGTCCATCTTCATTGCTTCTTTACCCCATTCGACAAAATTTAGGCTGAAGTCCAAGAACAAAATAGTGGCAATGTTAAATTACACTCAACAGATCTTGAGCTATCTCCCACATTGAGTTCACATGCACAAGGAGATTCAAAAGCAGTATCAGTTTCTTTTTTTTTTCTGATCCTCAACATATTTATAATTTAATTGAGAAGACAAACTATACATATATGAAATAGAATAACACAGAGTATTATACAGATGCACAAAAACATTCATAAAAATAAAAGATACAGAAATCATAGAGAGAAAAAGCAAATAAAGTTTATTGGAAAAGAGAATTATATTCTTGGTGACATTTTTTTTCTGACTGTTTATTTTGCTTTTAACAAACACGTGTAACTTCAAAACTTCTTAGAAAAATGATAAGAAGCTATTTCAGTGGGTTACCAGATTTCAGTCATTATTTGTAGACCAAAGGAGCACTAAGCTTCTGGTTCTTTCAAGAGCTTTAAAATAAACATTTTAGTGCACTTCAAGGCAATGGCTTCCAGGCAGATAAAGCCATTGATACAGAAAGAATGTCACATTTAACAATAAAAAAACAAGTTGTGCTTATCAATAACATTTTCCCTAAGTACATTAGGGAAAGTTAAGAAGCAAAATTCCGTATCAGTGTTGACAAAACCTATAGCTGGATGCATCATCACATCAGTTTAACTGTCTTATGACATTTCATGTATGACTACTGTGGAAATCATTGAAATGAACTTCATTTTATTTATGTGCCACATTTAAATTGCTATATAAAGTATTATGTAAGTGTCATTAATTCAACACATATTTATCAAGAGTTTTCTGTAGGAAAGGCATCATGTCAGGCACTAATTAGGGCAGAGGTTGGAAAGTTAATAAAGCATAGCAGATATGCCTAGGAATTATCTATGTTTATCTGAATTTTTGACATTTGTGTATATGTTTGTGTGTGTGTGTTCATGTGTGTGTAAAAACTTAAGTACAATTTAAAGTCCAAAAAGATGGTATGATTCTTTGTGAAAAGAGGTACGGAAACAAATATAATTAAATATTATTAGGTACATATGTAGATTAATAATAGTTTTTTCTGGGGTTTTTTTCTACTACTAAATTCTTTCAAAAGGATGGGAAGCACATTATTATACTTTGTGCTTCCTCCATTCTTCAAAATTAATGTTTATTACTATGTAATTATTTTTTTATCTAGAAGTATCTATAAAAGTTTAGATAATTTTTTTTTTTTTTTGGCTGCGTTGGGTCTCCATTGCTGCATGTGGGCTTTCTCTAGTTGAGGCGAGCAGGGGCTACTCTTCTTTGTGGTGAGGTGCACGGGCTTCTCATCTTGGTGGCTTCTCTTGCTGCGGAGCACGGGTTCTAGGCACTCGGGCTTCAGTAGTTGCTGCACCCGGGCCCTAGAGTGCCAGCTCAGTAGTTGTGGCTCATGGGCTTAGTTGCTCCGCGGCATGTGGGAATCTTCCCGGACCAGGGATCGAACCCATGTCCCCTGCATTGGCAGGCAGATTCTTAACCACTGTACCACTAGGGAAGTCCAAAGTTAGATAATTGTAACAAATTATTTTAGGAAATGAGGTAAAGAGAAATTAAATGGTAATTAAAACAAAGAAAACCATCATCTTTTATTTTTAAATCGCTAAACTCATTAGATCCTACCCTCTCATGAATGCATATTCTCTTCCTCTTGGGCAGATCAAATATGGGAAAATATTAGGTTGCTTATGTTTTTCATGACACACACAAATAACTTTAAAAATCTTGCCAGTATTTACTAGTAAAACACACAATCATCAATGAAGTAGAAGGACAGAACATGTAGTGATGCTGATAGAAGATATTTGATATAATCTACTGATTATTAGAGTTACTAATTTGTAATAAATTTCCATTAGTGTTTTGTTACCAGTGTTTGCTAAGGTATATGAAAGTTGTCCAGTTTAAATATCTTTTCAAAGGCTTCACCTAACTTCTGAAAAGTCATTAGCTATTCATCATTGTTATGGATGAATATGAATAGCTGTCTTCAAAGACATTTTAGAGTGGCAGTATGCAACAGCCATGATCACCAAGGTTATTAACATAATCACGGACATCCATCGTTATCCTACATTGTATGAATTATTTAGACATACTGCAGTAGCCGTCATTTTAGTTGTCCTCAGGGTCACTCACTACCTGGACTGGATTTCACAGAGGTCAGCTGAGGTCTGGGATATAACTTGTGCTTTTGTGATTAAAACAATGAGAGGAGAGAGACAGAGACAGAGAGAGAGGAGAGAGGAGCAGCAGCTAATTGCCAACTCCAACTGCCTTTTCTGGAAGATCTAATTTGGGGATGTCTGCAATCCTATATCACTGTCTCCCAGATCATGTTTATTTGCACTTCATGCATTTGCCCACGTCTGCTCAGTGGATCCCCAGCCTGTGATGCCCTCCTGTTCCTTTCTGCCTCTCTGTAGGATAGCCATTGCTCAAGACCCATCTCTATTCCTACTTTGTCTAATTCTAGCTTTGACTAGTGTAGGCTCTTTAAAATGCAAAAGACTTAATCCCTTTACTACTTCTCTGCTAAAAATATGTGACCTTATAACATACCTATCATTGTTTTCCAGGGCTGTTACTGAAGTCTTCTGGTATAATTTAACCTTCCCAGCATCCTGTCTTCCAATCAGATCAGTGGTTCTCAGCAGAAGGAATACCAATCCAAAGAGGACGTTTGGAAATGTTACAATGATTGAGGGCTCTCCTGGCATTTGGTGGGCAAGAACCTGGAAAGGAATATGTCCTGCAACGGGTCCAGCACAATGGAAAATTCCCCCCTGTATTGTGCAAGTAACTGCAGTCCTGCCACATAATGAGGGTGAAAAATCCATTAATTATTACCTAAGACTAGAATTTCTTCCGTTTACATACAAGAATTGTTTGCAACTAAGTTAATTTTTGCAAGTAAGTAATTCTTTTTTACTTGTAATCTTTTACAAGTAAAAAGAGTTTTAACATACATTGAATTCCAGGAATCTAGTTACAATATATTTTGCTTAATTTAGAAATGTGCTAAGAATTATTCTTTATTCTGTAAATCACAACACTAGCAGAACTGCATCAGTTACCAGTAAAACATATCTATCTTCCTAGGCAACTGTAGGTCAAGCATCTGATTCGTGTTTTCTGGTAGAATTCTGTGTGAATATTTATATATTAAAAAAACAGTATTGTTTTACAAATTGCTTGTATTTATATTACAAATGAGGGCATGACATTCCTTTTTAAAAATATGTGTGTAGGTTGTTATTTTATCAATAGTTTTCAGTTTGTTTCAGTATAATGAGGGGACATTAACCTTATTTGTTCAGAAACATAGAGGGACATTGAGTCTGAGAGTTGAGACCTACAGAACGAAATTATACTATTTTGTGGGAAAAGGAGGAGTAAGTAAAGTAGAAAACTAGGATTTACTAAGTAATTCCTTTGTATCGGGCACAGTGTCTTAGATTCTAATATACACACAACACTGCAGGACCAACCCAGTGATGGCTGCAACCACTAAGTGATGAAAGAGCAAATAGTCCAAAGGCATAAAACATATACTGAATGATAACAACAAAGTCCTTACCATGGCCTGTTGCATGCACTGGCCTGCCTATTTTGCTACTTACCTGGCATCTCCACCTCCCTTCACGCTGTACCCCCTGCTCTCACCTTCTGAGTTCCAGCCCCATCAGCTTCCTCCCAGTTCATCTGTTTTCCTGGACGTTCTTCCTCAAAGCATTTGCAAATGCTGTTCCTTCTGCCTGGAAAGCTCACTGTCTTCCCCAGGCTTTCCCTCTTTTTCCCTTGAGGAAACCACTCTCTAGAATTATTCCCATGTTTTTTTAAAGCATGTTTGTTAGTTTGTTTTTCTGGCTCAATATTACTTCATGGAAATCTTTCTGTGTCAAAAGGCAAAGCTCTAATTGATTCTTTTAACTGGGACATGGTACCTTTTGAAAGGATGTTTTATATTATATATGTGGCATTTCTCTATTGATTACAACTTTATATCCGGATTACTATATTTTTCTACTATTCACAGCATTGCAATAAACATCCTGGTGCATTTAAGAAAAGAGTCTAATATGAACTCCTCCTTCAGAGTTAAACGTTACCCTTCCTTCCACTGGAAAGCCTTCCTGGCTTCTCAGACGGGCTCATTTCCAGGTTTGTACATTTTCATGTGGTTTTTCTTCCTTAAAACTATAGTAATTATAATTTTAAGTTTATGCAAATGCTCAACTCCTCTAGTTCACAGGGAACAAACATCCATCTGTTTCTGTCCACCTCTGAACCCCTAGTGCATAGCAGGGGCTCAAAAATATATGAAGAATGAATGAGGGAGTGAATGAAGTATTATACCCAAGAGCACCTTCCCTTTAACTCTTCCAAGTGGTGCCTGCATACTCACGTTTTTGTCTCTTAGCAACTTCTGTAGCCGACATTTCCTCTTCTTCTGAAAATTGAGTTGATATGGTGTTGAAAAGAACAAATGTAAGGGATTGTGAGCTTCAAAGACCTGACTTCTATATTGCTCAATATCAGACTTCAAATATCAAAATGTGTCTCTTAATCTCTGCTCTAATTATGAGACTGGAATTATTCATATTTAAACACAGACACACTTTTGAACAGTGCCATGTTCTGCCTTCACCACCAACAGTATTCCAACCAAAAGTATATTACTTCCCCAGTGGGGATTATTTTAAATACACTAGACTTCATTTAAGCAGATGTTCCCTAAGGTTCCAATTCTGCTTGCAAACATAAGCAAAATAAACTCCACCATCATTATGATTATTAGCTGGACAAAAGGAGTTAACAGAGAATGTTTAACAAAGAAAATAATTTATAAAAACCTATAGGATACTACTGCTGTAGAGAGTCAGATTACATTGCTATTTGTTATTATATAAAGAACATAGCTTTTGGTTTTAATTTAAAAAATCTATTATGAAATTCAGTTGGGACATTAGGGCATCTGGAATGAGAAATGGTGAGAAGAAAATAGAAATCTGGATGGAACAGAAATTGAAATCCAATAACATTATCAAAGTTTATAAGCCCAAGTTGTAGAACCAGCTGATTTTCATTCAAATCCTGGATTTGTCATGACCCTTAGCATGGCATCTTAAATGCCTCTGTCTCCAAATCCATACCCCTAATCTGGTATAATTATAATAATACTGACCAACCTCAAAGAGATGTTAGGTAGCTTAGAAAACGTACAGTTACCATACAAAGGTCCAATATGACTATGGCTATCATTACTGCAGACATTCCACACCTATTTCAAACATCAAAGCCGAGACAAGCTCTAAGATGAATTAGGACAGAAACAGAGCCTCATTCTCTGCATGGCAAAATTCCATTCTGATGGTTCACCTTGTATAATCATGTTCTAAAAGGCAAACTGATATTTCAAAATAACCACCCCCGTCATTCGGTTTTCAGCTAGCACAACCTACAGACTAGGGGAAGCCAATCAGAGTTTCTCTTGGAATTTAGAGACAACTTCAGCATCTGTCTGGAGCTATAAAATCAGTCTGCGAGTAGCCATATTTAGTCATGGAGACAGAAAAGCAAAGAGAACTGGTCTGCAAAGAGAATGAGGACACAAAAGCCCACTGCAGAGTAGAGAGGAAAGATGAAACTGAGTCTTAGTTACCTTCCACTTTCTAGGCTCAGATTCTGTTGTGGGCTTGAGTGCAATCCTGTCCTTGGGCTTGGGAGAGATGCATTCATCCTCTTAATGTATCTTTCACTCCTACATTTGTAAATACAAGCTGGTTTCTGTTACTCACAGTCTAAAGAATTCTAACTAATCACCTATTTTAGTATCAGGTGGAGGGCTGAGAATAACAGACCCTCAGAGAATGTGGAACTGGCTTTCAGGAGAGGGTCAGCTTGATTTCTCAACCCAGAGAGAGAAATTGTTAATCTGTATCATGCAGCAGTGAAGTATTTGATTAAGTAATATGCGTTGGCTCTTGAGATTTAGGCTAAGTGCTTACCAGAAATGAAACATTAGTGGAAATAGTAGCAAATAACGATATATGTGAAAGTGTGCTGTTTGCACTCTGAGATGTTTAGTTTTAGCCCAGGATATGCTTCAGTCCTGCATTCGTCTGCAAGCAGATAAAGAAAATCTGGGTCGGTGATTAAAAACATTTGAGATCTAGGCAAAACAATTTACCATAAATCACATGAACTGCAGTTGGTTCATATACCAGGTACTATGGATAAGATTGAAGCAATGGTTTCAAAGTACAGAATCGAAATTTGAGGGATATGTATGTTAAACCTTACCACCTGCCTCCCCTTCCATGTCTTTCAAGCAGTCTTCTAACATTTGTTCCCAGAAGTAATAATCTTTTCATTTCACTGTAAGCCTCATTTCATCACTACATGGTCAGGAGGAAGGTACAGGACCCGGTCACGGTTAAGAAAGGCTCCTTCCTCATTCTACTGTTACCCATCCATGGTTTGTGGCCGAGGTCAATCAGCAGGGGATGGTGAGAACTGGTCACAACTCATAATCACAGGAAGGGAACTTTCATGGTAAAATAGGGTTTGGAGAGTGTCCTTATAGGCAGTGTCTTGTGGAAATGTTTTTCAGCAATTTCAGTTCCCCCAAATAAAGTCAAAAGACAGCCCAAGAAGTTTCAGGGCAGAGGCAGTATAAAACTCTGAGGAACAGTTATCCATGATAACAAATAGTGCAGGAAGTATTATCCCCTTGGGTCACCCTCAGATCCAAGATCAAACAGCACTAGGAAGTAAGGGGTGCCCAAATACCTATGTGTATGTGCCTACCCACACCCACAAAGAGGAGCCTTCCTCATGCTCCTCCCAGGGGAGGCCTTGAAGAGCACTGCACAAGGAAAAGATCAAGATTGATTTCATCAAAGATTCATTCCGTTTTTTCCCCCACCATTTTTTTAAAAAAAATTTTATTGGAGTAGAGTTGATTTACAATGTTGTGTTAGTTTCAGGTGTACAGCAAAGTGAATCAGTTATACGTATACATATACCCATTCTTTTTCAGACTCTTTTCCCATATAGGTTATTATAGAATATTGAGTAGAGTTCCCTGTGCTACACAGCAGGTCCTTTTTAGTTATCTATTTTAAGTGTGTTGGCCACAATTAAGATTATAATTTCAGGTAGCAGTATATAAGAACAAACTGAAAATGAACTCGAGAAAGAATGAGTTTCACTTAGAGAAAACTGACCCATTAAAATGCCCCTCAGATGTTTTTGTCCAACAACATCCGCCTTTTGGGAAAACCATATTTTCCCTGTTCCTTTTGGATCTAATGGGTCTGAGAACCTCAGTACCTCTTCACTCTCCCCACAGCCACAGTGGTAAGCAAATGGCCTAGCCTTCCATGTTCACTATTAAAGCAAAAAAGAGAGAGAGAGAGGGCCAGGCTGCTCAAATCATCTACATAGGGCCAACCAGAGGTTGTCTCCAGAATCAAAATCCCAACATTTAAATTTTTTTAATCATAAAATATCTTGGCCGTACTAAAATGTATAAGGAATAATATAACAAGGATCCATGTAACCAATACAGCCCTTACATACCCCACCACAGGCCATCCTGTGATCTTGGAAAGTTAATCATTCTCCCCAGTTTTCATTCCCATGTCTGTCCTGATACTTGATTCTTTACTTATGTACATACCCCTAAATGATATATAGGATTATGTTGTAAAGTTTAAAATGATATCCATATATCATAATGCAATTAGAGAAGTTAGAAGCTGTCTTTCTGCTGAGATTGTTAAGCTGAGGTGGGGAAGGATGGCCTCTTCCTTTCCTAACTGAATGGATGAATGTGAAGAAAAAGGAAATTAAGCCAACTTATGAAGGACAAAAACTTTAAACAGTTGGGAAGTGGAGGGAGAGGACATTTTAGTAAGATGATAGAGTCCTGGATATAGCTAACTACAAAACCATCAATCCAGCTCCTGTTTTAAACAGAATTTGAGTTGGATTTTGTCCCTTGCAACCCAAGGAGTCTTCATATATAAATTGGTATCTTAAAAAGGAATACTTCAGGTAACAAAATGTATGATGCAAATAGATTGAACTGCATTTTTTTTTAATAGACAATTGGCCATGGGTGGGCCCATGACCAAAACAATATCAATCGTGAGTCTTCCACTGGATTATATATTTGGATACTGGAGAAAAAACTGGGATAGCACACCGTGAATCTAATAGTGACCCATCTTCCCTAGACACGTGGAGAAAATCCCTCGGTAGTTGAGAACGTTAAGTTTACATACAGAGGGAAGCAGTGGAGGTAGAGGTACACATATTGGAAAATATTTTGAACTCTGAAATCTAGTTGAATCTAATCTAGAGTCAAGAATTTCCAAATTAATGATCTAATAACTTTCCCTTTTAGTTTTAAGTTAGTTTGAGTTGCTCCTGTCTTAAAAGTCCTGATCTATTCCCTATGGTATAGCTCTGTGTAAAGTAAAGACTATTACTTCAGGATTACTCTAATTATGGAGTAGTTAAGTGTTTGCTGTTAGGCACTGGTTGGTTGAATCGTGGATAGGATATCTTTGGATATATGGAAAGAAAGACATAGATGAGCTGAGAAGTCAAGAGTAGGACATGACATGTCTTTTTTGCAGTGCAGACAATTGCACTGCTGACAATAATCGTCCTTCCTCTGGGAACTTCCCAAGCATCGGGAGGGTGAGAGGGCAGCCATCTATAAATTGCATCAACTCCTGGATCCTAACAAGATCAGGAAGAGCTTACTGAAAAAACCTGGACAGATGACACTTTCTCTCTATTTAGAAATGATCTTGAGAATGAACTAGTTACTCGTGGCATGTGCCTGGAACCACAACATGTAAACTCGGTGGCCGTGGCAATGCCATTTCGTCTTAAAGATGAGAAGCAGAGAAAGCCATTATGCAGAAATGGAAAAACCGATGCAGATGTGCAGAGATAAACAAGAGAAATGGAAGGAGATTTTCATGGCTCTCCTGGGCCTAATCCCATTGTCTTCTGAGGCTCAACGCCATTCCAGCCCCCTTATGTTGCTTCTCCACCTCTGCAAATTCAATTAACCTTCATTGTGTACTTGCCCAACCATTAGCTGGGTTCTGTTCATTTGCAACTGTATGTTTCAAAACAAAACAGCTGTGCCATTATAACAATAACTTTGATGGCTATGGTAATAGTAATGTTAACTAAAATTAATCAAGCATTTTTCATAACTTTATATGACATATTATTTAATCTTCTCTATAACCTTATGAGATAGATGTTATTATTTTCCCCAATTTAAATATGATAAAATGAATGTTAGCAAATATTGTTACATCTTTTATTGAAAAATATTCAGGCAAGTTATTAGTATAAATTAAAGAATTAATAAATGTTGGGTTCCTTTAAATAAACTGTGATATTATATTACACCTCCAACAGAAAAGGTGAGAAATTATCCCAGGAGTTCTCTTTTTCTTTCAGTTATTTTTTTGATAGTGGTTATTCACTAGCATGGTATGATAGTTATTAAGAAGTAAATACTGACCATCAGGTGGCATTATGAGTCATTTTGACAGATACTATAATTTAATCCAAAAGTCCCCCAAAACAAACAAACAAAAATGATACCCCACTGATACTGACCCTATTTAAAGTTCTCATAGAAAACCTTGTGATTATGTTCAGAGAGATAACACATAGTGCATTGTGGCTTCAGGATCTGGCTTTGTTTTCCCCTGATATTTTTCTTAGTTGAAGCTCTGGTTTTAAATTTTAAACAAATGCTTACATGACTCAGACAATTTGATGTAACATGAAAGAGCAACTTTGACCCTACCCAAACAGAACCTCCGTGGCTGCCTAAATAAAATGTCTGAAAAAAAATTAACCATGGGAAATCTTGCCTATGGCATGACTTATCATAATATAATTTAATATAAAGACAGAGTTTCAATCTAATATAACATCGTATCTTCTACCATACTGCGTACACTCTTATGTAGCACTCACTACATATTTTTGAGAAAATCAATGTGAGGTGGATCCAATTTTGAACTGTATCCAGGGATGACTTGTATATGACCCAGAATGATTTCATTTCAAAAACCTGCCACTGTCATAATTTCCTGTTGTTAATATTCCACAGATTACTGGAATGCATTTTCACTGCAAACATTTGTTTTCATGCCTGGCTCCCCATTAGATGGATTTTCTTAATATCAGAGACTGTGCCGTCCTTATTCACCTTCTTTCTTCAGTGCCTAGTACATTGTGAGCACTCAGTAAAAATGGGTGAAATATATCCAACATATGATTATCCCAAGGTTCCAGGGCACTCAACACAAGGAGTACACAAGTAGTCTGGCCATCTGGTATGTCTCCTTATTGGTGTCATCTACAGACTTCTTAGACACCCAAGATTCCTTGAAGACTCTAACATCTGGTTAGCTCTCTGATTCCTGGTGAGTGCAGAATACACATAGGTCATCTTTCCAACACACCCTGGTTACTAGATTTTTGTTGATCCTGTTGTTAATCTCTCCTCCAATAATCTTAGCCTGCAACCCATCTCAGGAGCCATGCCCACTGTCATACCCTGGACTTGGCCATTACCAATAATGACACCCTCTCTGTGATGTTCATTTCAAATATCCCTCTCTGACCACCACCTTCATTCTTCTCATTGTTCCCACTAGACCTCTAATATCTAAAACCTTAACTCCATGGGCCTTCAATTCCTCAACTCTGACATCTTTTTACTCCTCTTTGCCTCCCTCATTCCTCATTCCTCTTCTATCTTACTTAGATTCAATGTTCATCACTAGGATCATTCCCTTACCTATACCCTCGATTCCCACAATGCTCTTTCCCTCCATTGTATTCTCCTAGCCAGGTTCCCAGTTCTGGGTGCATATAACTATCTCCTCTGCACATACACCCAAGGAGAGACTAGAGCTGGAGGAAAACCCACCACCATGCTGCCTGGTCCCAGTTCACATCTATGATCACTAACTTCCAGCAGCCCACCGCACGGCACCTCCCTTGTTCATTTCATTCTCCCACTGTTCCTCATGACTATTTCCCAGCTTCTCCTCTGTCCCCAAACCTCTAATGTCTCCTCCACCCTCCCACTCACAGCTGATGATTTTGTCCCTTATTTTACTGAGAAAACTGAAGAAATCAGAAAAAAATGTCCTGATATTCCAGCCACCAAATATAAAACCTAAAAATGAAATTTTGCTTTCACCTTTGGGTGAGCTATTCTAACTCCTGGGAAAGGCCAATCCCCTCCACATGTGCACTAGATTCTGTTCCCTGTCACCCACTGGAAGACAGGATGTGGCTTCCTCTCTCCTGCTTCATACACTAATTGTCTCTATTGAATCTTTTCCATGAACATACGAACATGTTATAGTATTTCTCATCTAAAAGAAAATGAAAAAATTATAAAATCTAGTTCCTCAATTCTCTGCTCCTCTTTACGACAAAGTTTCTAAAAAAGTTTCAGGAATCTCTAATATTTGTGGTCTCATTCTTCTTTGAGTTCATTCCCATGAGGTCTTCCCACCCTCTCCCCACCCAAGTGATATGAACAGCTCTTTTCAAAAATATGTGTTTCATTCATATCACCAAATCCAATGGTCAGTTATTGATTTGAACTTAACAGGATCTATCAGCAGCGTGTCACAGTTGATCACTCTGGCCTTCTTGAAACAGAACTCCCGACTCCATGCCCTTTGGCCTCCAAGACACCTCACTGACTGCTCCTTCTGAGTTTTCTTTGCTTATTTACCGTCATCTCTTGGATTATAAACACTGGTGTCCCTTAGCTTGTCCTTTGACCTCTTCTTTATCCATATGTATTCATTAGGTGATCCCTGATGAGCCTCCAACCCAGTCCTCTCTCTTGATCTGCAGAATCATTCATCAGATGCTCCCACTATATTTTAACTTGGAAGTATAATAACATCTAAAACTAACATATCCAAAGTTAAGTTTTGGTTAGGCTTGTCCTTCAAAAATGAACAAAACAAAACAATTCGCCCCACCAGCAATCTTCCCCAAATCAGTAAATAGTAATTCCATTCCTTTTTATTTCAGCAAAAAATATGGGTGCATGCTTGATTTCTCTTTTTATAATGTAATCTGCATTCAACCTACTAACAAATTCTATTAGATTGTCCTTCAAAATACATTCCAAATCTCACCATTTATTATTATTCCACCCCTGCTTAATCCTGGTCATTTTTTCCTTGGACTATTGCAGAAACCTCCAAACTTGTTAACCTGCTTTCACCTTTGCTCCCACATTTGCTAAGCTTACATTCTGCTTTATTTAATAGGAGTACACAAGCAATAGCATGAACAAGATAGAAATTTCCAGGAGGTTCCATTGTCATCAGGCACCTGGCATCCTTCTATGTAACTGTTCCACTGCACTAATCTAAGAGGTCTGCTCCAGCTCGGGCATCTGTCTGCATTCTGAGAAGTGAGGGGAGAGAAAAACACAAGGAAGAGATCACTTTCATCCTTTAAGGAGTCTCAGTGGGAGTCTTCACATAAAATTTCTACTTATTATTAGCCAGAGCTTTGTCACTTGGCCATGCCTAACCACGAGAAGTGGGGAAGTATGGAGATGTTCTCATCAATGTGTTGAGTTAATCATCAGTGTTCTGTTACCAGAGAATAAGAAGAAAGTAAATACTGGGAAGGATTCAGCAGTTTCTGCCACACTTTCCCATTGTGTATTCTTCAGCACCTGCAGTTATTTTCAAGAAGAAGAACCATCCAGGCACCTAGTTGCTGTGTGACTAGAAAGAGACTCTTACCTTAGTTCTTGGAAGAGCATCTTAGCTGTTCTCTTTACCTTTGCCCCATAATGTCTATTCTTACAGAGCAGCCAGAGTGAAACTTTAAAAATATGTTTAACATTATCATTCTTCATTATAAAACTGTCTAATGGCATATCATCCCACTCATAGTAGTGGCATATCATCCCACTCATCCAACATCCTTACAATAGCCTGCAAAGTCCTGCACAAATTTTCCTCTGGCTACATCTCTGACTTCATTGACTTTGAATTGCCCTCATGCTCACTGTTCTGCACATGTGGTCCTTGCTGCTGTTACTTACATATTTCACACATAGTCCTGCTGCAGGGTCTTTTCACTCACTGTTCCTTCTGGCTCCAGGATATCCTTTCCTCAGCTTTCTTATGGTTTATCAGACATGACCTTCCCCAACTGCTCTACACAAGAGAAACTCCCCCAGTCATTGTCTAGCCCGTTTCACCCTTTTAATTTTTATTCATCTACTGAAACCACCTGCCTTGGCCAGGCACGATGCTAACCACTTGCATGAGTTGTCTCACAACAGGAGGTCCTGATAAGGAACATGGTGCTGGCATGGAAAACTCACCAGGAGAATTCAGGAGGGGCTGAAAGGAGGGAGGAGATGCCAGCCCATAATATGTCCTACCAGCCTCCCAGAATCCTTTTGCTAGAATCCATCTTGGCTGAGAGAATCACGCACCACCAGGAAGGACCCTGCTTCAGACCAAATCTGAGCCAAGCAAGATGATTGGCCAGAGACAACCGAGAAACTACCTCCATTATCATAAAACTTGAGATTATGAGCCACGTGGCAGAGCAGTTCTCCTGGTCTCCCTTACCTTGCCGTTCTCCACCTGGGTGCCCCTTCTGAATAAAGTCTTTTGCTTTGTCAGCAGGTGTGACTTCTCAGACAACTCATTTCCAAGTTTTAGACAAGAGCCCAGTCTTGGACCTTGGAAGGGGTTTCCCTTCCTGCAACACTTACTCTATACATTTTTGTTTGTTTTTATGATTTTTGTGGTCTCTTCTTATCACCATGTAGTCTTTTCAAGGGTGAGGATTTCATCATATTTGTTCACAACTCTATCTAAAAGCATCAAGAATAGCATTTGACACACAGAAGGCATTCAATATATAATAGGGAGTAAATTATATTTATTAATGCTAGTTGGGAAAAAGTTAACATCTAGAGTAGAAAATAACTTTTTGAGTTCATTAACTTTAGCTTTCTGTATCCCTTTATATGAATATTCATTTAATAATGGTTTTATAAGGGAGCAGTTTGCCACACCAAAATATGTCTCTTTGGCATGAGAATTAATTTAGGCTGTTTTTCAAAACAAGACTCAGGAAATTCTTCTCATTACCTCACCCTTAACTGCCTAAAAGGATTTAGACAAAGGGCCCATTCCTAGAATAGAGCTATTACCAGAGATATCTGGAAAGAATATGGGCTGGGTGTGGTGGGGGAACTTGGCAAAGCCTAGAAATCAGAGTTCACTTTGCACCCTGTGAGCCCTGCCTAGCCCAGCAAACGTTTGTCTTTCCATCTCCATGTGAATATGCTTCCTCCCATTTGAAATCCCAACAATTTGCCACAACATCCTGGTTTGTCTTCAGATGAAGGTGGTATTTTAAGGTAAAGGTTTTAGTTCATTTTGGAGAGTAACTCAGTTTTCCTGAGTCTCTCCCATATATATATATGTTATTAAACTTTTATTTGATTTTCTGTAGCTAATCTGTCTCATGTCAATTTAATTCTTAGACCAGCCAGGAGAACTTAGAAGGGGAGAGGAAAATGTCTTTCTCCCTGACGGCTTCATAGGGAACATTAGAAGTGCTGCTACATAAATGCTCTTGATCATTCTGATCCCCTGGTGTGAAACATGACAATTAAATACATACGTCCCATATAAAATGTTCATGAAATTTAAATAGATTTTCCTTACCAAGGAGTTTTGCTCAAGGAAGAATCAAAGTTAATGAAGCATCTTAGAATTACACTTAAATAGTTACAAGACTCACTGAAGCCAAATTTTTCACAGTGAGTGAAGAGTTCTAGAGATTTTCATGTGTATGAATAAAGTGATTAGCTATTTCAACCTCTGATGATGAGGGTGTTGAAAGAGATCCTCTGATAATTTTCTATTGCTAGTATCCAAAATGTTCCAAGGTTTCTCCTTAGAAATAGATGTTTGGTTAAAAATGTTCCCTATATTTTTTCGAGTATCCATTCTGTAAGTTACTACTGTACTGAACTAACCTGACCATCTAATTCATTAACTTGGTTTATACTTTAATGGCTTAGTCTGGTTGGTCTTAAAGAAATTAGTTTTTTTAAGCTGAATTCAAATTTAAGAACAATTTTTCCTTTTGTCTTAGCTGTATGTGGATTGTGTTGCTTTACTTCCTAGAGATTTTGGATAGTTAATGAAAATATGTAAAATTTATTCATCGAGGACTTACTATTGAATCTTTATACCAGCTTAATGAAGTAGACATCATTAGCCTATTTTGAAGATGGATAACCTAAGATTCATACTATCTTTTCATATGCTTAAGATCTATTTGCATTTTCTTTCTTTCTTTCTTTTTTTTTTTTTTTTTGCGGTACGCAGGCCTCTCACTGTTGTGGCCTCTGTGCTCCGGACGCGCAAGGCTCAGCAGCCATGGCTCACGGGCCCAGCCCCTCCGTGGCATGTGGGATCTTCCCGGACCGGGGCACGAAACCCGTGGCCCCTGCATCGGCAGGCGGACTCTCAACCATTACGCCACCAGGGAAGCCCTATTTGCATTTTCTTATTCTGATAATTTTTAATCATACATTTTGTCCACTTTTCATTGGTTGATGATTATTTTCTTAACTATTTGAAGGAGCTTTTTTCTAAGCTAGGGAAATTAAATCTTTGTCTGAAAGTTACAATTATGTTCTAGTTTGTCTTTATACTGATTTTTCTTAAGGGGATTTCAGCCATGCAGAAACTTTAAAAATTTTCACTTCTGAGTAGTCAAATTTGTCAATATATTATTTCATGGCTTCTCTCTCTGTTTTGTTTTATTTTTGTATCATATTTGGAAAAAGCCTTCCTCATTCTGAGATTAAAAAAGAATTGTCCCCACATCAACTAAAATGACTACTTAAAAAAAAAACAGAAAATAACAAGTGTTAGGATGTGAAGAAACTGAAACTACAGTGCATATCTGATGAGAATACAAAATGATGCAGCTGCTATAGAAAACAGTATGGCAGTTCCTCAAAAAATAAACAGAGAATTACCATAAGATCCAGCAATCTCATTTCTAGGTGTATACACAAAGGAACTGAAAGCAGGGATTTGAACAAAATTCAAGTAGTATTAGTCACAAGAGTCAAAAAGTGGAGAAAACTCAAATGTCTTTCAACAGATGAATGGGTAAACAAAATGTGGTATATACATACAATGGAATATTATTCAGCATAAAAATTGAGCAAAATTCTGATACATGTTACAACATGGATGAAATTTGAAAACATTGTGCTAAGTTAAATAAGCCAAGCACAAAAGGGCAAATATTATATGATTCTACTTGTTTGTGGTACCTAGATTAGCCAAATTCATAGAGACAGAAAGTAGAATAGTGGTTACTAGGATCTGGGGAAGGGAGGAATAGGAAGTTATTGTTTAGTGGGTACAGATTTTCAGTTTGGGATGATAAAAAAATTTCTGGACATGGATAGTGGCGTTGGCTTCACAATAATGTGAATGCACTTAATTCCACTAAATTGTACACTTAAAAATGGTTAAAATGGTAAAAAATTGTGTTATGTATATTGTACCATAATTTAAAAAACAATTATCCCATTATGTCATTTAATACTTTTGTAGTTTCACTTTGTGTTGGACCCTGGTTGCAAGAACCAGGTCAATTTTAAATAAGAAAAGTTTATAGGAAGCCATTTATTTATCCAATTTTATGCTAGTTTGTTTATTATTAAAATGGAATTTATTTTTTAAATACTCATAAAAACCACATTATGGAGACTTTCCTGAAATGTATACTTAAGTAGAAGATAAAGTAAAACCTGTTTTTATTTGTTGTACTTCAAGAAGGGAAAAGGAGGAGATACTTTGCAGGCTCTTTTTTTTGCTAGGTATTATCAAAAATTAAAATTGGATAATCATACTAAAAGATAAGTCAGGGTCAGATTTTTATCTTCATAAGTTCTTCCCCTTTAGAAAATGTCAATTTAGTAACATCTCTGGTGTTATGGTTTTATTAACAGTACATTAACATCTAGTTAAAATGAATTTTTTCAAAACTCATATGAGAATTTAAGGGTGACTTATAATGCTTATTTTTTTCAAATAAATAAACTGTATTTCTCCAAAGACTACAACTTCCACTATAATGATGATTGTTTTCCCCCAGGAATTTCAACCAATATTTTTATATAAAATCCAAGGGTTCCATCTTATTTTAACTTAACACTCAGGGAGTGATACTAAAATTTTAGAAATTACTCTAAATACACACCTGCTAACAGGACTATGTGCCATGTGGCTGTTGCAAAGTTATCATGTGTGAGAGTGGAAAGTGATAAATTCAGAGAGATTTCTGGGGCCAGGTTATGTAAGGCCCTGCACATTCTGGTGAAGCCTGTGGATTTTTATCCAGTGGGATACAGGGAGGCACTAGAGGGATTTTAGCAGAGGAGTAATTTATATGAAAGTGAAGGTTGGACTGCAGTGTTTGGAAGATTCTGCAGAAAGGTAAGGGCGGAAGCAGCTGGATCAGTTAGGTAGCTATGTCAGTAGTCCAAACGAGGCATGAGGGTTATGTGGTCTAGGGTGGTGGCCCGAAAATTGTTGAGAAATGGTTGGATTTGAGGTATGTTTTGAAGTTGGAGTCAGGGGGATTTGTTCACAGATTGGCTATAACTTTTTAGAGAAAGAGAGGAGTCAAGGATGAGTCTGAGATTTTGGAATTAGGAAATCTATATTGGGAAGAAGTGGAAAATTAGATAGACACAATGAAGCAGAATAAAAGAGCATTTCAGTGCCAGATGGAGTCGTCTGGGCTTGCTCCTGTAAGCATTACAAAGTTGCTTTAAGATCTTGGGAAGGAGAGCAGCATGATGTAAGAGGTGCTGTTGGATCACCGGCTGCATTGTCTAGCTAGGCTGAGAGAAGGCTGACGAAGGCAGGACTAAGGAAACAGGACTGTGCTAGTTTCTGTCTGAGGCTGGTAAGACTGGTTCCTTCTCTTCCCCCTTTGGGAATGGAGGCCCTCACACCCAGTGGTTCCTTGTCTATCTGTCTGTCAAATATGCCCTCCAGTTCCCAGTGAAATCTGTCAGAGTGAGAACATATTAGAATTAGTATGGTGGGTCACACAGCCCCCAGTCACAAAGGGAGTTCACATGCCTCCCATAAAACGTTCCTGGCAGTGCACTGAGCAAGTTTGTGGAAACTCAGCTCAGACTATCTGATTTTGCATTCTGGTTTTACTGCTTCCATTTACCCAACTTTGGGCAAATTATTTAACTTCCCCACATCTCAGTTTTCTCACTTGGGAAATAAGGTTAAAATAGTACTCAACTCATAGGGTCAAGGTGGGAACCAAATGAGCCTTACGTTTTAAAGCATTTGGACAGTAAACGTGAGCTGATTTTTTCTTTACGTTTCAAAAAAATCAATGTGGACTAATCCTTAGGATATGTTCTATAGTAATCTTGGTATGGATTGATTAGGATTTCCAGTAGACGAGAGTGAGAAAAATTATTTCAAGAGAAGAATAGCAGAATTTGATATCTCGATAAAGGAAATAAAAGTGTAAATGATGACGCTGAGTGACTGGGGAAGAGTGGTGTCCTAAACAAGTAATGAGGAAAGAACCCATATTTCAAAAGGGGAAGTTGGCAAATTCTTTTGGAAATGTATTTATTTAAATCAATATTTTTGGATAACCATATGATGCAAATTATACTTACAACAAAAAATGATTCTCTAATTGCCTGTCACAAAGTTTCTCTCTAGCTGTAATGCAGAGATTTATTGATTAGGGGAGAAAAGAAGAACAAAATTCTCAAGGAGAATAAACTATGTGTGATCACTTCCAAATATAAATTTATGAGAAAGGAACAATTCACCATTATTATAAGGCTGTGTTTCTATTTTAAAATGGTCAAATGCATTTCTCCTGGATTGAGTGTCTATTCTATTACCATGCAGATTTACAAATTGTGTTTATGTTGACTGGGTGATGTTGTTATTGATCATATATGATTACATGATTTAGTTTGTTGTGTGTTTTCAAATAACTATCAGCCAGGAATATTTTCATCTTCTTTAATGATAAGAAAAGTATTTAAGACACAAAAGCTTTGATTTTCAAAAAAAAGTTGTCTAAGTAATTAATGTGACATTTAGGCATACTGAAAAGAGGTCTGAATTTCTGAGATTAATATGCTTATTTATGAAAACTATTCCTATACCTACTACTCATTTGAGGGCCTTTAATTCTTAGCATATGTGGTAGGAAGAATAATAATGACCTTCCAAAGATGTCCATGTTCTAATCTCCCAAACCTGAAAATATGCTACATTATATGACAAAGAAGTATTAAGATAGCAGATGGGATCGAGATTGATAATCTCCCCTTGAGATGGGGAGATTATCCTAGATTATTGTGTGTGTGGGTGAGGATGTAATCACAAGGGTTACGATAGATGTAAGGCGGAGAGAAAAGAGGGAGAAGCAGAGAGATGGCAATGTGAGAAAGACTAGACCGGCCATTGCTGGACTTGAAGATGGGAGTAGACCATGGACCAAGGAAAGTGGGTAGCTTCTAGAAGCTGGAAAAGGCAAGAAAACAGGATTCTCCACCAGAAACTCCAGGGCGAACACAGGCCTGCTGACACCTTGATTTTAGGCCAAAGAGACCCATTTTGGACTCCTGAGCTCCAAAACTTCAAGACAGTAAAGTTGTGTGGTTTTAAACCACTGAGCTTGGGGTAATTTTTTACAATAGCAATAGAAAACTAATGTAACACCTAAAGGAGATATTGCAAAATGTGTACAGAATAAAGTTTGAGAAAAAGTTTTGGACTTTCAGGAAGTTCAGGAGATGAGAATAATGGAGACAAATGTTTCAATTCAGGATTTATACAACTCCTAATATCTTTCACCAAAGGAAGTGAAGTTATATTTTATACTCAAGTCTCAATTTAGCATCTATAGCATTTTCATTTTAACTTTATTCTCTGATCACTGTCTCATTCTATCTATAGAATTTTCACAGATTTTGGCACACCTATAGCAGTGAACATCAAATACAAAAACTTTAGAATAAAAAATGCTTTATGATACTCTTCTTTAACACATGAGTGGCATTCTTTTTAAAATTTACCAAACCTGTCATTAAATTCTACATGAAACATATAGTTGGGAAACTTCCCTGATTTGAATTTGATTCTATTCAGATGTATACTAGTTAGTTTTATAATCATTAGTCTATATTTCTAGCACTGTCCCCAATTTACAATATTACTTTCAGCACATCACTTGCCCTCATCATATCTTAGATTCCACATTCACAAAGAAATAATTAGAGACACTTAACCCAAGAAGTGAAGTGATAGCTAATTAAATTGTGTCTGTAAAATATACATCTAATAACACCTTTCATCTGAGGATCCCAAAGCACAGTCTATAGATATTAATGAGTATTATTATCTCAAATTTACAAGGGGAAAAAAGGCAGAAGGGATTAACTAGACTAGAGAAAGCCATAAATTCCCCACTGGTGGGAGACTCTCATGGCTGTACTTGCTGTACTTCTATCTGCTTACCAGCATTTTAACCTCTATTTGATATCAGTAGGAAATAGATACATAATCAATAAATTACAATATTATTTATGAATGTAATATATAATATATTACTAATAGAATCAATACTATCCCAAGTCCTAAAACATATAGAAAATGCTCAAGAGAGCCTAGCCTGTGTTTAACAGTCTGTGGAAAGGCTACTCATCTGTGTAACATTTCCAGGATTATTGCTGTCAGACCTAAGTGTATCATAAAGAGAAAGGAGATTTTAATATTTGTGTCATCAGTCACATTAGCTTTGCTAAAATTGTGGAGGGCTCTCACAACAGACAATGCATGGATTATATATAACAATTGAAACTCCTTATAAGTACTGTAATTAATTTAAGAGAACTTTGGCTATTGCATAAACGCTGCTTCTATTATCTTTTGCTTTGTTGTCTACAGTTAATAATACTGCATTGGACACTTAAAAATTTAAGAAGGTAGATCTCATGTTAAGTGCTTTCATTAATAATAATAATAATAATAATTATAATGAAAGTGGTGTTCACAAGTTTTTGGATTACCAAAATCAAGTTTAATACAGCTTCAACTACCTCTATCAACATTTTTCCAGGAGCTCCTTCTCCATCCCTAAGTTTATACAAACACCTATGCAAGCTCATATGCTTATTTGGTTCAGAAAAAAATTCCACAGCTTTCACAGCAACCTCAGTTCCTAATGGAAGTAGAATATCTTGGTGGGCTCTGGTCTGCTGTCTCTGTCTGATGCTGAAGTAACATCCAATGTGGGGTCTTTCCCAGCTTCCTTTCCAAAACAGAGGAACCTGTTCAGCAGGACAGCTCCACTTGTGACTCTTTTCCCTCAGGTCCAAGTTCTATCATGGGGGCCCCTTGCTTGGGCTCTCAGGCTGTGCTGCTTACTTAGTGTCCCCCTCCTCCCCTCTCCACCATATCCTTGGTGCTCACAGCTACCCAGGAAACTGTGCTTTTTTTTTCAGATCTTGATTCCTAAGAAAGAGACTTCAAATAAGATTTCTCAGGCTCCTGTACCTCTCACAAAACTTTCAGTCCTAAAACTCTCCCCTGTCCCTGTGTGGGTATCCCCTCTTCTTACGATTTTTCCCACATACACACCGCATCTCTAAATGCAAAGCTGCCATAACTTTCTCCTTCTGGGATGCCTACCTGCTCCAAAGGTCATAAAGATTTGCCATCGGTGTTTCAATCCCCATTTTGCAATTTCATCACAGTCATGAAACACAAAAGTCTCTTTTTCCCTGAAATCTTCATGTGAAGAAGGAGAATCTATATTTTACAAATAAGATCTGTCTGCCCTCTTGAGAAGGTAAAGGAGAATAACTGTTATTCCTTCTTGAAGGGCACATAACAATGAAAAGTAAAACCAAGCTAATTTTTCAATAGTTCATTACATGAACTTGCTATGTTAAATCTACAATGAATCACCATGCTCTAATAGTCTTATACAGTGTCTGTGGAGTTCTGGTCTTGCATAGTGACACACCTGTTTTCAGGTGCCACTTCTGTTACCAAACTCAGGTTCAGAGGCTCATTGCTCAAGAATCCAATGCTGAGATACAAGTGTTGGGTAAAAACGTTTACTGAGAAAACTAGCAATCCTGGGGTGAAGGTGGACTCAAGTCCCAAAGAACCAACTCCCCATTGCCAATCAAGGGGCAAGAACTTTTAAAGGGGAGTTTCAGGGGTGTATAGGTGGAGGGAGGGGGATACTTGCAGAAACAGTACAGTCAGTTCTGACAATCATCTTGAAATTAGTCATGCAGTGGTCTGACCACTGTCATCTTGATTGTTTTAAGTACAGTTAATCTTCAGTTCCATGATTGGTTTGTTACAATTTCTTTGAGGCCAGTTCTTGGAATTGTGGCAGCTTATGTCAAGGCTACAGTCTGGTCATCATGTAGTTAACCTCCTCCACCTGGCGGGGACTTCAGTATCTACCAAACAGCTCAAAGGACATGGCTCAAAATATTAGCTCTAGCCCTTTAGGAGGAACTAAAGGTCCTTGACATTTCTTAATGACTAAACTATTATTATTTGGTCTTGTTTGACTATTTTCCTCTGTTTCTGCATTTTCTCACTTCTCTGATTAAACTTATTCTTTGGGTAAAGTTTTTCTACATACAAGAGGCAGGTGGAGGACATGGGGCATGGGGGTCTCTCATGGGAAGATTGCTCCATTACACCTCTACCAGGAAGTGAATCACCCAGCCAAAGGGAGATTAGGGTTTCTTTTGTGCTGTATCCTCCTTATCCTACATTGTGGAATACAACTCATGGGCCTTCTTCTCAGAGATACGGAGAGCTGCAGTAACACATAGCATGTGTCAGATTTTGGAGAGGTGGAAAGACTTGTGAAGAAACCTGTTAATGAGTACTAATACTTTGACTAAGTCTATTTTATAATTTAGACATAAAGGTCTGAAAAGAAAGAGGTGACATACCTTGAAAGGCCCAAGTGGCATAGAACAAGAATTACATGAGACATCTGGAAAAGAGAATTGTGTTGGATGTGGCTATTACTTTAGGTGAGACTTTTCTTAAGCTTTACTATAAGGAAGCACTAGAGATTGAAAACATAACCATTCTTTATTCAGTAGAATTTACTATACGTGTATAAGCTTCTCCTTACCAACTAGTGGAAATAAGCAAGGGTCCATTAATACTACTTTGAAAATAGTGTAGCCTCCAGCTATGTGAGAGCAGGGTCTCAATTCCACCTTTTAAGTCTCTCAAAGTTATTCCTGGGAGTTCCTGGAGTGGTCCCAGAGGGTAGCTCACATTCTTCTCAGTCATTTTTGTTGAATCTTTTTGTGATGTGTGTAAGGTCCTAAGTTAACAAATTGGCTATCTAAAATGGATGTACCCTATCTGTCCACAAGAGTCAAGATGCAGGTCATTAGAGTGTGCAAACCAGTAAACAGCATCTCTCATGGGAGTCTGTCCTAATGAATATTATTTTTTTGTTTGTTTCATATATTTTGTGTGTGACCTGTTAACATCTGTTTTGTGAATATTTGTAAATATTTTCCTGTAAAAGATGTCCTATATTTTTTATTCAATTTTACTTCACCAACTCATTTGATAAATATTTCTTGAACACCTTCTATGTGCAAAACTTGGGCTAAGTAGATGCATTTATGAACAAGGTATAATCTCTGCTCTGTACTCTAATGGGAAATGAGTACAGACAATGATAATTAAAATAAAAAGATATAGGAGAAAGTCGATATGAGAGATATAAATAAATAATTTGTACTTCAGAGGAGGAAAGTACTAGTGTTTGTTGGTATCTCCAATAAGTCTTCAAAGAGAAAGTGGCCTTAAGTTGAGGCTTAATACATGAACATCATGTTTTAAGATAAACTTTATGAATTTATTCTATATTAAAACTGTTTATTTCATATAAATTAGAAAAAAAATCATTTCAAATAGAAGGGAATAAAACTGCCTATAAGCCAGTCAGTCAAAAGTAATTTTGTAATTGTAGAAAATTAAATTATTGGCCACAATTTTTTATCCCCTCCATTTAATACTGTCAATAGTTAATAGTTTCTTTGCTATGCTTTCAGACCATACTGTAAATGTTATTTTGTAATCTGATTTTATCACTCAATATATTGTGGTCAACTTTCTATTCTTTTGCATCATTTTAATGTCTGAATAGCTTTTTTAGCCAGTTCCCCAAAGTAAAAATCTGTATTTGTTAGTTTTAGATTTGGCTGCAAATGAGAGAAAACCAAGCCTAAGAGAAGATTAAACATGGCAGAATTTTTTTCTTACATGCATGAAAGAACTTCTGAGCTGAGATGAAGCCACATGATGTAGGATCCCAGACCCTATCTGTTTCTCAAGTTTCAGGAGGATGGAGTAAAGTTAAGCAAAAGGAAGAACTTTCCCATACACTGCACATTACTATTCTTATTTATATCCAAAGTGTAGAACTTTTTTACATGTCCATGTCTACTTACAAGAGAATCTGAGAAAAGTAGCCTTCAACTCAGGCAACTGAGACCCAGCAAAAAACTAAGGGTTCCATTTTCAAGGAAGAAATGGAGAAAAAAATACCCCACTATAATTGATATTCTCTGTGATTGACACCCATTTTGTTTTCAGTCTTTTAATATCATAAATAACGTTGTGATTAAATTTATAGTTCTTTTGACAGGCAGAAAAGGAGAGGATATTAGATAGAGAATGAAGTGTATTTAGAAAAACTTAGGGACTAGTTTATGAACAAGTAATATAATTTTGTAATAGTGTAAAAGACGAATAGGGGAATAGATGGAAATAAAACTTGTTTTCCAAAGGTATATTTGATCTTGTGTATCTAGAAAGAGAAAAATCCTGAGTTCCAAGATCAATGATATTAGACCCTCATTTTCAGTTGGTTATCTAATCAGCATATGAAGCATTTATGTTTAATAAGTGAACTGGTTAAGGCAACCAATGAAGCCATCTTTGAGCATTTAACCCCCTCTAGGCTTTTATCAGAAGGCAAAATTTTTTTCTTTTTCACATTAAAATAGAAAATCTTTCTGGAATAAATAGTTTAAAATGTGTATGAAAAATATTCTATATTTTTATATATAATTACATTACTTGTTATAATAATAGAAATAATAACTTACATTTCTAGAGATCTCTACAGTTGACATAACATTTTTGCATAAATTATTGCCAAAATGAGCAAAAATATATTATTTTTTACACATGAGGGAATAAAATCTCAAGAAATATTAAATACCTTGCCAAGGATCACACAGCTAATTAGAGTAAAGGACTGGAATTTGGGCTAAAACCTAGGACTTCTGATTTACATAACATCATATTATATTGCTCCTCTGGCCAGAAACCATAAATGCTTAATTTGAATGTAACTGGATTTAATATGACTCACTTGATGAGGAATAAGTAGCAGATCCTTAGTTAGAAATTAATAATAGTTTAAAATTTTTACACCAAACTGTATTAATATCTTAATAGTATTAATACTACTCAATTTGCCACTACTATTTTTGTGAAATGATCTTAAATTAAAAAGCTAGATAATCAGTATCTCCTGATAAGAAGTATTATCCCTTTACTATTTCCTTAACATATATGGCCAAATCATGTTGTGCCTTGGTTAAAAAACAAACAAAAAAACCCAAAACAACCAAAAAACTCTTAGGTGACCAAACACTTAGTCCAGAAAGCTGTGCTGAACCATTCTTTATTTCAAGATCAAAACCTTGTGATCCATGGAGAGTCCAGGTTAAGTGGGAATCTGGAGGTGATGCTCATTCCACTAACAGCCTTTGTTATGATACTTGGAGTAGTAGTTTGTTTGAATGTCCCTTTTTAGATCTTTTGGGAAGGCTTTTTGTAGTGACACTTCCTCTCCTCCCACATAAATGACCTTGCTGACCTCCACACACTTGCTGTTCTCTGGACCTAGTGCAGATCTTTCACTTGGAATGTAAACTATTCAGTTCCTTTAAACTTTACCCCAAGGGGGTGGAAGGGTCTGTGAATATGTCTGATGAATGCCAGATACAAAAGAAAGTAACTTCAGAGTGAAGCTCAATAAAACCAGGCCTTTCATCTCAGTGAGAAGGCAAGCTTCTCACCCAATGATTTTATCCTAAAGTAGTCAGTTTATCGTTCTGGATTTTATTTGAATTATAAAAGTCTGTCAATTACCCTAAATTATGGGTGTGGCCCTTACCCATGTACTTCAAAAAAATAGCCTCAATTAGCTTCTGTGATTCCATCAGCAATACTACAGTTTCCTGAAGAAAACCTGAATTTTCTTTGATCTCTCTTTCCTCCTTGCTGCTCAGAGGAATTAACAGAAAATCTAGGGAGTCAACATCAGTAAAAACAACTAAAATACAATGTGATAAATACAGCTCTTGGACTATGCTCAGAATGCTACAGAAATGTAATAGAGAAAATAATGAATTGGGAGGAAGTCAGGGAAATTTCAGAGGAGGTGATGGTGGAACAAGATCTTGGAGATAATATGATTCCATCCAGCAGAGAAGAGAAGAAAGTGACTCTAGGAGATTGGTCTCAATGACTGAAAATTGTGCAGGTGGGACACTATTTAACATGTTCCTGGAATCTTGAGAGAATGGATTGTAGCCAGAACATAAGTATATATATATATATATATATATATATATATATATATATATATGTTGGGGGTAGGGGTGGGGGCACAGGAGCAACTGAAGATGAGGCTGGAAAACTCTTTCAAATTTTCATTTATTTATAATATTTATAATAACCTTTATAATATAATATATAATACAATATTATATAATCTTTATAGTATTAAAGATTAATATTATTGCTAATTCAAAATAACTTTCTTTTGTGTTTATAAAAGCACGGCATATTCATTGTGGAAAACTTCATGATCTGGCCACTGGACCCATAGCAGCCCCTTCCTTATACTGCTGGACCATAAATTGGATCATCCTCAATCCATTCTGCACACTGTCCCCTGACCAGCTACGCTAATGAGAATTCTTCCTGGCACACTCCTAATTAACGTTACAGACAGGGTGGATGCAGTGGGGCCATGTAGACTTAACTTAGCTAATGTAGTGACTCCCAACCCTGTGACTTCCTAAAAATATCAATACCCATGGGCTTTACCACTAGTTTCTGGTGAATTGATCTGTGCTGGGGTTCTGTTGTCAGTGGAGCTTTAAACAACTGTCAGGTGATACTAATGTGAAGACTGAAAGAAAATCTCTGAGTTAATAGCTAGCCTCACAAACGACCGATCATCCATGTTTCACTTGAATATTTCCATCTTCATGAAGCAGGCTAAGCTATTTGCAGCCAACTCTATAAAATATTTCTTATGTAAAGCTAAAACTGGCTTTTATTTATCTTTAACCCACAGAACTAGTTCTGTGCTGTGACACTACAAAGAATACGTTTATCCTTTTCCACATGACAGCCTGTTAATTACTTGAACATTTGCTAACATGGCCTTCTTGAGTGTTCTTTTTCCTCAAGCTAAGCATACAAAATTTTTTTAAATGTAAAACTGATGTTTTGCTGTTAGCTTAGGCCATCCCTAGCTGGACAGAGAGCTTGTTACGTTCCATAGATCAGATAGATTTACATTTCTGAATGCCTTGCATTCCTGAAAGACATAGTTTACAGACTCAGGTTCGGATGATGCTGCAAGCCAGAAAATTCCTTTTTTTTGTTATCAAACATAGGAATGCCTGGCCTATATCAGAATGACTGAAACATTATCCAACTAGATTTTTTTTTTACTTTAAATAATCATTTGAAGAGTAAATACAGACGAGATTCACTATAATATACTATACTATTAGCTGTAGGAAATACAAAATATTTTATGCTTTGTATTACAGTAAAAATACTTTAAATATTTTTCTTTTTATTTTGGGACCCCAGTTATTTTGAAAGCTGGATTCCCTTGCGTTTTGCTATACGGTCATAAGAAGAAGAAAAAAACCTTCACTCATCTATCAAAAAATGTCTATGAGCTTTTTCTTTGATGATATATAGACCTTTCTATTGTTCAGTGACAAAGATTTCTAGTCTCTCAGTTACTATGTTTACTCATTTGTGGAGATGCCCTCCTACTTCAACTGTGGTCTGCTTAGTGAGGAATTGAATAGAACCCTCAATTCCCTTGCTCCAAAGAAAGTGTCTGACTTAATTATGTAGGCTGGATCTTTGATAACCCATTTAAAATGTCAGCTGTGAAGACAGCCCTACAGATTATGACCACACATCTCACTTCTGGTTGACATTGGCTCATTAATCATAACCCAGCCTATTATCAATTATCCACAGAAAAAAGCCCAAGGGCTGGCAGATATTCAGGATCATCTATAATTAGGTCCCAATTTAACCTTTCTCCCTTTATTACCCATATCTCCCTAAAATGGAGTCCTTATTACATCAGTGTACTCACTGTCTCTCTAAATAATGTCACAGATATTTCTGTCTGCACAACTATACAATTCTCCCTGCAATGCAATGAAGCCTCCTGCCATTCACAGAATCCTTTCTGCCTATACGTAGTCTACTCAACATTTAAATATCAGCACAAGACCTGTCTCTTCCGTGAAAATGTCCCAAAATGCTGAAGTTCCCAAACCTTATAGTTCCTTTGAACACCTGTTGCCTTTATTGCCTATAATGGCAGTTGTAATAGCAACAAAAATAATAATCATATATATAATAAGGCCGTATATGACAAACCAAGAGCCAACATCGTTCTCAATGGTGAAAAACTGAAACCATTTCCTCTAAGATCAGGAACAAGACAAGGTTTCCTACTCTCACTACTATTATTCAACAGAATTTTGATAGCCACATCTATCAGAGAAGATAGCCACAGAGAAGATAGCCACAGCAATCAGAGAAGAAAAAGAAATAAAAAGAATCCAAATAGGAAAAGAAGACGTAAAAATGTCACTGTTTGCAGATGACATGATACTAAACATAGAGAATCCTAAAGATGCTACCAGAAAACTACTACAGCTAATTAATGAATTTGATAGAGTAGCAGGATACAAAATTAATACATAGAAGTCTCTTGCATTCCTATACACTAATGATGAAAAATCTGAAAGAGAAACTAAGGAAACACTCCCATTTACCATTGCAACAAAAAGAATAAAATACCTAGGAATAAACCTACCTAAGGAGACAAAAGACCTGTATGCAGAAAACTATGCAGAAAACTATAAGACACTGATGAAAGAAATCAAAGATGATACAAACAGATGGAGAGATATGCCATGTTCTTGTATTGGAAGAATCAACATTGTGAAAATGACTATACTACCCAAAAGAATCTACAGATTCAATGCAATTCCTATCAAACTATGGATTTCATTCTTCATAGAACTAGGACAAAACATTTCACAATTTGTATGGCAACACAAAAGACCCCGAATAGCCAAAGCATTCATCAGAAAGGAAAACAGAGTTGGAGGAATCAGGCTCCCTGACTTCAGACTATACTACAAAGCTACAGTAATCAAGACAGTATGGTACTGGCACAAAAACAGAAATATAGATCAATGGAAGAAGATGGAAATCCCAGAGATAAACGCATGCACCTATGGTCAACTAATCTTTGACAAATGAGGCAAGGATATACAATGGAGAAAAGACAGTCTCTTCAATAAATGGTGCTGGGAAAACTGGACAGATACATGTAAAAGAATGAAATTAGAACACACCACAACACCATACACAAAAATGGATTAAAGACCTAAATGTAAGGCCAATCACTATAAAACTTTTAGAGGAAAGCATAGGAAAAACACTCTTTGACATAAACCACAGTAAGGTCTTTCTTGACCCCCCTTCTAGAGAAATGGAAAAAAGAACAAAAATAAACAAATGGGACCTAATGAAACTTAAAAGCTTTTGCACAGCAAAGAAAACCATAAACAAGATGAAAAAACAATGCTCAGAATGGGAGAAAATATTTGTAAATGAAGCAACTGACAAAGGATTAATCTCCAAAATATACAAGCAGCTCATGAAGCTCAATATCAAAAGAAACAAACAACCCAATCCAAAAACATTTAGAAGAACTAAATAGACCTTTTTCCAAAGAAGATATACAGATTGCCAACAAACACATGAAAGGATGCCCAACATCACTAATCATTAGAGAAATGCAAATCAAACCTACAATGAGCTATCACCTCACACTGGTCAGAATGACCGTCATCAAAGAATCTACAAAGAATAAATGCTGGAGAAGGTGTGGAGACAAAGGAACCCTCTTGTACTGTTAGTGGGAGTGTAAATTGATACAGCCACTATGGAGAACAATATGGAGGTTCCTTAAAATCTAAAACTAGAACTATCATATGACTCTGCAATCCCACTACTGGGCATACACCCTGAGAAAACCATAATTCAAAAAGAGACATGTACCACAATGTTCATTGCAGCACTATTTACGATAGCCAGGACATGGAAGCAACTGAAGTGTCCATTGACAGATGAATGGATAAAGAAGATGTAGCACATATATACAATAGAATATTACTCAGCCATAAAAAAGAAGCAAAATTGAGTTATTTGAAGTGAGGTGGATGGACCTAGAGTCTGTCATACAGAGTGAAGTAAATCAGAAAGAGAAAAACAAAGACTGTATGCTAACACATATATATGGAATCTGAAAAAGAAAAATGGTTCTCACAAACCTAGTGGCAGGACAGGAATAAAGATGCAGATGTAGAGAATTGACTTGAGGACACAGGGAGGGGGAAGGGTAAGCTGGGATGAAGAGAGAGAGTCATATTGACATATACATACCACCAAATGTAAAATAGATAGCTAGTGGGAAGCAGCTGCATAGCACAGGGAGATCAGCTTGGTGCTTTGTGACCACCTAAAGGGGTGGCATAGGGAGGGTTGGAATGAGACACAAGAGGGAGGGGATATGGGGATATATGTATGCATATAGCTGATTCACTTTGTTATACAGCAGAAACTAACACAACACTATAAAACAATTATACTGCAATAAAGATGTTAAAAATAATAATCATCATCATCACTGTTTAATGTTACCATTTTACTGAGCACTCTTCTGGGCAATTCATATATATTGTTAACCCTGAGGGTAGATCTTATTTTACCTGTTTTACAGAAGAGGAAACTGGGACTCAAACGGGTTAAGCAACTTGCCCCATATGACAAAGCTACTAAGGAGTGGAATTAGGATCAATTTCTGGTCTACCTGACTCTATCATATCAGGTCACCTTACTTCTATGTCTGCTTGGCCCTGAATCATGCACTGGCTGGTATTATTATTTAATTTTGCTATACTTGAGAAACATTATATTTAACTTGTAAAATAATAATTTAGAGTAAATCAGCATCATGTTAATACTTACGTATAAAGTGTAACTATACAAAACTCAACACTATTTTAAAAGCCTGAAACAACCTGAGGGGCACTGTCTCATTTGCTACCCCAAAGTCAAGTCACACCTCTATTCCTAGTCAACGATCTCCTTTCCTTTGTTAGAATTTAATTACATCCATTCTAATTAAGGGATTGCATCCAGATGAAATCTACACCCTTTAGAAAGTGAGAATTGGCACACATATGTGGATGGTGAGTTTCCCATAATTCTTAGATGACTTCCTAAGGAATTAATTCTCTTTCCAGTGCCTTCTCTGAATGGTTGGCTCTATCTCCCGTAGTTCCCACGTTACCCTCCTGCTTGCCTGTGACCAAACCTCTACCTGCCTCTAGCAGCTTTGCCTTCCCCAAGTACAGTTCGATGAACCAGGGTCTCCAATTGTGGTTCTGTGTCATGTTCACCCAGAGCTCTGCTCTTCTTTCAAGGTTGTGGTCAAAATGCGTGGTAATGAGCGCCGCTTCCCCAGGCCCCTCTGCCTCACTGCCTAACCTGCTTGCACTGTGTTAGAAGCCAGTCCAAAAGAGTGCTTGATCCAAACTGTGACCTGAATGCTAGCCTTTCCAGTACCATAAAGGTATTTCTGGCAGCAGGACTTTTCCATCCTTTTAAATCAAACAAGATTTAGTATCTGCGGGGGATTGGTTCCAGGACCTGCCATGGATACCTAAATTCACGGGTGCTCTAGTCCATTGTGGGCATTCTGTATCCGCGGATTCTGCACCTTCTGTGCTTGGTTGAATCTGCAGATTGGGAACCTGTGGATACGGAGGGCAGACTGTATCCATCCCCAGCCAAGGATACACCTGCAATGACTTAGTCTTAGGACTTTTGATAGTAAACGGAGAAACAAGAGCCAATCTCAGCAATATTGGTGATGTGAAGGAAGCGGTAGAAAGGCACCAAGGCAAGACCTGGCTTCAGTGTCGGAACTTTCCTGCTTTAATACTGTGCAAAATGTACAGTAGGATAGAATCTTTCTTCTCAATCCCTTATCAGGTAAGACAGAGTAGAAGATATTGGTCTTTATAATTATATATAAAAATTATATGTAAATATATATACACCTAGTACTTTTCCAGTGGTTTCTAAATTACACGAAGGTCTAGCCTCTCTTATTTGAAATATTTCGTGCACTTAAAACAAGTACTTAGCTAATCCTCAAGCACTCTTTTTAGGCAGTGCCATATTATTAACCTCATTTAACAAAGACAGACTTTACTGGCTTATCCTTTAGTCCTACAGAAAGACCAGGGAGAACAGCAGAATTAAAAGAACTTAAACATAATCTTTATAGTCATGATGGTTTTTCTGAATAAATTATAGATATAAATCTTTTGTTAAATCATGGTAGGTCAATACTTGGAGAGAATTTACCTCTGCATGTGAAATCAAAGGACTGCTTGAATGAAGTAGCATTGCCAAGTATTAAGTTTGCCATTATAGGTCCCTGTAATGATCCATTGACCTCTTCTTCCAGAATAATATATTTCCAGAATATAATGACACATTTTAACTCAAATGAACTTTTATATCTTCTTATAAGCCATGGTTACTTTTATTGTTATCCACAATTTTAAGGAAGGTGTATCAATTTTTCTGAGACTAATATTATTACTTTCAATTATTGTATATATTTAAAAGAAAAAAAAATATGGTCCTTCAAGCCCAATCAATCACTGATTACTATAACGTTCCTCTTAGGAACATACATTTTAAAAGTGAGCCTTATTCATGTGAACTATGTATAATACATATGAGATATATTTTCTTCAGGAACATTCAGCAATGAAGGAAAAAACCTTTTGACTAAATGAGTTTAGAAATAGCCTGCCTGCCTGATTCATTATGGAACATTAGTATGAGTCATAAGTACCAAAGCTCACTTACACATTTGTGACATCATGATAGCATATGACTATGCTGACAGGCTTAGCTTCTTAAGCTTTAATTTCATAATTAACTTTTTCAAGGTAGGAAGGATCTGGCATCAGTGGTTACAAAGCTTTCAGCAAAACCCTGTAATATATGAAATATTTTATAAAAGACTTAGAGTCTGCTTAGTGTAGGTCATATAATTTAATGTTGAAGGGACTATAATTTTACTTTTAGGATTGAGATTATGATGAAACGTGGCCTTTCTAGCTCTTATGCCAGTTTTGTTTCATGACGGCTGATGTTCCAAAAAAGGGTTACATCCTAGTTATTTTCTATTTGGAAAATTCAAATACCTCCGGTGGTACCAATAAAAAAAAGAAAGTGTCAAAATTTCATCTACACTGCATGCCCCCCACAAATACTCTCCATTTGGTCGATTGACGAACATAGGAAGACAGTTGGCATATTTTTTCATTAAGTTGAATGCATTTGACTGACAGGTGAAGTAATTCTGCTTGTTTACAGTACATGACTTTGGATTTCCTGGAAAGACATATTTTACTGAATAAATAAATTGATAAATTAATATTTTAATGATTTTAAGTTGTATTTAATACTATTTAGCATTACTTCTAATTGATTTTATCTTCCTCAATCACTCTGATCAACTTTCTGCACCAATAGAGGGAAATGATGACATGGATAATCTGAAACAAGAGATAATTTTTTTTTTTTTTTTTTTTTTTTTTTTGCGATACGCGGGCCTCTCACCATTGTGGCCTCTCCCATTGCGGAGCACAGGCTCCGGACGCGCAGGCTCAGCGGCCATGGCTCACGGGCCCAGCTGCTCCGCGGCATGTGGGATCCTCCCAGACTGGGGCATGAACCCGTGTCCCCTGCATTGGCAGGTGGACTCTCAACCACTGTGCCACGAGGGAAGCCCCAAGAGATAATTTTTAAATATAAATATGTTTATATATTGGTGTTTAATTCTGAAGCTGAAGAATAGTCTATCTCATATTCTGCTCCATTGTAAATCTGTAAGAATGCAGATCCTGTCTTGTTTGACTATATCTCAAGGATATAGCTCAGTGTCTGGCATATAGTAGATATTTCAAAGTATATATTGAGCAAAAAAAATAAATTCCCTGTAATTGTGAACAGCCACACTAGCAAGGCCCATGTTGTCAGAGCAGGAAAGGAGTCCATCCCAAGTTCTTCAGCTACCAGAGCCTCCATGGTTCACCGCATGCTAGAAACTGAGTAGGAAGTATTAGAATGTAATTCCTTTTGTTATGTGCTTGTTTTGAATATTTTACTTTTAATTTGCAATGAGAGATGAGACAAGTATCAACAGACTCCTAGGTTCCCATTGCCTACCCAGTTCCCTACATTTTACAGCAGTAATGCTTACATTGCATGTCAATTTTCCGAGGAAAGTTTTAGGTTAAGTCTTTTTCACTTTCACTGGCAAAAGTTTCCCAATTTGGAAGATCTATTATTTGTTGCACCTCTCTGTGAACCTGAACATGATCCACATTCTCTAAGAATAAAGATAATTGACTTATTGACTCATAATAAACTCCCATGGCACTGGCACCAAGTCAATGTCACCTTTTCATCATCTTTCGTGTATTCTTTGTCTTTGTCAGATGTACGTCTAGTGCTCACAAATTATGTGTAATCCTCTGTTCTAGACACAATCAGTGAATGATAAGCAACAGGGTAATCGAACAATGTTATGATATTTATTGGATTTCATTTTTACACATAAAACCCTCTACCTGTTGAGAAATTAAACTGTATATGTGGTTTTAGTGGTTCACTGTGACATCACGGTTCAGTCACCTGGAGATGATTTGTTTTGTAATTTATTCATACATGAGCAGGAGTCCTGTTTTCCACCCAGGAAAAAAGGAATCCATGGTACCATTTGGCTAAAGTAGGGTTCTAGCCTTGCTTCTGTGAGAGTCACTTTCTCCTGATCAGCAGTCACACTCTCCAGTTAAGTAAAACTTTTAAAATATCTGGATGTCAATCAATGGATTAGTGAGCATAATATAATGGCTGTTATGAACAAGGGAGGTTGGGAAGAAGAAGAAAGACCAAGAAGAAGGAAAGAAGGAAGAAGAGACTTGGGCTCATATTCTCAAAGGATCCAATAGTTGAAATGAAATGAACAAACATGACCCAAAATAAATGATTGTTTAAAAAGATAGATGGAGCACAGATGGCCAAAACACACATGAAAAGATGCTCAACGTCACTAATTATTAGAGAAATGCAAATCAAACCTATAATGAGTTATCACCTCACACTGGTCAGAATGGCCATCATCAAAAAAATCTACAAACAATAAATGCTGGAGAGGATGTGGAGAAAAGGGAACCCTCTTGCACTGTTGGTGGGAATGTAAATTGGTACAACCACTATCGAAAACAGTATGGAGGTTCCTCAAAAAACTAAAAACAGAGCTACCATATGATCCAGCAATCCCATTCCTGGGCATATATCCGGAGAAAACCATAATTCAAAAAGATACATTCACCCCAATGTTCATTGCAGCACTATTTATGATAACCAAGACATGGAAGCAACCTAAATGTCCACTGACAGAGGAATGGATAAAGAAGTTGTGGTACATATATACAAGAAATATTACTCAGCCATAAAAGAGAATGAAATAATGCCATTTGCAGCAACATGGATGGACCTAGAGACTGTCATACTGAGTGAAGTAAGTCAGACAGAGAAATACAAATATTATACGATATTGCTTATATGTGGAATCTAAAAAAATGGTACAAATGAACTTATTTACAAAACAGAAATGGAGTCAGAGATGTAGAAAACAAACTTATGGTTACTAAGGGGGGAAGGGGGAGGAGGGATAAATTGGAAGATCGGGACTGGGATTGACATATACACACTACTATATATAAAATAGATAACTAATAAGGACCTACTGTATAGCACAGGGAACTCTACTCAATACCCTGTGATGGCCTATATGGGTAAAGAATCTAAAAAAGAATGGATATTTGTATATGTATAACTGATTCACTTTGCTGTATACCTGAAACTAACACAATATTGTAAATCACCTGTACTCCAAAAAAAGTTTTTTTAAAAAAGTGTAGATAGAGCAAGGTGCTGGGTCATTCTTTTTATGTGAACATATTGAGACTTAGAGATAAGAACATTGGAGGCACAAGTTCTTACACTTGTTTGTCAAACTTCAGATCATTGCCACAGATCCACCAAGCTGTCCTGTCTAGACATTTAAGACATTTTACATTGAAATAAGATGGGTACCTAGGCAGGGCAGCCATGTTAAGTGAGGCTTTTCATTGTTGCTATTAAGCCTGCATGTAGAAAGGAACTTTACTAATGAAAATAGAAAGAATGGTAACAACACAAGTTATTTAAGAAGTGAGAGAGGAATAAATCAGTATTTATTGTAAGTAAAGTAGCTTTAGGTAAGGAGTGGAATCTTTCTCTGTCCAGGGGGAAAAGATGGATATAGATGTAAACAAAGAAGTATGTTGAGATAGAAGTAAGAGAGATATGAGAGCTCACTCCAGATGGATTTCAAAGGCATTAGCTGAAATGGAGAGCTGAAATGGGGGAGTAGGAAGGAAGACTCGAGAAAAAGAAGGTCTGGGCAACCCCCGTCATGTCCTAACTGGAGAATTATCCCAGTGGTCTATAAGATATTTGCACAGGAGTGGAAAGGACCCAGCTGAAGTTTGGCCAGTCACTTCTACACTTGGTCTAATACTGCTCAGGGGCTAGAGCAAAAGCAGAGGAAACAAAGGTTGGAGTTATCCAGACTGAGATTAACAGGACGGGCATAATGGGCATGAAGGAGATGAGCCTGGGTCATTGGAAGGGGGCTGCCTGGAGGTTGCTGTGCTGCCTGGGAATCCAGTGTGAAAGCTGCTGCTCCTTGTTTATCAGGAAGGCTAATCAAAAACTGCTTTTGCATTTTCTCTCTGTCCCATCAGAAGATAAAAAAGGACTAATCTCCTCTCTTCTGAGGAAAAATCTAAAGTTTACTGGAGCTTCATCCTGCTTTTATTGAAAATGCTCAGCTGTATGATGTTAATATCTTTTATATGTGAGTCACAAGAAAAGTAAAAGGACCTAGCAGAACTCTAGTGAATTAAGTGTACAGAAAAAAAAAAAAAATCAATCACATGCCTTATTGGATAAAAATAGCCAGGATAGGTGCTAACACTGATATAACACAGTGTAGCACCTAAAAGAAAAAAAAAAAAAAAAGCTCTCAAGGTACCCATTCCAGAGAACAGCTGATTTCATGAAAAAATTTAAGGATTTGAAAAATTATTCTGCATCAGGCATATTAGAAAGTGCTATCTTTGATATGAAAGAGATAAGTAAAGATTCAACAAGTATGACTTTTCAGAAGCTTTATCTATGTGTAATTCCATCTTCCTAATAATGTGGGACTTGGTCACTAAAGGTGCTGATTCAGCATGATTCCAGGATTCCTATGACATCAGCAAGTTGCTACAGTAAGTTGCTTAGGGCACCGACCTTGAGGACTTCCAATCACATTGTACTTGAAAGTGAATGTCCAGCCAGTCACATGATGGTAGAAAATCTTCTATACAGAGTGCCACTAGCATAAATAAATATCCACCCAAAAGTGCCTCTGGTTACCACCCATACAGGATATTCTCTTTCTGAATTCTACCCAGGTAAAAAAGGGAGAGCATTAAATGGTTCCTGATATTATTTACAGCCTATTTATGTTTATATATTAATGTGTAAATTAAGAGTAATTGTAGTCATCAAAGTGCCAGATATATCCTAGCACTTTTCTCTTTTAAAGATAAATGAAAATTGTTAGTAGCCTTCTACCTTCAAATTTCACCAGCAGAGATTTCATTGTTGTTTCATCCCTGGAGACAGTGTCATGGAATATCTTACTTGGAGCCACATTTACTTGGATTCAGTCCCGATGACAGCTAACTAGTCTAAGCTGGGTCCATTCCTTCATTGGCAAAGCAGGTAGAAAACCCTTTGCATTACCCACTGCACGTGGATGTTGGAACAGTCAGGTAAGGTAATGGAAGGAAGGGGCTCTGAGCCTATGGTCAGTATACATATTATTATTAATATGTTCATGTATTATTATAACCTAAAAAAGAAGACAATTTAAGTATAAATTTCACAAATGAATTCACCTAAATATAGTGATTTCCAGTATACCCTCTGTACATCACAGTGTACTCTCAAGGCCATCCAGAGTCTATGGAAATATTGGAACTTTGCTGTATCAAATATTGCTTTGAATAAATGACCTGGAACATAGATTTTAGATTTTTTTATGGTAAGAGTAACTTTTGTTGCTGTAATCAATCTAAGATTGATACAAACCCAACAAAACATACACACAGAGTAAATTTTTCCCATAATTAGTCTTAAAAGATAGATGTCATGTCAGACATTTATAGATATATTAGGTTTAATAGTCTGTCCAACTTTTCTACAACCCCATAAATATTTTAGGACATATTTCCATAATTAAATGGGCACCATAGTGGATGGGTACTGAATTACTATAATGATAATGTGAATGCTGCTGGTTTTACTTTCTAATCTGGGTTTTCTGTTCTGGTTAATAAAATGTTTGAAATTTTGTATATAAATCGATCAGTAAGTCAAATAAATCATAAACACTACAAGTATTTTAAGGGTCTGCTTCTACCTTTGCTATTTTACTATTTCCTCGCTGAGTGTATTTTGTTGCTGTTTGTTTTTCTGTGGATCTTTTTCTTCAAGTCGGTCCCCCCTTTCAGGACGGAGACTCCTAAACTAAACCAAAATAAAAAACAAACAAACAAAAAATACCCCAGAATTTTATTTTGGGCTTGGTAGTAATAGGAAATAAATTATTATGCAATGTATTGAATATTTAATGGCTATTCAAAATGAATTGTGGCCTTAATACAAAAATTCAACTGCTAAAAATTAAGATTAATCCTGCACTAGGGAAAGTAATTTGCATCTTTGTATTCCTATAGTTTTAAATGTGAAGATTATTTTTAAAAGTAAAATAAAATACAGGAGATAAAAATATACCAAAAATATAGTGAACAGATTATAGCAAGTTATTTTGTGTATACTGACAAAATGATGTCTAAAGGTTATATGGAAAGCAAAAGACCTAGAATAACCAACACAATAGTGAAGGAGAAGAACAAAGTCAGAGGACTGATTCTACCAGATCTCAAGACTTACTAGATAAAGCTAAATCAGGGCAGCAAAAGAACAGCCAAACACATTCATGGAGTAGAATGGAGAACTCATAAATAAACGCACACAAATACAGTTAACCGATCTTTGACAAACCAGCAAAGGTAATTCAATGGAGAAAGGATTTTTTGTTTTAACAAATGGTACTGGAACAACTGGACATCCACATGCTAAAAAATAAATCGAGACACAGGCATTAATTCTACTTGGGGTTCACTCAGCTTCTTGAATCTGTATGTTTATATCTTTTACCAAATTTAGGAAATTTTCAGCCATTATCTTTTTGAGTGCTCTTTCAGTCTCACTCTCTTTCTTGTCTCCTTTTAGGATTCCAATGATACAAATGATGGATCTTTTGTTATTTTCCCTCAGATCCTGAAGGTTCCTTCTCTCTCTCTCTCTCTCTCTCTCTCTCTCTCTCTCTCTCTCCAGAACCTTTCCTTGTAACTTTCAAATCATGGTAATAGTAATAATACTACTAATAATGTAATAACATTAACAATCATGTTGTTAATAAATACTGAGATGTTAGTTTGTATTCAATATTGCACTAATGCCTTAAATGGACATTGTCAGGTAATCTTCTAATAGTAATAATTGTATTAGGTGGTCATTTGTACTAACAGTATTTTAAAATTGAGACAGCTATGGTTTAAAAATAAAAAACTTTTCTTAACTGTGCTTAAGAAATACTTACCTGTGTTCACCAAGCTAGTAAGTAGTGGAGCTTTGACTTGAAAGCAATCCTTAAACATTGTGGTCAACTATATCTATGTTAAATCAACAGATAATTTGTTAAATCTAATTCGTTAGTGACTTGAGGCTCAATTTTTAAAACTAATATAATAAGTATAAGCTTATTAACATTTTTATATCTGTTGTTAAAAGTTCAAATATATTAAATGGTTTAAATTCTTACTCTGTATTGAAATAACACATATTTTCCCTCATAATCTAAAACAAGGACATAGTATCCACAAGAAAAAATAAATTCGACCATGTTCTTATCGTAACTCACATCACTGACTCATGCCTAACTAGTAAGTGTGTTACTGGCATAAGTAAGAAGGGTTATGTGCCCTTGAAGAAGTTAAATTTAACACCAATTTCCAGCCATCCTCGCCCCCTCCCACCCAGCCAAGGGGGATTAGAGGAAGAAAAGGCACAGTAGACACTGAACAACAGAGTGTTACAAATTAACAGTTACTGGGCTTCCCTGGTGGCGCAGTGGTTGAGAGTCCACCTGCCGATTCAGGGGACACGGGTTCGTGCCCCGGTCCGGGAAGATCCTGTATGCCGCGGAGCGGCTGGGCCCTTGAGCCATGGCCGCTGAGCTTGCGCTCTGCAATGGGAGAGCCCACAGCAGTGAGAGGCCCACGTACCGAAAAAAAAAAAAAAAAAAATTAACAGTTACTATCGCTCCCTCCTCTTCAATATCCTCCGGACAACACAGACTGCAGATCTAAGAGAAATGACGCAAAAATTTCCATTGATTGTAATAAGCATTTGGCAACAATGATCTCTTCTGTCATGTATGGTATAGCTTGAATTAGTCATTAAATGGCTGTGCTAGATACAGTACGTTCCTTACACTGGTTAACAATGCGTAATCACAATGAGACTCTGAAATTCCTATTACATTTGTCTTATTCTGAAAAATAGTTTCTGAGGCATTGTTAATGGCATATTCTTTTACTAGCTTTCAAAATGCTTTCTGATTATTTTACTAGTGGAGAGAATGGATAAGGAATCTCCACATTATCTGTCATAATGTAACAAAAGAAAGAGCACAGCATTTGGGGTTAGGTGAATTTGTATTAGTAAGTTTCCAAAAAATTTTTATTTTCCTAGTCATAAAATGGAGCAAGTATTAATTAAGCCATTAACTTTCTTTTAAAATTCCTCAAGGGAATATTTGTAAGAGATACAAAATGTGGTCAGAGTACGTGCTTTTGTAAAATTACATCTGTAAGGGGTCATTTGGTAATTTTGGGGTAATTATTAGTTTAAAATATATTAAGATATCATTTATATTGTCATAATTTATATAAATAGATATTTTTGGTAGGGCACAAAATTTAGTCTTATTAAAAATTATTTTGTTAGCCCATAATGTATCTTAAATAATGCAAAACATATTAGTCTAGCTTTATCAGAATTATTAGGATTTGTAAGTTAAATTTAAAAATTCAATTAACAGATTTATTGTCAAGAGTTTAGATGATTTGTTCAAGGTTAGGTTTTTGATGCAAGAAGAATTGCACTTAATCATATATTAAGTAAATCAAAAGAAAATCATTTGATTGATGGTAGTAATACTTTTCTTCAAGCATCTTTCCCTAATCATCAGAGTACCTATTACTACACCAGGCACTAATTTATGTTTTTTTTTAGTGTCCTTGGAAGAGTTAAGTCATTCTTGAGGGTGAATCATATAGATGTTTGAGATGCTAAGGTCAAACAGCTGAATAATTTTAAAGGCAGCTACTTTTCATCAGCCTAAAGCACATCTTTACAGAGCATTTTTTTAAATTTCTTTAAGTCTTAATTGAATTTGTTACAATATTGTTTCTGCTTTATATTTTCTTTCTTTTTTTTGTTTTTTTGGTTGTGAAGCATGTGGGATCTTAGCTCCCTGATCAGGGATCAAACCTGCACCCCCTGCATTGGAAGGTGAGGTCTTAACCACTGGACTGCCAGAGAAGTCCCTTTACGGAGCATTTACAAGATTCCAGGCATCGTAAGCATACCAGGAAACAGAAAGGGAACTTGTCCTGAGTCTCACAATTGACAACACACATGCAGCTTACTGGGCTCCAAACCCATGCTGTAATTATCCATAATGCCTAGGGATTTTTCTGAGAATTTTCCATCAAGTATACACACCTGGTAATCTATATATCTCATTATTTATCTTCTTCACATGTTCATGTGTACAAGGCACTTTTTCCCATTTTTTATGGGAAAACTTAGATTGCTAGACAAGTCTATGCTGAGGCAAAAATACTACAATAAATAATATCCTAGGGATCTGAATCATCTTATTCACATAAGGAATATGTGTCAGCAGAGAAGAGGAGAAAATCCTGGACCAGGAAATAGGAAGCTAAGCGCTAGGTCCTTTGCTGCTCTACACTAGCCAGTAACTGGTGGTAATAGCTGGAGACTTCTTTTGGAACTTGGGTTGCCTCATCTATGAAATAAGGGCAGTGAATCAGGAATCCTCAGCCATCACTCAACTCTACATGTATGTGATTCGAAACTTCAGATATATATGCACCTGAAACTGTTTCATCATCTTCTAGTTAAACCACTATTTCTTTTTTCTTTTTTTTTTTTTGCGGTATGCGGGCCTCTCACTGTTGTGGGCTCTCCCGTTGCGGAGCACAGGCTCCAGACGCGCAGGCTCAGCGGCCATGGTTCACGGGCCCAGCCGCTCCGTGGCACGTGGGATCTTCCCGGACTGGGGCACGAACCCGTGTCCCCTGCATCGGCAGGTGGACTCTCAACCACTGTGCCACCAGGGAAGCCCTAAACCACTATTTCTTTGGGGAATTTTTTTTTTTTAATCTGACTCCTGAAATGCTCAGTCTAGACTTGCTTCCATGTCCTAAATGCATTGCAATTCCTACCTTTAACTGATGCATTTTAAAATCAGGAACGTGTTCTATACATGAGAGGAATAATAAGAACCTAATTTTTGTTTCTTTATTTCTAAATAACATATTTTGAATAATTGTGGTTAGGTCATTTACTCTCATAATAGGAAAGTAAATCAAAGTGTCACATAAAATGTTTTCTTTTTCAAATGTTTCATGGTCATTATTGAAGCAATAATTTTTGTGAGCAAATCATCTGAAATCTGATACCATGCTATTCAAATTTCATTTTGTTAATGCTAGTTTTTCTTGAATGCATTTCTACTCTGGCACTTCTCTTGCCTTAATGCCTGACTCTCTCCCAGCACGTTCAATGGTTAAACCTTTACACGCAGGCTCCTCTGTTTTCAGACCCATCCATGTTCCCAACTGACAACTCCAACTCTGCACTTCCATGCTGGTCTGGCTGTCTCCTCATATTCATCATTCCTCACCCAACACACATAGATGGACCATGGACAGTTCTCAATGTGATCTTTAATCTTTGGTCCATTATGTCTTACTGTGCATAAGTGAACCCATCTCTGTTCTTGGTTCGCTACCATCTGACCCTTGGGGGAAACTGTTTGGACCTTGCTGACTCCTATTACTTGTCTTCATAAGTCATAGGGGATTTTAACTTGGTGGGTCTGAAAGTAAAACCATTCACTCTATGTATGTTATTTTATTTATATAAAACTATTATCTTAGGGATAAAATATGCAGAGCTCTTGTGGTACTGTTTCCAATTGTCACAGTAATTATGACAATGAATCTTGTCTCTCCAGTTAGATTGGAAGACCTCTGTGGGCAGCTATTACATCTTAAATTCATTAAACAAAAGTGCTTACATAATCGGGATAAAAATAAAAGGAGTCAATCCCCGCAGTAGAGTCTATTAGATTCAGTGTTTATTTTTCTTGTGAACTTGCACAAAGTGTGCTGCGGGCAGAAGTTTATCAGCTAAGGAGGAAGAGGAAGGTAGAGGAAGGTTATTAGTTTACAGGGAAACAAGAAATAGCCTGTGTAAAGTTACAAGGACGTGAATGGGCTTTGAGTTTTGTATAATTTGCTTGTAATCATTCCTTAAGAATAAGAGTGTGTGTGTGTTGTTTGTGGGGTTTTCTATGGTATGTGGCAAGAGTAACTATGTAGCTTTGCTCCCCAACACGTGCTCCATGAACCAGCATCATCATCATCACTTGGGAATTTGTCAGAAGTGAGAACCCTTCAGCCCCACTCCAGATCTATTGAAACAGAATTCTCATTTTTAAAAAGATATTCACCACCACCCCACCACCCCAAACCTGGTGATTCTTAAGCATATTTATAATAATTTTGAAAAGCTCTGGTCTATATTGTGTGTAGGATACAGTGTAGGTGGCATAGTTCATGTGGTCATTGCTGCAGATAAGGATGGACATGTAATGGGAACAGAACATAAGACATATTTGCTCTACTAAGCTATTTGATGAAGCTAGGGACCCAGAAAAATGCATACATCTACACAATCTGGCATAAAATTTCAGGGTATTTCAGAGTCCTTCTAGAGCTCAGAAATGAAGTGCAATTGTTAGCTGTTACTTAGGTAAGTGACAAGATCAGATTTGAGTTGTGGAAAAATAAATAGCAGTGGTTTAAAGGAAGGAGAAAATAGAGGCAGACAAAATTTGGAGGCCATTTCTAGGACCCAGATAAGAGAAGTATAATTTCCCAATGTATATTAAGTACCGCCAATATGCAAAATCCAGGAAAGAACATTCAAATTTTAGCTCTTAATGCAAGTGCTAAATATTCAGATTGATGACTGAGGATCAGAAGTAGCTAGCTACCTGAAAAATAGAAATCTTCATACTTAATCTAATCCTATTTTCTGCTCTCAGATATGAATAGGATCCCTTTTCCTTGACTCATTAGATATCTTCATGTGTTTTTGCACTGTTCTAGAGATTTGTAATTTCTTTACTTGATACCAAGCCCTCTGCAGTGACTTTTGTATTATGAACATAAACTCCATTATTGCCATAGGTTGTTCATTTATTCTAGAGACACCCCTCTGCAGGGCTATTTGTTCCATCACCCCTCCACTACAGAAGGCTGAAGAAAGGGTCTTTCTCACTGACAAGGTAGTGAGTTCTGCTTACTATCCTGAAGGATGAAACCAGGTGATTTTCTTTTTGTTTGATCCAAAAAGTTTCTAGCCACTTTTCCTTTTTCTTCTGAATTTTTTTGAGATGACCTCTTTCCATCCCTTACCCTGTAGTTACCCACTCTGATTCAAAAAAAGCTTTTAAAATAAAAATATAAAGTAACTCCTGAAAGTGACATTTGAAGCAAAATCTTGTCATAAGGGTCAATTTTACTGCTTGCAATGGCTGTAGTTGTTGCTTGTCACTCCCATCCTGACTTTCTTTTTATTTCTAAATCCAGATTTATAAGTGATTTATAGTGCCCACTCATGTTCTTGAGTGCTTGGTCTGTGCCAATGCTCTTCAGGACTTTAAGTGAATTCACTCATTTAGTCCCAACAATAACCATGACAGGTATAATAACAGGTTTAACATTTTGTACATATATCAAATACTAAAGAGTCACTTTATTAAAAAGAATCAGCGAGCTTCAGTAGATCTTAACATAAAAATTACTAAGTTGAAGACCTTGTTTCTCCTTGAAGTCATAGTTTCCTAAATTGCATGCAGTAGCTGAAAAGCATCTGCAAATAAGAATAACATTGTGAATCTTATTTAAAGTTTTAGGTCAGTTTTGTCACGATACATCACTCACCATCTGTCAAGTTGTCAGCATGTGAAAGGTCTCTAGAGAATAAAGAATATTTGGCTAGAAACAGTCTCTTCCAATTTTCTCCTCAAATAATGACTTGGGTCAAAATTGTTCTTACGAGGTCATTGCTAAATAATATTTCTGATATGTTTGACATGTTACTATGCATTACATCAAATCAAATTTTTATCATATTTTATAAAACTTCTATGTCAAATACAATGGCTTTCTCCCAGTGAGCACTCAAATGTGGCAATTAATGATGTCCAAGACCTACCTCTCATCAATTTAGTTTGCTTTAAATTTTTCTTTGTTATTTTTTTTTCTCCAAACCTTGGCATTACTTCACAATTTATTAGTGTCTGTGATCAGTTACTTAGTTTCCTCATCCATAAAATTGGAATACAATAGTGACTGCATTATAGGGTTATTACCAGGATAAAATGAGTTAGTGTAGGAGCTTATAACAATTTTATTACCAAAATATAGAGTTAAAAATGAATTTATATCTCAGAGTAAAACAAGAATGCTAATTAAAGGGGAATTATTTAAGTTCTTTACATACTTTTATTCACACATTGCAAGAAAATGCATGCATGTTAAACTACCAGCATGACTTAATCCATTAATGTGCTTATTTACATGAGTCACCTCATGCTCTCAAGAATGTACTCAACTCTTCTGATATGTCTTTCCTGCATTTGTAGATTTTGTTTTCTCTCCCTTCCTATATTGCTTTACATTTCTTTGCATCATGCTTTTGCCTGTATAATGTGCATTAAAGACGTAAATGTTTTTGTTTTTTCAAACAATCAAGTCCAACAAAGTTTTTGTAATATGAAAAAAATAATAGGTAACCACTCAAATATTTGTGTGCAAAGGTATTAAACAATATTAGTTGTAGGCAAACCATCCCCCCAACACCCACCCTCCCCCACAACCAGCTGTTCCCAAACAGAAGTAATGAGCCGTTCTTCCAATCCCACGTTCTTTCCCACAGTGGTGGAGTGTTCTAGATCATATCAGTCTAGCTTGCTACTCTAATCTCCATCAGGAACAGAATCAATTCGTACTGAAGCCCACAGAGATGACATCATAGGAAGATACTGTTATTAGTCTGACATAATTGTAATCTTTTCATTTATGGGGGGATAGTTTTCATTAGTGCACTAATCCAAGGCTCCCTCCCTCCACCCAAAGTAAAAAGCAATAAATTGATACACTGAGTTCCTGCTAGCTATCACATGACTTCCTCCAAATGAAACAGCTCTTAAACCGCTCTCATTTCCTTTCTGGAAGGGTCTTATTGAATAAAAGCACCATGCTGCCAGCCATGGTGAGGTTCTAAAAGTCAAGGCTGATCGGGTCATTTGCATCCTTAAAATCTTTTATTGTTTTCCTGCTGCTTATAGGATAAGGTCAAATCCCCCTTGCATGGCAACTCAGTCCTCCCTGATCTGGCCTGGCCTTTGCCTGTGCCTGGCTCTGGCCCATCACACCTTCCCTGACCCTCCATCTGGTCACGGTGCTTACATCATCTGGAAAGCAACGCATTCTTTCTGTATGTTCCTGCTTTAAATTTTTACCTGCTTATGTCCTGTTTACTTCCATTGTCTTCCTGTAGAATTAGCATAAATATCCCTCGCTTCATACTCCTAAGTGAGTATTACCCTTTCAGGTCAGAGAATATTGTCACATTGTTTTTTTGGGTTTTTTTTGAGATTACAGTTTTTTTGTTGTTTTTTTGTATTTTATTTTAAATTTTTTTAACATCTTTATTACAGTATAATTGCTTTACAATGGTGTGTCAGTTTCTGCTTTATAAAAAAGTGAATTATATATATATTCCCCATATCTCTTCTCTTTTGCATCTCCCTCCCTCCCACCCTCACTATCCCACCCCTCTAGGTGGTCACAAAGCACCAAGCTAATCACCCTGTGCTATGCGGCTGCTTCCCACTAGCTAGCTATTTTACATTTCATAGTGTATATATGTCCATGCCACTCTCACACTTTATCCCAGCTTACCCTTCCCCCTCCCCATATCTTCAAGTCCATTCTATAGTAGGTCTGCGTCTTTATTCCTGTCTTGCCCCTAGGTCCTTCTGTCTATTTTCTTTCTTTTTTTTTTTTCTTAGATTCCATATATATGTGTTAGCATACGGTATTTGTTTTTCTCTTTCTGACTTACTTCACTCTGTATGACAGACTCTAGGTCCGTCCACCTCACTACAAATAACTCAGTTTCATTCCTTTTTATGGCTGAGTAATATTCTATTGTATATATGTGCCACATCTTCTTTATCCATTCATCTATTGATGGACACTTAGCTTGCTTCCATGTCCTGGTTATTGTAACTAGAGCTGCAGTGAATATTGTGGTACATAACTCTTTTTGAATTATGTTTTTCTCAGAGTATATGCCCAGTAGTGGGATTGCTGGGTCGTATGGTAGTTCTATTTTTAGTTTTTTAAGGAACCTCCATACTGTTCTCCATAGTGGCTGTATCAATATACATTCCCACCAACAGTGCAAGAGGGTTCCCTTTTCTCTACACCCTCTCCAGCATTTATTGTTTGTAGATTTTTTTGATGATGGCCATTATGACTGGTGTGACATGATATCTCATTGTAGTTTTGGTTTGCATTTCTCTTACGATTAATGATGTTGAGGATTCTTTCATGTGTTTGTTGGAAATCTGTACATCTCCTTTGGAGAAATGTCTATTTAGGTCTGCTGCCCATTTTTGGATTGGGTTGTTTCTTTTATTGATATTGAGCTGCATGAGTTACTTGTATGTTTTGGAGACTAATCCTTTGTCAGTTGCTTCATTTGCAAATATTTTCTCCCATTCTGAGGGTTGTCTTTTAGTCTTGTTTATGGTTTCCTTTGCTGTGCAAAAGTTTTTAAGTTTCATTAGGTCCCATTTGCTTATTTTTGTTTTTATTTCCATTTCTCTAGGAGGTGGGTCAAAAAGTATCTTGCTGTAATTTATGTCATAGAGTGTTCTGCCTATATTTTCCTCTAAGAGTTTGATGGTGTCTGGCCTTACATTTAGGTCTTTAATCCATTTTGAGCTTATATTTTTATATATATTTGTGTATGGTATACACAAATTGTATATTTGTGTATATATTTGTGTATGGTATACACAAATTTCATTCTTTTACATGTTGCTGTCCAGTTTTCCTAGCAGCACTTAGTGAAGAGGCTGTCTTTTCTCCACTGTATATTCTTGCCTCCTTTATCTAAGGTAAAGTGACCATATGTTCGTGGATTTATCTCTGGGCTTTCTAACCTGTTCCATTCATCTGCCTTTCTGATTTTGTGACAGTACCATACTCTCTTGATTACTGTAGCTTTGTAATATAGTCTGAAGTCCAAGAGCCTGATTCCTCCAGCTCCGTTTTTCATTCTCAAGATTGCTTTGGCTATTCGGGGTCTTTTGTGTTTCCATACAAATTGCGAATTTTTTTGTTCTAGTTCTGTGAAAAATGCCAGTGGTAGTTTGATAGGTATTGCATTGAATCTGCAGATTGCTTTTGGGTAGTAGAATCATTTCCACAATGTTGATTCTTCCAATCCAAGAACATGGTATACCTCTCCATCTATTTGTATCATCTTTAATTTCTTTCATCAGTGTCTTATAATTTTCTGCATACAGGTCTTTTTTCTCCTTAGATAGGTTTATTCCTAGATATCTTATTCTTTTTGTTGCAATGGTAAATGGGAGTGTTTTCTTAATTTCACTTTCAGATTTTTCATCATTAGTGTATAGCAATGCCAGAGATGTCTGTGCATTAATTTTGTATCCTGCTACTCTACCAAATTCATTGATTAGCTCTAGTAGTTTTCTGGTAGCATCTTTAGGATTCTCTATGTATAGTATCATGTCATCTGCAGACAGTGACAGCTTTACATGTTCTTTTCCAATTTGGATTCCTTTTATTTCTTTTTCTTCTCTGATTGATGTGGTTAAAACTTCCATAACTATGTTGAATAATAGTGGTGAGAGTGGGCAACCTTGTCTTGTTCCTGATCTTAGAGGAAATGGTTTCAGTTTTTCACCATTGAGGATGATGTTGGCTATGTGTTTTTCATATATGGCCTTTATTATATTGAGGAAAGTTCCCTCTATGCCTACTTCCTGGAGAGTTTTTATCATAAATGGTGCTGAATTTTGTCAAAAGCTTTCTCTGCATCTATTGAGATGATCATATGGTTTTTCTCCTTCAATTTGTTAATATGGTGTATCACGTTGATTGATTTGTGTATATTGAAGAATCCCTGCATTCCTGGGATAAATTCCACTTGATCATAGTGTATGATCCTTTTAATGTGCTGTTGGATTCTGTTTGCTAGTACTTTGTTGAGGATTTTTGCATCTATGTTCATCAGCGATATTGGCTGTAGTTTTCTTTCTTTGTGACATCTTTGTCTGGTTTTGGTATCAGAGTGATGGTGGCCTCATAGAATGAGTTTGGGAGTGTTCCTCCCTCTGCTATATTTTGGAAGAGAGAAAGATAGGTGTTAGCTCTCTCTAAATTGAGAGAATTTGCCTGTGAAGCCATCTGGTCCTGGGCTTTTGTTTGTTGGAAGAATTTTAATCACAGTTTCAATTTCACTGCTTGTGATGGGTCTGTTCGTATTTTCTATTTCTTCCTGGTTCAGTCTCGGAAGTTTGTGCATTTCTAAGAATTTGTCTATTTCTTCCAGTTTGTCCATTTTATCGGCATACAGTTGCTTATAGTAAGCTCTCATGATCCTTTGTATTTCTGCAGTGTCAGTTGTTACTTCTTTCAATTTCTAATTCTATTGATTTGAGTCTTCTCTCTTTTTTTCTTGATATGTCTGGCTAATGATTTATCAATTTTGTTTATCTTCTCAAAGAACTAGCTTTTAGTTCTATTGATCTTTGCTAATGTTTCCTTCATTTCTTTTTCATTTATTTCTGATATGATTTTTATGATTTCTTTCCTTCTGCTAACCTTGGGTTTTTGGTTCTTCCCTCTCTAATTGCTTTAGGTGTAAGGTTAGGTTGTTTATTTGAGATGCTTCTTGTTTCTTAAGGTAGGCTTGTATAGCTATAAACTTCCCTCTTAGAACTGATTTTGCTGCCTCCTATAGGTTTTGGGTCATTGTGTTTTCATTGTCATTTGTTTCTAGGTATTTTTTGATTTCCTTTTTGAGTTCTTCAGTGATCTTTTGGTTATTAAGTAGTATGTTGTTTAGCCTCCATGTGTTTGTATTTCTTACAGATTTTTTCCTGTATTTGATATCTAGTCTCATAATGTTGTGGTCAGAAAAGACACTTGAAAGGATTTCAATTTTCTTTAATTTACCAAGACTCGATTTGTGACTGAAGATATGATCTATCTTGGAAAATGTTCCATGAGCACATGAGAAAAATGTGTATTCTGTTGTTTTTGGATGGAATGTCCTATAAATATCAATTAAGTCCATCTTATTTAATGTATCATTTAAAGCTTGTGTTTCCTTATTTATTTCCATTTTGGATGATCTGTCCATTTGTTAAAGTGGGGTGTTAAAGTCCCCTACTATTATTGTGTTACTGTCAATTTCCCCTTTTATGGCTGTTAGCATTTTCCTTATGTATTGAGGTGCTCCTAATGTTGGGTGCATAAATATTTACAATTGTTATATCTTCTTGGATTGATGTCTTGATCATTATGTTGTTTCCCTCTTTGTCTCTGTAATAGTCTTTGTTTTAAAGTCTATTTTGTCTGATATGATAATTGCTACTCCAGCTTTCTTTTGATTTCCATTTTCATAGAATATCTTTTTCCATGCCCTCACTTTCAGTCTGTATGTGTCTCTAGGTCTGAAGTGGGTCTCTTGTAGACAGCATATATACCGGTCTTGTTTTTGTATCCATTCAGCCAGTCTACCTCTATTGGTGGGAGCATTTAGTCCATTTACATTTCAGGTAATTATTGATATGTATGTTCCTATTACCATTTTCTTAATTGTTTTGGGATTATTATTGTAGGTCTTTTCCTTCTCTTGTGTTTCCTGCCTAGAGAAGTTCCTTTAGCTTTTGTTGTAAAACTGGTTTGGTGGTGCTGTATTCTCTTAGCTTTTGCTTGTCTGTAAGGCTTTTAATTTCTCCATCAAATCTGAATGAGATCCTTGCTGGGTAGAGTGATCTTGGTTGTAGGTTTTTCTCCTTCATCACTTTAAATATGTCCTGCCACTCCCTTCTGGCTTGCAGAGTGTCTGCTGAAAGATCAGCTATTAATCTTATGGGGATTCCCTTATGTGTTACTTATTTTTCCCTTGCTGCTTTTAATAGTTGTTCTTTGTATTTAATTTTAGATGGTTTGATTAATATGTGTCTTGGCATGTTTCTCTTTGGATTTATCCTGTATGGGACTCTCTGTGCTTCCTGGATTTGGTTAACTGTTTCCTTTCTCATATTAGGGCAGTTTACAACTGTAATCTCTTCAAATATTTTTTCAGTCCCTTTCTTTTTTTCTTCTTCTTCTGCAACCCATATAATTAGAATATTTGTGTGTTTAATGTTGTTCCAGAGGTCTCTGAAGTTGTCGTCAATTGTTTTCATTCTTTTTCTTTATTCTGTTCTGCAGTAGTTATTTCCACTATTTTATCTTCCAGGTTATTTATTTGTTCTTCTGCCTCAGTTATTCTGCTATTGATCCTTCTAGAGAATTTTTAATTTCATTTATTGTGTTGTTTCTCTCTGTTTGTTTGCTCTTTAGTTTTTCTAGGTCCTTGTTAAATGGTTCTTGTATTTTCTCCATTCTATTTCCAAGATTTTGGATCATCTTTACTATCATTATTCTGAATTCTTTTTCAGGTAAACTGCCTATTTTCTCTTCATTTGTTAGGTCTAGTGGGTTTTTGCCTTGCTCCTTCATCTGCTGTGTGTTTCTCTGTCTTCTCATTTTGCTTAACTTTTGTGTTTGGGGTCTCCTTTTCACAGGCTGAAGGTTTGTAGATTCTGTTGTTTTTGGTGTCTGTCCCCAGTGGCTAAGGTAGGTTCAGTGCGTTGTGTAGACTTCCTGGTTGAGGGGACTAATGCTTGTTTTCTGGTGGATGAGGCTGGATCTTGTATTTCTGGTGGGCAGGTCCACATCTGGTGGTGTATTTTGGGGTGTCTGTGGCCTTATTATGATTTTAGGCAGTCTCTGTGCTAATGGATTAGCTTGTGTTCCTGTCTTGCTAGTTGTTTGTCATAGGGTACCCAGCACTGCAGGTTTTTGGTTGTTGAGTGGAGCTGGGTCTTCGTGTTCAGATGGAGATCTCTGGGAGATTTTTGCCATTTCATATTATGTGGAGCTGGGAAGTCTCTTGTGGACCTGTGTCCTGAACTTGGCTCTCCCACCTCAGTGGCACAGCCCTGACGCTTGGCTGGAACACCAACAGCCTCTCTTCCACATGGCTCAGAATAAAAGGGAGAAAAAAAAGAAAGAAAGAAGAAGATAAAATAAAATAAAGTAAAATAACATTATTAAAATAAAAAATGATTATTAAGAAAAAAATTTTTTTAAGTAATAAAAAAAATCCCCCCCCAAAAAACCTCATAAAAACAAATGGACAGACAGAACCCTAGGACAAATGTTAAAAGCAAAGGTATACAGACAAAATCACACACAGAAGCATACACATACACACTCACAAAAAGAGAGGCAGGGACAGGGGGCAGGGAGGGGTACAGATGATCGTCTGTGCAGGAATCTCTCTGCTTTGCCCTCTGCACCCCTGTGGCTGTGCTCTCCTCTGTGGCTCCAAAGCTTCCCTCTCTGCCCACCACTGTCTCCACCAGTGAAGGGGCTTCCTAGTGTGTGGAAACCTTTCCTCCTTCACAGCTCCCTCCCACTGGTGCAGGTGCCTTCCCTATTTTTTTGTCTCTGTTTTTTCTTTTTTCTTTTGCCCTACCCAGGTACGTGGGGAGTTTCTTGCCTTTTGGGGGGTCTGAGGTCTTCTACCAGCGTTCAGTAGGTGTTCTGTAGGAGTTGTTCCACATGTAGATGTATTTCTGATGTATTTTTGGGGAGGAAGGTGATCTCCAGGTCTTAACTCTTCTGCCATTTTGAAGCTCCTTCTCTTTCATATTTTTGTCACTATTTCAATGTCTCCTTCTGCCACTGTCTGTGTGCTCCAAAAATAGGTATAGATTCTTTGTCAGCCTTACTAATATTAGTAAATTATTCTTCTCTATAGATTACTTCAAAGAACAAAAGGAGGTTTTGAAACTTTTAGAAGAAAGCAAAGTGGGACACATATGGATTTTTTTCATATTGTTAAGTAGAGCAAGGATAATAATCAGCAAATCTGGGGAAATGCTTAGATAAATTAAGATGGGATTGCAGGAATTTAGTTCAGCAATTAACATTTATTGGGCACCTCTTATGTGTCAAGCATTTTACTGGAATCTTTTTATGGGTCTGCTCATACAAGTAAATAGGGTTGTAAAGAACTTAGAACATAACAGTCAAAGCTTGACCATAAAATAAAAGGAAGTTAGTTCAAGCCACTAATTTCTCAAATCAGAAAGCTTTTACCTGTGTTGTCTCCATGCTTCCAAGTTATTCAAATACATAAAGTATATAGAGAAACAGATTGTTAACATGTAATTCTTGTGTTTAATTTAGCTCCCAGGACTCAAGCCTAACAGCTTAGAACTGTTTATTGATTTAAATAGAGGCACAGTAGAAATTATCTCAGAGTATATAAATTATGAAACCCTAGACTTTAAAAAATTAAGATATATTATGGCTCTTATGGAAGAAATTTACTTTGAATGACAGTGACACTTTCAGGCTTTTCTATAAAATAGTATATGTATCATGTATTAAAAAGCATTTTTAGGTTTTGTGTATTTTTGTGTGAACGTAAGAAAGATATAAATATTGATTTTTTTTATTTTTTATTTATTTATTTTTTTTTTTTGTGGCTGCGCTATGCTGCTGCAGGATCTTAGTTCCCAGACCAGGAATTGAACCTGGAGCCACAGCAGTGAAAGTGCCAAGTCCTAACCACTTGGACTGCCAGGGAACTCCCTTCAATAGTGAATTCTTGATCTAAATTTAGTATTATGAACTAATATTAAATCTAAAACTCATGCAAATTAGCTAATTCAGGGTAATTATAATTGTGAATATATCTTGATATAAACATGATATTTATATATAATCAGGCTTAAGTGTATTGGGTATCTGTCTGGCACATGGTAGATTTAAGCAAATCTTAATTCACATAAATTCTCTTCTTACATATTTCAATAAATACCTGAAGGCATACCATTAAGGTTACATCAGTGAGGGTAATCTCCAAGGAGCCAACAAATATCTCCAAGGTCCACACGTCCTTCTGGGTGTTTAGAACCAAAAAGACAAAACTAAAGTAGCTGGAAGAGTAGTTGGAAGATGGGTACCTGAGGATATGTTTGTTCTGATGTTGATAGCATGCTAAAATCTAGATAACAGTGTCAGAGGTTTGTAGTAATTTCTTAGCTCTGCATAACAAAGCTGGACAGACTGGCTGGCTTAAACAACAGAAATTTATTTTCTCACAATTCTGGAAGCTACAAGTCTGAGACTGGGGTGTCAATCTGGTTGAATTCTTCTGAAGCCTCTCTCCTTGTTTGTAGATGGTTGCCTTCTCTCTGTATGTTTGCATAGTTTTCCCTCTATGCCTGTCTGTGTCTTAAACTCTTCTTATAAGGACACAAGTCTTACTGGCTTACAACACAAACTATATGACCACATTTTACCTTAATTACCTTTGTAAAATCCCTATCTACAAATACAGCCACCTTCTGAGGTGCTGGGGGTTAGGACTTCAACATACAAATTTTGAGGGGACACAATTAAACTCATACAAGGTTATATTCACTAATAATTACAGCTAATATTTAATCACTGCTTACTTTGTGTGAAAAACACTGGTCTAAGGACTCATATGTTATCATGTTATTTAATTCTCACAACTACTTATGAGGAAAACACTATCATCATCCCTAATATAGATATGGAAACACTGAGGTCCATAGAAGCAAATTAATTGGTTATTAAGTGTTAAAGTCAGGAATTGAACTCAAACAATGTATTTCCAAGTCTGTGCTCATAACCAGAACAATTTATTCCTCCTGATTAGAGCCTATGATGTTGGAATCTCCTTAAGGGTAAGATCTTGTATTTTATTCATTCTTGTATTTATTCACTATCTATTCATTCATTAACAAGTATTCTGAACACATGTATAACACTTGTCTATAGCAGCTACTTAAAATATATCCCATAAATTAACAATAGATATATAGATCTATTAATGTCAGATAATGTTTATGTGTCATAAACATTATCTGACATTATACAGACTCATCCAGACTGCAGCTTCAGGCATTGATTTCAGAGATGACAAAAATAAGGTGGGCACCTATGATTTTCTATCAGATAATAGAAACACAGTGGTAAGCAAAATAAACTTGATCTCAAATATAATAAATGTGAAAGAGACATCAATAAAAAATAACACTAATGGGTGAAACAGTTATAATTGCTCTGAAAACAAATAGGAATAGAGTTATGAGTTTCTAACAAAGAAATCTAACCTAGACCGGTGGTTCAGGAACAATTTCCCTGATAAAGTGCTGATTGTGTTGAATCTACTGACCAAAAGAGTAGGAGCTAATTTGAGTTTCGAGAGGTAGTGTGACGATGGGTTTAACATTTTGTACGTATGGATAAAACAATATCTACAGAAGCCATGTGACAAGTTCAAGACACTTACGGAAATTTGTGTGGCCAGAGTGCAGAGAAAGAGGAAGAGAATATTGCAAAATTAGGCTGGAGAATTAGGACATCGTGTACCTTTTTTTTTTTTAATCTTAAGAGCAATGGCAGATTTTTGAAGGATTTCAAAGGTTATGACATGATCATATATCCTTTTTAAAGATCACTTTGATAGTGGGGTGGAAAACAGATTGAAGGAGGGCAGAATGGATGAGAGAAAACCCATTAAAAGGATATTACAGTAATCCAGGTGAGACACTGCTGTGGTTAGGACTTGGATGGCAGTGAAAATTAAAAACAAAAAAGATGGATTCAAGAGATGATCGAGAAATAAAAATGACAAGTTGAATATGGGTTTTTGTGGGAAAGAGATACAGAGAGATTCTTATATTTCTGATTTGCATAACTCCAAGGATAGTGGTGCCACTCAAAACAAGATGGGAGATTCTGGAAAAGGACAGGGTCAATAAAGTAAATATCATGGATTTGATCTTAGTAACATTGAATTTGATGTGATTTTGAGAGTAGATATGTTGACTAGGTAATTTTTCTAGTTTAGAGTGGTCATTGGTCCTACGATGCCCTCTGCACATTTTATATTACCTGGGCAAAGAGTGTAAGGAAACAGTGATAAAGGAAGAGGAATGAGAATTAAAGTTTGAGGAACTCAGAAGTTTAATGGCTGAAATAGAATAATAAATAGGCAGGAGACTATTAAGAAAGGACCAAGAAAAGGATCAAGAAATCAGGAAAACAGGTATTGTGTACATTAAGAGAGTAGTTCAGGAAGTAGTTGATGCTCCTCTTGACCAAATGCAAGACTGGTCAAGTAAGATTAAGACAAGGTAAGTGCTAGCTATCAAAGATATGTAGTATCTCTTAGACAAAAATCTCAGCTCATGGGTCTAATTTCTACCTCCTCAAGAAAAGGCAGGTTACTAGAATTACAATCAAAATATAAAGACTGGTTCTGAAAAGAAAGTAAGTGAGTCATAGAGGCCTAACCAAATGTTAAACTATTTCTTAATGCTTACAGCCATTGTTAATGGTATATCCACTGTTAGGAGGGCATAGGATTAGTGAGTCCAAGTAACAGTCAATATTTGGGAATTGTGTAAGAAATAATCATTATCTTGAATATATACTTATTATGTCATGCAGTAGTAAGTGTCCTGAAGTACAGGAAAAAGATTCAGAGCCATCAGAAGAACTGAAAAGAACTGAGTAGGGTGGTGGTCGAAGATGTTACCAGCCAATGGGCTGATGTTGGGAAGAAAACATCATTTTGGTATTCAAACTACTGAGTTCTCAATTATTGTTGAAAATCACTCTTTCCTTGGTTTCCATATCAACATTTTTTCTCCAGGATCTTCTTAGTCTCTATTTCTGACTGTTAAGCCTCAGAACTTTATACCTAACACTCTGTCAGATATTTCACCAGTATTTCATGGACATCTAATACTCAATACATCCAACTTAAACTAGTCCTACTGTTTTCTCATTTTCTTTCAATGGCATGTACCAATATGTTGCATTAATAAAGGAATATTTTCCTCATTGTGAATGCTTGCCCCAGGCTGGCACACTTTACTTTTTGACCCTTCTAAACAAAAAGTCTACTGTAATTATGAAAACTGCTCTTGAGTAAAAACTAGTGTAAATATAAGGGGAGGTTGGCTGTTTGAAATTTATTAGGAGGGTGTGTGAACTCTAGTCCTTTTCTTTTTATCAGCCTGAAATCAAAATAAGCCTCCTTACCTTCTTGGTATATTTCTTCCTTATTATGATGTCCTGTGGACATTTTCACGTTTTATCTCCCCTTTATTACTTCTGTAGTCTCTTACCAGCTAACATTTCTGCATTCCCTCTCAAAATACTCTTCTGGCTGGCAGACAGCCTATAGTATCTGTGGAGCCTAATAAGAAACCTCTATGTCTGTTAACAAAAGGGAAAATAACCCAAATGTCTGCTCAAGTCAAAGTGTTTAAGGGCATCAGGATTTTTGATCTCTATTAAATCAAATTTTGCAGAAATTTTCCTCTGGATCATCAGAACTGAAGCATTATTCTATTGGCAGTAACAAAAATAGTGATACAATTTGTTGAACCGTGTTCCAAAAATAAAGCTAGGACTTTCAGTAACAAAATATTGCTTGTTATTTTCTCATAGAAGTTTCTAAGGAGAATCAATCAAGTAACCTATTAAATGAGAGAAGCAATAGAGCTTTCATCTTCATCATGCATAGATATTTTATTGCTATTTTACAGTAATTTTTGTTGATCTAATAAATGCTCTTTTGTTTGGAAAGGTGGAATAGAATAATTACTTTCACTTTCAGTAATGCAAGGGAAATACAGGAGAATGGGAAATAACTAGGATACACCGGCTGGAGTGTATCCTTTGAAATAACTAGGATACACCGGCTGGAGTGTACACTCACTACATGCTGGAGAAGTTGGACCCCTCTCAGTTGCAGGCTATGAAACAAGGTAAAGGGCTAAAGATGGAATCTAATGCCACTGTACTCAGTTTTAGAAGTACTGATTGAAGAGAAAACCTTGGGTTCCTTCAAATAAGGACTGCATTATTCAGATCTTTTGGGTCTCTTAGTGATTCTATCAGTTACACTAAAACTGATTCCCGCCCCCCCCCGTCACTTCTGAAGTTCCAATAAACCCCTGTAATTCTGAGGAGGACAGACTAGAAAGCATGGAAGGCAGGTTGACTGTTGTCTACGGTAACAATTAATTTATTTTACCAATCAGTAAGCACTCTTTTTGACCCTGTAAATGGCTAGTGAAAGCGAATGGTTTCCAAGCCAGGATAATGACAGGCATCCCAGGTATTCTCCTTTGATTCATGCACTGCATCTTTCCAACTCCATCCAAAACCATGCCCAATTACTGAACAGACATGTACGATGTCATCAAATAGATTGATGTAATCAAAATAGATTGAGTTTGTGTTCTAACTCCTTTGGGTATTCATTCCCTCTTTTTCATCCTCACTGATAGCATTATCAGGTCCTCATCATTTTCAGGTTCTCATCATTTTTCATCTGAAGTATTCCAAAAGCCTAATAAATGTTCTTTCTAAGTCTTATCTTGTCCTCACATAATCCGTTCTTCACCCTGACTTGTTGGTAGATCCTTCTAAAGTATAAATTGGATCAATTACTGTTCTTCTTAAAAAAGTGCATGGCTCCACAATGCTTACAGAATAAAATCCAAATTCTGTTTCATGGCCCAGACAATCTTCATGATTTTGCAAAGTTACATTTTTTGTTTGTTTGTTTTGTTTTTGTTTTATTTTTTTTGTGGTATGCGGGCCTCTCACTATTGTGGCCTCTCCCATTGTGGAGCACAAGCTCCAGATGCGCAGGCTCAGCAGCCATGGCTCACAGGCCCAGCCGCTCCGCGGCACGTGGGATCCCCCCAGACCGGTGCACGAACCTGCATCCCCTGCATCGGCAGGCGGACTCTCAACCACTGCGCCACCTGGGAAGCCCCCAAGTTACCTTTTATCATTCCCTTTCTTCTCACGCCCTACCAAACTACTTTTAGTTTGCCAAATATACTATGTGGTTTCATACACTTAGAGTTTTCTGTTTCCTCTGTTTGGATAGTTTTGCCTTTCCCTCTTCCCTGCTATTTTCTCTGGCAAAAGTCTGCTCATCCTTTCAGATAAAACTCAAATATTGTATTCTCAGTGAAGCATGTGAGACTCTCACAGTTATTTATTTTCTCCTCCATTCCACTATGGTACATTGCACATGTTATTAACTACTATAATCATTTAAACTTGATTCCCATTTTTCAATCTAGAATTTATTAAGGAAACATAGGCACACCACACAAGCAAGCCTGGCACATAATCGGTACTCAATAAGTCATCCTACCATCATCTCAAACTTAATGTATCCAAATCAGTACTCCCCATCTCCCATTTAATGTCCTCCAGTCTTCTGTGCTGGTAAAGGTGCAATCATTCTTGTCATTTGGGATTAAGTTCTTAGCGTCTGCTCTACCTCAGCTTTCTCCTTAATTCAGAATGTCCAATCAGGAGATAGGCTCACTCTCAAAAACAGAATGCAGAGCCTCCAAGGTTTATTTTCAACAGATAGTTCCCTGATGGAGTCTCCAGCTGTCATTGTTTTACTTTTTCTTCCTTTAGTTACCCCAGGCAACAAAATGCTGCTTGACACAGACAGGGATGCACTGCTTCCTTTTAACATGTGGCCTAAACTTCAGCAGGCATCCTTCTCCTGACTCCATTTAGAGCAGGTAAACTAGATTATAACTTTCAAAAGATTTAACTAGCCGCCAACTTAAAAAAAAAATAAAATAAATAAACCTAGTAATTAGAAAACATGTAAACATAGTATGACTTTCACAGTACATATTTCTGATGCTTCCCCCCAAAATTGCTCCCCCTACCTGTAAGTTCTGTCATATTTTACATTTAGTTTGAATCAGTTATATCAACCCCAAAGGGTTGGTATCACTTTGTAGGCGACTTGTCTGAGTTTCTAGCTTCTGAGCTCCAGTCCACTTTTGTGTGGTGGATACGATCTTACCACCTACTGTCTAGCTAGGAGTTAATTTTAGTAATTTGACCAAGAATACTTCTCTGCAGTCCACAGAGGTCTTTTCCTGCACACTTCATTTCTTATCTGCAGAACCCTCATCCTTCAGTCAACACAAATGTGCTTTACATGAGAATCCACTACTGTTCAAACATCACTTCTGCTAAAATTTCATGGATCTAAACTAGACATACGGTTTCACATTATTTCAAGGAAGCGAGATCTCTAGTCTTCTAGTGCTCAGGAGGAGAGAAGAACCAAATGTGAGTGTATGCTAGAAATCTCTCCAGTTCAACTGATTTGGTTTAGTGGGGTTTAAAATATAGCTTCAGAAACCAACTGTTTTAATAATTGTGTTTCTGTGGGGAAATGCAGTTTGAGTTCTAAGCAACTGATCTATTTGACTTTTATGACTCAATCTTTTTGGAAAAAGACATTCATTGAGAGTATTTTTTGCCAATGATATTATCTTTCGAAGGCAAGGACTTTTCTTGTACTTCCTTTATACAGTTAGAAAAGTTTTCATTGAGCATGAAGATACTAGTTTATTAACTCATAAAATAAATCAGTAAAGTCTGAATAAACAATTGTCTGATGATAACTGTACATGAGAAGAATTTCCTGCTTCTTAAGTATAATATTTCATTTGTGAAGCTCTCTATTTCCAAATAGAGTTGTATAATGATAGAGCAGTAATGTAGCAATCCATTGAATGCTCACTGAGTTACAATTCAATGAAATTGGATGTTTTGGTATAAGTTTAACTGATAGTGTGGTTCTACTTTTAAAATAATTTTTGTTATATGTGCATGGCCAACAATTGATTGCCCTTGATGTACATGGTTTCAAATTCACATATTATGATTAGATACCACTTATTCATGGGTCCCTACAGAGCCAAGCCAAGCCATATTGCAGCCTGAGACAAAAGGAAAAGTCAATAATAAAAAAAAAATCAACTATCTTATTTTTATTTACATTTTGATATTTTTATAATCTTGGATTTTTGTGTTAATTTTGATTCTTTAAAATATTGCATTAAAATATTTTTTTGATTACTGAGTTTTTGATTACTGAGTTATTTGGCATCTCCCCTTAAATTTTGCACCAGAAGCAAGTGGCTCACTCACCTCACCCTAGTCCCAGCCCTACAGCCATGCCTGACTTCTAGAGGACAGGGAAGTGCAATTCTGTGTTATATACTAAAGAAATAGAAATGGGGGGAAATTGGCGAATGGTGCTAATGACTCATATATACAGGTAATATAATAGGTTCTGTCGTAGAATGGCTGATTGAGGAAAAATGATACAGCAAAACTCAGGACATCTTTTATTCTTCATCGAATAATAAAGTATTCCTCATCAAATAATTTGAAAATGTAATTCTACAGTTACACAGTTTATAATCCTATTATTAGTAAACACAACTCCTTTTCCTAGAAGTCTGACTTAATAATTTTACCTTGAAAAATCTCTATTTGAAAGTCAGAGTCAGATGCTTTTTTCTCAATCAATTGAGATGTAATAATTGCACTGCTGTTACCTAAAAACTCCCTGTGGATTGATTTCTTCAGGTACTCAAAAATGTTTACCTTAACTCAGTTTGCTTTATGTTTTTAGCATATTTTGGCTTGTTTTTCCTAGCTCACCATGATTTTTCTCTCTCTGACTAGCAAATAACAACAGCCAAAAAAAAAAAGCAAAAAAGAAGTGCATAGAATTTATCATATATCTGGGTTTTAAGAAACCTAAAAATCATCTTAATAATGCCCATTCAGTGTCCTCTACGATTGTACATTAAAATGCTTTAGAACATTCTTATTCCATAATATGCAGTTAGCTTATTTGTTATGAGGAACTGTTTTGTATGTGTGCAGTAATGCATTCATTTTAGTGATGTCAGTTAGTAAAAATTATGTTTGGTTACAAAACAAAGAAAATTAATGTTAACTAATACAGGATTTACATATTTCATCAGCTTTATCAATATGACTGTCTATTCTACATGAATTTCTAAGGTTCAGTAGTAGGTTTAATGACAGGAAAACAAAAGAAAAATTTCATCTCAAATAAAAGCCAGTTTTATTCCCAGCAGAAAGTCCTAACTCTCAGAAGATGTTTTTCTGTGTAGCCTTTCCTTTCTGTGTAACTGCAGTGAGCAGGTCTGTGTGTTTGGTTTATTACTCTACCACAACCTATACGTCAGCATTAGCAGTTCTCACTAAAGAGCTAGACAGTCTCCCTTCATCATAACATTAATTTATTCTCTCAGCTTCTGACATTAAAGTAGAAACATAAATGTTCAACCATAACTTGTGTGGCCTTTCTACTTGCTAAAAGGCTCTGAGAGAGCGATGGTATCAAGGGAAATGTTTTTTTTGAATACTTTGAAATTCCGTGTCTTGACAGGCAACACACTACAGTTCAGTCCCTTGAGAAACATGCCCCAAATCAATTTTATTACAAACTAAATTATTATTATTATTATTTTTGCACAGAACATTTTTGTAGCGTATCATTCATAGGATTATGTCCTGAGACAGTTCAGACATTATATGAGGCACCTCCTTTATTTTTTTATATACCATATCATATGTATATAAATTAGTACAATTTATGTTATAAGTCAAATCTGATATAATTTGAAACTATGTGATTTTTGAAGACATCATGTAAAAATTTTACCTGTAATATGTTGTTCTGAACAATTGTATTAACTTAGCATAAAAAATGGAACAATTTTTATCCCATGATTTATTTTCTAAATGGAGTACAATGACCTTCCATCCTGGCAAGAAGTCTAATATTGCTTGACCTGAAAGTCCCTGACTGGGGAGGATGACATGTATGTGGATTTTCACCTAATTTATTTTGTGGACAAATAATAGTCTATATAAATATATATACGTATGTATGTAAAAATGGTATATAACATTATATTAGTTTCAGGTATACAACATAAGAATTCCAGCTGTGTGCATATACTAAAAGTGATCACCACAATAAATCTAATTATAGTCCGTCACCCTACGATTGACCCCTTTTACGCGTTTTGCCCATCTCTCAATGCCCATCTCACCAGTGAAGCCATCTTGTCCTGGACTTTTCTTTTTTGGGAGGTTTTGATTACTCATTCAATCTCCTTACTTATAATCAGCTTATTCAGATTTTCTATTTTTTCATGATTGTTTTGGAAGATTGTATGTTTCTAGGAATTTATCCATTTTCTTCTAGGTTGTCCAGTTTATTGGCATACAATGGTTCACAGTAGTCACTTATGATCCTTTGCATTTCTGATATCACTTATAACTTCTCTTTTATTTTTGATTATATTTATTTGAGATTTTGATGTCTCTCTTGGTGAGTCTAGCTAAAGTTTTTTCAATTTTGTTTATGTTTTCATAGAACCAGTACTTAGTTTTATTGATCTTCTATTTTTTTGGGGGGGGTGGTTCTATGTCATTTATTTCCATTCTGATTTTATTATCTCCTTTCTTCTACTACCTTTGGAGTTTGTTTGTTCTTCTTTTTTCCAGTTCTTTTAGGTGAAATGTTAGATTGTTTATTTGAGATTTTTCTTATTTCTTTAGGTAGGCCTATACTGTTATGAACTGCCCTCTTAAAACTGTTTTTGCTGCATCCTAAAACTTTGGAATGTTGTATTTTCATTTCCATTTGTCTCTAGGTATTTTTTAATTTTTTCTTTGAGTTCTTCACTGACCCATTGGTTGTGTAGTAGCATGTTGTTTAATCTCCACATGTTTGTTTCTATTGTACATTAATTCATAGATTGACTAAGAGCTACCTGAAATATCAGAAATATATATCAAGTACAAAGAAGTATTTTCTCTTTCATGTTATTGAAACTCTGACGTAGTGGAATCCACAAATAATATCCTTTAAAGAAACCTGAGATAATAATACAGAGGACCATCAGGTCAAGTATTTGTGATTACTTTTACCTCAGGACACAAGAGAGTTACAAAACCACTCTCATGCTAATCATACTCATAAATATTCATCTAAAGAGTTTTCCTCTGGTTTCAAGTGGACTGTTGAGCTATCACTCTAGTGCTCTTGAAATGCCAATATGTCCTTGCCATATTGGCAAAAACACTTGCCTCAAGTGTTTTTCTCCGAGGTAATCTTTGTATTTGTCATGGACCCTAATGCTAGCTGCCGATCTGGTAGACAGTCGACAGCACTGGTACTATTGTAGGTTCTCCTCCATTCCATCCATGCTAATCATAACCACCCTTGAATGGATGCAATGCTTTCCCCTGCTCATTGTACTCTGTCACTTGCTGGGGCAACACAGCAAAGGGATTCAGACGAAGAAGATCAAATATACCTAGGATTAAATTTATTCCATTATTTGCCATTTGACTTCGACAAGTTATATAAACTTTCAAGTTTACAATTTGGGACGTTAATATATATATCATAAGATTGGAAAAATTAACTGAGATAATATAAAATTATGGCTCTGTCTAGCAAATACTAAATGTTACATATGATGGTTATGCTTATTCTCATGAATGTCAAACTCATATACTACCTTGAGATACCATTTCCTTTTATTCATTTAATAACAGAGTCTCAAGTTTCTTTCCATCATAGTTCCTCTCACTTGGAAGGAAACCCTAAGGGAGCTGGGACAGAAAACAATCAGAAACAATTGTTCCTCTGCTCTAAGTCTGACCATTGTCTCAACACTTTGATTCTCCCTATACACTACTAAATGTCTTCCCCATCAGGCACTGACAGTGAATTAAGAGCAGCCTGTCACCTTCAGAAGTTTTACTTACTGTTTCTTTTTTTCTTCAAAAGGTGTTTAAGGTAAGTCACTATTTTTTTTAAACATCGTTATTGGAATATAATTGCTTTACAATGGTGTGTTAGTTTCTGCTTTACAACAAAGTGAATCAGTTATACATATACTTATGTTCTCATATCTCTTCCCTCTTGTGTGCCCCTCCCTCCCACCCTCCCCATCCCACCCCTTTAGGTGGTCAAAACCCACCGAGCTTCTCTCCCTGTGCTATGCAGCTGCTTCCCACTAGCTATCTATTTTACGTTTGGTAGTGTATATATGTCCATGCCACTCTCTCACTTTGTCACAGCTTACCCTTACCCCTCCCCATATCCTCAAGTCCATTCTCTAGTAGGTATGTGCCTTTATTCCCATCTTGCCCCTAGGTTCTTCATGACCACTTTTTTTTTTTTTTAGATTCCATATATATGTGTTAGCACACGGTATTTGTCTTTCTCTTTCTGACTTACTTCACTCTGTATGACAGACTCTAGGTCCATCCACCTCACTACAAATAACTCAATTTCATTTCTTTTTATGGCTGAGTAATATTCCATTGTATATATGTGCCACATCTTCTTTATCCATTCATCTGATGATGGACACTTAGGTTGCTTCCATCACCTGGCTATTGTACATAGAGCTGCAATGAACATTTTGGTACATGACTCTTTTGGAATTATGGTTTTCTCAGGGTATATGCCCAGTAGTGGGATTGCTGAGTCATATGGTAGTTCCATTTGTAGTTTTTTAAGGAACTTCCATACTGTTCTCCATAGTGGCTGTACCAATTCACATTCCCACCAGCAGTGCAAGAGTGTTCCCTTTTCTCCACATCCTCTCCAGCATTTATTGTTTCTAGATTTTTTGATGATGGCCATTCTGACTGGTGTGAGATGATATCTCATTGTAGTTTTGAATTGCATTTCTCTAATGATTAATGATATTGAGCATCTTTTCATGTGCCTAGTGTCCATCAGTATTTCTTCTTTGGAGAAAAGTCTACTTAGGTCTTCTGTCCATTTTTGGATTGGGTTATTTCTTTTTTGTTATTGAGCTGCATGAGCTGCTTATAAATTGTGGAGATTACTCCTTTGTGAGTTGCTTCATTTGCAAATATTTTCTCCCTTTCTGAGGGTTGTCTTTTGGTCTTGTTTATGGTTTTCTTTGCTGTGCAAAGCTATTAAGTTTCATTAGGTCCCATTTGTTTATTTTTGTTTTTATTTCCATTTCTCAAGGAGATGGGTCAAAAAGGATCTTGCTGTGATTTACGTCATAGAATGTTATGCCTAAGTTTTCCTCTGAGAGTTTGATGGTGTCTAGCCTTACATTTAGGTCCTTAATCCATTTTGAGCTTATATTTGTGTATGGTGTTAGGGAGTGTTCTAATTTCATACTTTTACATGTACCTGTCCAGTTTTCCCAGCACCGCTTCTTGAAGAGGCTATCTTTTCTCCACTGCATATTCTTGCCTCCTTTATCAAAGATAAGGTGACCATATGTGCATGGGTTTATCTCTGGGCTTCCTTTCCTTTTCCATTGATCTATATGTCTGTTTTTCTGCCAGTACCATACTGTCATGATTACTGTAGCTTTGTAGTATAGTCTGAAGTCAGGGAGCCTGATTCCTCCAGCTCTGTTTTTCGTTCTCAAGATTGTTGTGGCTATTCGGGGTCTTTTGTGTTTCCATACAAATTGTGAAATTTTTTGTTCTAGTTCTGTGTAAAATGTCAATGGGGATGCATTGGTGGGGATTGCATTGAATCTGTATATTGCTTTGGGTAGTAGAATCATTTTTTCACAATGTTGATACTTCCAATCCAAGAACATGGTATATCTCTCCATCTATTTGTATCATCTTTAATTTCTTTCATCAGTGTCTTATAATTTTCTGCATACAGGTCTTTTGACTGCTTAGGTAGGTTTATTCATAGATATTTTATTCTTTTGTTGCAATAGTAAATGGAAGTGTTTTCTTAATTTCACTTTCAGATTTTTCATCATTAGTGTATAGCAATGCCAGAGATGTCTGTGCATTAATTTTGTATCCTGCTACTCTACCAAATTCATTGATTAGCTCTAGCAGTTCTCTGGTAGTATCTTTAGGATTCTCTATGTATAGTATCATGTCATCTGCAAACAGTGACAGCTTTACATGTTCTTTTCCAATTTGGATTCCTTTAATTTCATTTTTCTGCTGATTACTCTGGCTAAAACTTCCAAAACTATGGTGAATAATAGTGGTGAGAGTGGGCAACCTTCTCTTGTTCCCAATCTTATTGGAAATGGTTTCACTTTTTCACCATTGAGAATGATGTTGGCTGTGGGTTTGTCATATATGGCCTTTATTATGTTGAGGAAGGTTTCCTCTATGCCTACTTTCTGCAGGTTTTTTAATCAAAAATGGGTGTTGAATTTTGTTGAAAGCTTTCTCTGCATCTATTCAGATGATCATATGGTTTTTCTCCTTCAATTTGTTAATATGGTGTATCACGTTGATTGATTTTCGTATAATGAAGAATCCTTGCATTCCTGGAATAAACCCCACTTGATCATGGTGTATGATCCTTTTAACGTGCTGTTGGATTCTGTTTGCTAGTATTTTGTTGAAGAATTTTGCATCTATGTTCATCAGTGATATTGGCCTGTAGTTTTCTTTCTCTGTGACATCTTTGTCTGGTTTTGGTATCAGGGTGATGGTGACCTTGTAGAATGAGTTTGGGAGTGTACCTTGCTCTGCTATATTTTGGAAGAGTTTGAGAAGGATAGGTGTTAGCTCTTCTCTAAATGTTTGATAGAATTCTCCTGTGAATCCATCTGCTCCAAGGTTTTTGTTGGTTGGAGGGTTTTTATGTATTGAATTGCTCCTATGTCAGGTGCATAAATATTTACAAATGTTATACCTTCTTCTTGGATCAATCCCTTGATCGTTATGTAATATCCTTCTTTGTCTCTTGTAATAGTCTTTATTTTAAAGTCTATTTTGTCTGATATGAAAATTGCTACTCCAGCTTTCTTTTGATTTCCACATGCATGGAATATATTTTTCCATCCCATCACTTTCAGTCTGTATGTGTCCCTAGGTCTGAAGTGGGTCTCTTGTAGAAAGCATATATATGGGTCTTGTTTTTGTATCCATTCAGCCAGTCTGTGTCATTTGGTGGGAGCATTTAATCCATTTACTTTTAAGGTAATTAATGATATGTATTTTTCTATTCACATATTCTTACTTGTTTTGCATTTGTTATTGTAGGTCTTTTCCTTCTCTTGTATTTCTTGCCTAGAGAAATTCCTTTAGCATTTGTTGTAAAGCTGGTTTTGTGGTGCTGAACTCTCTAAGATTTGCTTGTCTGCAAAGGTTTTAATTTCTCCATCAAATATGAATGAGATCCTTGTTGGGTAGAGTGATCTTGGTTGTAGGTTTTTCTCCTTCATCACTTTAAATATGTCCTGCCAGTCCCTTTTGGCTTGCAGAGTTTCTGCTGAAAGTTTAGCTGTTAACCTTAGGGGGATTCCCTTGTGTGTTATTGGTTGGTTTTCCATTGTTGCTTTTAATATTTGTTCTTTGTATTTAATTTTTGATAGAGTGATTAGTATGTGTCTTTGCATGTTTCTCCTTGGATTTATCGTGTATGGGACTCTGTGCTTCCTGGACTTGATTAACTATTTCCTTTCCCATATAAGGAAGTTTTCAACTATGATCTCTTCAAATATTTTTTCAGTCCCTTTCTTTTTCTCTTCTTCTTCTGGTACCCCTTTAATTCGAATGTTGGTGCATTTAATATTGTCCCAGAGGTCTCTGATACTGTCCTCAGTTCTTTTCATTTTTTTTTCTTTATTCTTCTCTGCAGTAGTTATTTCCACTATTTTATCTTCCAGGTCACTTATCCGTTCTTCTGTCTCAGTTATTCTGCTATTGATCCCTTCTAAAGTATTTATAATTTCATTTATTGTGTTGTTCATCATTGCTTGTTTCCTCTTTAATTCTTCTAAGTCCTTGTTAAATGTTTCTTGCATTTTCTCTTTTCTTACCAAGATTTTGCATCACCTTTACTATCATTATTCTGAATTCTTTTTCAGGTAGGCTGTCTATTTCCTCTTCATTTGTTTGGTCTGGTGGGTTTTTACCTTGCTCCTTCATCTGCTGTGTGTTTTTCATCTTCTCATTTTGCTTATCTTACTGTGTTTGGGGTCTCCTTTTTGCAGGTTGCAGGTTCGTAGTTCCCCTTGTTTTTGGTGACTGTCCCCAGTGGCTAAGATTGGTTCAGTGAGTTGTGTAGGCTTCCTGGTAGAGGGGACTAGTGCCTTTGTTCTGGTGGATGAGGCTGGATCTTGTCTTTCTGCTGGGCGGGTCCATGTCTGGTGGTGTGTTTTTGGGTTTCTGTGGCCTTATTATGATTTAAGGCAGCCTCTCTGCTTATGGATTGGGCTGTGTTCCTAGTTGTTTTGCATAGGGTGTCCAGCACTGTAGCTTGCTGGTTGTTGAGTGAAGCTGGGTGTTGGTGTTGAGATGGAGAACTCTGGGAGATTTTTGCCATTTGATATAATGTGGAGTTGGGTGGTTTCTTGTGGCCCAGTGTCCTGAACTTGGGTCTCCCACCTCAGAGGCACATCACTGACTCCTGGCTGGAGCACCAAGAGCCTTTCATCCACACGGCTCAGAATAAAAGGGAGTAAAAATAGAAAGAAAGAAAGAGGATAAAATAAAATAAAGTAAGATAAGATAAAGTTATTAAAATAAAAAGAAAAAAATAATTGTTAAGAAAAAAGTTAAAAAAAAAAAAGAAATGGATGGACAGAACCCTAGGACAAATGGTGAAAGCAAAGCTATACAGACAAAATCACACACAGAAGCATACACATACACACTCACAAAAAAACGAAAAGGGGAAAAATAATATATCTTGGTCCCAAAGTCCACCTCCTCAATTTGGGATGATTCTTTGTCTATTCAGGTATTTCACAGTTGCAGCGTACATCAAGTTGATTGTGGAGATTTAATCCGCTGCTCCTGAGGCTGCTGGGAGAAATTTCCCTTTCTCTTCTTTGTTCGCACAGCTCCTGGGGTTCAGTTTTTGATTTAGCCCCGCCTCTGCACGTAGGTCTCCTGAGGGCGTCTGTTCTTCGCTCAGACAGGACGGGTTTAAAGGAGCAGCTGCTTCAGGGGCTCTGGTTCATTCAGGCTGGGGGGAGGGAGGGGTACAGAGTGCAGGGTGAGCCTGCGGCAGCAGAGGCCGGTGTGGCATTGCACCAGCCTGAGGCGCGCCATGTGTTCTCCCAGGGACGTTGTCCCTGGATCACGGGACCCTAGCAGTGGCTGGCTGCACAGGCTTCCGTGAGGCGAGGTGTTTATAGTGACCTGTGCTCACACACAGGCTTCTTGGTGGCCACAGCAGCAGCCTTAGCATCTCATGCCCATCTCTGGGGCCTGTGCTGATAGCCTCAGCTTGCGCCCATCTCTGGAGCTCCTTTAAGCTGCGCTCTTAATCCCCTCTCCTCGCACACCAGGACAGAAAACGGCAAGAAAATGTCTCTCGCTCCTTCAGTAGCTCTAGACATTTTCCCAGACTCCCTCCCTGCTAAGCGTGGTGCAATAGTCCCCTTCAGGCTGTGTTCACGCCGCCAACCCCAGTCCTCTCTCTGTGATCCGACTGAAGCCCGAGCCTCAGCTCCCAGCCCCAACCTGCCCGAGTGGGTGAGCAGACAAGCCTCTCGGACTGGTGAGCACTAGTCGGCAATGATCCTCTGTGCGGGAATCTCTCCAATTTGCCCTCCACACCCCTGTTGCTGTGCTCTCCTCCGTGGCTCCAAAGCTTGCCTCCTGCCCACTACTGTCTCTGCCAGTTAACGGGCTTCCTAGTGTGTGGAAACCTTTCTTCCTTCACAGCTCCCTTCCACTGGTGCAGGTCCCTTCCCTATTCTTTTGTCTCTGTTTTTTCTTTTTTCTTTTGCCCTACCCTGGTACGTGGGGACTTTCTTGCCTTTTGGGAGTTCTGAGGTCTTCTGCTAGCCTTCAGTAGGTGTTCTGTAGGAGTTGTTCCACGTGTAGATGTATCTCTGATGTATCTGTGGGGAAGAAGGTGATCTCCGCATCTTACTCTTCCACCGTCTTCTCAAATACCCTGTACTGTTTCTTTTTTTGGGACTCCTCAGGCCTTCATGTAAATTGTTCCTGAGTTATCTTGACTACTATGGATTGAATTGTGTGACCCCAAAATTTATATATTAAAGCTTTAAACTCAATGTGACTGTATTTGGGCTTATAAAGAGGTAATTAAAGTTAAATGAAGTCATGGGGATGAGGCCCAAATCTTAGAGGATTGGTGTCCTTATAAGAGGAGGAAGAGATAAGAGAGTTCTATCTCTTTGAGATGTGTGGACACAGTGAGAATGTGGCCACCTGCAAGCCAAGAAGACAGCTCTCACCAGGACCTGAATTAGCCAGCATCATGATCTTGTACTTTTCTGCTTCTAAAACTGGGAAAAGATAACTTTCTGTTCTTTAAGCACCCAGTCTATGATATTTTGTTAAAGTGGTCCAAGCAGACTATGACATTGACCAAACACCACACTTGAAAGGCGTTTTATCTTTTATTTAGCTTTGCTTATGTAGCCAAAGCCCTCCTATATATACAGTTGTGTAGGTAGGAAATTCAGATCACATACAATACCTATAACTTTACCAAATTATTTTCTTATCAGCCCAAAAGCCTAGGTAATATCAAGCTTATTTAACTGAAAATATTTCCTACCTTTCATACCTCCCTCCAGCATCTCTATACTCCTGACCATCTCGTAAACTACCCCTAGATTAAATTTTCCTAAAATTTAATTTCCTATTTCTCATTAATCATTACATTACCTCTAGTGAACCCTTAGGCACATAGCATGGATTATACCCAGATTCATCACTCAGGGTCTGCCCTCAAATGGCCCTCCATAAGTAGCTAGCCTTATTTATAATGGTTTTCCTTATACAGTTCTCCAATAAGGCTGATGGCCTTATTTAAAAAATAATATTCATCCTCATAATGTTGCTTTGAAGATCAAATGAGATACTGTATGGAGAACACTCATTATATTGTCTGGGATATAATAATATATAAAATGTATTATTGTTTTTAATGATAATAACAGGCAGTTCCTGACAATTTAATATGTATTAAAATTTAGTTTTAATTTTAATCCTGTTGAAAGATAGGTAATAGTTGATTATTTTTCCCTTCCCATTTTATACATCAGAAAACTGAGCTAAAGAAAAGTTATGTAACTTGACCAAGGTCACAAGGAAGACCTTTTTGCTCATAGTAGAGCAAAAATTTTATCCTAAGCAGTGTGGTCCCAGAGTCTGCATGTTTAATTACTACTTATACTGCCTCCTTCTTCTACACTAACTTATACTATGTGCTCTGTTACATTTTTTTCCTGGAACATTCCTGAATTTTTTGCCTTCTCTTTGTGTAAAACTAAATTTTATATTTCCTTCAATGTTAGCTCAAAACTCATCTCTTTCACTATATTTCAACACACTGAATTTCCCCCTGTTTTTCTACTTGCATTATAAAGCATTATAAAGCATCTGAACCCTAGCATCATGCAGCATTTACCTATATATTATAGTCTTTCAAGTATATGAAAGCTTACTCAATTTGAATGTAAACTCATAGTGACATGGACCCTTTAAGTTTTATAAATTTCTGAAAGTCTTAAACATTAAAAAATGTTTGGGCTTCCCTGGTGGCACAGTGGTTGACAGTCTGCCTGCTGATGCAGGGGACACGTGTTCATGCCCTGGTCCAGGAAGGTCCCACATGCCGCGGAGTGGCTAGGCCTGTGAGCCTTGGCCACTGAACCTGCGCATCCAGAGCCTGTGCTCCACAACGGGAGAGGCCACAACAGTGAGAGGCCCGCGTACCACAAAAAAAAAAAAAAGTTCAATTGGAGTACATTAAAATGAAGAATTTCTGTTTATCAAATATATCATTAAGATAATAGATAAGGGAGAAAATATTTCCAAAACATAAATTGACAAAAAAGTTGTGTCTGGAATATTGACAAAAAAGTTGTGTCTGGAATATATAATAACTCTTCCAACCAATAAGAAAAAGACAAAACCTTAATAATAAAACTAGTAAGAGATTTCAATAGGCACTTCACAAAAGAGGATATATTGTAGACAACTATATGAAAAGATGTTCAACTTTATTAGTCACCAAGAAAGTGCAAATTAAAACCATAATGCAATAATACTACATGCCTGTCAGAATGATCAAAACTTTGAAAGCTGATAAATGAGTTTGTGAGTGGAGGAGAGATGAGAGAGAGTTAAAAAAACAAAAACAACTATGTGAAAAAAAATTGATAGAATTGAAAAGAAAAATTAAAAAAAAATTACCCACGATTATAGTTGGAAACTTCAATATCCCTCTCTCAATATGTGTTAGGACAAATGGACTGAAACTCAGCAAGGATATAGAAGAACTCAACAACACCATCAAGTCATTGGAGCTAATCAATACTTATATAACATTTCACCCAAGTAAATAGCACATTATTTTCAAGTGCCCACAGAACATACACCAAAATAAAACAGACCTTGGGACATTAAAGGAACTTTGACAAATATAAAGAAATCAAAATCACTCCAAGTATGTTCTCTCACTATAATGGAATCAAACTAGAAATCAATAATATAAAGATAACAGGAAAATCTCAAAGCACTTGGAAATGATAAAATAAACTTTTGAATAACCTGTAAGTCAAAATCTCATGGGAGATTTTAAAAATACAGTAAACTGAATGAAAATAAAAATTCAATATATCAAAATTGTGGGAAATGGTTAAGGCAGTAATGACAGGGAAATTATGTCACCATATGTATACATTACAAAAGAGGAAAAGTCTAAGCTTGCACCTCAAAAACCTAGAAAAAGAAAAGCAATTTATACCCAAAGTGAGCAGGAATCAACAAAATTGAAAACAAAACAAAAAAACCCCAAAAAACAAAAACAATGAAATAAAATGTTTTCTTTGAAAATGTAGTAAAATTGACAAATACTTAACAAGACTGACAAAGAAAAAAAAGAGGTAAGTCAGAAATTACATATTAAGTATCAATAATGAAACAGGAGATATTACTACATACCCTCCAGATATCAAAAGTTTAAGGGAACAAATACTATGAACAACTCAAACACATAAATTTGAAAATTTAAATAAAAATTGGACAATTTCTTTAATAGCAGGAATTACTACAACTCAGTCAATATGAAAATGACTATTTTATAGCCCTATAAATATTAAAGAAACTAAAACCATAATTTCACAAAACTGTACAAAACAAAAACAGAAAACTTCCCCAAAAGAAATCTCCAGGCACAGCTGTTATCACTGGAAAATTCTACCAATGGTTTAAAGAAAATTCATACCAATTCTAGACAATCTCTCCAGAAAATGAAAGAGAAAGCAACATTTCTAATTTATATCTGGGTATTATCTTGATATCAAGACCAGACAAAGAACAGAAATAAAGAAAACTACAGAACAATATTATTCATGAAAACAGACACAAAAATCCTTAACAAAATATTAGCAAATATAATTCACCAATACATAAGAAGAACTATGTACCATGATTGAGTGGGGTTTTTTCTGGGGATGTAAGACTGGTTTGATATTTGAAAAACAAAACAGATCTGCAAGTTAGTGGAGTAGGAAGACTCTAGAATTCTCTTTCCATTTTAATAGGGAGGCAAACATTTGGTAAACAGTTTTACGGGATGATCAGAGTTTCTACTAGAATTTTTAAATTTCTTACCCAGTTCAGCAGTATTATCTGAAAGTTATCAGAAAGTTGTATCTATTAAAAAGTCCTTTCCATGAATCTTCTTAAAGATGAAGCATCTTTACAAAGGCATCAGAATAAAACAATAACTGTCTATGAATGAATGACAAAAGACTTAAAAAGGCATGGTTAAAGATCTGATTACAATGTAATTGACAACTGACAAAGAAAATTAACCAAGTTGCTATAACATACAACATTTTAAGATAATAACTAGAATTATGACTGATAACATTATACAGGGCATATCCAAATTTTAGAAATTTTATATAACTTCTAGAATATTGATATTAATGACATTTACCTATATAGTATAACCTAAGAATGTTTATCACCACTCATGTGATAATGATCATTAAAATGAAAAAATAAATTGCACTTTATCAAAATTAAAAACTTTTGCCCTGTCAAAGATCCTAATATGAAGGTGAAAAGACAAGTTGCAAACAGTGAGAATATTTTCAAACAACAGATCCAACAAACAGTGAGTATGTAGCATATATAATGCACTCTCACTACAATAAACACATTAAAAAACAAACAATCCAATTAGAAAATGAACAAAAAACATGGAGACATTTAAATGAAGAGGATATACAGAGTGCAAATAGACACCTGGAAAGATGTTCAACATCTTTAGCAGTTAGAGAAATGCAAATAAAAATCACATGAATATCATTATATGTCTATCAGAATGGTTAAAATAAAAAATAGTGACAACACAAAATGCTGGTGAAGATGCAGAGAAAGTGGACTCCTCATACATTTCTATGGAACATAGTACCATCACTCTGGAAAAATAGTTTAGCAGTTTCTTTAAAAAGTAAACATGCAGCTACCATCCAATTCAGTACTTGCATTCCTTGGCTTTTATTGCAAAGAAATTAAGACTTATGTTTGCAGAAACACATAAACACAAATTTACAGCAGCTTTATTTGTAATAGTCCAAAACTGGAAGCCACCCATAATTTCTTCAATGGTTGTCCTTCAATGAGTGATTTGTGAACAAACTGTGGTACATTCTTACCACAGAATTCTACTTGGCAATAAAAAAGAAGAAACTATTGATACATGTAACAACCTGGATGAATCTCCAGAGAACTATGCCCAGTGAAAACAAAACCAAAAAAAAAAAGCCAATTCCAAAAAGTTACAAACTGTATGAATCTATTTAAATAATATTTTTGAAATGACAAAAATTATAGAAATGGTTATGTTATTTTGCTATAGTTTTGTAAGATGTTTCATTGGGAGAAACTAGGAAAAGTGTACATGAGATTCCTCTGTATTACATCTTACTCCTGTATATGAATCTAGAAATATCTAAAGTTAAAAATTTAATTAAGAGATGTAATAGATCTCATTTATATTAACAACATAAACATGATACTTTAAAACTTTAGAATAAATCTATCAAAATATCTGTCAGACTTCTATGCAAAACAATTGAAATATGTTGCAGATTACAAAATAAAGTTGAGTAAATGAATTGGAAGTTTCAATTTTATAAAAGTTTTTCCAAAATTAGTCAATGAAATATGTAAATGAATCAATATTCAACAAATCAACAAGTCAACAAGCTTTTTGGGGGGGAAGAGGAGGAGGTTATAATGAGCCGATAGTATAATTCATTAGGAAGAGACAAAGCCGAAATTATTTGGAAAAAGGAAACAGATGGAAGGAGTGTGATATTCAAAACAGAAGAGATAAATGAGGTACCATGGTCCCCTGTCATATGCTACAATCCCCACTGTTGCTGCAGAATCTTTCTCATATTTGCAAGTTTTGAAAGCTTGATATATGTCAAAGCTGAGTAATAGACCATTTAAAAAATAGTACTAAGAAAATAAGTTATTCACAGGGGAAAATATAAAATTAGATTCCAACACTACACCATACCAAACAAAACCAATTCCATGTGGAACAAAAACTTAAATGTAAAAAGCAAAACTGAAATTTTGAAAAGAAATTATAGGATATCTGTGACCTTGAGGCAGCAAAGAATTTATTATACAAGACATTTAAGGTATATTTTTTAAAGATTGTTAAATTTGAAATAATTACAATTAAGACAATATTCTATTGACAGATATCCAAAACATCATAAATAGGGTATAAAAATAAGCCATGTAACTAACAAAACCATTGTACTCAGGAAATAAAAAGAACTCTGAAATCTTAGTAAGAAAAAGAAACAGTCCAATAAGAAAATGCAGGCAAAAGATATGAGCAGACAATTTAGAGATGAGGAAATATGAATTACCATTAATATATTTCATATTTCAAGAGTGACATATGAAATATACTAATATATAAAAATATAAGGAAATGAAAGTTAAAGCAATAATAAAATACCATTATGCACTTGTCAAATTAGCAAAAATTAAATGGTTTTACATTATCAATTTTGGTGAAGATGAGGAGAAATTAGAACTCTCAGAAACCGCTGGTGGGGCTGTTAATTGATAAAAACACGTCACAAATATGAAGATTTGTGAACCCCAAATGTATATGTTGATACTTCAAGGCAATGGTCCCACAAGTGAGTCTGTAGTTGTGTAGAACTGCTTACCTGCCCTAGGTTGGAAATAACCTAAATATTTAAGTAGGACTGTAAATAAATACACTGTAATATATTCAGACTAAACACTACCATGATGGCTAAAAAAAGGAGTGAGAGCTACATTTACAAGAGTTGATATATTGCAAACACATAATTTTGAGTGGAAAAGGGACTTGTGTTATTTCTCTATATAAAATTAAAAGCGTGCAAACCACTGTTCAAAAATTACTATATTTGGTTTATAGAAATATTCATATAAAATACATTTATAAAAATGTTCATGGGAGGTGCAGTGGTTGAGAGTCCACCTGCCGATGCAGGGGACACGGGTTTGTGCTCCGGTCTGGGAAGATCCCACATGCCATGGAAAGGCTGGGCCCGTGAGCCATGGCTGCTGAGCCTGTGTGTCCGGAGCCTGTGCTCCACAACGGGAGAGGCCACAACCGTGAGAGGCCCACGTATCGCAAAAAAAAAAAAAGAAAAATATTCATGGGAATCATAAATATCAAAAATAGGATAGTGGTTCTACTAACAGAGGGAGGAGAATCGTATTGGGAAGGTATACACAGTGGCCTTCAAATGAAACTTTAATACTTCTTTTAAAATTAGAGAATTAAACACTATTTAATACTTGTTTAAAAATTAAAGTATTAAATTTGGCAAAGATATAACTATATATAAGTATATATAAGTATCAAAGTATCAAATATATAAGTATCAAAACTACTTGGTAGGTACATGCACGTTTATTACATTATCCTTTACACTTCTCCATGCTTTGCCGTTATCATACTAAAAAAGTTAAAATCCTTAACAACCAATGTGATAAAATAGTGAAAAAAAGAAAACTGTTGTAAGTTGTAAATTTTTAAAAATAAGTGATTTTTTTAAACATCTTTATTGGAGTATAATTGCTTTACAATGGTGTGTTAGTTTCTGCTTTATAGCAAAGTTAATCAGTTATACATATACACATGTTCCCATATCTCTTCCCTCTTGCATCTCCCTCCCTCTCACCCTCCATATCCCACCCTTCTAAGTGGTCAAAAACCACCAAGCTGATCTCCCTGTGCTATGCGGCTGTTTCCCACTAGCTATCTATTTTGCATTTGTTAGTGTATATATGTCCATGCCACTCTCTCACTTTGTCGCAGCTTACCCTTACCCCTCCCCATATCCTCAAGTCCATTCACTAGTAGGTCTGTGTCTTTATTCCCTTCTTACCCCTAGGTTCTTCATGACCTTTTTTTTTCTTCTTCTTAGATTCCATATATATGTGTTAGCATACGGTATTTGTTTTTCTCTTTCTGACTTACTTCACTCTGTATGACAGACTCTAGGTCTGTCCATCCACCTCACTACAAATAACTCAATTTCATTTCTTTTTATGGCTGAATAACATTTCATTGTATATATGTGCTACATCTTCTTTACCTATTCATCTGTTGATGGACACTTAGGTTACTTCCATGTCCTGGCTATTGTAAACAGAGCTGCAATGAACATTTTGGTACATGACCCTTTTCGAATCATGCTTTTCTTAAGGTATATATGCCCAGTAGTGGGATTGCTGGGTCATATGGTAATTCTATTTTTAGTTCTTTAAGGAACCTCCGTACTGTTCTCCATAGTGGCTCTATCAATTTACATTCCAACCAACAGTGCAAGAGTGTTCCCTTTTCTCCACACCCTCTTCAGCATTTATTGTTTCTAGATTTTTTGATGATGGCCATTCTGACCGGTGTGAGATGATATCTCATTGGTGAAAAACTGAAACCATTTCCACTAAGATCAGAATCAAGGCACGATTGCCCACTCTCACCACAATTATTCAACATAGTTTTGGAAGTTTTAGCCACAGCAATCAGAGAAGAAAAAGAAACAAATGGAATCCAAATTGGAAAAGAAGAAGTAAAGCTGTCGCTGTTTTCAGATGACGTGATGCTATACATAGAGAATCCTAAAGATGCTATCAGAAAACTGCTAGAGCTAATCAATGAATTTGTTAAAGTAGCAGGATACAAAATTAATGCACAGAAATCTTGGGCATTCCTATACTCTAATGATGAAAAATCTGAAAGTGAAATTAAGAAAACACTCCCATTTACCATTGCAACAAAAAGAGTACAATATCTAGGAATAAACCTACCTAAGCAGTCAAAAGACCTGTATGCAGAAAATTATAAGACATTGATGAAAGAAATTAAAGATGATACAAATAGATGGAGAGATATACCATGTTCTTGGATTGGAAGAATCAACATTGTGAAAATGATTCTACTACCCAAAGCAATCTACAGATTCAATGCATTCCCTATCAAACTACCAATGGCATTTTTCACAGAACTAGAACAAAAAATTTCACAACTTGTATGGAAACAAAAAAGACCCCAAATAGCCCAAGCAATCTTGAGAACGAAAAACGGAGCTGGAGGAATCAGGCTCCCTGACTTCAGACTATACTATAAAGCTACAGTAATCAAGAAAGTATGGTACTGGCACAAAAACAGAAAGATAGATTAATGGAACAGGATACAAAGCCCATAGATAAACTCAGGAACATATGGTCACCTTATCTTTGATAAAGTAGGCAAGAATATGCAGTGGAGAAAAGGCAGCCTCTTCAAGAAGCGGTGCTGGGAAAACTGGACAGGTACATGTAAAAGTATGAAATTAGAACACTCCCTAACACCATACACAAAAATAAACTCAAAATGGATTAAAGACCTAAATATAAGGCCAATCACTATAAAACTCTTAGAGGAAAACATAGGCAGAACTGTTTATGACATAAATCACAGCAAGATCCTTTTGGACCCACCTCCTAGAGAAATGGAAATAAAAATAAACAAATGGGACCTAATGAAACTTCAAACCTTTTGCACAGCAAAGGAAATTATAAACAAGACCAAAAGGCAACCCTTAGAATGGGAGAAAATATTTGCAAATGAAGCAACTGACAAAGGATTAATCTCCAAAATTTACAAGCAGCTCATGCAACTCAATAACAAAAAAACAAACAACCCCATCCGAAAATGGGCAGAAGACTTAAATAGACATTTCTCCAAAGAAGATATACAGATTGCCAACAAACACATGAAAGAATGATCAACATCATTGATCACTAGAGAAATGGAAATCAAAATAAGTGATTCCTAAAAACATCTATTGTTTTCATGTTTCTCCAAATCCATTACCAAGCTAAAAAGTTGGAAACAAAAGTGCACAGAGAATTATTTTACATAGCTTCTCCACATATAGTAATACAATATCACAGGATATTTCAACAGAATGTAATCAAATGCCTTAATTTTTAAATCATAAAAAAGTTATTTACTCTGTATTGGTGTGCATGAGTAAATGCACCACAGCAGAATTGTCTACCCCTTGCCCACATGAAATAGGAGGCATTGGCCAAAAAATAACTAAAATATAATTCTTTAGACTAGCTTAATTACATTAAACTGCACTGATTTATTTTAATGCTTGCTTTCCATTTTTTCTAGCTAGGAAGGTAATGTTTACATCCTATTTCCAGATAGTGGTTATTTTGAAAATAAGACAATTTAATATGCTAAACGTTTATCTTTCTAAAAATACTCAATAAAATGTACACAGAACTGTTTCAGATAAAAGCTCATTTTTATAACCATATTGATATCTGTACACAATGTCTGTCAATAAATATTGATTTTAATAAATTCTTGGTGCTTAATTAATACTTGATAAAAATCAAAGTATGACTTTTTACTTTAGCTCTTCTATTAGAAAGTGATACAGCATTGTGATTTGATTTGCATTTTCAGGATGGCTAATGATATTGATCATCTTTTTGTGTGCTTATCTGTTTATCTACCATCAATATATTTCCTTGCTCACTTTTAAATTGGGCTCTTTTTTTAACCATTGAGTTTTGAGAGTTCTTTGTATGTTCTAATACAAGAGTATTGGTTGGCAAACTGGCCCCTCTAATTGCAGGACAAGGAGAAACCGAGGAAAGAGGCAGATCTCTCTAGCTGGGTAGGTAGCAGTTTTAGTAGAAAGGAACTTACGAACGAGGTTAGTCTTGAGAGGCCGCAAGAAGAGTAGATGTCCCCATCCGCCTGCCAGAATTGCCTTAACTGGGTTCAATCATGTGCTCTAATCAGATGGTCTCAACAACACAGAGCTCTCTCAAGGCTGCATCCTTGAGAACAGCCCCACTGTGGGACTGGTGGGCAGAATGTACATTCCAAGGACAGGAAGTGGGAGGGGCCTCCAATTCCCTGGGTCCATTTCTTGGGTCAACTCGCAGTCATGTCCTTCAGATGACCTCCTCCAACAAAGAAATTTGTCAGATACTTTATTTGCAAATACTTTCTTCAGTGCATAGATTTTCATCCTATTAATAGAGTCTTTCAAATATCAGAAGTTTTAATTCTGATGAGGTTTAATTTATTAATCCTTTTATGGATTGTGTATTTAGTGTCAAATCTAAGAACACTTTGCTTCCCTAGATACCCTAAATTTTCTTCTTTTTTTTTTCTAAATGTTTCATAGTTTTATATTTAAGTTCATGATCCATGTTAATTTTTGTAGGAGGTGTGAGGTTTAGGTCAATTCCATTTTTTTTTGCCTATGAATGTCCAATTATTCCATCACCATTTATCCAAAATGCTATCTTTCCTCCATTGCATTGTTATCAAATCCCCCAAATAATGATCTCAACCTTTGTCAATCCACTGGGGCTCTTTTGGTCTTCATCTTACCCTTCAAATGCACTTGACAAGACTGATCTTGCCCTTCCTGAAATGCTCTGTCCCTCTTTCTTCCATTCCTGCTACCTCCCTCTGGAGATTTTACTCTGACTTGTCTGATTATTCTTGCAAACCATTCCTAGTTTACCTTAACCTCTCCTTTAAATATTCAAGTCTCTTCCTCCCTACCTGACTAAACAGGCATCAATTACCGTCTGTGTATTGATGCTGTGGAAAAATTTTACTTCTTACAACCCTATCTGGCTCTCTGCTTTAGTCACACTGTCTTGTTGTTTCCTGAAGACGTCAAGCTCATTCTTGCCTCCCTGCCTTTGTACTCACTGTTCCATCTGCCAGGAATACACTTTTGGCAGAGTCTTCCATCTCGCTGTTTCTTTTCATTCAGATACTCTCCAAAATATCACCTTCTCACAGATGCACTGCTTGACCAGCACTTTTAGAATGGAACCACCAACACGCCCTTCACCTTGTTGCTTTGTATTTCTTCATGGCATTTTTCTCCAACTCATGTTTTACTGTAGATTTTTTTGTCTGTTTAGAATATAAACCCCATGATGGAAGGGAGATTGTTGTCTTGTTCACTAGTATGTTCTCAGTGCATGGCACATACTAAGTACTCAACTAAGTATGTTATTTGTTGAATAAATACTTGTTGCATAGAGAGGAAAAAAAGCATTGTCATCTGTAGACAGATCTTGGATTTGATTCTTCATGCCTACGTGTGACTCGGGTAAGTTACCTATGCACATATTTCACATTTGCAACAGAGTTACTATGAGGAATAAGTGAAATGACTCTCGTAAAAGTGCTGAGCAGAGTGTCTAGTACCCAGCAGACACATGATCATATTTATATTTTTTCTTTTCACTGAATACCCATTCTTCCCTTCCTTCTATTAACAGTGATTCCAGGAAAGATGAGGTTATGGATCTGTTTCTCACCAAAAACACCTAAGCTTTGGTTAATAGTGTAGTATGGCTCTGTCAATTGTACATTTTTATTTAATATTTTTCATAAGCCTCTTAATGCTGTCAGCCTGTGCCACTGTGAGGTTGCTGAGCATGATCTCTGTCTGAAATAATCCCTCTTCTTAATCCTTCCTTTGTAAGGCATTTGGAGAGCACTCCAGCTATTGATTCTGGTATGTCAATTAATGAACAAGACTTCAAGCATATATCCGTATCTTTTAGAATTCTATAACATTAAAATAATATTTTCTTTGCCCTTCATTCTCTGAGCCTTCAGCTTTCTGATCCTTTCAGTCTATTTCACTCATATATTTGTCCTTCTCTGGAAACAACCTTTTTTTGTGCTCTGGTATATCTTTCTAGTGTCTGACTAGAGCTGAATGGAGCTTTTCTGGGGTGGAAGCATTTGTTTTATATCAATTATTGTCAAGTGGAGGTGGAGTGGAAGTGAGTGTAGCAGAAACAGTCGGGGAGGGTTTAAAAAATATTTTTAATAAATATGACCTCCTTCCCTACCTCCACTCTTACTTCCTTCTCTTTGAGAAAACCTGTTTTTGAAATAAAGAATTTTTTCTTTCTTTCTTTTCTCTCTGCTGGGTTATTTCCATATCTTTTATCTGACAAAGATTTCTGAATCTCCTTTGAATCCAAGCAGGCTGTTTTATTGTTTCATCATCTTTCAAGTCACTTTCCCAAGATAGCAATGGGGGGCTGAGAGCTTCCACCAAATACATACAGTTTGATTTATGTTCCTTATTGTAAAATGATCTGCTATTTTGTTTCCACCACTCACAACAACACACTATCTCTCCACTGTGGGAATAGAGATCAAGGCCAAGTTTGTAGGTACTGTCAGATTAATCTCTTTAATCTTAGCAAATGCTATGGTTTGGTTTTCTCAATGTATGCTTCAAAAGCTTCAGTGCATCTCCATTTTATTCTACTTCAATGCAAATTGACAAGCTCATATTCAAGACCCTCTATAACTAATTAGAGACTCAACTGGCTAAACATATGTCCTTGCGTTCTGCTCTATATCACCATGATGTCTGGCTGTTCATGAGCAATACCATGTCTGTGTTTTCACATGTGTTTTGCTAAACATCTGTATCTATCTTCATCTTTAATTATCAGTGTCTTCACCATCCTTTGAGGGCCAACCTAAGTGATACCACCTCTGAAGATTTCTATTTATTTTAATCTACCTCACTATTTTATAATTTTCTTCTGTTTTTTATGACCCAAACTTTATGTTTTTATATAGCTTCCCTATCCAATGTTGTTTCTTGAGAAAATAGAGATATGATTGTCATGTGGTTGATATTTGCTGAATCAATAAATGAAACAACTTAGAGTTAAGATTCATTGTGACAAAGAAAGTAAGAAGGAAAATAAAATAAATAAAATAGCTTGGTAATCATTTGCTTTAACATTTGACATTCTGTTATATGGGCATTCTACAGCTAGTGGGCACATGGTAGGGGGCTAGGTTTGGTTGGATGTCCAACAACTTTAGTAGGAACCCCTATCTACATAAATGTACAAGAAAAAATAAGTTATTTAAGCATGGCCAGCAATTATAATCATATTTCTGCACTTCCTATGACTGCCCCTTTCACTTCCTTTGACATTTTCATGCAGAAACACAGCTTTCCATACCTTGTCACTAACATCAATAAGTAACATTTAATATAGTCTATTAAAAATTATTTACAGACTAGGTCATATCACTGATGTTTCCAAGGGACTGTAATCCTTCCTGTTAGGGTAAATCAATAGAAATATTAACATCATAATCTTTCATTCTTAGGTTGCTCAGTTTGGAGGTGTTAAAGTTGAAATTTATTTTAAGAAATGTAAGGAATTTATTCAAGATGTTCATAGAGAATATTAAAAGAAAATATCTCAACAGAAATATGTTTGCTATTGTTAACAAAAAGTAAAACATTAAACAAGAGGGTAGAATTTCCTTAAGTCAGAGGCTCTATAGTATAAAACTCTCCTTAGGGCTTCCCTGGTGGTGCAGTGGTTGGGAGTCCGCCTGCCGATGCAGGGGACACGGGTTCGTGCCCCGGTCCGGAAAGATCCTACATGCAGCGGGGTGGCTGGGCCCATGAGCCATGGCTGCTGAGCCAGCACGTCCGGAACCTGTGCTCCATAACAGGAGAGGCCACAACAGTGAGAGGCCTGCGTACTGCAAAAACAAACAAACAAAACAAAAAACAAAAAAAACCTCTCCTTAAATTTATAGCACAGTATAGAGCCTAAAGCACTTTCACCTATTATTTCATTTGATTCTCAAGAAACCCTGGAAGGCAAGGAGGAAAATTATTGTCCTCACTTTGCAGCTGAAGAAATTGAGGTTATGACATGCTTAATTACTTTTCAAGCACCACATGCTCTCTTAGTGGCAGATCATACTTTGGTAGGAAGAATTCTTTATAGATACCCACCAAACATTAAAAATACTACTTGCAATTCTCCAAGGTGTCTGAGTCTTCTTCCTCCTGCTCTCCTCAGGTATAACACTGAGTAATTATCTTCCTCTGGCTGGCTACCCAATAAATCTTGTAGTTACAGGGAACTTCTGGGTATCTATAGGCTCTCCCACTGAAAGGAATTGGTTGAGTAGCCCATTCTCAGATGAATGAAAATTGCCACTCTTTGGTAATATCACTCAAAAAGCAGTTATAAATTCTTAAAATCCTACCCCAGTTCTACAGACCTGCCCATCATTCAAGCTTGGCCATCCTGTCAGAAAACAGCCATGGGATTGAATTCTCTTTCTTGTTGATGACACATAATAACATATTCGGTGAATTAGTTTTTAAATGAAACATCCAATACCTTATAATCACCTTAAAATGTAGATTTGGAAATATAAATTAGTTTGTTACATCAATTTCATTAAGATTCTCAGCTATTAGTCCCAGCCTTGGTAGCAACTTTTCTGGGCTTCATTTTTCTCATGTCTAAAAGAAGAAGTTTGACCCTTTCAATGATTATGGAAATTTGCTGTTTCTAAATGTTTCAGAAACATTAAATCACGGGTTATCCATAATAATTCTATGAGGTAGATGAAACTTATTATGAATTACACTTGACAGAAGAGAAAAAATTAACTTAGAGAGGTTATGTGACTACCCAAGATCATACAAATAATAAATTGAGACCCAAAGCTGCACCAGAGATTTCTACCATATATTTCTAACTGTAAAAAGCTCAAATCTACTCAGCTTTGCAATTTTCCATCAATGTAACTGTATAAATCATGACACCTTCTTCTATGCTCTTTAAAAACATTAATAAAAAGGACAGGGAGATCTTCAGGATGGCACAGGTGTAAGACATGGAGGTCACCTTCCTCCCCACAAATAAATCAAAAATACATCTACATGTGGAACAACTCCTACAGAACACCTACTGAATGCTGGTAGAAGACCTCAGACTTACCAAAAATCAAGAAAATCCCCACGTACCTGGGTAGGGCAAAAGAAGAAACAGAGACAAAAGAATAGGGATGGGACCTGCACCTCTAGGAGGGAGCTGTGAAGGAAGGAAAGTTTCCACACACTCGGAAGCCCCTTCACTGGTGGAGCTGGATGGGTGTGTAGGGGGAAAGCTTTGGAGCCATGGAGGACAGTGCAGCAACAGGGGTGCAGAGAGCAAAGCAGAGAGCTTCCCACACAGAGAATTGGTACCAATCAGCACTCACCAACCTGAGAGGCTTGTCTGCTCACCTGCCAGGGCGGGTGGGCACTGGGAGCTGAGGCTTGGGCTTTGGAGATTAGATCTCAGGGAGATGACTGGGGTTGGCTGCATGAATACAGCATGAAGGGGGCTAGTGCATCACAGATAGCCAGGAGGAAGTCTGGGGAAAACTCTGGACCTGCCAAGAGACCATTGTTTTGGAGTGTGCGAGGGGAGGGGATTCCTTCCCTGTCTGCCCACAGAAGGCAGAGCACTACCTAAACAAGCTGCAGAAATGGGCTATCAGCTCACACCACAGAGATGGACATGAAATGCTAACACTGTTGCTGCAGCCACCAAGAATCCTGTATGCAAACAAGTCACTATCCACACACACCCCACCCCCCGCCAGGGAGCCTGTGCAGCCCACCACTGTCAGGGTCCCGCGATCCAGGGACAACTTCCCTGTGAGAACACATGCGTGCTCAGGCTGTTGCAACGTCATGTTGGCCTCTGCCACCACAGGCTCACCTGGAATTCCAGTTATAACTACCGTACCCCTCTCTCCCGCTGGCATGAGTGAACCAGAGCCCTCTAATCAGCCTCTGCTTTAACCTTATCCTGTCTGGGTGGGAACAGAAGCCTGTGGGTAACCTACATGCAGAGGTGGGGCCAAAACCAAAGCTAAACCCCAGGAGCTGTGTGAACAAAAAAGAGAAAGGGATATTTCTTGGTGCATCCTCAAGAGCAATAGATTAAATCCCCACAATCAACTTGATGTATCCTATATTAATGGATATCTGAATAGACAAAGAATCAACCCAAAATTAAAGTGGTAGACTTTGGGAGCAACTGTAGACTTGGGGTTTGCTGTCTGTGACTGACTTGTTTCTGATTTTTATGTTTATATTAGTATAGATTTGAGCGCTGGTAACATTGGTGGATTTGTTTATTGGTTTGGTTGCTCTCTTTTTTTTAATTCCTTTTTTATTTTCTTATTTTAATTATTTTATTTAATTTTATTTAAAAATATTCTTTTTCTTTCTTTTTTGTCCCTTGTTTTCAGAGCCATGTGGCTGACAGGGTCTTGGTGCTCTGGTCTGACCTCAGACCAGAGCCTCTGAAATGGGAGAGCCCAGTTAAGGACATGAGACCACCAGAGACCTCCCAGTACCATGTAACATCAATCAGAGAGAGCTCTCCCAGAGAACTCTATCTCAATGCTAAGACCCAGCTCCACTCAACAATCAGCAAGCTACAGTGCTGGACACCCTATGCCAAACAACTAGCAAGACAGGAACCCAACCCGACCCATTAGTGGAGAAGCTGCCTAAAATCATAATAAGCTCACAGGCACCCCAAAACACAACACCGGATGCAGTCATGCTCACCAGAAAGACAAGATCCAGACTCAACCACCAGAACAGAGGTACCAGTCCCCTCTACCAGGAAGTCTACACAAGCCACTGAAATAACCTCACGCACTGGGGGCAGACACAAAAAACAATGGAAATTATGAACCTGCAACTGCAAAAAAGAGACCACAAATACAGTAAGTTAAGCAAAATGAGAAGACAGAGAGACACACAACAGATGAAGGAGAAAGGTAAAAACCCTCCAGACCAAACAAATGCAGAAGAAATAGGCAGTCTACCTGAAAAAGAATTCAGAGTAATGATACTAAAGGTGATCCAAAATCTTGGAAATAAAATGGAGAAAATACAAGAAATGATTAACAAGGACCTAGAAGAACTAAAGAGCAAACAAACAATGAAAAACAACACAATAATTAAATTAAAAATTCTCTAGAAGGAATCAATAGGAGAATAACTGATGCAGAAGAATGGATAAGTGACTTGGAAGTTAAAATAGTGGAAATAACTACCACAGAACAGAATAAAGGAAAAAGAATGAAAAGAACTGAGGACAGTCTCAGAGACCACTGGGACAACATTGAATACACTAACATTTGAATTATAGGTCTCCCAAAAGACAAAGATAAAAAGAAAGGGACTGAAAAAATATTTGAAGAGATTATAGTTGAAAACTTCCCTAACAGGGGAAAGGAAATAGTCAAGTCCAGGAAGCGCAGAGAGCCCCATACAGGATAAATACAAGGAGAAACATGCCAAGACACATATTAATCAAACTATCAAAAATTAAATACAAAGAAAAAATATTAAAAGCAGCAATGGAAAAGCAACAAATACAATACAAGGGAATCCCCATAAGTTTAACAGCTGATCTTTCAGCAGAAACTCTGAAAATCAGAAGGGAGTGGCAGGACATATTTAAAGTGATGAAAGGGAAAAACCTACAACCAAGATTACTCTACCCAGCACGGATCTCATTCAGATTTGACAGAGAAATTAAAACCTTACAACAAGCAAAAGCTAAGAGAATACAGCACCACCAAACCAGCTTAAAAAAATGCTAAAGGAACATCTCTGGGCAGGAAACACAAGAGAAGGAAAAGGCCTATAATAACAAACCAAAAAAAAAAGAAAAAAAAAGAAAATGGTAATAGGAATATACATATCAATAATTACCTCAAATGTTAATGGATTAAATGCTCCAACCAAAAGACATAGACTAGTTGAATGGATACAAAAACAAGACTTGTACATATGCTGTCTACAAGACACCCACTTCTGACCTAAGGTCACATACAGACTCAAAGTGAGGGGATGGAAAAAGATATTCCATGCTAATGGAAATCAAAAGAAAGCTAGAGTAGCAATTCTCATTTCAGACAAAATGTATTTTAAAATAAAGACTATTAAAAGAGACAAAGAAGGACAGTACATAATGATCAAAGGGTCAATCCAAGAAGAAGATATAAAAATTGTAAATATTGATGCACCCAACATAGGAACACATCAATACATAAGGCAAATGCTAACAGCCATAAAAGGAGAAATCGAAAGTAACAGAATAATTGAAGGGGAATTTAACACCCCACTTTCACAAATGGATAGATCATCAAAAATGAAAATAAATAAGGAAACACAAGCTTTAAATGTTATATTAAGCAAAATGGACTGCATTGATATTTATAGGATATTCCATCCAAAAACAAGAATACACTTTGTTTTCAAGTGCTCATGGAATATTCTCCAAGATAGATCATACCTTGGGTCACAAATCAAGCCTGGTAAATTTAAGAAAATTGAAAGTGTATCAAGTATCTTCCAACCAGAATGCAATGAGAATAGATATCAAAGACAGGAAAAAAATCTTAAAAAATACAAACACATGGAGGCTAAACAATACTAAAAAACGAAGAGATCACTGAAGAAATCAAAGAGGAAATGAAAAAATACCTAGAAACAAATGACAATGGAGACACGAAGACCCAAAACCTATGGGATGCATCAAAAGCAGTTCTAAGAGCGAAGTTTATAGCAATACAATCCTACCTTAAGAAACAGGAAACATCTCGAATAAACAACCTAACCTTACACCTAAAGCAATTAAAGAAAGAAGAACAAAAAAAACCCCAAAGTTAGCAGAAGGAAAGAAATCATAAAGATCAGATCAGAAATAAATGAAAAAGAAATGAAGGAAACGATAGCAAAGATCAATAAAAGTAAAATCTGGCTCTTTGAGAAGATAAACAACAGAATACACATTTTTCTCAAGTGCTCATGGAACATTCTCCAAGGTAGATCGTATCTTGGGTCACAAATCAAGCCTTGGTAAATTTAAGAAAATTGAAATCGTATCAAATATCTTTTCTGACAACAACACTATGAGACTAGATATCAATTACAGGAAAAGATCTGTAAAAAATACAAACACATGGAGGCTAAACCATATACTACTTAATAACGAAGTGATCACTAAAGAAATCAAAGAGGAAATCAAAAAATACCTAGAAACAAATGACAATGGAGACACGATGACCCAAAACCTATGGGATTCAGCAAAAGCACTTCTAAGAGGGAAGTTTATACGAATACAATTCTACCTTAAGAAACAGGAAACATCTCAAATCAACAACCTATCCTTGCACCTGAAGCAATTAGAGAAAGAAGAACAAAAAAACCAAAAGTTAGCAGAAGGAAAGAAATCATAAAGATCAGATAAGAAATAAATGAAAAAGAAATGAAGGAAATTATAGCAAAGATCAAAAAACTAAAAGCTGGTTCTTTGAGAAGATAAACAAAATTGATAAACCATTAGCCAGATTCATCAAGAAAAAAAGGGAGAAGACTCAAATCAAGAGAATTAGAAATGAAAAAGGAGAAGTAACAACTGACCCTGCAGAAATAGAGAGGATCATGAGAGATTACTACAAGCAAATATATGCTAATAAAATGACCAACTGGAAGAAATGGACAAATTCTTAGAAAAGCACAACATTCCGAGACTGAACCAGGAAGAAACAGAAAATATAAACAGACCAATCACAATCACTGAAAATGAAACTGTGATTAAAAATCTTCCAACAAACTAAAGCCCAGGACCAGATGGTTTCACAGGCAAATTCTATCAAGCATTTAGAGAAGAGCTAACAGCTATCCTTCTCAAAATCTTCCAAAACATAGCAGAGGGAAGAACGCTCCCAAACTCATTCTATGAGGCCACAATCACCCTGATACCAAAGCCAGGCAAAGATGTCACAAAAAAAGAAAACTACAGATCAATATTACTGATGAACATAGATGCAAAAATTGGCCATAGAATACTAGCAAACAGAATCTAACAGCACAGTGAAAGGATCATGCACTATGATCAAGTGGAGTTTATCCCAGGAATGCAAGGATTCTTCAATATACACAAATTAATCAATGTGATACACAATATTAACAAACTGAAGGGTAAAATCCATATGATCATCTCAATAGAGGCAGAAAAAGCTTTTGACAAAATTCAATACCCATTTATGATAAAAAAAACTCTCCAGAGAGTAGGCACAGAAGTAACTTACCTCAACATAATAAAGGCCATATATTACAAACCCACAGCCAACATCGTTCTCAATGGTGAAAAACTGAAAGCATTTCCTCTAAAATCAGGA